>NC_137957.1:33888014-34523416 GCF_963924665.1 Micromys minutus | reverse complement strand
CTCGGGTGGAGCAGTACCCACTACAGACATTTTATTTGAGTATTTGATTAAAAGGCAACTAGAAGCCTAGCCAACCACCTCTGTCTAGTGAAGTCATGGATCTTAGAGAAGGACTTATAACTATCACAATGCTAAACCCGCATCAGCCCTAATTATTCTACTATAATCCTTATATCCAAAAATAAGTCTAGTCCTCAATCCTCATCAAGGAAACCTGGCTTGCAACAGACAGAAACCATTAATTATAAAAAACCACAACAGATTAATGTGCAGAGTTGAGGAGCCCAGTCTCAACTGATATAGGAATGATACCACATCTGCACATAAGGCTCAGGGATCATTGCAGAAGACGAGGAGGAAGAATGATTGTAAGCACGGGAAGAATGAATTTGCTGAGACTGTGCCTCCCAGAATCATTAAACTAGTCCCATCAACATGGCGGCTTAACCATGATCTGAACAACAATACCAGGAGACATGTTCACATGGATATGAAAAAAACCCAAAAGCTCTCAATCCTGCATGAAGAACTAAGGAAAATTTACAGTAAAAAAAATAAAGAACACACCAATTGGTTATCCAGTATCCAATGGCCAGTCCTCAAAGCATACACATACTGGTGACATTTTATGGACTGAGAAAATTGGATTTATACTTTTAAAGAAAACATGAATTTGGAAGAGAATGAGGGAAGGTATGTGGAAGGGTTTGGAGTAAAGAAAGGAAAGGGGAAAGAGCATAATTACATTTCAATCTCAAAATACAAAAACAACTGTTTAAAAGCAATGTGTATTTGTTTGGGTCCTGATGCTAAGTTTTACTTTTCCTTTGCCTATTTTGTATGGGGGAAGAAAACACAACAACAAACGATACCAAAACTATGAGAAAGCCTAATAATTCAGAGTGACTACATGTGTGCGGATATGTGCACAGGTATGTAAATACACATGCATGTTGGTACCTGTACTGGCTGGTTTTGTATCAACTTGACACAAGCTGGAATTATCACTGAGAAAGGAGCCTTAGCGAGTGCAAGCTGAATAAACCCTCTCCTCCCAAACTTTCTTCTTGGTTATGATGTTTGTGCAGGAGTAGAAACCCTGACTAAGACAGTATCTATAACCATTTATTATAAGGAAAAGAGACAAGTATTAAAATCGGTAGTTCAAAGGCTGGAGAGATGGCTCGGCCATTAAATTCTAGGCTCACAGCCACAAAAATAAATCTCCAAAAATAAACAAAAAACAAAAAACCCTGATAGTTCAAAATATAATATGCACTTATTAAGAGCTATTGGTCATCAGAGTTCTAGATTTTAAATATTTATTACTTCATTGTTCACAAATTGATTATTTCCTTTCTGTAGATGAAAATAGTATATGAGATTTATAAGAGATCATTGTAACTGAAAAATTACCTCTGTAGAATTAGCCTGCATGTGTGGCTGTGGGGAGTTTTCTGAAATGAATAGTACAAGAGGGTCCAACCCACTGTTGGTGGAGCCAGCCTTAGGCAGGTGGTCCTGGGTTATGAAAGAAAGCAAGTCTACAAATTAGAAAGAGCAAGCCAGTAAGCAGCATTTCCCCCATATATGTGCCTTTATTCCTGCCTTGAGTTCCTGCTCACATTTCTCAGTGATGGAGTCTGACTTGGAACTGTGAGCTAAATCAACTCCTTTGGCCTCTAGTTGCTTTTGGTTAGTATTTTGCCACAGGAAGAGAAGCCTAATTAGAAATTGGAGTTCAGACCTAGGTAGTCTGACTTCTGAGCTGGAGCTCTTGCCTGTTTAAAACATGCATTCTCGAAAAAAAAGCCCTCAAATAATGGAATATAATCCTAGTGATGATGCAAAAGAATCCAGACTTATATGAGGAGCCTGAGTAACCTGGGATTTGGAGTCTACTGGAATTCCTGGGACTGACATTGCCTGTATTTTTAAGGAGGATCCTACTTGTGAGAACAGAAAGCTTGGTGGCCTCCACAGCACCTTGACATGCATGTGATTGACTACTCACATCTTCTAATGCCTCCAAAATGCTTTCACATTATGATCTAGGGTTTGAAGGAACCAAGTCTACATCTTAAAATAGTGAAAACATCATAATCTTCTCTCTTTCTTTCTCTCTCTGTATGTTTCTCTCTGTGTGTGCACACACACACGTGTGTGTATGTATATATGTATATATTTATAATGCATGTACACATGCCCACATGTATACGGTTACTTTTGGAGGCCAGGGAGAATATCAGATCTCTAAATTATCTAGAGTTACAAGCTATTGTCAGCTGTCCAATGTGGGTGCTGGAAACCAAACTCTGGTTTTCTTACCCCTCGTTTTTTTTTTTTGTTTTGTTTTGTTTTTTTTTTTTAACTGAGTAGAGGAAATCCAGTTTCCAAGATAGTATCTATCACACCAATGCATATGTCATGTATGTTTGTTGTGTTTGTTGGGATAAAGAAAGAACTTGATTTTTTTTGTTTAACTTTTTATTAATTCTTGGTGAGTTTCCCAGCATGCACCCCAGTCCCATTCATATCCCTGTCCCCTCATATCCACCCTTTGCCTCTGCAACTGTAACCCCAAGACAAATGAACAAATAAACAAATACAAAACCTAGAAAACATCTCATTCTGGAAGCTGTAATATGTCACAGTGTGTCCCGCTGTTCATAAATCTTCACTTGCAGCTGTTCACTGCAATGAGTCATTGGTCCGGTATGAGGATTCTGGCTTCTGTGACACCACCATATCCGATCCTCCATGGCTTTCTCCAGGTTGCCTCCCAGTGTCGTAAAGATCCTGCAACATCTGGTCAGCAGGACTGGCCCCTTTCTCAAGTTCCACCATTACATATGATATAGATGTTGGGGTGAGCCAACACAAAGCCCTGGATGTAAGCCAGGGTGATGGCTAATTGGCTTAGCACACCGGCTCTCTCTTATCTGCACCACGGCTCTCCTGAACTGCTTAGGCTAAATCAGGTAATAATACCACCATCAGCAAGGTCTTTTCCCTGCTCTCAGGCCTCAGGGCAGCTCACTGACATCCAGCCTCCAGCTCCACTGTGCTGTCTAGTCAAGACCCATGTCCACTCTCCCAACTTCAGAGTGTTGTCCCCTCTGAAGGGTTGGACCGCCAGCTCTCTCCAGCTCTAGGGACTGGCTCACCTGTGCCTTCACCATCAGGGTCCACTCCAGTGTTTCTTAATTCAGTGAAGAGCCCACTCTTCTGATTACTGTAGTCTAGGAGGAGCAGAGGCCTCGGTTTTCATGTAGTTTATCTTGTCAAAAGGGTTTTCTGTAAGCCACAAAGGTGAAAGGGAAGGAAGGAAAAAGAAAGGGAAGTAAGGAAGGAGAGAAAAGGAACAGAAGGAAGAGAGGGAATGAGAAAAGAGATACAACTTCTCTCCTACAGTGTTCTTTATAGAGATGAATGCTTCGATGCTTTTCCTTCTGTGTTTCCTCTGTTAGGGGCAACTAAGATCTGCAAGTACAGACCTTCAACAGAAGCAACTGACTTCAGTCCAAACCCTGTCTTAACCTAATAACTCCTTTATCTGTAAATGTTCTTGGTTCTACTTGAGGATTAAAAATGCTAGGCTTGTTTTTTCACAAAGCATTTTATACACAACAGCTCACACTCTCACTCATCTGGGCCAGCCAACACAAACGCATGTGCAGTCTAGAGAGGCCCTCTTGGGTGCTTCCCTCGGTTTCCTGTCAGCTTGCTTCACTTTGGCGGATGAGTATGCAGAGTTCTATGTTATTAGTTCTGTTACCTGGGTTTGTCACTTTAACTTCCCACCAACCTGATATGCAAAGTTTCTAGTCTATAATAATTCTCTATCAGAATAGTTCAGATCATCATGGTTTCCCCACAGCCTTTCCAGAATAATACTAGCTATTTAAACGTTTTGACTCCTATGACCAAATGGTTCGGAATCAGAGATATTAAATAAAATAAATGAACAAAGTATTGATGGGAAAACTAAGGGATGAAGGGGAGCATCTCAGGCACACAGGTTCTTTCCCCATACATCTGCCATCTGCTTTCCTTCCACACTGATCAGTGCTGGGGGAAAATGGGGAAGCAAACCCCAGTCTATATTTCTAGTACTCTAGACATGCTTTCTGTATGCTGTTTTAGACTGGGAATACGAAGGCTGAAGGTTTCTTTTAGGTGTATGGTGAACAACCAGAAGAAGAATCCTTCTTGATTGATCCCCTGAACAATGTGACCCAAAAAAGAGGCAAACAGGAAATTCATGGAGAAAGCAGAATTTTATGTGATGTATGAGGTCAAAAGAAAAAAAATCACTGCTACTTGTCATTAAGTGTCTGTCTTGCCACCATCCTCATTTTCTACTTTATGAATCTCTCTCTCTCTTTTATATAATAGCTTACTGGGTTATTCATCCGCTGAGTCTAGAAATATATAGTATTAAAGAAGCCAAATCTCAAAACACATAAATGTTTAAACAATATTGCCTTTACCCCTTCCAATCCTGTGCTAGAGACTGAAAATCATTTGTGGTCAATAAGTAAGAAAATTGAACACCCACTTTCATACCATAAGAATATCTTAAAAGAATCTGAAGCCAGAGGAGGCCTTTCTATTAACTTATATATACTTATATATAAGTATAATTTATATAACTTATATGTATGTGTATATGTATATGTAATGTCTGTAGGCTGTGTGTGCGTGTGTCTGTGCATATGAACATGTTCATGCATCACACAGTGTTGTGCATTAATGTGCACGAGTGTGCAGAGGTCAGAGAGTAAAGCTGGGTATCACAGTCAGATGCTGGCCATCTTATCTGTTTGTCTTGAGACCGGGTCTCTCATTGAATCTGTCACTCATCATTAAGCCAGGCTAGCTAACCAATGAGCATAGTGGGTTTCCCTGCCTCTTCCTCCCTGGGGCTGGGCTTCCAGATGCATGCCACTGTGTCCGGCTTCTCACATGGATGCTAGAGATCAAACTCAGATTCTTGTGCTTTTTTCAGCATGCACTTGGCTACCCAAATTCATGACTCACAGGCATATCTCATGTGAAATTCTAAAATATCCCAATGCAATGACACGTTTAATGTTTGCATTTTACTTATGTTTTACTTTGCTGTCTAATTCCATTTTATGTTGCTGTAGGATAGTACCCCAGACTTGGAAACTTATAAATATATAAAACCCTAATATCTTATGGTTCTAAATACTGGACATAAGACAGGAACTTTATTCCCCCATTTCATAATAGAACGCAACAGAGCTTCAGAGACAGAGTGAGAAGAAAAAAAGACTTCCTGAGTCCTGTGGTAACTGAGCCACTTTGATGACAAGGACATTTATAAAAGCAGAACTTTGATTACCTAACACTTCTAAGAGTTGCTGCTGTTGAACACTGTTGTATTACAGAGAAAAAAAATATGTCTCACATGCACTTCTGGGGACACATTTAAACTTAGCACTTACTTTTCTAACAGTTACAAAGTACAAACTATTTTTTTTCTATTTTAGGTTCTTTTGTTTTTTTCTTGGTTTTGGGCTCTCTATATTTAAGAATTATTGGTTTTTTGAGGGCATCGATATTGATATATATTTAAATATATTCTCTCTCAAATTACCATCTCTTGTCTCTGGTAATGTCACAAAGGCTACCTTGACATTTAAATGACCTATACCAACTTTTAAAGCTTGGGTTTGTAAATTTCAAAGCCTTTGTTCTCAATACATTAAATGTGTTTTGAGAAGATATACAGTTAAGCCTAGTTTTTCTGTCCAATTGGGTTGAAAATTGAAATTTCAGCCAATTGCTAATGTTTAACTTATAGTTACCTTTTTACTTTGAAATATGTTTGGCTGCAATGAACATTGTGATGCATGTATCTTTGTTGTGTGTTGGAGCGTCTCTGGGGTAAATGCCCAGAAGTGGAATAACTGGGTCTTCAGGTAGTACTATGTCCATTTTTCTGAGGAACTGCCAGACTGATTTCCAGAGTGGTTGTATTAGTTTACAACCCCACCAGCAGTGGAGAAGTGTTGCTCTTTCTCCACATCCTCGCCAGCATCTGTTGTCATCTGAGTTTTGGATCTTGACCAATCTGACTGGTGTGAGGCGGAAATTCAGGGTTGTTTTGATTTGCATTTCCCTGATGGCTAAGGATGTTGAGCACTTCCTTAGATGTTTCTCAGCCATTTGATATTCCTTGATTGAGAACTTTTTGTTTAAGTCTGTACCCCATTTTTTAATAGGGTTGTTTAATTCTCTGGTGTCTAGCTTTTTGAGTTTTTTGTATACCTTGGATATTAGGCCTCTATGTGATGTGGGGTTGGTAAAGATCTTTTTCCACTCTGTTGGCTGCTGTTTTGTTTTCTTGACAGTATCTTTAGCCTTACAGAAACTTCGCAATTTCATTAAGTCCCATTTGTCATTCTTTTACCTTAGAGCTCGAGCCATTGGTGTTCTGTTGTGAAAATTTTCTCCTGTGCCTATGAGTTCTAAGGTTTTCCCTACTTTCTCATCTAATAGTTTCAGTAAACCTGGTTTAATATGGAGGTCTTTGATTCACTTACACTTGAGTTTTGTTCATTGCAGCTCTATTTATAATATCCAGAAGCTGGAAAGAACCCAGATGTCCTTCAATAGATGAATGGATACAAAAATTGTAGTACATTTACACAATGGAGTACTACTCTGCTATCAGAAACAATGACTTAATGAAATTCTTAAGAAAATGGATGCATCTAGAGAATATCATCCTGAGTGAGATAACCCATTCACAAAAGAACAGACATAATATGCAGTCACTGATAATTGAATACTAACCCCAGAAAGCTCTGAACACCCCAGAAACAACTCACAGACTGTGTGAAGCTCAACAACAACAAAAAGAATATATTTTAATTAAAATATTAGAACTGTATCACATCCCCCTTTCTCCCTACAGCCCCTCCTAGTCTCTCACCTATCCCCTCAAATTAATAGCCTCTTTTCCTATATTATTGTTACATATATACATATGTGTATGTATTTGTACCCACACATACTTAATTACAATCTTAAAATGTATTTGAAAAATAAATAAATAAATCAATAAAAAGGAAAAAAATATATTTAGCTTTACATAAATAGTGCAGCTGGTATACACTCTCTACCTTGATACCTGATATCTGATATTATGTCCCTCAACCATTCTGTTTCCAAATAACAAAATTAGCATGTGTGGAATTCTGAATCAGTTAACAAGTCTATAAACTTTACCTAATACTCACATTTTTTTCTCACACTATTTTCTTCCAGAGTCCAAGATCTGTGCATTTTATCATTGTATCCTTTACTTTTATCATTTTATCCTTTGCTTCTCCAGTCTGTGACAAGCCTGTCCTTATCTTTAATGGTTTTGATGAGCACTGAATATTTACTCTGTAGATTGTATTTGTCTGTTGGTTTCTTGTTATTAGACTAAAATTCTACACCTGTCCCCCTCTATGAAAATGCCACAAGTTTCATTGTGTTCTTCTCCTGTATTTAATATTTTGCTATGTTCTCAGTGGTGTGTTAACCAATGGTGACCATTTGGTAAGGAGGTATCTGATGAGTTTCTCTGCTAAAAGTTACAGGATTTCTTTTTTAAATAATAAGTAATATCTGGAGAAATATCATAAGGTTATAAAAAAATTTTTTTCTTATACATTATTAGCAGTATTGATTGGCAGAAATTCTAGATCAGTAAATATTGCTTTGACACATTTTTAGTTTGTATGTATGGCTGATGGATTTGAGTGAAGCTAGAAGAAGGAAGGAACACACTAACATAGTCATTTCATGTGACTTATGTAATATGGTTGTACCATAAATGTAAAGTTACCTACAATAAAAAAAAAAAAAAAACAAAAACAAAAACTCCACTAATATTTAATTGAGTTGTTGACTCAAAGGACCTTATAAAATTCTCAAACAATTGAGGCCATTGCCAAGATTATTGGTTGATCTCTACAAACTGATGGTAAGACCTCATTCCTAAAGACAATACTTACAAATTTCACTGAACACAGAAAAACCAAGCTAGTTCCTAACTAGAGGTTTTACTAGGCAAACTTAGTGCCCAACTAGTATTCATGAAATTGGAAGGTACCATTCATGGTACCAGAAGGAAAGGTAACCACCAAGCCACCTATAAACCCCATCATTTACAGTGGTGACTGACTTGTGTAATATGCTAGTGTAACAGTGGCACAAAGGTTGTGAGAGTAACCAATCACTTTCTGACAGGTTAAGGTTCACTCCATGAGATGGAATTCAATACTGACACTGTTGTTCTGATTAAAAGACTCAGCATAAATAGGCCATGTGCCTAGGGGAAGTCAACATACTATTTATTGTTCTGCTAAAGGAACATAGAAATACAATGGGTTTTAATATTTCACTTTACCAGTGAAATATTATACCAGTGAAATATTATATATCAGTAGTCAGCATCAAAGAAGCCTCCTGTTACAGTAGAAGGGAATTAATATAGAGACTTGAAACTAAACAATGAGTGAGTGGGAGACTTTAGAACACTCAGTCCTGCGTGAGCTCTCTTCATCGGGGAACTATGGGAACTTCCGGGAACTATGTAGCTGAGGAGGAAAGAAGATTGTAATAGCCAGTGGGGATAGATGCTACCAAGGAAATAGTGTCTTCCAGACACAAAGGGACTGACACACATCTGAATTCACAGAGATTGAGGCACCATGCCTAGATAATGCACAGGTTTAAGCTATGTAGGGTCCTAACACTGAGGGGGCGAGGTGAATATAAATCATAATCCTAACCAATTGACAACAGTTTGCAAAGGAAAAATTAGTTTTTTTCTAATGGAGCTTCACTGATTCTATAAAACACACTTCATGGTAGGCTCCATGTCAAACAATAGTTACCTAACACAGAATGAACTCAATAGTGTATTGGTAAATATTTTTGTCTCATATTGATTATTTTACTCATTAAAAAAAATCTTACCAGTCTTGTGATTGTATAATATGATTTTCAATTTTGTTTTTTATGGGTTCTTTGTGTATGTTTCTTCTGCATTTATTTTTTTTTAAATTTAACTGCTTTCTAAAGGAAGAGAAAGAGACAGTATGGAGTAGAATGGGTAGGATAATCGGAGAAGAAATGGCAGAGAAGTCATGATCAGAATATATATATATATACATGGTTTCAATTAATATAAACAAAAGGTGTAAATGGAATCAGATAAGTAGCCACAAGGGAATCCCAGCACAGAGCTCTCAGGTTCTGACCCTGCACCCTGCCATCTGCAGGAAAGAGTCCATGAACATCTGAAAAGCTGCTCATGCCATACTGAAGGACCATGGCAGAGACTGAGCCTCACTCTGCAAAGCCAGGCTACACTCATGCAATGATAGATACAATGCAAATTGATGGGATCAGCAATTAATCCAAAAGTAGATAAACTAATAAGTGATTAGAAAGGAGCAACTAGAGATCAGGATGCAGTAGTGTAATGGGATGCTCCTCTATTACACTGATGGTCTTCTCTCCCCATCAGCCAGGGAATAGGAGAGGAAAGAGCCCAAACTGAGCTGAGTGTAGTGAGCTATCTCATGAGAAGGAATCAGAGAGGAGGCATGGATTATCAGCAGTGATGTGTTTTGTGCATTTTATGGAAGCCCCTTAGCTAATTAAGGACAGACTCAAAGGTCTTTTCTTGACTAACAGTCTCATCTTGATATTTGTTTCTGAAATTATATCATCACTCTCAGTTGGCTTTCTCTTTAACTGGATTTGTTGAAAGACCTGCTGCCGCTGTCACCAGTCAGGGCTGTGGCATGGGCTCCATGCACTGCATTTTCAAGAACAGCTGTGACTGCAGTAGGTGAGGTCTCCTGCAGCTGTGGGTCCTGTGTTCTCCCCAGACGACTGGAAGCATGACAGGCGCCTGTGCTTTATCAATGTTTTCATTTACCCATATGTCTCTTGCACTTCAAAGTTTGCAAAAGAGAAAGAAAATAATGTGATTAGAGAGCCAAGCATATTCAGGGTTCTGAAAACTAGGCCGTGGTTAAGATTAACTGGTGGATTAGAAGTGCTTTAGGTTTTGGATTTGCATATTTCTCTCAAGAGTCTTGGCTCTTGTCAGATTCCTCTCCCTGCTTTTACAGAGCAGCAAGCCAACACACTACATCCAGCAGTTTAGTAGTTGCAAATGACACTTGCCTGGATTTTTTTTTAACCTAGAGCCAATTATCAGCATTTCCACACTAGATTTATTTTCTGTGATCCATCAGTTGCATTGCTTTGGGGGCTCTGGAAATGGCACGGGAGAGTGCTAATGTGACAGATGAGGACAGAAATAAATAGTGCTCAGCAAAAGGCTACTATACATCTCTTTGATTAGCAACCTATTGAAAATACCTTAAATGCCAATTGAATAGAGACTACTTAGCCGTGAACAGTGTTCAATGCCACTCTTTCTTTTGGCTATTTGGTCTCATCAATGGAAATATCAAAAAGATTAATTGATAAGGTTCCACTGCAAAGGTAGACAAAATTTGTGCAGCTTGGTTCTTTAGTTCACGAGTTAGTCCATTATTTCGTGAACGGAATGTATATATATAATGCTTTGCATAAACATTGACTAGGGACTCACTTTTTCATAAATTTTAGATACTTAAAAAATTGGAACAATATTTTCCCTTACTTATATAGTCGTCCATAAATTCAGTGAATATGCTTGCATGTTATATGGAGAAAGGCACTTAAACAAACTTGCAGAGCTGTAATGAACCCATGTGAGAGTAGATATACATGCAAAGTGCATGTTTGGGAGCATGAAGAATTTAAAGACATTTAAATCTAGAGCGTGATAATAAACAGGCATTCCTGGTAGAGGTGACGGCATTAAGAGTGACTTCAAGCATCAGTTAGCGTCGGCCAAGTAAAATCTCAGCTGAAGAGTAACCCGGAGGAGGTGAAAGGCAGTGATATGACAGAAGAAGATTTCAAGAAGAAAACAACAGCAACAACAGCAGCAACAAAAACAACAATAAAAAACCGACACATGTGAAATTGTTGGGGGCAGATTTAGACAAACACTTTTCAAAAGAAATTCAAAAGGTACTAATATTTGACATGACAGAAGATACATCTAAATGAAGAAATTATAAGCATGAATTTTCAGATTTTTGTTGGCAACATTTTAGACATGTCATATAAAATAATCTTTCACCCTTTGAGGATAAAAAGCGGGAGAGATATGAGTTTTCTTTCATCCTGTTACTGAATTTGGCATTGAATTTGCCCAGGGGGTGATCTGGAAGTGTATAAATAGAAGGAAGCTAGTGTGGTGCATATATAAAGAGGAAATGAAATTAACAGATGTACGTCATGAATCTAGTTAGTAGATTTTTAGTAGGGCAAGGAGTTTGACATCTTTTGATGGTAATGGAAACCAATAAAAAATTTAAATCTAGTGAAATGTACTAGTTATTTCAGAGAGTTAGTTAATAAAATTTGAATATATTCACGCACCAACTCCTTTCAAACACCCTTTTCATTTTTATCTTCTTACCCTCTCATATTTGAGGCTCTTCCTCCTCTACCACCTTCTCCTCTTCTACCTCTGCCTCATCCTCCTTTTTCAACTAATCCTTACATTTATTTTTTTCTAGTTTTGCCTATCAAGTGATGCCTGCCTTGAATTGTGAGAAACTTATCATGAATTATACCATTAAAGAAAAACAAGTGTCTTGCTCTCAGAGGCAATAAAATGTCATTAGCTCCTTAGAAAGTGGTGTTCATTTATCCTCAAAGCCCTTGCTGGGGTTTTGTCTGGTTTGGGTGTGTACAGGTCTCATCCATTCCATCACTGTGGGTTCATATGTACAAATGAGTCCAGAAAGCACTGTCTGCTTGAATTTCGCCACTACCTCTGATTCCTATCATTTTTATGCCACCTCACTCACAAAGAGCCCTGAATCTCATATGATAAAGGGTGTTTTAAGTACGTTCCATTTAATGCTGTTCACACCACTGTCTTTTCTTCCCTGCACACTGACTGGTTTAGAGTCTTTGTGTTAATAATCATCTACAGCATGCATCTTTGATGAAGGTTGAAACATATACTAGACTATGGGTATTGAAATAAGTCATTAGGAATTATTTTAATATTATGTCTACTTATCAGAAGAGTAACACTGATTAATGGCTTCTAATTGCAGATGTGTGGTCAGATATGCTCTCCTTTCCTGAAGCAGGCCTCAGATCCAACTGGAAGTTGGTTGGTTACCACCACATCTTTCATGCCACTCTTGTACCAGTGACCATATCTTGTCTGACTCATTACAGTAGCTCAGTGGGTTCATAGTTGAGTGAAACCTATGATTCCTTCTTTGGTAGCATTATGAGACCTCACATAAAGTGAGAATTCTATCATCTATTGAGTTCTAAGTTAGAGATATGAGAGGCACACTTAGATCAAGATGAAGTCACAAGAATTCTTTATGATCATTATATTCTTAATTTTATACAAAATTTTCTATTTTTACTGTTTTGATATTGCTTTTCCCTGGTCTAATGAGATTAGACAAAAATGTTCAAGGCTGTTTCCTATGTAAGGTCAAAAATGCATAAATAAAATTTTTACAAGTGTGAGTAATGAGACTATCTGAGACCAGATTATATTGTGAAATATCTTTTCATAAAGAACTTAATGAAAATCATTCATAAAATTGACCTGAAGTGGGCCCATAAGTTTGATTAAGTCATTATTCGATCCTAAAGATAATCCCATGTTTTCCTAATAAAAGTCTTCCTTAGATAATAAATTCTCATAATATCATATTGTCAACACCTATCAAATCCTAGAACAGTAACAAAACATACTTACCCTTTTTTAAATGTTTCAGTTGATTTCTTAGAAATGTTCATCAGTACAACCACCACTTTGTTTCTTATGAAATCTTTTCAGTCATCAGTGAAATTAGCTTTTCACATTAACAATGGTACGCAAAGGTCATAATGAACCCTCGGAACAACATCCCCAATGTTGGGTTGACAGCATTCCTGGAGAAACACTTTGAAAACAATCACCTGATTTTACTAAGACTATAAACTTCACAACAGCAAATCATGTGTTGCATCTAAACATGTAACTATTATCCATGTCATTTTAAAAATAAAGACACAAATTCAGTCTTTACAAAGTCAAATGGTAAGAGAATGCATGACAAAAACTAAAGCTCATCTTCTCTCTTGCAAAATCTCATACCTGAAATGATCATTTACCTATGTCATGTGATTTTACTGGTTTTTATTTTCTACCTTTGTGAACACAGTGTCAATTCATTATTTCATAAAGAAGACTAGAATATGCATTCTTTTCTATATTTTGCCTTTTGTTTTTAATATAAAATTATGTCAATATCAACATGTTTATTTTTCCCTCAAAATGACTGCAAAGTATTTAATTCTTCATAATTAAATAGTTTTTATTTGGAAAGGTGCAAGATATATTTTAGAAATATTTGTTCTTTTTGATAAATTCTTATCCTGCAGACTTCTATAAAAATTCTCCAAAGTCCAGGCATAATAATACACATTTGTAGCCTCAGTGCTCTTAGGGTGAGGTAAGAGTCACAAACAAGAGCATCCTGAGAAGCTCAAAGACTGGTGTACTCAGGAGAGAACAAAAAGACACTCTGTCTCAAACAAGGTAGGAAGTTAAGACCCACACCCAAGATTGTCCTCTGACATATATATAGCTGTGGCTTGTGTGGTTTCACATTCACATGCATGAACAGGTGTACACATCACACACATTCACATACACTCAAATACAAAAAGAGGGGAAAAACTCACATGCTATTATTCCAGGAAAAGCGGAGAGGTCCTCTCTTCTAAGAGTTGAAATAGGCCCCATTTTATGAGGTAGCAGGTATAAGTCAAAATCCAGATGTTTCTGAAGAGGTGATAATGTGATGTGAATAATGTCCAAGAACGTTATTATCTCCACGTAAAGAAAAGGATGTTTGTCATATGATGAAAGATAAATGGATCTTTACATTGCCTTTCTATATATCCCCGTGTTTTCTACTTGACTGCTTAGCCTTAACTATGTAAGAAGTCCAAGCAGCTTCCACTCTGCTAGTTATTACTGTTTGGAAATTGCCAAATGTTTTTCACTTTCATCTCTACCTTTCACAAAGATGTGCTTCTCTGGAACACACCGATAACTGGTCATCACAAACTGTTATGTGTAAACATCCTGGTCTAACGAACAAGAACCAACAGCTCCCAGCCACTGAGCATCATCATAGACATCCCAGAGATTGAGAGTAATTTTTCCTGTACCTCATTTTGTGAGGTACAGAAAAAATACTTTGGAATCTAGGAGAATATTTATGAACTTGCTTTTATTATTTTGTAAATAATGATTCATTAGATCCCGTATACCTCTCTACTTTCTACAGAATGTTTATAGAAATGTGACCAACTGAATAGTGAGTTAATTGTTTTGGGTTTTTTTTTTTTAACATCAGTAAGGATAATTGAATGCTGCTGCATTTAATTTATTCTGTCCCAATGAGGCAATTTCAGGTTGCAAGTAGATTCTCACTGTATAGTAACTAAACTTGATTTTGAGATAGGAAAGTCCATACTGTTTATATAAAAATCAATTTGAAGTTATTAAACTTTCTTCTTTATAAATTCCCAAAATTAACACATATACACACATGCATACGCTCTCTCCCTCTCCCTCTTTCTCTCTCTCTCTCTCTCTCTCTCTCTCTCTCTCTCTCTCTCTCTCTCTCTCTCTCTCTCTCTCACACACACACACACACACACTCACACACCTGTATAATTGCTATAAGTGAAATTAGGAATTAGCATTTCCAACCTGCTTAAAAAGGATGTATTTTCTGGTCAGCGTGTCTTAGGGTACTGAAGTGGTATGGGGTTGGATCTTTATTAGCATAATGGCAATTCACCCAGTTTGCTTTCATTCTCAGATTTATTATTTTGAACTGTAATTACTCACTTTCCTTCTATCCAGTGCATTTAATAATAGTCAAGATGGTGTCATTTCACATGCAAGCTCCAATGTCATTTCAGGCCTTGTGACCTTTCTTCAAATAGCTAATTCCCTGGGGCCAGAGGTGATGGCAGAGATGGCAGCAAATGACAAGGTGCTGAAAATTCTATTGCATTCATTAGCTCCTTGGCTGTCAGGGTCTTTATTTCTGTGAAGGACTGAATGAGAATCGTGTCATTTAAATAGATCGAAACACTTTATAAGGAAAATATAAAAGTGAATCCCCAGGACTATTAATTTTTTGTATTAATGAATTGTTTAGTATTTTAATTTCTACTTCTGTTGCATTAAAAACCAAACCTAAAATTAACATTTGATGTTAAATAGCCAGTTGAATGCCAATATGCTCTAATGCTAATTTATGATAAATCTGATATTCCTTAAAGAAATATAAATGCATTGAAAATTCAGTGATCCTTAACAAGCTTATAGTCAGACGCCATGTTGGCTAGAATTGTAGAGCTGTCCAATGCCCTTCTCTCTCAGAAGTCTCTCCTTGCTTATGCCTGGAACCTTGGTTTAAGGAAGACATCGCGACTAAGATTGTCACATATATGGCCAAGGGACTTTGCTAATCTAACAAAGACAGAGGATGCCAAGAAGCTCAAGAAATTGAGGACTAGTTACTAGCCTGAAGTTAAAGGATGCCTCAGGCCAAGCAAAGAATTGGAGGGGTCCTTAGGAGCTGACAGCTTCCCTTTGACTGTAGGCCAAAGAGAAATGCACTGCACAGTCTTACAAAAGGAAAGAACAGAGATCTGCCAACAAAAATGAGCTTCAATGTGACTGCATCTAGTCAAGGAATCAGCTCTGTAATGTCATGACAAATGCTTCACATGTTTTCACATGCCCACCTCCCTTGTCCTTGCATAGGCACAGGGAAATTTGTTGAAATGGTTTCTCAGCAGCCTTCTCTTTAAGAGTCACCTTAATTTTTAAATTTTAATATTGAATTTCATGGATCTCAACCTTGCTAATGCTGAGACCCTTTAATATTGTTCTGCATGTGATGATGCTTACCAATCATAAGGTTATTACTTTGCTACTTTGTAACTGTGATTTTGCGATTGCTATGAAACATCATATAAATACCGATATGCAGGATATCTAATATGCAACCAACCCTCAAAGGCTCTGAGACCCACAGGCTGAGAACCTCTGCTTTATGAGATTTGCCCCCTCCCGTGACTGAGCAATGTATCACACCTCTGCCATAAAGAACCATGAGCCAAGGGCCAAATGTTGTTTGTTACAAGCTGAGCTTGTAGTATTCTGTTGCCCAGTGACAGAAATGTATCATATCTCTGTTCACTGTGTATCCCCAAATGCCTTCCTTTTTGTATAGTAAAAGCAGTCCCTTCGGTTTTCTTTGGGTACCATATATCTTAAGACATTCTGCTTCAAATGTTTTAAGTATTAGCTAAGGTAGGACACTTGTGCAGGAGAGTGCAGCAAAGCAAAAATGTCATTAAAATGTTTCTTGATGAAGAACTAAGGATGGAAATGTTATAAATATGATATGGGTCTTTTGAAACACCATATTAATGCTAAGTTTAATTCAGAAAATAAGGCTGAAGGCAAAAAAAGAAATGTAATTAACAGCAATTCATCCAGAAAGAAATTACAGGGAGGGCTTTCATGATCAAAAAAAGGAATTTCACAGAATGTGATGCTTTTGAAGTTACTATTATCTTCTGGACATATGGGATTCCAGAGGAAGGCTTCAGGGGGGAAATGTTTCCTAAGTTTTAATGGATGGGCTTGTATTTATTTGATGCAAGTGAACAATGATGTTTTAAGGAACCAGTGAGGTTTTTTGTGTGTTTTGTTTCAGCTAAAGTGAAATCAACCAATAATTCTCCATTACACTAAAAAACCTAGACAAGTCTAGGCCCATTGCCAAGTGATGGAGGAGAGATAGGACCAACTTCATGTTTGCTGGTAAATCTTTACCAGCTCAGTACTGTATACTTCAATTCTGTAGAAAAGGGAACAGTAAAAGGAGCACTTAAAGCCTTTTGCTTTACATCAAGTTTTCATTTCACTTAACAAAAGAGCTATAAAATAGGAATGCTGTAACATCTTTCTTCTGAGAACATCTAAAGAGCAATTGACTAACTAGGTCAAGATTTCTTTTCTGTAGATACCAGCCCTGGGAAAAACTGCAGAGGTTTCAGAACATGAGATGGAGTCTGCTAATAAACACAATGAGGCTGCTTTGTGAGCTCTGCGAAATCCTGTTGTGGGCACAGGAAGGTTGGTTGAAAGAGTTTCTGAGCACCGAGTCTCTCTCTTGAAGAGAGTCATCTAAATTTCTAGATACATTGTACTAAATGGTGATATTGAATTTTACTTTAGTAAGAAAATTACAGATCATTTATATCCCTTAGAGAATAGAAGCCACTCTCTTAAAATACTACCTAAAAACTAAAACATTACATAAAAACCACCACATGTAAACAATGAGTGATGTCTAGGCATGATAAATGTTATATATATTTCTGTCAACTGTAATTTATCACAGAAGGAATATAGTACATAATTCATACTAAAGTCTAGAGATGTAGAATAAGGTTTTTAAAGAAGACAACTACATGAAGAGTAAATTCCCTTTTTCTCCACAAAATTAAATTCTTTCAAGACCTAGAAGTCAAACTACCCATTTACTATTGAACTTGTTGCACAATCAACAAATTTCAATTTATTGCCACAATTACTTGACCATATGGAAAGACCCCATTTTGTGCATATTATTTTGCAAAGGGAAACAACACACTGTCTGTGGAAGAAACTACAAACATAAAGCCAGATGAGCATTAAAAAAACATATTAGCTGATCTCAGTAATAGGTGTGGGAATGACAGACTAAGTTTCTTGACCGAGGTTCTGGATGAGCTCATGAATAGAAATGAATTTATCAGAACTTTTGGACTGAGTGATGGAGCTGTAACTAGAAGAAACCAATGTCCTGTTGTGGATTTCCCTAAGTGACATGAAGATTAGAAATCCCTAGTGCATAACGTGTTTGATGAAATGCAAGGATAAGGAAGGTGGGCTGGGAATAAAGGTATGCTTGCAACATGGAGTCACTACAGCTTCTGTACTATTGAGGAATTAGAAATCTCTTTCCTTTCATTATGACACTGAGACATTTGACAGTAAAGGAGGCATTAATACAGTCCCTGAGCTACTAAAAATAGGGACATTGTGGTATTGCTAAGACCATAAAATGGCATCCAAATGACTGAGGTCAATTTGGCATGTCTGTCCTAATAGTTACTAATAGTTACCATAGCCTGCATAGTAGTCAGAGAAGTTAACTAACAAATAATGATGTGATATTCCTGAGGTAATCATGCGGGAAGCTTGCTAAGTGAGCATCAACACTAAAAACAGACAGACAGGCTGAACGCAGAGTGGCTTGGCTTGAAAAGCATAGCCTTTACAGAACCCTGAGACCTGAGTCTCAGACTCCGGTATTGATGAACATCCATAATGAAAAGCAGAAAAGTCACAGTTGATCCTAAAAGAAAATTAAGCCAATACTTATTCAGGAGAACCAATTAAACTGACCACTAATAAAAGGCATCTATGAATGAAAAAGATGTTTCTCAGAAGACAAAGACAGGGGTCATATATAGGATAGTAGCTCCTGACTAAATGTGTAGCAATCCTTGTAGCTCATTGATCAAAGGTATTTTAAACGGTTTAATTGATAACTTTTAAAAATATTAACATTTCTGGTTTAGATAAATTGACTTTCAGATGGGATTATGCCTTGAGAGGGATACATCGATTGAACTTCTCATTTTAGAAGCAGGAACTAAAATATGGGAAAACTAGTGTAGGAAACTGGGTCTTCTAAATTCCTATAAGATCACAGCACTACTTCCCTGATTGACGGGAGGGCGTGGGAGCTATTAGAGACAATCTGGTTTCTTAAACAGGCTATTAGTGGTGGGGGTCTTGTTTGCCCTGCTCTTCATGCTGAAGTTCAATATTAATTTTATTAGAATTGAAGTTTTTGCTTTCACTGGAAAGAATGAAGAACCTGTCAGAAGGCCATAGGACTATATCACAATAGAGGTCTTAAAACGTTACTGAGTAGAGAAGAGGGGTGATTGGGAAGACAGGAAGTTCCAAGCCAGAGAACAATATGCCTGAGATATAGGTCATCAGCTGCTCCCAGGAAGATGTTAAAGACTTGGGTTGCCTAGCTACCCATTTTATTCTTGGGTAGTAGTATCTAAATAGAAGGCTGGAGATCAGAGTCCCATCAAATTTTCAACTTGAAAGAATAGGCCAGGATCTTCAGAAATGAGAGAATATTAATTTTTTTTGTATTCTGCCATTTGACTCTAATCTCCCTTTATATAAAACTCAACAATAAAGCTTTTTGGACAGTATACAGGTGGAAAGAGAGTATAGAATAGCATATCAAAGAATCACTCTCATACTGATTTCACATGCAGTCTTCTACATTGGTGATTTGTAGTTATTAGATCCTTTGGATGGGATATAAAGTTGAAGTATAGGTTAGCTTTCAAGAGCTACTGAGAGATTCTGTTAAATTGTCTTAAATGCTTTTTCCACTGGGAAGGTGAGACTCAGATTTACACCCTGAGCTGGAAGAAGAACTCAAATTCACTATGAATAGATTTTCCCCCTCTATGAACATGTATGGTAAGAATAAGGTCTATGAGGGTGGCTATCTGATAGAAACTTTTCTGAATGGAGCTTAAGGTGGAAACACTTGACTATAATTATACAATTATATTCTGACTAAAGATTGCCCTTAGAGGCCTTTTTAAGATGTCCAATTTTATCTTACTTTGGTGTCCCCCTTAGAATTTCAAGACAAACCAACTTTTCTTTGTGATTAATGCTCCTCCTTGAAGTAACAAATCTCACCATGCTGGTGGCATGATGGCCAAATTACATTTCTCCATTGTAACTTTACCTCAGCCTTACTGTCTTGATTTATCAAAAGGTTACATGGCCAACCTGTATAAAAAGCCACAGTAGAGATTTAAAAATACTCTCCCAGGATATGATGAGACCTTAGCTTCACCAATAAAATATGCATTTGCAATTACTTTGACATATCTATTAGCAAACATATGCCACCAGGTAGAAACAATTGAGCCAATAAAACCTAAGTGAACAGACACTAATGACTCTGAATTGAATGAGTGATGGTTCATACATAATGTCTATATGAGGCATGCATAGAGATATGATGGGTGTAGAGTGGAAAATATATCCAATGTACAACATTAGGTAGGGTAAGTCTTGACCAACAAGTTTTCCTAAATGCAAAGCAGATACATACACCTAATGGATTCATGAATTTGTAGATTGTTATCTAGTGACTCAGGGAGTTTTCCCAACTGGAGTTAAAATGACAAAAAGTGACACATGCCTTGACCATTCAAAATGTATTGAGAATATGAAGGCCTCTTAGTTCCAAAGTAATGACTGTAAAAGGCAATGGCCCAAATGCACAACAAACTGTGAAATAATTTGTCAGTCAACCAACTGTTAATTGATCAATTTTACTAGCCAATGAAAAATTAGATAATTGTTATCTAATTGCTATCCAATTAACAATTAGGTAAGTATTAAGTCACTTTGCAATTAGCAGATGTTTCTTCTCCAAGTACCTATAGCTTGCTTAATACAATCAAGAACAATGTGACTTTGGTGACAGAGATGCAATCCTTCAGCTGGCACCACTATTTTCTGCCACACTTAATGTCCATTTCCAGTGAATAAATAGCCGCTGTTATTGCTGTGTCACCAACGGTATCTCCATGTAAAATCATTTTCTGAAACACCATTAATCTCAGAAAGAGCTCCTTCTCCCTTTCTATTAAAATAGATGCACTGCAACTCTTATGGCTGCTTCCATTATTGATCTCCATCTTGCAGGTTTGCTGCATAACACATTTGGATACTGTAATCCTTCTCTACCGTCAGTCAAAGTGGGTTGATGCTGGTGAGGTTTGCTAATGACTGCTCCTATGGGCTTCAGTTGACTCTCTGCTTGCAAATATATATGTATAGATAGCTTCAGTACAAAAAATCAACAGGTAAACAGTTCAGAACCAAAGCAAACCCATATGTCCAAAGGGTTTCTAAATCCCTGAATTTGTCCCTTTGAACAACAAAGCAGTCACAGATCGGAACGCCAGAATGTAGAGCAAGCAACTTTAGCTAGGAAGAGAAGGGAGAAGATACCACAAAGGCACACTTCTTCAAGTGTTGTAGTGCTGTTAAAGGTAGACTGGTGAGCTCTCCACCCAAAGACAACACTATTTAGAACACTGATGATCAGAACAACCAGAAAATATCAATAGGAGCAGATAATGTGCTTAATCCAGGCAAAAGACAAAAGTAGGAGAAGAATGAACAGCAGTTCAAAGTAATGAATGAAGCACTAAAAGAGTATCGAGCTCAAAAAATGGCTTGGTGGTTAGGGGCACTCGCTTATTTTCTAAAGGATATGAGTGGCTCCCAGGATGCACATAATGAGTGTCTCACAGTTCTAGGAGATCAACTGTCCTTTCCTGTACTCCCTTGGCCCTGCAGACTCATATTGCACACGTGCACACACTAGTTCACACACACACACACACACATATGTGCAAATAAAGAAATAAATTGTTTTTCTAAAAATTACTTTTAAAAGTTCTTCAATTTGTAACTGCATTAAGTATAGATGTATAAATACCACCATTAAGGTGCAGAAGTGATAAAGGTGTATAAATGACAAGACTAGATTTTATTTAGTCTACAATAAAACTTCTAATATAAGGTTAGATGGATGCAAAGCAAATAAACATCTAAAAATAAAGCCATTCTAGTTCTAACAAAAGAGAGGAGGGGTCTATTAGTGTTATATATGGCATGTTTTGAAATTCAAAATATTTAAAATATGACTTTTTATGTCATATTTTTATAGCACAGTAATGGTTAATTTATTAAGAATATAAAACTCTCATAAATGTTTTCATGGCAGAGGTTCAAAATACATAAACAAACTTTTGTAGAAATTAAATGAGAAATAAAACCATAATTATAGCAAGTAAATGGTCTTTCCCAAACCAAAAGTGTAAGTTGACAAAGAGAGAATAGAGAAACCAGAGAATAGTAGAGCTCTGTTGGTACCTGTAAAACATTACAATGAACACTAAAGTAAGAAACATATAGTCTGCAGTCACAGAACTTTATAAACTCAATAATCAGTGCACCACAAAGACTGGGTTCTCACAGTCTGGACTCTAGGAAGTCCAGTATGAAGACACTGGCAGATTCATTCCATGGTAAAAGACCATTTCCTGGTTTATGGTGGCATCAGGTAGCGCTTTTCCTACTGTCAGACAAAGTGAAGAGCAAGCCAGCTCACCATTTTTTACCTTATAAAAGATAGATTTATAGATTTGTATCTGGAGAGCTGATAAATATCAAGTAGGTCTCTCTAGCCCCGCGGAGGCGAAGGCTGGTCTGTTTCCTGAATGCCTCCTATGCCCGGTGTGCCCTTTGCTGGAATGTAACATTTTCAAGCTTCCATCTACGGGGCGGGACTTCTTACAAGGAGCTCTTTCTCCTTTCAGCTTTATTTATCTCTCATTTATCTCTCAGCATCAGGGAACAGCAGTATTGGTTTTTAAAGAACATCTGCTTCATCTGTCTGTCCCTTTAACCTATAAGTAGCCGCATTCTGCTTCCTCCTGTCTGTCTCTCTGTGCACATTTGCAACTCAGGAGTCGAAAGCTCCCTTCAGCGAAAGCTGAGAGTAGGATGAGTTCTTGTCAATGCCGGCTCCTTTTCTCTAAGTGATGGGTGTTTTCAAGCCCTGGAAACATTTTTTTTTTCCGTGAATCCATTTGTAGCTCTGCTCTTTCGTGTATTCACGTAAAGTGAATCCCCACTGCAAGGTCCATTTAAATGAGTCATTCCATGTGCTGAAAGTTGTAATGTGTCTTAAGTGCATGTTTTAAATAAGCCCGAGTAGTTTTCTACCTGTGCCCATAAATATCTTACAGAATGTATGTGAACATTAGTACTCAGCTGTGCATTTAACCCAAAACAGTGCCTTCCAACGTGGAAACAATGTATATAATTTAAAACTTTCTAGTAATCTCACTACATAAATTATAACATGTAAAATATATTTAATAATAGTTTTCTCAATTGGACTGGTATATATTTAAAACTACTATTTTACCATATTGTGCCTCCAGTGTGCCTTGTGTATTTGAAACTCCTGTCTCATCTCGATTTAAACGGGCTCCTTAGCAAGTGCTGAAGAGTCAGCCTCATGTAATTGATGGCCACTGAGTTGGAGATGCCTGTGTAGACGTTGGAGAATACACAAGGAAAATGTAGCAGCAAAAAAATATGGACAAATATGCTTGGCATGGGGATGGTGGCAGAACACGTTGATCATATCCATCTGCAATACAAATGGGTCTCCAGATGTAAAAATAAGTAAAGAGAATCTTTTGTGTTGTTGTTCTGTTTGCAACAGATTCGTAATCCATGCCCTGTTTTGTTTTGGGGGGAAAAAGTACAAATTATAAGATTCAGTGGAAAGCTCAGTTTAATTATTTTCCCCCACCACCTCTAACAGGGTGGGATCTCTCCTGTATCCTGACAGTCAGAATTGAGGCTTGCAACTCAGGCTCCGGTAACCATGTTGACCTCCTAAGAAATCAATACATGAGACACTGAAACGTGAAAAACACAGAGCGTTTGAAAATACTCACTGAGGTGATGTTTAATGTAAGGAAGACAGAGGGTGGGGGTGGGGATGGCAGTGGTCTTTTGCTCACAGTATTGATCAAACTAGAAAATTTCTGTGCTGTCAGTGACATTTAAATGACTGTTTTCTGAATTTACTTTTTCCAGGTTTACTTTATTCCAAGCATTCCCAAGAATCTCTGCTTTCTAGTCATGTGTGAACACATGAATTCCCTACTTAGCACAACGTGATTCATCAGTATAAGCATCTAGGAGCCAAATGGCCTGAGTTCGAACCCTCGCATATACAGTGGGATCCAGGACTTAGATACATTATTTTAAACATTTTTCCCTCAGTTGCTTCCACTGTCAAATACCCAGGGCAATGTGACCTTCCCTTTGGCTGTCAGAGAGACTCAGATAAGGCACACATCATATAACAGATACTAACTGATCATTTTTCTCTTTATAACTCCAGTCGTCTAGTTAATAACAGGCAGTGTTTCTTAACAATATGTTGTATACTGGGTATATTGAAATTTCTGCGGGTTTTTTTTTTTTTTTTTTTTTTTTTTTTTGTCTCCCAAAAAATCATCTTGAGGCAATGGATGCAGCTTAAGTGTGGAATGTTTTGTTCACATGAGCAACATCCAGTGCTTATTCCTAGCACCATTACAAAACCCACAATAAAATAGGTAACACAATCTTAATAAATGCAAATAATTGTGCTCCATCCACACACCCTGCTGCTGTGGGACTCTTTCTGGGGAAATGTGGAGTAAAATCTCTTTTTTCTGTGTAAAGCACTGACAACAAAGACGAGACTCCTTCCAAATCTGACTCAGCAAACCAACAACCAAATGGGGTGACTTCCAAGAAGCTATGTTATAGCACAGGTCTGCCCAACAAGGATGGTGGCTCATGAAAATGACCATCCTGCAGGACTTTGTCCAGCCTTACCCAACATGAAGGCAGTTCCAGTGATCTGAGTCATCTCATCCTAGCCAGAATATTTACTGCCTTCCTGGGTCTTAGAAGCTTTGCTCCATTCTCCAGGATTGCCTGAAGGAACAGTTACACAACATACAATGTATGCACAGCTGGACAAGTCATTACAAGCATAAAATGTCCTGTTTTGTTGCTGGTGCTGTTATTAAATTTCAGACTGTATCTTGTGTTTTGATCTCAGTATAGCCTTGTGTTTTAATCTTAGTATATAAACTTAGAGTGTCTATCAAGTAATTAACCTGTGAGTAATTTAGCTTCTTATTGACTTCATTGTGTTAGGAATGTAACCCAGTAGGCCCTTTTAAAACAGAGACAGCATGATATAGGTTGAATTAGCAACATTATCCTTCTGATAAGAGCATTGCTATTTGCTTTTCCAATCTAAAGAAAATGATTCAGAGAAGTTGGTTGTGTCTGCAATTTCACAACTGATATGTATTCTGCTACATACTTTATTTGGTAATAAGTTCTGTTTCTTTTCCTCTAAATCAAGTTTTTAATACAGAATTGAATACATGCTAATCACTTGGCCTATAGTTTATAGTGGGGATGTGCCAATACCAGGACCTTTCTTTATATCTTCATAGAGGTTCAGCAAACCCTCAAAGAATGATCACATCATAAATTTATTTTATTTCACTGATATTAACTTTCCCTTTACACTCTCTTTCATCCCCCCATTTCTTTCTCAAGATCATAAGTATTTAAATAACTATACATTAGTCATTATTTAAACAATTCTTTATCTGAAAGAGTTCTGGAAGTTTACTCTAAGTAACTCCAAAAGGAGAGAACTGAGATTACTCTTTCTGGAGAGTTATTTCTAAATTCTCATACCCGCTGTGCCAGCCAAGTCAAATAAGATAGTCTCAGTTCAAGGCATTCACTTTCTCAATGAGACTCTCAGACTTTCAGGAGTGAGAACCGCCGACAGACCTTACTCAATGATCCTGATAAATACCTAAGGTGGAATGAAGCAGTCAGAAACAAAGTCAAAATACTACATACTGAGGGGATGAGGAGATGGTTCAGGGGTTATGTATGTAAATTGGGTTTCAGATCCCCAGAGCCAACATAAATGCCTTTTGAACATGAAAACTCACTTATAATTTCAGCCTTGGAAGTCAGAGACATTGGATTCTCATATCAAGTTTTCTTAGCAGAACTACCTCTATAGATACTTTTTAGGGGGTTCATTGGTTGAAATACTACAGCTCCTGCTTTTGTTGCAGGCTGGAACTAGGCTTCTCTTTTGGAACTGGTCTAATGCTTAAGTATGTGTGACTCACATTCTGGAAGCTAAAATTCATTTCTTGATAACTAAGAACTCACAGGAAATGAATATTACTTCATCCAAGGCACAATGCCGCACTGTTGTTTTGTACAGCCACCGTGGGAAGCAGATATTGTTCTCATATCAATGAGGAAACTAAGGATCAAAGAGTTAATAAACTGTAAGATGAAGTCACATGAATTCACACGAATTTGCCCAAAGATGACACATCATCTGCAGTAACTTCCTTTACGCTGAATATTGTCTTCAAAAATGACTGATTGGGAAGTTTTTCCAGTTTATCTTAAAAGAGTTTGGAATACCAATTGTGAACAATATCTTAATGAACACTTAATTTATATGAAACAAAGGACAAGTGAAAGTCATAATACTTACATTTAGATTTTAGTTCAATGTAGATTTTTATTTAAATGTATCATGTTTTTCTTTTTGAGAGAAAACTTTGATACTTTATTTAAAGCATGCCCTTTTTTACAGGAACATTTGGCAATTGTTGTAAGAGTGAGGGTTAGGGTTAGAGGGTTAGGGTTAGGGTTAGAGAGTTAGTGTTAGAGGGTTAAGGTTAGGGTTAGAGGGTTAGTGTTAGAGGGTTAAGGTTAGGGTTAGAGGGTTAGGGTTATGGATAGAGGGCTAGGGTTAGGGTTAGAGATTTAGTGATAGTGTTAGAGGGTTAAGGTTAGGGTTAGAGAGTTAGGATTAGGGTTAGAGGGTTAGGGTTAGGGTTAGAGGATTAGGGTTAGGGTTAGAGGTTTAGTGTTAGTGTTAGAGGGTTGTGGTTAGTGTTAGAGGGTTAATGTTAGTATTAGAGGGTTATGGTTAGGGTTAGAGAGTTAGGGTTAGAGTTAGAGGGTTAAGGTTAGAGTTGGAAGAAAAGACGGGAAAATGTGGTCAAGCACATTGTTTTCAGTTGACCTGGAAAATGTTCTTTATTATTTTACAGCTACAACTGTAAGCAGGTTGGTTTCAAAAGCATTCAGAATAAAGTTTTAACCTCTTGCTCGTAGTGATATATTTCAGTAACTCCCTCACATCTATTTTGGTTATTCAGCATTGCTGTGCATCTTTAGATACCCAAATCTACTTACACTATTTTCCCGTGTCTCTGTTCTTTAGTCTTCCTGCGGTCTACCAACTTGGTTTAAATGTATCATGTTCAGAAAATTAATTGTAAATAACTCTCGGATTTACAACCTCTACCATGAATCACCTTGAAGGTTTAATTATCTTAAAAGCATGAAAACCTATTGATTCTACATTTCCATGGAATTAACAGGTAGTAGTTCTAGAACTTACATGTGAGATATGCCCTTAAGTCTCAAAGATGTTTAAACAAACTTCAGAGACAAACTCTTAGCTTCAACTTTAGCCACATATCTCATGCCACCTTGACAGCCTCTGGATGGTTGCTAACTCCAGTACCAGGGTTCTGTTTCTAAGCCCAGATTTTCATTCTTAGGCCATCTATCTTGCATGGGTTGGACTTTATTATACTCGGCCATGCATTTTCTCACACTCTTACAGAGGTTAAAACCAAATAGCCAGATCTAGATTATTTGTTTCATTTTTGGTTTTACACAGTGTTATAGAAAATTCATTTTATAATTTTTTTTCTCTGTGACACAATATGAGTAATCTCTTTACTCACCTGCAGGATTTATTACTAATTCATCAGCTTTTTCTTGGAGATTTCCTGTTCCCTTGCCAGCCCCCCCCCCACCACCAATGTCTAAGCCATTATTTATATTGTGGAGATAAAACACTTCAGATTCCTGAACTTGTGAGGTATTCATGAAGAAAGCAGAGCAATTGTGAGTGTTAATTTCTAAGGGATTTATTAGAAGTTTATTCTGAATTGCTTGGTCTAAGATTTAAGGTCAGGTAACATTCCTAGGCAAGGGCAAACCATGGTCCAGTGTCTAAACTACAAGGTAACATTAGGTAGGAAACTAGAGTCTTCGAAACTACTGTCAGAATCAGTTTCTTCATTTAAAAGACATGAATAAAAATAAAAAACTAAATAAAAATAGTATTCATAGGATATTTGCATGAACAAACCAGCACATGTTGAGTATTTAGTGCATCATAAGACATATGGTGCAAATTGATATTCTTTAAAAGTCTTTTGATAAAGTTCTTCAGCCACTGTTAGGTTATGATCTTCCAATATTGCCCACCTACTGGAGAGTAGTATATTCTCTTGACCTGGTCTTATATCCCCATGAAAGAGTTCCCCTTCGTACAGATGACTAGGATGGTCACATGATTGTAAATGAGGACAGTCAATTCCATGGACGTCACAGATTCCCCTGATGTGTACTTCTCATGTTCATCTCATGTAACTTCCACATCTCTGCCTTCTGCTGCCTTTTAAACTATTAACTTACATTGTAATTCTATTTCTAAAACATCTTAGTCTAGGAATTTAGAGAAAATTTCACTAATGTCTTGCTCTCTTTTTTTTTCTTTTTTGTAAGCATAGTGTACATACTTCTTGCTTTATCTTTAGCTGCCTATTAGATTCAGAGTTAAGCTCTTACGAGTCTCATATCAGATGTATTTGTTATGCTGACAATTGAATAGCAGCCATTGAACTTGAGATGAATTCCTAGAAATCTTTAAACTACTCTGATGTGAGAATAAACAATCGTAAGGACATTAAGAAAACAAAAAGCTAAAAGTTTCCCAGGATGCTATTTGTGACTCCTTTGACCTTTACATTACCACGTTGGCCTAGTCACATGGATCCAGCTGTTGTAGCTTTACTTTTCTGTGGAACATTCTTTTTCATTCCTGAGTGTATTTGTACCCTTTCTTCCTTTCTTCTTCTTTTCTTTATTTGCACAATGTGCTGGTGAGAAATGTTTCAGTCTAGCATGCATTCCTGCCCAAAACAGTCACACTTAATCTAAGACTGCTGCCAAAGTAAATTTTCACTTACTCAACATTTATCTAAAGTGCAGCCACCAATCTTTCTTGAAGGCAAACCTCGTGTTTGCAACAACATTCCGGTGACATTTCCATGGCCATGTCTGTTAGAACTCTTTTTTGCACCAAACTCTTATTCTTCAGTTTTTCAACTCCGACTTCTGTTCAGGACTCTATGAAAGCGAAGATTGTACTATCCACCTCTTATTTCTCCAAAAGGGATACGCACATACATGATTTCTAGGTACAGTAGATTTTGTCTGTGAGCACAATTCGGTGTTTTTGTTTCTGATCACATTGGCTTGTTCTCTGTCCTCTCACCACATTCTTTCTGCATCAATCTTTACCTATTTAAGGGTCCAGTTAAGCTTTTTCTGCTTCATGCATTTCTTTTAAAAAATCTTTTAGGCCGTTTGAATAAAAATTAAACCTTTTGTTCTGGGTACCATCCTCCAACGCCATGGCCTCATGGCTCACACAGTTAAAACAGAATACCAAGGCATTTTTCTAAACAATGGTAGTTTTCTCCCTATGGGTTCTTCTGAGCCAGATGGTAACATTACAATTTATTTATCCTGCCATGCTTGCTTAAAGAATAAATCAGTGAAGGTACTTGGGGAATTTAGCTTCTCTAGGGAAAGCGTTTGTGACAAGGCAGAGATATTGCAATATGATTTTTCTTGAAGGTGTTGATTATATTGACATATATAGCCCAGTTGCCTCAGTACATAGGACCCTATTAAACAAGACTGGACTCACTATATCTTAAAAATCCATTCTTTTCAACTCATTTTTTATTCCCCTGGTATTCAGAAACCGTGCTTCTTCCAAACATATATAACTGTGTTTGAATTACACTTAGGTCTCCTCCATTGGTTTTTGTTTCCTTATCATTCTAAACATATGTATCTGTTTCTACAGACAAAGTAGGTGGTTCTCTAAAAGTGGGGCGATAGATAGGAAGTGAAATGATAATACAAGGGTCTCATTCACACCATTATAATGAAGTCATGTTGCTGGCAGTGTTGTATGTTATCTCTGGGCAAAACAACTCTGTTTTTTTTTTAAAAAAATCTTTATTGATTTGTTGTACTCAAATGAGCCAATTTACATCACTCAAATGACTTGGAAACACTTTGGCTACAGTATTTAGTATGTCCTAAGGAAGAAGCCTCTGAGGGCCATGTCCTATTTAAGAACTGTAGAAGAGACATCAAGAAACTTGTAAACCATGCTATTCTTGTGCTTGTACTTAGGATTTAAGGGCCAGTAAAAGCAACATTAAAAATTGATGAGGACTAGGGCTCATTTTATATGCACATATACGTGAGATGCATATGTGCATAGGTATGCATTTTGACTTTCTGAGGTTATTCTGTCTCTCCACTTTCATCTCTTGCTACTTCTAGGCAGTAACACCAACTGTTTGCTACCTATGTTTTCTTATGTACCGTGTACATACCAGACACTAGAAATGCAAACCCATTCTCAGGGTAGCTCTCTGGATGCCTTCACAATATTCCTTGGAGTTGAAACATTCCAGAAGCCTGATTGAAGGTTACACTAACAGAAAGCTGCTTTAATTCTCTCTCTTCATCTTAAAACAAAAACTAAGTGTTGGTTTGAATGAAAACTATCACCATAGATTCAGAGAACCCTTGGTCTGCAGTTGATGGCACTAAAAGGAGGTGGTAATGTCTATCTGAAGAAAGTGCATTTATGGAGGTAGGCTTTGAGAATTTGTAGCCTCAACCCATTTCCAGTTTGTTTTTTTTGCTTTATGTTTGTGGCCGATGATGTTGTTTCTTGGTGTCCTGTTCTAGCTGCCTTCTGCTAGGCCTATACTACCATTATGAACTCTGGCAGGCATCATGAGTCAAAGTAAGCTCTTCCTTCCATTGGCCACTTTCGGTCATGACATTTTACAACAAATAAAAATAATTCGTATAAGTAGGCTTTATCAACATCATCATTACTGATGATGGTATGTGTGTGTGGGGGGTTATGTGTGCTTGGGTGCAGGTGTCTGGATGTTATAATGTTCATTTGAAAGAAAGAGGGCAACATTTGGAAGTCAGTTCTCTCCTTCTTGCCTGGTATTTGGGGGGGTCAAAATCAGGATGTCAGGCATGGGTGGCTAGTATCTATCGTTGCTGAGTCATCTCTGACTTTTAATGCATAAATTTTAATTTGTTCTCCTTACAGAGTTAGCTAGTATCAACAAAGAGATCTCATGAGTGTATTTTAAGAAAGGTTTGTTACTGACTTACCTAGTTTGTGAATGTCTCCCATTTTTCTTCACTCAGCCACTGTTGTATTTATGGTGAGCAGCTGTGAAAATAGACCATCTAATTTTCTCCTCGGTTCCCTTGCTGATTCCATTTCCCTGTAGAACTCATCTTTTTATGAGGCTCCTATTTAAAACTTCTAAATTGGCTCCAGGAAAGAAATAGGATCTGGGTATACACTGGTAACTTATAGTATACACTAGTGACTTATGGTGAGACACGGATCTTCAATAATCCATTTTCAACTTTCCCATGAATATTACTACAGGGTTTCAAAACTTTTGTTTTGCAGTTTTGAGAATTTGGTCCCTGAGATGTAGTAAAATAGAATTTACAGTGTTTATGGACCCAGTTTATTGTTACTCAATTCAAATATTGCCATAATCTCGTGGAATGACTTTGGCACCACGTCCTTCTTTGCAGCACATGACATTGCTTATTTTGCTTTATTTCAAGTCCTTAAAATTTATTCTGAAAAATATGTTCTTTTGAAATATTGGTTGCATTCTGTGAAGACCATAACACAAAGCAAATATTAGTGAAGTGTATCTAGAGGATTTCTGTAGAAGGTCATTGAATTTTTCACCAATATGACTTTTATTATTTTTGAGCATTTCATGTGTATTTTGGTCATATTAACCTCAACTTTTCCCTATAATTTTTCCCAGATACACTATTACCAGTCCCAATTACCTTTCCAAACTTTTGTTACTTTTTAATAATATCTTTAATACTTTTTAATACAACTAAGTCCATTTTTATACTACTGGTTAACACTACTTTTTAACTATTTTATTGGGTTTCCATACCTCTACCTCCCTTCCAATACTTATTCTACCCTAACCCCTTCCAATTCCCCAACAGTAAGAAGGAGAGAAAGAAGGTTAGAGGGAAAGGCTGATATAAACCCTCTTATGTTACTTCCTGTTGATTAGAGGCATTAGGTTCTCTGGAACAAGTCCAACCTTTGTCTCCAGAATATCTCTAAATTTTTCTTGTCAAACTACCAAAACAACAACCAGAAGTAGCAGGGACAACAGCAGGGGGAATGGCAGCTACTAAAGGCCCTTCCTGGATTCTCTCATTTTACCCTATCCAGAGTTGCCAGAATTAAACTATCTGCAATCAGTAAAGATCACAGCTCTACTAGAGCATGAGGCAAATCATAATCATCTGCTGTGATGAAGTCTCTTACCACATACCCTGGATTAAAACAAAGATATATTCACATAACTGGTTTATTAAAGAAACCACAATTCTCACTACATACTGCCAGTTTACTTGTGAGTGTGAGACAATGCATTGGAGTATGGTGGACCTACCATGGGCTATACTCTTAAAGGAAACTGACTCTTCTTCCTCCCAAACTCATTTGACCATAGCACCTCAATTAGGCACAGGGGGTTTCATAAGCCCTTTCTCCTCCCATGTAGAATGTTTATTGGATTGATCTTGTGCAGGTTTTATGCAGGCAAACACAGGTGCTATGACCTCATGAGTGCATGAGAACTTTACAATCCAGAAAACACTGATTTGCTCTGATCCTGCCTCAACATCTGTGTCATTGGTGATGTCAAGGTGTTCTTTGTGTGTGTGACTGTGCACTCTACTGAAACTTATTTTTTGAACTTCAACAAGTTTTAGGTTTATGAATTAACTGTACCTACGATCTTCTCTAACAACGTCTGAGAACTGCATTGATGTATGGGTGTATGTCCAATAATTTGGAGGACGGGTTGATACTCTGAACATTGTTGTTTTTTTGATATGTATGCAGCTTTGTGAACACAAATAATTCACAAACAAATTGATTTGTTCTTCTTAATGAAATTAACTTAAACAATGATCATAAATGCACATGTTACACACACACACACACACACACACACACACACACACACATATATATATATATATACAGAGAGAGAGAGAGAGAGAGAGAGAGAGAGAGGCAGACAGACAGAGATAGAGATGGAATAGATTCACATCAAGTAGAGTATGGCTCAAATAAAAATGTTGGCATTGGGTACACCTGTGTTATTCAAATAATGTTTACAATTTTATTTCTCAAATTTCTCAGCTTTCCTGAGCAGTAATTTTATAATGCATCTCCAACTGATACTAACCTTTCATATCTTTTTTAAATATGAAAAAAATATCTAAAGGCAAAATACTGATAATAGTAATATCTTGGTGCCAATCAACAATTCTAGAATTGGATTTGAGATTCACCTGACAGGAGGCTAATTATGCCTAATACTGGAGACCTAGCTAGCTATTGCTACTTAGTAGGCCAGCTGGATTTCTAACTACATTCTAAAACATATGCTTATACCCACAGATAAGAACAGCTCTCTCCTCTTATAGAAACCATTCTCTTTACAGAAATTAGAAATAATCAAAAAACCAGAGTGGACAGAATGCAGAACTCAACAGATTGTAGAGATCTCAAACCTCAAGAAAAACAAAACAAAACACCTTTATCACAGCTTCTCCATCTAGGGATCAGGAACGTAAAGAATGAGGAGTCTGAGAAATTTTAAACAAAGACCCAAGAGGTATGCTGTGAGAATATGTTTCTCAAAATTTTTTGGCCTAAACAATACATGAATTATGAGCTTCTATATATTTATGATAAAACCCGATGCTAAAGAACACCAAGGAAAGAAGTCTGTCAGCCTACCTCAGCTGTGTTCACAAGATCCTAGTTTCTCCTAGGGACAACATTTGACCTGGATAACTTTCCAAAGGGTTTCCAGTGATAAGCTAAGTGGTAATGGGCTGAGGTACATAAAAATTCTCTAGTTATACATTAAATGAAGCCATTTACCAGGAAGTTCCTTTTTATGCTGTGAATACAAATATGACCCTAAAAATTCAACCAAATACGTGCTTTAGGTTTTTAAATAGGATTTACTGAAATGCAGTGGTAACATTTTAAAAAAATAACAGAGGAAGTCACTCCAAATTTAACAAGTTATGGTCCTGTAGTTTGTAATAAACTCGAAAATTAAGATAATTTTTTTCTTTGTAAGAAGCAGAGATAATCTTAAGACAAAAACACACAACTCTCTCTCTCTCTCTCTCTCTCTCTCTCTCTCTCTCTCTCTCTCTCTGTCTCTGTCTGTCTGTCTCTCTCATACATACATGTACATATAGACATTTACAATGCACATACACACTTACATATATAAACACATACATGCACACACATTCACAGTCATATATATGCACAAGTATACCAATTTACATACATGCACTTACAAATGTTCATGCACAGAAACACACACACATACACACAGGCAAACAAACTCGCACATGTGCACACACAGAATTAACCGTGACTTAATTACGTTGCAGCTGCTCCAGAAATTTAAAAAAATCAGTCTAACTCTCCCACGATTTCTGATTGACCCAGTATAACCTGATTATGCTCATTAATACTTGAAGTTTCTTTAGAATTTCAGTTAAACACAGGCAGTTAAAGTGTAATCAGTATAACCAAACTATGCGCATTGCTTGAAGTATCTCTGGATGTTCAATCTCCAAAGTAAATGTTCATGTCTACTGATGAATTCTTTAAGAATGTGACTTCATGAAATTCCTAGGCAAATGGATGGAACTTGAAGCTATCATCCTGAATGAGGTAGCCCAGTCACAAAAGAATACTCATGATATGTACTAAGTGATAAGCAGATACTAGTCCCAAAGTCTCAGAATACCCATGAAACAATTCCCAGAAATTATGAAGCTCAAACAGAAGAAGGGAAGAGGGTGGATGCCCCAGTCCTTCTTAGTAGGGAGAACAAAACACTCATGGGAGGAAATAATATGACAAATAGAGGAGCAGGGATTGAAGAAAAGATCATCCAGAGACTGCCTCACCTGGGAATCCATCCCATATGCAGCCACTAATCCCTCACACTATGCCAAGTAGTGCTTACTGGCAGGAATCTGATGTGGATACCTCCTCAGAAGCTCTGCCAGAGCCTAAACATCAGGGTGAATACGGGGACTCCAATGGAGGAGCTAGAGAAAGTACTGAAGGAGCTGAAAGTGTTTCTTACTAACCAAACACACCAGGGCTCCCAGGGACTAAAACACCAACCAATGAGTTTACATGGAGAGACCCATGGCTCCAGGTGCATATCTAGCAGAGGACAGCATTGTCTGGCATCAATTGGAGGAGAGGCCTTTGGTCTAGGGAAGGATTCTTTTCCCGCTGTAAGGGAATACCAGGAGGCTGAGGTAGGAAAGGGAGGTTGAGAGAGGGAGTACCTTCATGGAGTCAATTAGAAGGGAAGGGAGGATGGAGTTAGGGGATAACATCCGAAATGTAAGTACTGAGAATATCAAAAGAAAAAAGAAAAATAGTAAAAAGAAAAAAAATGGAATTTGCTTTGCTTAATTGTAACCTAACCCTTCATTCATGTTGTTATGCATAGGACTGAGGTAAACACAGTAGGATATAGTTCTGTGGAGAGGACATCTATCAGAATTTCGTGGCATGCTGCAGCCTCCCCTCTCTCTTTCTTTCTCTCTTTTTCTTTCTCCATCCCTTTGTGTTCCTAAGCCATCAGTGAAAGAAACATCCTTTCTTTGCTCACATATCCTCCGATGGATGTGCTTCTCTTGTTCCTTCACTAGGGGCTTTTCTAACTTGATTTTCATTGGCTCCTCTCTTCAGAGTCTTACTGCTATTCCCCTCTTTATTGCACCAGCACAGTTCTCTCCCACTCTTCCTCACAGGAAGTTAAACCTAAGGTCCCAGCTCATGTGTCCTCTGAAATTTTCACTCGAGAGCACTGATATTTGCTCACACTTCAAAATGAGTGAAACGTCTTTACATCTGCCTTGTTAACCTTTTTGAAATATTCTCTAAAAGTTACAGCTAATTATTATCGTTTCATAGATCATTAAGTCGTTTTGTGCCCAAATTCAGAAATAATTTTACAGATAACAAACTGCAGTGAGATTTGAAGCCCTGTGTGCATTATTTAATTTTAATGTTTATTGATTGACTGCATCATATTGTCTCAATCAAAAACTTTATGAGAACACTCCAGCATGCTGATGGCATGGTATGTGGCATACATGATATAGTCATACAGCTCCTGCAGAGATATTAATGTATATTATGTATGCAACTATTCTAGATTATAGAAGACTTCTTTGCCGTCAAGCCGTCATGCAACTTAGCAGCTTGTAGTCTTGAATGTCATCGCCTGTCAAATCACTAAAAGTATTTGGGACATAAGCCTGACAGGCTGGCATCCTCCTCGTTGCTATTATTTATTAAAATTAAACTATGTAGTTTGTTGGGTTTTTTTTTTTTGCTAAAAGAAGATAATTTGTAAAACATTGCATTTTTTAGGGTGTCTAGTATCAACAGGATGTCTGATCACCTTAGATTTTAAACACAGACACGTTCCTTGAAGTAAGTGTAGAAAAAAAGGGTTTTGCATAATTGGAATTTGTCTTTTTATTGGTATTAACAGACCATCTGTACCTGTGGGTTCTGAGCAACTTAAAAAACAATCTTCTGAGACAGTCTTGTAATTTCAACTGTGGAAATAGATAATTAATTACACTCTGCCACGTGAAACGAGAAGGTGAACTGCTGAATCCTGAAACTCAGACAAAAATAGTGTACTATCAATAGTGGATAGTGATTATTAGAATAGCCCAGCACTAATTTCAGCCAACTACAGAATCATTTGTATTTTATAATTTGTAAAGGTTGAAGGGCAAAAGTGAATAATCAGCTAAATAATAAAACAATTTTCTTCAAAAACCAATTTGCCTTCTAGTTGATTAAAGTTAAAATAAGGAATAACTCAGTTCACATAAACTAATTTATTAGCGAATAGTTCAGTGTGAAGATATGATGTTTATTGAAATGATATGGCGTCATTGAAATATTGAGGAAGAACAAAGATTCTTCACATTATTCATAATTTATATCCATGTACCCTTCATTTGTACTTTTCTACATTTCCTCCCCAATAATTTCAAAACTACCTTGCTGTCCTTCGATTCTCTCACATATGGCAATTGTTTATAGACCTTTGGCCAAGCTTAACCATGTCCCTACTAATAATAGCTATTAAGAATAACTAACAATAAGTAAATAAAGATACAAATAAAAACAATTGAAAATGGGATGAAGATGTGTCTCTCTGGTAGAACATTTGGTCTACTTGCAGAATAGCCAGGTTTGATTCCCCACAGATACATAGGGAAGTGTGGTGTCCAGTATGACTTGTCACCTTGACTTGGCTTGGGGCCGTGAGGGAATGAAGAAAGGACAGATGTTAAAGAAATGACAAACAGATGGACAGAGAAAGTCTAAGGTTGGCTGGACGATGTTGACTCTGATGGAGTGCCATCAACAAGGCAGCTACACACAACCACTGTAAGTTTATTATGTACAGCAGAGGAGAAGGGGTTAGATAGTGTTGGTAGAAAGTTGCTGTAGGTCAGTCCTCTCAGGTTATTTCAGGGAAGAAAGCTGCAACTGCTGGTGTAGACACAATTTTGACATTCATATTTGTACTGAAGAAGGCTATGTCATTCCTCTGTTCCTCATCCGGGTCAGAGGAAAGTTTTGCCTTCCCATAGGTCTATTGCATTGGTTGTTGAGATGGATGTGCCCATGACAACAATATGCATTCACTAGGACTTCTTTTACTCTACACAGTCTCTCAAAGCTTCCTTCGCTTCCTACAGAGAGGCTCATAACTGTCTCTGACTGCAGTTCTGAGGGAAACTCAATGCCCTTTGCGGTTTCTGCCAGCATCTCCACGTAGGTATGTCAGTGCACAAATACATTTGCAAACAAACATACAAAAAAATAGCTAATGCAAAACATCGCAATGGATAAATAAGGTTCTCCTCTCAGTAATGTCATTACTCTTGCTAAATGTTTACTGCAACATGAAAGAGACCATGTTCTCTATTAACTGAGAAATCGTCTGAAGAATCATCACTAAGAAACTCCAAAATGTAAGCCAAGAACTAGATAAAACAATTCTTTCTCATGAATAGTGTAAGATTCCCTAGAACTCAGTCCAATTAGTTCTGTCATGTTCCGTCTTTGGCTTCAAGAAATGCTACAGCTGTTGTTTCCAGGAGAAGGTAGGAAACAGAAATCTGTGTGTCTCCAGAATTCTTATCTTTAAAGCAATCATCTAAAGGTTATGAATATTGTGTGATGCCCTTGGAGCCCAAATATATCGCTGATTATCACTAAGAAAGGCAGATTTTTTTACCTAAATAACTGTGTGCTCATCACCAAAGTGAAGTTGAAAGAACTGAAGAAACGGAGTGGCTCCTAAAGAATGCATATCTTTCCCATCAATAATTTGGGCAAATACATGATCTTAAAATGTAAATATATGAGCAAAATGTGAATGCTTAGCTTAAATTTAATGACTACATTAATTCTTTTTTTAAAAGAAAAAAAAGTCTACATTAATTCTTTTTTTAAACGACTTTATTTTACAAAACAAAGATAAATGTACAGATTTTAAACATTTTTTGCTTAAAATTATACATTTTTGTCAGTACTGTTTTTTCAGACATTGAAATAATTTTTACATAAAACCATGTGAATATATTTTTTTAGTCAGTACTTGATTTTTTTCAAGGGCTTGACAGTATGCATTGAAAACCTAATAGTTACAATAAGCGTAGAGTACATGCAAAACAAAACGCAACATGGAAATAGTCAAAGTCTTCTTGTTTTGTAAATATATGTATGTTTTTTTGTTTTCTTTATTTCTTGGACTTCATACAGTCTGTGAGTTGTTTCTGGGGGAGTGCAAGCCTCTGGGGTTAGCATCCCACTATCAGTGACTGCATATTATGTCTGTTCTTTTGTGACTGGGTTATCTCACTCAGGATGATATTCTCTAGATGCAGCCATTTTCTTAAGAATTTGGTTAAGTCATTGTTTCTGGTGGCTGAGTAGTATTCCATTGTGTATATGTACCACAATTTTTGTATCCATTCATCTTCTGAAGGACATCTGGGTTCCTTCCAGCTTCTGGCTATTATAAATAGAGCCGCTATGAACATTGTGGTGCATATATCTTTGTTGTGTATTAAAGTGTCTCTGGGGTATATGCCCAGAAGTGGAATAGCTGGGTCTTCAGGTAGTACTATATCCAATTTTCTGAGGTATCGCCAGACAGATTTCCAGAGTGGTTGTATTAGCTTGCAACCCCACCAACAGTGGAGAAGTGTTCCTCTTTCTCCACAGCCTCACCAGCATCTGCTGTCATCTGAGTTTTGGATCTTGGCCAATCTGACTGGTGTGAGGTGGAATCTCAGGGTTGTTTTGATTTGCATTTCCCTGATGGCTAAGGATGTCGAGCACTTCCTCAGGTGTTTCTCGGCCATTCGGTGTTCCTCAACTGAAAACATTTTGTTTAGCTCTGTACCCCATTTTTTAATAGGGTTATTTGATTCTCTGGTGTCTAGCTTGTACATTAATTCTTAGTAATGATATTAATCTCTAATATAGACATGATTTCATCTTTTATTAAATATATCTCTCCCTCCCCGTGTGTGTGTGTGTGAGTGTGTGTGTGTGTGTGTGTGTGTGCATTTTCCTACATAAATGACTGAACCACTTACATGTCTGCTGCTAATGAATGCTGGAAAGGAACATTAGAATCTCTGGAACTGGAGTTTACAGATGGTTGCAAACTACAAAGTGTGTGCTTGGAATTTAACCCTGGACCTCAGAAAGAGTATCCCATGCTTTTAATTTCTTCAGCTGTCAGCATATTTTTCTGTTTGCTTATTTGCAAAATCTAAAAATTCAAAAATCCAAACTACAGAGTCCTTTTGAAAAACATACTTTGTTTTGAAAAATGTTTGAATTAGTGACCAACTACTAATCTAGTTCATTGTTCTTTTCTCTACTCAATCCAAATATATATATATATATATATATATATATATATATATATATATATATTTTTTTTTTTTTTTTTTCATGTAGGTTCTTTATAAATTCATTTTTAGGTCTGGAACATATATTCAGGGTCTTGTCTTAACCATTCTTGTGATAAGACACCACAACAAAGGCATTTTATTAGTGAGTTAACTTGAAATTTACAGGGGGATGGAAGTCCAGGATCATCATGATGGTAAGCATGGCAGTAGCCAGGAACTCATATTTTGAAACAACAATGAGGCAAATAGACAGACAAGCTGACTGACAGACAGACAGATGGATGGACAAACAGATGGACATACAGACAGATAGACAATGGTTGGATAGAGAGGCAGACAGACAGACAGATGTATAGACAGGCAGACAGGAATGACTGAGAGTGCTGTGGTGGTGTTTCCTTTTTGAAATCTTAAAGCATGCATGTAGTATAACATCACCTTCATCAATGCTATCCTTCCTAATCCTTCACATCAAGTCTACTAGCCAGGGAATAGTTCTTCAAATCCTTGAGCCTCTGGGAGGCGGGCATTCTAATTTAAAACCACAATAATCAAAATGGCTCAACCATTTAGCCCAAATTTCTATGCATTAATAAGATTTCCCCTGAACTAGCATATCCATTAGAAACAAAATCTCTACTAACTTAAAGAATACCTTTAGACCAATCTTTTCATTTATTCTATTAATCTATCATACAAGATTGCCTTCTATATAGTCCTGTGATTTCACAGAAGGTAGAAGTGAGGCTAGATTTCAGGGGCTCGGAGCTTTCTGATTGCACTTCTGAAGGAAATGCCAGGACACTTATATCATTTTTTTATGTGTTAGAACTTTGCTGAAGCTTTCCTGTGAAAACAAAATTTTAATGCTTAAAACACATTCTAAAGTCAGCAACCTGTTCCGATTTCACTGTTCTTTCCAGCTTCCTACAATTATTCTCATTGCATGGGAAAATTAGAAAAAGGAGAAGAGAAGAGCCAAATGAAGCTTCTTCCTATGCCAGGAACTGAAACAACCCTTCTTTTAAGGGCTGTCTCCAAACAAATCCACAAAGTGAGTAATGTCCTAGCTCCCTTTTTCTAAGAGGTTTGTATCTGCAGCGAGATGAGCCACTTCAAACAGAGGAAAGAGCAGCACAGATCTGGTAATATTTGCAAGGCCATAACAAGCAAAGGCTGATGTCTTCTTAAATGAGAAAAGCCCCACTTGTTATAACGACGAAGTTATAACTGCCAACTAATTTTAGGGTTTCCCTATTGATGTTAAGTTCCATCTAGGATTTCCTTTCTATTCCCTCATTTATTTTATTTCTACATGTCTGTTTATATATGTTTGGTACATAGGAGCATGCACATGTGTAGGTGGGTGTGTTGTCATGTGGATGACAGGCATTGACATCAGATGTTGTCCCGATGCAGGGTCTCTCTGTGACCAGGGAACTTTCGATGATTCAGCTCAACTGGATGGCCACGAGCAAGCCTCTGGGATCCAGCTGTTCTTGCCTCTGAGCACAAAAGTTACAAATGTACATCCCTATACTCCATAGCAGTTTACGTGGGTTCCGGAGACCCCGACTCAAACTCTCGTGCTTGAGGAGAAAGCATTTTGCACACTGAACCATCTCCCTATTCCCCATCTAAGGCTTCTTAAGAGACATTATAAAAATGCCATAGCTCCCATAAGCATAACAACAAATTCATTATGCACTAGCCTTGAAGTATGAACTTAATACATGATAACAGGGCAGCCTATGGAGGTGCTCCCATCTGACCTCATTAACTTCAACATGCTTTTGTCATAAATAACAAGCTCGACAAGTGTAGCGTTGTCAAATTCTGGTTAAAGAATTGTTCATATTTGCATTACTCTGTCTTAATAGACTGATTCTCAAATAAGGGAAGGATTTTTCATCTCACTATTAAGGTAGGATGTACCAAGAAAACAAACCAAACTAAAAGCAGATGACACTAAGGCCTTAAATATTTTTAATAAGTGGGGTCAATTTAACTATCAGTTTTCTCAGCACTGCCTATATCCAAAGAGACAAAAGAAGAGAGAAAAGACACCAGATGGAGTAAGGGAACCCAGCCATTCCCTCATGATTGGCAGCACACTCAGCTCCAAAGCTGGGGCTGCTTTCTTCGGAGTCTCACCCAAACCATTGCAATGAATATTTCAGTGAGAAAAAGTGGACCACGGTCATTTGGAGCTTTTCAGTTATCAAGTATATTTAAAATTCTGCTACCAAATGCCTATCAAAACACAAGACAATAAAAATACCTGGAAACCTTCAAAGCGCCATTGTTGATAGACACCCCGACATTGTGGCTCTCAATTATGTAAACCTTTGGATGCAAGGCCCGGACTTCACATCAAGTAAACATCTAGACCTCTAGAGCAATGTTTGAGCAGCTTAGCTTTCCCACGCCTTTACTTTGGGACAGAAGATAATGAAAGCCATTGTTGGTGGAGATGGGTCATACCTCGTCTTGCTTTGTTCTACTAAAAGGGTATTGAAACGGAACTGGAGGCTTAATTTTACTTATTCATAAAGCTGCCTATGCCAAATTATACTTTAAATAAGTAATGTGAGGTATTTTTAAGCGTATGCGGCCATTATCCCTTCTAGAATGGACACTGCTGATGAAATAACCCTAAATTTGTTTTTCCAGTCTTCAGAGAGCTACTTAGCATCATTCAACCAGTTTTTCTAGTGATTCCCATTAGTGAGACATTGCGAGCTCTGCCAAAGGTACCTCCTCCTTATGCTTTAGGGAGTAAACATTTGGCTTTTATTTTCTGGGATAGTCTTTTGGAATGGCTTTAGGCGTTTGTTTTCCTCTTAATTCCTAAAGCCTTTAAGGTAACATTCTGGAGCAGTAGAAGAAGGCTCTCCTACTGTAGCAGGGTCCTTCCTGGGATCAGTCTGGCCCTCTGCTTGGCACTTTTTATTAAAACAACAGATTTACACTGAGCCCTTCATGACTGTGTCCCATATCAGTGTGTTTCTGGTATAAGCAAAGAAAGCAATAGTTCGAAAATCAGCGAGGACAGATTTTGTTGTGATTAATACAGCTTTGAGCAGTACCTGGAGTGAAGCCAACTGCTTATAGACAAACAAGCTTATTTCTAATAAACATAATAGTATATTTCCACTTCTTGCCAATCTTCTGTGCCCTTTCCTATTTTAATTCTGTAGTTTAGAATTTAACTGCATTTAAGCTTTTGTGTCTTTTTTTTTCTCTGTATGTGTGTAAGTGGCTACATGTACGGATGTACAACTCTGTATAATCCTGGAGGCCAGACAACGACACCGAAATCCCTAGAACAAGAGCTACAAACAATTATCTGTCACCACATGGGTGCTCAGAGAGACCTGGCGCTGTGTGAAAGCAGCAAGCGCTCCTAACTGTGCAGTCCTCTTTCTCACCCTTTATCTGCGTTCCTATTGCAAACACAGAAGAAGATTGTTTATGCAAGTAAGAATATATCCTTCTTTGTGCATTTTTATTCAGCTTTGTCTGGATCTACAGAGGTAAAGTGCAATGAATTTGAGTAACCACTAATTTAGATATAATTATATTTTACTTTTCTACGTGTGTGGAACAAGAGAAAACTCATCATGATTAAGTCAACCTTCAATCCTTCAGGCTTATGAAATTGTTTCCTGTGCTTCCTACCACTTGTGCAGCTGCAACTCACTACATTCCTCTATCTGATGCAGTATTTGTCTGAAAAGGGTGCAACTTAGCTCAGCTTTACCTCATAAAGGAGCCCCTGTCTGTCATTAGTTCTAAGGCTATACATCAAGATGATTGTGGTATTTATTACGCAAAGTACCAGGATAACTTAGAAACTGTGGGCACTTCAGACAGAGCAGTAACTCAGAGTATGAGCAGAAAGACTTCATCCTTCTAAATTTGGGTCTTAATCACCATGGTTTTAAGGGGCAAATCTCAGCCTCCAAGACCTTCAGGTACCTAATGTTAAAACAACAACAAAAAAGTTAAAGGTTGAAAGCTATGGTGTATGTAGAAGTTGATTTCAAAACAGACCCTTAGGGGAGATTGTTGTAGAGAGAGTCCGACCAGCATATTAGCTCTTAGTACCTGGAGAATTACAATATATACATGTTAAATATATATATATATATATATATATATGTTAATATACATGTTAAATTGCTTAGAGGTAAAAAAGAAAGTGTGACCAACATAGCATCTGCAACATCTTTTGCTCCAGAAAACCCTAGGCATGCGGAACGATTCAAGCACCATCTTATTGGTAAAAAGGACTGTTATGTAATATTGATGTGAACATATACTGAAGGACATGTATTCCTGTAAGTGATTGACTGCCCCCCCCAAAGTATTGATACCCCTGCAACAGAAAGTCTTTCTTATGAACCTGACCCTCTTGTGACAGTCTAAGTTAATTTTGATAAAATCCATAGGGCTGGAGAAACATAACCACAAGCATACATTTATACATACATACATATATTCAACGAATGTATAGTGGAATGCAAACCACTATACGGCTTTTAATAAAGACACAAGTAAACACATTTTATCATAGATGTCCATCATTTTAGTATTGTCATTTACGAGTCTATGTTCCTACATATTAAGCTCTTTCTGTAACTATTCTGAAAGTGTATTCTATATCAAACCAATAAAGAACTTGTGAGAATACAATTTTAAAATGTCACATAATTGTCTCTAAAATATATTTAACATATTTCCTAATGATTGTCACATCATAGGACACAAAATTCTTTGCTACTCTTTGCTATGCATAATAATACCTTAACCACCAACTTTGTATTCAAGTTCTGAACACAGCTCTCATGATTTCTACCCATGTTCCAGAACATGTATGGTCCAGCATTTCATACCACGTGTGTATAGGGAAGATATTAGCATGGTAACAGTCTGTGATCTCATTTCAGGCTGCACTCTACTCATCTTACTGCTTCTTGCTAGAGTGGATTGATATCTTTGTATATGCCCATTCACATACTTTCAAGAATAACTTTTAAAAAGATAAGTTGTTCAAGCCACCAATATACCATTTCCCTTCTTATATTTAGTTTCCTTATAATAACTGGCTTTTCTCCTCTTTGCCATATTTTCTCTTATTAAAAATAATTTGTTGATTTTTTAAATTGTTTTTCGCCCCCTAGGCTGGAGCGATAGCTCAGTGGTTAAGAGCACTGGCTGATCTTTCAAAGGTCCTGAGTTTTAATTTCCAGCAACCACTTGGTGGCTCACAACCATCTGTAAGGAAATCTGGTGCCTTTTTCTGTCATGCTGGCATGCATGCAGAAAGAACACCCATACACATTAAATAAATAAACAAATAAATAAATAAATAAATAAATATTTTAAAAATAAAATACATTTTCTAAAAATATATTCTAGTTATGGTTTCCCCTTCCTCTGCACCTCCTGATTTCTCCCTTCCTCCTCTCCCACCCACATCCACTCCCTTTCTGTCTCACACTAGAAAACAAGCAGGCATTCAAGGGAATCACAAGATAATTAATATAATGTAATTAATATCACATAATAAAATAAAAACTACATATCAGTGTTGGACAAGAGAAATGTACAGTGGGAAAAGGACCCCACAAGCGGACACAGATTCAGAGACCCACTCATTCACGGTCAGGGATCCCTTTACAGTTCTGGACTGGAAGCCACGGCGTACACAGAAGGCCAGGTGCAGAACTCTGCTGGCCTGGGGATGCTACTTTGCTCTCTGTAATTTCAAATGGGCTTTGCTCAGCTGATTTAGAGAACTGTGACCCCTCGGTGTTCTCCATCCTCGCTGGCTCTTATATTGTTTCTGCCTCCTCTTCCTTGGGGTTCCCTGATCATTTGCCAGAGGGATTGGATGAAGACATTCCTTTTTGGCTGAAGGTTCCAAGGTCTCTCTGCCTAACGTTTGGCTGTGTCTTGTGTGCCTGTTCTCACCTGTTGTGGCTTGTGTGCCTGTTCTCACCCGTTGCAGGAGAAAGCATCCTGAAGATGGCTGAGCAACACGCTGATCTACTAGTATAGCAGAATGTCTTTAGGAGTTGAATTATTGCTACATTTTAAAGAAGAGTAATACTAGGACAACTGGCTTTTCTTACCAATAGATAAACAAAATATTGTGCTCTTTTTCAATATGACATGTATTCTTGATTTTACATCGAATGTATTTCTAAAGGTACATATTATGCTGTCTGAAGTTAATACAGCTGTATTTTTAAGGGCAGTCTAGTGTAAACTTTTGTAGTGCTAGAATTTTCTTGTCAAGTTGAGAATTAGAGAAATGGAAATAAAATTGTTCTGTAAATGTATGTAATGAGAATTGAAGTATCTGAATGTTTACAATGAAACTATTCTCATTCCTTACAGAACAAGAGTTTTCTAATAGGAAATTCTATTATAAAATTTATATTTTATCCATGGAAAATTCTATTTAAATATAGTTGTGTAGTATTATGGAAGTCTGTGTTTCTGGGGGCCTTAATTTTATTCAAATGTAATTTACTCTTACAGAATGACAATAGGAAAAAGTCTTGAGGACTCTAATCGTGGATCGGTTATTCACTGCTTCATGATATGGTCAAGTGACTTGATTTTCATGTTTCTGCAGTTTTTCATCCATGAGTGAGTAGAAGAAAAGGTGATGTCCAGAGATATCAAATGATAAGAGTTAGAAGCATCTTTATCTAACTTTGATGTTGTAAGCATACAAAAATAATTTTTGTGAAATTCTAAGAACATTACTTTTGAGATGACTTCTTTGAGTAAAATTCTTATTGCTCCACAGGACAAACATAAAAAAAAATTTGTTCTCCTGCCATTAAGATTTCTGAGTTACTCTTAAAGGAAGTAAAAAATTTTATATTTGTTGTGAAACCTTATTTTTCCAGGTATAAAAATGTTTATAATTGCTCTTTTTATAAACTAATTCTGGGACTCTGCAGCCTACTGTCCGGAACCAATCTTCACACAGGTTTAGAATGTCATGTGTTAATCATGAAAAAAATTCAAAGAGATTTTGGAGACCTGCAAAGCTTCTTTCCTACCAAGATTGATTTATAGCTTTGAGCCTTTCTACATTTATAGAATCTCCACAATGAACAAGTAGTAGGTATTATTTGGAAACAGAATCTTTTTCAAATTTTGTCTATAAACACAAATTTTTATGTTTGTTTCTTTTGCTGAAATGCCACATAGAAAAGACATTTGAAAAAAAAAGCACTTTGTAATAAGTTCATGAAGAATTTTATGATTTTTCCTAACAGACGTTTATGGCCATTCTCTTTTTGCTTGTAACCTTGTTGCAGAAACTCAATTTTGCCCATCTCAGAGTTACTTTAGACTTCTTTCTCATCCACACTTACAAACTTTTGTGAGTGGAAATGTGCCTTGGAAACCCAAGATGTGGAAGGTGGCTGAGCAAGGCACTGGTTTATGAGAAGAGTAGAAATTCATTAGGATTTATATGTGAGCATCATTTGTAAACGTCCATTAGGCAGGGGAAAGAGCAGACCGACTATAAGGAGCTCAGCTTGCAGCTGAAGGATTTAGAAGAGACAAAGAAGACATTTTAACTGTGAGTTTCATTAATATTTTAAATGGAATTTAGGAATGTGTTGTGCTTTTACGTATTTTACCAAATTCTAAGAAAGTGGATTAAAGGAACCTCATTTTTCCCCTCAGGAGTAATACATATTAGTGAATAAATGCCCCAATTCCTTTCTCCTTCTATAAAAGCCCAGCTTAATATCATCTGGTGAACTTGGACAATGTTAGAGTTGCTACCACACCACTACTTCATACCTTTACGGATGGAGTCAATATAATCACTGCAGTATCTTCACTGTTTGATTGCAAAAGTCACGATTGATTTTATCCTACCAATCCGATTAGCTTCCCTACAGGAAGGCCTTTGTTGCCTTATATTCAGGGCTTTCTTCTTTGATACTTTCTGTCACTCCAATGACTGCAGGCCTCAGGGTCCTAAGCAGTTACCTATAGATATGTGTTAAATATGCATAAGTGAAGATTATTTAAAATTTTAATTTGGGTGAATTTGGAAACCAGTGAATAGTAAGGAAAATTAATAATCAGTGGTGAGTTATGGAGTCTGATACATAGAGTACAGAAAAAGCATTTTTGTATATGCAGTTAATAAAAATGAATTGTGCAGAAATACATTTTTCAAAACCACAGCGTCTACAGATGTATCTCTCTATGTCCAAATAGGAGAGATGCTTAATATCCAAGCTGTAATAAGATGATTGATAAAGTGTAGCTAAATAGTAGTTATTTAATATCTGGTGTGACAAAACTAATATATCACTCTCTTTTTTTTATCGTTTTTATTGTCTGTTGACATACTTTCAATTTTTGGCGGATTAATTTACCAAGTAGCATATAATAGTGACAGAAAATTAAAAATCAGTAGGAGTTGATGGTGTGTCTTTGTGCAGATGAGGAAGCACCTACGTCACAAACCTCATAATAGTGGAGAGGATGTGGTACTGAGCTTTGAGGGGCTTTGCAAGAGCTAGTCAACGCACTTTCAATTAGCCCCTTTTTAAGCATGTAGTCATTTAGTTTCCTAATACCATACTACCCACCAATCTGAGACTAGTAGTGTTTACTTCTCAGCAATTCGGGACTGTCACAAGAACTACAAGGTTTCCACATTTCTCAGCCTCTTATTTTGTAGTCAACAACAGAATTAAAGAATCATTTGGTAACTAGGTTGTAAAGAGAATTCCATATCCCCTTAAGAGTTTACCTAGTGACTTCTTTAATCTATTTGAAATCTTTTTTGCTTAATTATTGAGGGCATTCCTTGAGTCCTGTATTGAAAAAATGCACCACCCAGAAAGGGCCTCTATTTCCCTGTCTAGGGCACATAAAATAAACTGTAATGAGTAATCAGCATCAAACTGTCTACTTGACGTTTTCCTGATTCTTCAGAATATTATGAATTCGTGGCATAAAAAAAAAAAAAAAAAAAAACAGGGCCAAAAGTCACATTTCACAGCTATTACTGATACACCAAAGCAAAGACAGACACATTTCTTTCCTCCTGGACAGGTTTCTTTCCTGATATATCACGGTTTATTCAAGGACCAGTGTGTTTGTCTTCCTCCATTCACACTGGATTCTCTGAGTTCCCGAATTTGACAGACACGTTGCTTTCCTGGTGCTCTGTGGGCATGAGACAGTCCATCCGGGTGAGCAGGTTCGGCTTTAGACTTGGTTTCTTCCTTACTTACATCCTTGAAGTATAAACTTGCCTCGTCGGAACCTAAGCCATGCATTTAGAAAATCTTTAAAAATATACATCACACATTTTCCCCCCGGCATTTATGGGAGTCAAGTATGACAATTACAGTCCCCTCAGGTTTCATTCTGACCTGAACTCTCACCTGAAATCTTATAAATAAAGTTTTTACAAAGAAAATTTTGTCAAATTGTAGCTGCTCTCTTTCATGATTGGCTTTAGAAGCCTAATTTTGATTTTAGGGACTCGCTCGTTTTTAGAGTCTGTGTGGAGAAGGGAAGGGTGTTCTGTTTTTGTCTTCTTTTTATCTTTGTTTCCATTTTATCTTTTCATTCTCTCAAAGTTCCTTCGAGAGCCCTATCCAGAACTTCTCATGTAATAATTAATTTTTTTTATCTCTACTAAAATGAGGGAAGATACAAATACAGACATAGGGCTGTCCCAGTACCAGGCCCGACACATCTTAGCACCCCCTCAGTCTGCAACCCTCCATGTGCCTTAACATTGGCAGAGGCCTCTCGTTGGCTTTTTTCCATATAGTGAGGTTTCAGGATTCACTGAGAAAGGAGACTTCGGCTCCCAAGTGGCAGACAGGGTATTTTTGATTTTCTCCTTGGCAGGAATGGAGCTCTTGGCTCATTTATTGTTTGTGTCTGGGCATGAACTCTGGTTGCCCGACTGCCGTGGCTCTGAACACGGGCTCTTTCTCCACACAGAACAGTGTATTTTGCATGTGAGCCCAACCATATCAGTTTTGTATGTTCCCCGTCATTACCATATGTTTATGGCCTGAAGGGACTGTTGAAACAGAGTTTCTGAATCATCTGCCCAAGAACTGAAGTTCATGTCAAGTTTTCACAAGGGCCCCTTTCATCCTTATGTACACAGCAGGCCTTTACTAGCATCTCTGAAGGGATCATCGCTCTTCAAGAAAAAAATAGCAAAACAAAGCATGGGCTTCAAATAGAAGAATTAATGAAAACATACACAGGAATGTTTATAATGAAGTACATTGAAACATGACACATGATAAGTGAAATGTTCTTATGAAAATGCCACTGTCACTAAAAATTCTGCCTTGTCATTAGGAACACTCGAAGGGTCCTGCTTGTTAAATTACTATGACCCTTGGAGTTCTGAAGCCTTTGGGATAAAGGAGACCACTGGAAACAGCTGGAGTGTCCTTTGTGGGTAGTTGTTATTTAGCATGTGCTCTGGCTGGTCAAAGAGGTGAGGGTCTGAAACATTCAGCTCAGTTGAGCCATAAACTCCCTTCCCTGGCCGGAAGGTATGAGGTGGCTGGTGCACAGAAATTCCCATGGTCCTTTGCAGACAGAGTTGATAGGGCAGAGCAGGAGACATCAGGGCATAGGAGAGGTGCTGATTTCTATGGTGACACAGTAACGACATTACATCAATGACTGAGATTCAGGAAATGCTCTGATAAACAGCTATGTTCTACTTCCTTTCACGTGAGCGTGTAGGGCTTGAAGGAAAGCGCCAGGCTTTATGAGGTAAGATACTGCGGGGAGATAAGATTTATTGCTGGCTGCCTTTCATCAGTGTGGTGATCTCAGCTAAGTGAGGAAAACTCTGTGACCCCGGTCCAAGATTTATGGTTACCAGTGTCTCCATTTCTCATCGTGAATCTGTGAGACAGGGTGAAGGGAGGGCGAGCTTGCAGTAAATATCTAATGTTTCTTCTCGGCCAATAATTTTATCACCTAAGGAAAGAATATTCATTAAAATGTCCAACTGTGCTGGGTGGCATGTCACGCCACTTTAATATCAGCACTCGGGTGGCAGGAACAGGCAGGCCTGTATGAGTTCCTAACCAGCCTAGTCTACACAGTGAATGTTTTCAAGCTCAGCTGGAGCTGTGTATATCCTGTTTGGGACTTGTCTCGAAACAAAACAAAGGTTTCTAGCTCTTGCCTGGATGCCCCTCCCCTGCCCCATCCCTGTCCTCTCTCCCAGTAAGCTCTCTCTCCCTCCTCTGCTCACTTGGTCTTTCCTTCCTGTTCCTTCCCCTTCCCCCTCCTCAACTCTCTGATGTCTTTGGGATTTCCCACTCACAGGGAGACTCAAGAGAGTTGCCTACAGTCCCTCCTTGTTACTCACCTTCCCTGGGTCTGTGGATTGTAGCATGGTTACTCTTTATAGCTAATGTCCACTGATAAGTGAGTGCGTACCATGTTTGCCTTTTTTGGGTCTGGATTGGCATGACTTTTTCTAATTCTGTCCTTTATTTTTTCTAGTTATATCCACGAAATTTTCATAATATCATTGTTTTTTTTTCATAGCTAAATACTTCTCCATTGTGTAAATGTGTGTTTCTAGCTTATCCCACAGATACCTCACTCCACTGCCTAAATTGCCCCAGAGATTTTCCCTCAGCATTCCCTTTCTTCTCCTGACAGGCTTTGTCCAGTCTCAATGTGAGGCAAGGAGCCTAGTCTTCCTACAACCTGATATTACATACATGACTGCTGCATAACCATTGGAGACCTGCCCTTGTCTAAAGAGAGACAGAAGGGAAATGGACAGGGGTGCAGGGGAGAGATTGAAGGGACTGGGAGAAGAGGAGGGAAACTGCATTTCATTGCAGACAGGATGGGGGGGCAGAGAGACAGAGAGAGAGACAGAGACACACAGAGAGAAACACATAGAGAATGTATTCATTAAAAACATACCTCTAACATCACACAAACAAAGAAGGGAGAAAGGGGGTCAAGGATTAGACAGAATTAATTCCTCCAAAGGCTAAGGGAGTAGGCAGTAAGGTCTTCCTTTTCCCTGGATACATAACTGTAAGTCCAGCCTGCATCCCATGATGGAGTTTTCAGTGTGAATAACCCATGTCATTTAATAGTATTCATCACAAACTCTGTGCCATATTCAGATGGTTACTTGAAATTTTCATCTATTCAAGTAAACAATTCAGTACATTCTTTTTGTAACACAGCAGCACAAGAAAAAGAAGAAGAAAATGTTTTGTTTTTGAAGTATGGCAACTCCTGATGAGGGCTGGTAACAAGTGTGGAATAGATTTATCAATGGGTTAATTCAGAAGCCAATGCCCCTATTCAACGTCTTTCACATATGACCGATGTATAAGAATTTGATGTTATATTCATATCAGACTCAGATGAGTTTCACATGTTTTATGAGCCATTCTAATATTGACTCATGCCATTTTATTGCTCATATAATTTCATCAGACAACCTAACAAAGGAAATACTAAACTGGTGTGGATAAAGTTAAATAGCTACATTTTTTTTAATGCCACGAGGAATCATGCTGCCCTAGTAAAGCAGTGGGAATAGGATCTTTTTAAGGTCCATAGGTAAACTGGCCTCAGGAATCTGGCCAGGTTTCTAGTACCATGCATGATTTTCTTCCATTGAGTGGACATTACATCCAATTAGGTAGTTGTCAATTGCCAGAAACCTGTACACTTACTGCACTTTTAGTCATAGGTTACCATGGTGATAGTTGTCAGGGCTCGCAGGTGTTACAGATGGGGAGGGCAATTTTATCAAGGCATTTCTTTCCCTTGGCATTTTGCATAGTATTTTCTGGAATCCTAGAAACTGCACCAGAGGAAAGAGGCTTTCATGTCAGATCCAGTTTGAATCATCTGAGTCATGTGGCCTAAGTGTGTGGTGTCAATGGGAGCCCACATACTGTAACCCCGGACAGGTAACCAAGTTCTACAGTAATCTGTATTATTTTGGGAGCCACTTGGAGTACCCTGATCAGCCATTCGAAAGAAGGATTCTCTGCCTGAGACTGACAATATTGCTCATCTATGTTTCTTGTGGGGAACATTGTCAATTCATGTGGCATGCACACACACACATACGTATTGTACATATAAAATAATATGTTCCTTGAGACTTTATGTTACAGGCATCTGAAAAATTTTTTTACATACATAACTTCTATATTTTATGAGAATAAATGAAGCATTAATTTGGTGAATACTTCAGTTAATTCTCCCTTATTTTTCAACAAGATGGGAGCATAAAACTATTGGTAGATAACTCTTGGTATTCATGTTGTTTTCTGTTGAGGTTCAGAAACATTAACTTTACATAATACTTGTGTAGTGTTTTTGTCTTTCTAATGATGTTACCTCTATATTCTGTCCTTAACTATATTTAAGCCTTTATAATAAACTAGCCAAGTGCTGTACTGCTCCAGAGAATGAATACTGTGTGTGTGCTTTCTCTAGCCTCTGCAGCCTGATTTCCCCACTGTGATAGACTGAGCCCTCAGACTGTGAACCAAAACACAGCTTTATCTTTTAAAGTGTTTTTTTTTTCTACCAGATGTGTCATCAAAGTTACAGGTGAAATAATTAACACAATAACAACCTTACAGAGAAGAAAAACTAAGTGGAATGTATATCTATATTAAATTGAATTTATTAATAAACTATTCCCAACTAAATTATATATACTGCCAACCAGAAAAACAAAAGGTCTTTTATTTTTTTCCTCAAGATGAATTTACCTCTCTTAATTTATATCTATGTGTTCTTGGTTCTATGCATACCATGGACTATGACTTATACCTTCGTATTATCTAATTAATCACTACAGATATGTTAGCTAGTTGGTTATTACAAACCTCTTGCCTTTGAACTTTGTGTTGCCAGCTTTGCTTATTGTCCATCTCTGTGAGTTGACACGTGTCTAGGAAACTAACCAATGCAGTAGCTACTGTATTTTGTCCATATTTCTACCACATCTGAGGGTTTTTATTGAGTTTTGATGCACTTACATGTACACCCACTTGTTTGGGGGCATCCCTGAAGTACCATTCTTCCATTCTTTTTAGAAAGTTCATATGGTGGGGCTGCTTTTTTTATTTCAAAAATGAAGACAGATATTCTTAAGCCTTCATCACTAGAGTCAGTCCTAGCTCAAGAGGAGATTCCTCTTAGCGATCATTAATGCACTCACAATCTCTGCCTCTCAAGGCTGAGCTTGTTTTTTTTTTTTTTTTTTTTTTTTTTTTTTTTTTTTTTTTTAATGGGTAAGTCTATTACTTAAGACATCAGATGCTGGAAAGTAATTTTATTAGAATGATAGACTTGAAAATTCCTATTACATGCAGGGCAACCTGACCTAAAACTAAATGAGCTCAGAAAATGGTGCTTCGTGAGGCTTCTATTTCCTGTCCTATAACTTCCGGCAGCTCCCCTTCATTTTGATCCTCTGCACACATCATTTCTCCTGTAGGCAAACCATGCAGTTAATCCAGTGTTCTCTCCTCCTTCCCATGAAAACATACATGATTTCTGCTACATTGACTCTCTACGCTGTTATGCCTTTCTCGGGTCCATTCCTTAATTAGTCTTTTTGCAATTGTTTGACTTTGATACAATTTTTAGGCTTGAGAGTTGAGATTATTTTTGAGTAGATAAGGAATAGATTGCCCCTGATCTAGTTAATACTTATTAGTTGAGGCTAAATAGAAAATTTTATTTAAAATAAATGCTATTATGTTAAAATACATGAAAAATTTTAGAGCAATAGCATGATACTGTTCAAATAAAAACAAAAAACAAAACCTCATGAAGAATATCAGAACATTTTTTCTGTGCATAAGCTACATGATTTATAATATTGTGTGGCTCAACTAATAGTCTGAATTTCAATTTTTTCAGAAAAAAACAATCTGGATTTATTGGTAGCTAAGGTCTTCTGTATTGTAGAAGAAAACCAGTAAGTACCATATTAGAAGAAGAAAGTATTTTTTTTACATAATACCCATCTGCATACTATTTAATAAGCAAGAAAAAATTCAATTTGATACTTATTGATTATTAGGGAAACAATACTAATTTCATACTTTTGGGATAGCGAATCGTGGTTTCAGAGGCCTTCTTAGACGAATCATGGAGGTGTCCCCAGTGTGCTTCTCTCTGGACATCAGAAGACCACTGGTAGCTTGGGGAAGTTAGATAAAGCACAAATGTCTGTTATTTTGAAAGGTATCGTCTAAGCTTGTTTAACCTCAGGTAGTGTGGTAATCGAAGGGCAATCAGGCAGGAAGGTGTTATATGCTCAAAAGTCGCTGAATTAACTCAGTTTTTACAGCATATGGACAACCCATATACCAGCATAGAGGGGCTTTCAGACTGACAGTCATCACCTATTCTGACCAGAGCCATTAATCCAGAACTCATTTTGTCAGAGGTTTTGAAGATTTAATCAACGCTGAACACATAGAGATTAAACAAAGATAAGAATTTACTAAATTCCCTTCCTTTCACATGTCCCTCCACCTCAGTTTTAGGACTCTTGTTATTTTATACAGGTTTTTGAGTGTGTGGGGCATAACTACATTGTTATATCTTCTACAGAGTCTCCACAAGAGACTATTCTGACTTACTTCTCAGAGGGAGGATGGCCTGTTGAGACAGTGAAGGGAGTTAGGAGTCAACATCAATCATATTCACAGAGAAGGGGTCATCCTCTCTTGTTCAAAATATCAGAGATCACATATAAATATCAGTTTTAGGAATTCCCATTGTTCCATCCAGTACATTATGTACATGTAATGATAAAATTGATGTGTGGGATAGGGGCGGGGTGGGCTGCTGAGCCCTGGAAAGTCAACAAGAACAAGTCACTATGAACTCATAGCTGTCATAAGGGATGCACACTATTTTCAGAATGGACCCACTAGGCTTACAGGCTTTGTTCTGACATCAGCCTCCTTTAGTAAAATCGGAGGTCAGGCTGACACATGACCAGCATGGTGGCTGGTGTTTAAGTTTAAAACATTACCATCTATACTGCAATTTCCATGGTCTTAGCTTATATTTTTCTTGGGCCGTCTGCTTGTTGATCCAGACTAACTCTTCCTAAGCCTAATCCTTATTTTGCCAAGTCTCAAAGTCTCTACACCGGAAGACTGTTTTGAGTCCTGCCACAAGTAGTGCTCTACTCCAATGCGGTCCATGGGAAACTGCATCAACAGTGACAAAAGATTTCCATTTGCCTAAGACACATTCGTCTCAGTTTCAGTGCCTGGTTAGACTGGCTTATTATTTCTACGAGAAGGTTATTTTACATTGGAAAGTTCCCACCACAAATCCATCCCCTTATTGTGCAAAACACAGTTGCTCTTACATTTCCATTGAATTACTGGAGCAGCAGTGACTCAGAAGAAACTCTAGGGAGCTGATGGTTTAATCAGTCCTCATCTAATATCACATAACTTCCAGTAACATAATTGTTTTTCCATCAGATGGCCCTGAAATGGGAACAAATGGCTGTCAGCAGGAACTTTGAGGGCAGTTTTACATAACCATGCATCTAAATAAGGGATGGAGAACCTATCTATTGCAGATTATAAGAAAAAAAAACCTAATTTACATTTTTGGAAATGTTTATGATTTTGTGCTCCTTCCTAAGTAATTTTACATTACATATGAAATGTGTCTAATAACCTTTACCTCAAACAGATAGGCTTTAGTGGATAAATATGACCATAATATTGAAATTCATATTAAATACGAAAAAATCCTAGGAGGGCTGCTGATGGCCTGATCCTTTCTTCCAAAGATTATAAAATAAGAAAGAAAATGCTGCCTGTAAGATGCTGAAATAAGGGTGCCCACTGTTGCGATGCCTTTGCTTAGAGACACAGTTTAAATTTGTTTGTTTGGATGAACTAACCTGGCTGGTGTTTGCACGAGCTAGATGGACACTATGCAAGGTCTCTCATAGCAGCCAGTAGGTTTGGACGCAAGTGGAACTGGGAAGTGTAGCTGGAAATCTATATCAGAGGCCTTTCCTCAGAAGGACTTATGGAGTTTTAAGAAGTTCAACAAGTGGCAATCTTACTTTTTAATAGTCTGATATGTTCAATTTATAGCATCCTTCTCTGTGCTGTGTTCTCAATACAAAGAATCCTTTCTGGTGTGATAATAGATAGGATGAATATTATATTATATAAGACAAACAAATAATCTTCTTGACACTAACCACAGTAGAGTTAAAGAATACAGACAATGACCGTGTAGCATGTGTAATAAGTTTAAAGAAAGTATTTTTATTTTTATATTGCATGAAGAAAATCAGAAATATCTGTTGCTCATAGAAACTCATTCTAGGCTTACTTCCAGGAGGTAGAGGATTGGAGCTACAGGCAGGAATGGAAGTTGGAATTTCAAGGAAGGATAGGTGATCACACATCACACATTTGTATGTATATGTGGAGAAGTGTGTCAGAGGCAGAACAAGGAGGTGTTTCTAAGGGAATCACAGAGAATTTGGGGTGCTATAGTAGTGTCCTGGCACGTAGAACATTTTCAGCTTTGAGGAGCCCCGAAGAAGTGCTAAAAATACTAAAATGGTGCATGCTATGCCACAACAAAGATGACAGGCTCTGAGTTCAAATCCAAACCACCTGAGTCTTTTTATTCAGAAACCATAAAGAGACATTAAAAATGCCTAGATAGGAGAGGTAGATATTAGTGTTATTCCTAATAATGTGGTCATATATATATATATATATATATATATATATATATATATTCATAATTGCATTCACATTTGTATTTATAAGCAGATAAAACTTAGGCTGATCTGCTCATACACATGAAAGTTGAAATATAATTTCCAAATTCAAAAGACGCTGGGATTCTTGAGAAATTCAAAAACATTCTAAACTCAGTACGATACATACATAAAAAGCCATATGAAAAAAAAACATATAAAAGCCAGGTACAAAAAGACTTAAACATTGCAAATGTCGTGGAAATACATTGCAGTTTATTCTATGATAATTGACAGCCTCTGAACATGTTTGAACTGGGCTATGCCAAGGGAGGGCAGGGCTACTTCTGTAGATGATCTCTCATTGTATTCACTTTGCTTCAATTACATTGAAATGTACATGAACAAGTTCAAGTGATGGAGTAGTACAGGCATGACAATAAATTAGAGCACATAAAACCAAAGCTTCATCAGTCCATAGGCTTTCGTTCTGGGAAGAAGCCATTTTACTGGCACTTATTTTCTATTGATGAGACTAACGAAGCTTTAGAAGTTGAGAAAATCCATCTTCCAAATCCAGAGAATGTTAGAGTTGACTGACTTTCTAGGAATCCTTCTCAGACTTTGATTTCGCAACATGATAAGCCAGCTTCTTGGGTTTGTTGGCTACATTAAAGATAATGGTAGTTAGTCATTATCCATAAAGAATAATCAATCTAATCAATAAATTGTATCTAAAGGGATTGTTTGGTCATAAATATTTCATTCATATCAGCCTTATCACAATTGTTTTAAAAGAAAGAAAGGAAGGAAGGAAGGAAGGAAGGAAGGAAGAAAGAAAGAAAGAAAGAAAGAAAGAAAGAAAGAAAGAAAAGGAAAAAAAAACCATTGCCCAAGTTACCATTCTGTGTCCGTTGAATCTTTTGAAAAGTTGGATTTATATTAAATATCCTTGTGGATACATCAAAACCTAGTTTTACACTGTAGATGTTTCTCTTTGGCTGCTTAATTGCTTAATTAATTCACTCGTTCACTCACTTAGGTTCTTCAATGTGCCGATGTTACATCTCATGTAACTTTTGTGTCAGTTTGTGAGCAATCAATGGGCAAGAATGGAAGCAAAGTGGTCTGTTGTCACCATGGTTACAGCAGTGTTCCTGGAAGGAAATGACCTAGAGTAGCAGAGTACTGCTTTCCCATCCAAATTTGAACACTTGTCACCTTGAAGTCACTAAAAAAGCTATTTGATTTTTTCTCACCTTCAGGATATCCCCTAAAACACTGAGATAAAATGATCATTAGGCATATGTTTACATTGACTAAATAAGATATAAAATATACATTGAATATTGACTTTCTAGTAATGAATAGAAAAATTGTTTTGCTACTCTTCCTCTTTTACTTATGATAATTATTATTCTGTAATGCTATTTTATTTTATAGTAATATATTAAAGCCCTTTCATTATATGTTTTCATTTTTAAGATTATTTTTGTTAGTTATGTCTGTCTGTGTTGGGGTATGTACATGTGAGTGTAGTTGCCTGTCATGTTTGTAAAGTGGCATAGTCTCTTGAAGCTGAGTTACAGGTGGTTGCACTGTATGCAGATGCAGAGCACGGAGCTCAGGGCCTCTGATAGAGCACGCATGCTATACTCTGACCCATCTTTCTATCCCCAATACTAATATTTACATCTAGTATTTCACTTCTTACTACTTTCAGAATGGATCAGAGATAATCCAACCTTATGGGAACTGAATCTTTACACTGATTACTCGTTTTTACACATAGAATAAATAGTAAATCATTCCACTAAAATAGAAAAGCAATAAAACATTTTGCCCTCTCTCTCAATGCCAAACATCCTAAACAGAAAAACCTGTCTTACATTTTAGTCCACCCTTCAACCATACACATGTCTTTGACTGGTAACAATCAGGCCATTTGATAATTTTTCTAGGGGCATCAGTCACTCCTTCTTAATAAATACATTTTCCCTCTCAAAACTACAAGAAAATCTAAAATGAAAATCTGTTCTACAATAGAATAATAATAAAAAAAACACAGCCCCCAAAATTTCCTTTTTTAAAAATTATTTTATCAGATATTCTCTTTATTTACATTTCAAATGTTATTCCCCCTCATCTTCCCCTCCACTTGTTTCCTGAAGGTATACCCTTTCCCAACCATCCTCTCTATCTCAGTGCCTTGGCATTCCTCTACTCTGTTCCAAAGGCCTCTTCTCCCATTGATGCCAGACAATGTTATCCTCTTCTACATATGCAACTGGAGCCATGGGTCTCTTCATGTGTGCTCAATGGTTAATGTTTAAGTTCATGGAAATTCTGAAGGGTTTGGTTGATAATGTTGTTCTTTCCATGATGTTGCAAACTCTTTCAACTCCTCTAAATCCTTCATTGGTGTCCCTGTGTTCAGTCCAATGGTTAGCTGCAAGCATGCTCAGCTGTATCTGTATGGCTCTGGCAAAGCCTCTGAGGAGGCATCCATATCAGGTTCCTGCCAGTAAGCACTACTTGGCATCAGCAATAATGCTTGGGTTTAGTGGCTGCATATGGGATGGATCCCCAGGTGATGCAGTCTCTGGATAATCTTTTCTCCAATCCCTGCTCCTCTATTTGTCCCATTATCTCCTCCCATGAGTGTTTTGTTCTCCCTTCTAAGGACTGAGGCATCCACATTCTGGCCTTCCTTCTCTTTGAGCTTTTTACAGTCTGTGAAGTGTTTCTTGGTTATTCAGAGCTTTTTGTGGGCTAGTATCCATCCACTTATCAGTGAGTGCATACCATGCGTGTTTTTGGTGACTGGGTTACCTCACTCAGGATGCTAATTTCAAGTTCCATCCATTTGCCTAGGAATTTCATAAAGTCATTTTTTCTAATAGCTGAGCAGTACCCCAGGTTTCCTCTTTTCTGTGTTTTTAGCTCTGCTTTCAAGAGGCACTGGAGAAACTATCTTCCCAGCCTTGGTCCCTCTTTGTAAACTCTTTATCACCAACTGAGATGCACTGGCCACCACACTGAGTGTTGCTCCTAAGCTGAGCAAGGTTTTGCTTTTGTTGTTTATGAACAAAACAGTCAATTCTAATAAGTACAGATTCAGGAATAAGTTAGTGTCTGAATTTCTTAACAATCAAATGGAAATGAGATTGTATAATTTAATTGTTTACCAGGTAATATATAATAGCATTGTATAGAAAGACTACCATGTCTGTTTCTACTTTCCTTGATAAATTTATTTCATGCATGATTATTAAATATTTTTGCATGATAGTCAAACAATATCTGAAAACAAAGTTATTTTACTAATACATTTAAATAGTTTAAATGGACACATCTAAAATGTCTTTGTAAAAATAAATTAACATTTTATCACAAACTTAGCACTAATTTAACTTTCTGGGGGTAAATGATACTGTTAAGTGATGTTGTTTTCTGATTATATTTATTAACATAAATTACAGCTCAAAGAAAATGTAAGAGTGGATAGTTAGCTTTGCCTTTCTAAATCATCTCATATTCAAGTAAAGTTTTGACAAGAAGTGGTTATTTGCAGTCAATTTGTGGAGTCCCTCTCTGTCAAGTGCCCAAGGCATTTGCATTGCTGATTAAAGACCAGAGAAGAATCTTACAGACCAGGTGTGCAGATGGCAGAATTCAAGTATTTTTGTGGAAACGTCGGAGCCTGTTTTAAATTTTTACTTAGTTACATAGTAATTCATATAATTTCTCGAGATCACAATGATGGGATGTTGAGGTATAGCTATGTGTCTGTATGTTAGCAAAGTCGGGGGTTGGATAGTATAGAGAAAAAGTGAGCTTCTGGCTTTTAAGTAGGCAGAGAGCAATCAATCATAAGACTTAAGAATCCCATGCCTCAAAATCCGAAAATTGAAAATATATTGCTTTTATTGTATAATTAAGCATTGTATGTTTATGACTAGAATAGTGTCATAGAATGTCTGATGTGATAGTGCATGTATATTTTGGGAATTCTTTGTTAGACACAAGTAGCATTAAATATAAGCAAATTCGTGTACTTGGCTGAATTCGTCATCATAATAATAGTCTATAGTACACAGGCTTTCTTTTTTCAGGTCCTTAGAAACCAATGTTAGATGCTTAAATACTCATGAAACTTTTAAACACGAATACATTTTTCTTTTCCCCCCATCTTTCTTTTCTCTAGATTTTATGGGTGTACATGAGCCATGACAGGTCCCTTAGCTATGAGCAGAATTACACAGAATCCTCGATCTTACTGGAGATGGTCCCTGGTCTCTTTAATGACATCTGTCTGCCTGCATCAGAGAGAACATGTCTTCCAGCTCACTAGCTTAGCTCAGAGTAACAGAGCAGGTGTAAGGATCCTAGTCTGGCAACAGAATCAATAAATATGACTGAGGTCTCACCTTGGCCTCTTCTATCCCATCAGTTACGTGTAGCATTGTTTTACAGGACTCACAAATGGTCTCCGTTACTTTAATTTCTGAGCTCTTTCCCACCCTTCACTGACCCACTCTAAGGCTAATCCATAACTCCCCTGGGGAGATCGGTGCTTTCATTGCTGTCTTTGCATTTCATAGTTCATGAAAAAGTTAATACCTCAGGATGAATTCTGATTAAATACAGAAATAGACATAGATCTCTTTCCATCAATATCACATGATATGATATGTGAACAGCAAAGGAAATCTTTTCTCTCTGATTCACTCAAGCCTGAACATGGGCATGTTAAAGATTCTTATTCTGTTCTATGGGCTTCCTGTGAGTGACGACTGGGTGACATATTCCATGAAGTCCAATAATATTAAGCTACATCTGGAGTCATCTACACAAGGCCTTAATCTTTTACATCTTCAGGGTCAGATTTTGTGACTCTCTTCTGCTTATTACATCTCTTCATAGGACATGTAAAATCTTGCATAGCTTAGTAAAGAGGCTTGCAGTGAGTACACGTAAAAACAAAAACTCCTCAAACAGGAGCTAAAAATAAACGAAACAAAGTTGAAATATGGGTGGATAGGTGGAACATGTAACGACAGAGTTATTTTCAGGGAAAAACTTGTGCTGCTGGTAAAAATCTCTTAAGTGCTCTAGGACAGGTTTTGTTTCTAGTAATTATAGCCTTGGAAGTTCAAGGCAATCGTCTATGTAAGCAAAGACTATGAAAATGAAGAGAATACTCTTCCTAAGGACTTAGAAAGCTGAACAGTTATTAGGGCTGCAGTTTGAGATTAGAGAAGATAGACAGACACATAGACGACAGACAAGAGTTAGGTATAAGGTTTTTACCACCTGCAGATATGTGTTGAATCTGGAAAAGTCACCATAAGATTGTGAAGTACTATTAGGTACCATGTGGTAATATGATGAAAATTGCTGTTTTAGATCCATTGGGGTTCATATGGCACTGGAAACTTAAATGTTGCCTAGAAAGGATTCCTGCCTCCACACTTGTAGGAGTAGAGTCTGCTCATACTCTAAAATCAAATGACAGAGGTCATAGGGATCTCCAGGTAAGCAAGTACAACTACAGCAAGGTACATACTATATAGTTTCATTTCTTTAAGCTTTGAACAAAGGAGACTGTGCAATTTTGAATATTTGGAATGAGCAATGATGCAGGAATCTACAGATGTACTTTATATTCTACTTTTACCTCTTTGAATATTGAAATATGATAGATTCAGAAATATACATGAATTGATATGCTCATTTTTCCTTTCTATAGACATTTTAAATTAATACTTGTACAATAAAATTTAATCTATAAAAGATCAAATTGCCAATTATAGCTTTTAACTAAAAAGTGCATGTTACTCAAGTTTTAATCACCTTAACAAAAATACTTGAAAAAAACTTGGAAGATGGTTTTTGGTTCCCAGTTTCAGAAATGTGAGCCCATTTTCATCTGGATTCTTGGCTACGGTGAGGCAGAATAACATGGCAAAGGGGATGGTGAAGGAAGGTTGCTTACTTGACAACAGCTAGAAATTGAGGAAAGCAAGAAAGAAGGTTCAGGACATCACTCTTTAATGACATTGTGGCCCAGAGACCCTACTGGGAATGTTGAAGCTCTAATGCTCTAACTACCTCTCACTAACAAAGGATTATTTTAATATCTTCACTGGCTTCTGAAAAAAACAAAACAGGACAATTGTAAGAGATTAGAAATTTATTCTGGCTCAGTGTTCTAAGACAGTCTCTGGGAGAAGTCACAGTGGCAGGAGGTTTGGGAGAACTATTCATGTTATATCCATCCTCACGAAGTAGAGAGCCACACATGTGCATAGGTCAGTACTAGGCTAACTTTCTTCTCTGTATCCTTTCTGGTTCCCTAGTGTGGTGCTTCTTATAGTAAGTGGATTCTCCCACATCAAATAATACAATCAAAATTATCCTCCCACAGACATGTCCTCAGACCAACTTCTTATAGGCGATAATTCAATTTTACCCTTCGCAGTTGATTCTAGATTGTGTCAAGCCAAAAATCAAAAGTTAACCGTGACAAGAACCAAGTGTTCAAAACATGAACTTAACTATATATAGAAACAAGAGCAGTGTCTAAATTTTCACTGAGAGTTGCACTGTAAAGAGAGCAGTTAAAGACCAGATGAGTAAGTGAAAGAATACACCTTGTCCATGACTTGGAAATTTAATCTTGAGCTGATTCCAACTTGATTGTTAAATAACTAAACACCTAGTAAAACATTAGTATATATTGAGTGTGAGAGTAATTTTTGAGGAAACTAATGTACAAGTTTGAGTGGGAAAACCCGGGTTAGCTCATCTCCATGTGGTTAAGATACCACCCAATTGAATAGAAAGATAAATAAACATCAAAATAGCAGAAATATAGTAAAGGAGACTGATTCAACTATGTCTCATGTCCTCTTTGTCTGTGAATATAAGAACTCTAGGCACCTTGGGCTTTGGACTTCATAGTTTATACCTATAGCCAATGTCCCTAGACCTATGTCCTCAGACAGAAGCATGCTATTGGCTTCTCTGATTTGAGGTGTACTTTTCTTTACAGTGGTATTAAAATGAAATGTACTTCCAGGCATAATCCCAACAATTTTTTGCATGAAAGAGAAGTAACCAATTTGCCATAAAATTTCACAAGAAAATAGAATCATAACTATCAAGCCAACAAAAGGACTGAATTTAAAGTCTGACAGTATCAAATGCTGGCGAAAGTAGAACCACTTTGGTGAGTTATAAATTTGAGAGATTTGCTCCAATTTCTGTTCAGCTTCTTTCAGGAGGCACAAGGGACACAATCTTCAAGTATGTTTGTTACTTCAGCTGAGGGCTAAGCTATGATTTCTTCGAGATTTCAATCAGACATCTTGTTAGAGGGACAAGTTATTTCTACATAGCATATATCCAACTGCCATAATTTCACAAATGTGATTTCATCTAAATTCTGAGAAAATGGGATTTTAAGAATGTATCTGATTTCTCTTGGTTTGCTGATGGCAGGCCTCCTACGGCTCTCATTAAAGTAAAGGCCAAAACCTAGTGCACAGGGTTAGGATTACTGCACAAGGGTCCAACAGTCTGTGGTTACATAGACAGAGGATTGAAACCTACAGTCTCGTCCCTCTGAAGCGCTCTTATGTACTATGTACTGAAATGTTATATTTGTCTTGTACCAGCAATCTCACTGTTCGATGTCACCCAGCAACCAGAATATTAAGAGGGAAGTTTCCTCTTCATCAAAACGATAGATCTAAGTAAAGGAAAATATATGATTCAGTGAGAGAATACATAAAATTTCAATTAAGATGTAAATGTATTTCTGTTTGGACTTACTCTGCAGAGAGTAATTTAGTATTGTTAGACCTATCTGTCAAGTCAACAAACGTTTATTAACTGATTTATAGTTTAAAAATCACAGAGATGTCCCTGTTGGTTTTCTTCTAAGAAAGCCACGTGACAGCACATGTGTTAGAAATTAGCATCAACAAAGATTAAGTAAACTGAGAGAATATCAGACACACAAAACAAAACTAGGAAAATGTTATTAATGTGTCTGAGATATTCTATATGCTTCAGGCCATGTCAGCTTGTACAGCAGTAAACAAAATATGCAAAGTATGTGAAAAGGGCTATTGACTTTATGACTGTCATAAAGGGAAGTGCACATTTTCCAACAGAAAATGCCCATGGCTAAATATTGCAGGGGGTAAAAGTAGGTGCATTCACAAAATTAAAGACCATGAGCTTGGACTAAGTGGAGGTTCCCTGCTTGCATTCGGCTTGGACTGAAAATGTGGGAGTTGAGAAGATTGAGTTCAATGTGGAATCATGTTCAGATGGTGAACAAGGCAGGAAGTAGTCCTTCAAGCAGGCAAGACAGAGGAGCAGAACACTGAGAGCAAACATCCTTAAAGTGCCTGTCTCAAGTGGCTCATTGGAGCAAATGCTAAATAATTTATGTGCACATAGCCCTGAATCACACAGAGGATTGTTGACACCCATGGAAATGAGATCGGCACTCCCATTATATAAATTACCTGCAAATAGTTGGTTTTAGAAAGATTCCTCTGTTTCAAAAATGAGTCAGAGTGATTAAGGAACAATTACAGAATCTCTCAGGAACAAGTTTCCACAGTGATCAAAGCAGCTCTTCCTTTATCTAAAGCAGCAGTGATTCTGTTTCTAGTAGTAGCTTCCCAGATCACAGATTGGCATTATCAGGGGGACCAGAGATAACAAACACCTCTCTGATGAAATATCACTGGTAGTGTCCTGTGGATGCAGTTCTGATATTTGAAGCTATCTCAAGAAATGTCACCACTTGGTACTGAATAGCCAATTGGGGGCTCATCCCTGGGGAACATTATCTCTCATTCTCTCAGCATTCCTGAGTTATCTGTAGTTTTTAATCTATAGATGGGACCCCATGAAATTTCCTCTTTCCATGTTAACCTGTCTATTGAGGCTGTGCTTCTTCAAGTCTTGTTTAATCAGCCATTTTGTTGAGCCATCATGAGTAAAATATCTCTGTCATTTTAAGGAATCACAATCTCACATCAGATTTTCTGGTCTTCTGGCTCTTACAGTCTTTCTTTCTGCCCCCTCTTCCATGAATCTTCTTGAGTCTTAGGTGCAAGAGTTATATTGTAGATGTATCAATTGTATCAAACACAATCACTTTTCCTCTGCATTTTAACAAGTTTTCTACAATGGTCTCCTGTTGCAAAGAATTTTCTTTGATGCAGGAAAGGTTTGAGAGCTGCATTTACCTGTGGATATAAAGATAAATATTTATAATATGGTTAGAAATTATTCTGCTTACGGTAGGAGTAGTTTCTCCTTTAACGTCTATGACCTCACTAGTCCTGGGTAGTTGGTTGGGTTTCCGATGTCAGGCATGATTTTCCCCCTTTTGAGTGTGCCTTAAGTCCAGTTAGAGGACTGATGATTACTACCAAGATATAAGTGCTACTGGTGCATTTTAGGACATCTTCCTGTGCTAGCTGTAATTATGGTTCGTACCATATGTGTGTCGGTAGGATTACTTGTAGTGGTAAATATTAAAAAGAAGCACTAACCCTCACTATGGCCGGTATCCTAGAGCCATATGGCATTAGCAGGGTATTTTCATCTTAGCAGTGCCGCTCTCCTGGCTACTCTCTAGTCCCGGTGATGATCTCTCTGCCCCTTTGACTAGCTCCAACTCCTTGCTCCCATTCCCAGAAACCCAGTGAAATCAAGACAATAGAATTCCCAGCAGCAGCTGGTTCCCTGTGCTCTGGGACATGCTCAGGTCCCAACAGCAGCTACCCTCCTGTAACTCCCTGCTGAAGACTCTGCTCACATTTTCTCCAACTGCCCCCTGTGATCACCACCACAACTCCCACCAGCCTGACAAAAATAAAAACTCTTGAAACTCGCAATTTAACAATCAGATTTATCTCAGTAAATTCTCCACAAAACATCCATATAAGAAATTCAGAACCAATTGATATGATACAATCTGCCTACCTAGACAAAATAAACTGTCCTATAATAATACATCCCTTATAAGATATTATAAGCTACTTGTGGCTAATTAAAGCACGTGGAGATTGAGCTTCCTCATCCTTCTCCATCTTGCCTTTCTGTGGACAGCATTTTTGGCACCTCTGAACAGTTGATGGCAGAGTAATATTGATATTAATATTACTCCAGGACACCTTGGGGCCTGCCAATGCAGGAATCTGGCTTTTGTGCTATGCACTGTTAAGGGCTAGTATCAAGCACATTGGCATCTGTAGCTTGAGGTAGGGTTCTCAAGAATAAGGCAATAAGGAAGTACATCTATATCTGTAGTTCGGGTAGGGTTCTCAAGAATGAGGCTATAAGGAAGTACATGCACATCTGTAGTTCAGGCAGGGCCTTTTAGAATGTGGCATAGGGAAGTACATTCATATTTGATGCTCCAGGCAGTATCCTTAGAAATGCAGCTCAGGGCAGGGTGGATTTCAGAATGTAGGCTCAGCATTCTCTTTGTCTTTTGAGACTCTTTTTTTGTCTCTGACCTTTTCACCTGACCTCCAGTAAGATGTTTACAGGATCCTTGGTTATTATCTCGCTTGATCCCTGTCTCAGAACTGATGTTACCTTTTTGCATGTATTTAAAATGATTTAAAAAGAGACAGATTAAACCAAGCTCTGTAGGCCCCAAGTCCGGCCAAAGTCATGCTGCAACTTTGACTAACTTGTCTTTCTTCTTTCAATCCTCGCTCCGGTTCTGGGGGAACCCAAGTTGTTTGCCCGAGCTGGTCTCTGACACCTTTCCTCTCTCTCTTAGCTTCTCTCCCCTTTCAAAAACTCTCTCCCTGCCTATCTTTTTCACTGTCCAATACAGGCCTTGCCTTATCTTGTGCCTACCCTTTCTATATATCAACCACAATTATTGATTGTTTATTCTTCCTTAGAAGCTTACACAGCATAGTCCTGGAGTATCAAAGCTAGTTCTCAGAGATGAGACTTTCAAACCAGATCATCTTGGGTCCTCTGGGTCTGTGTCTGAAGTACGTGGTATCTCCAGCAATAAGAACTGACCTTTGGGAGGTAACCAAAGACAATAGAAATAGCCTGAATTGTTCTGAATCTTTTGAACTCCCATGACTAAAGTTTACAACATTGAACTCCAATGTGAAAGGTGATATTTTTATGTCTAGTATTGAGGATTTTGTTAAATAGTCTTGGGAGAAAAATTGTCAGTCCACATGGAATTTAAATTGTATCTGTTTATGTATTCACACAAATTACATGTATATGTGTAATTTTATGTAAATAAGTATTAATATTATTCTTTAAAAAAAAGAAATGTGGTCACATAGAACTATTACTGTGGTTTTCTCTGAGTTTAAGGAGTCATCAAGCATCCTTGTATATACTCTGCATCACTTAAGGTAAACACAAGTAGGCATGTGTTGGGAGGCTGGGGGTAATTATGGCCAATTTCAATCTAACTCTTGATCATTATATGTGTGCACATGTGAGATAAATTTTGATATAGAAAACACACAGACACGCAACTTGATAACATTGGGAATTTATGGTTTCATTTGAGCCTTTAATGCTGAGAGCATTACTGATTCACAGTGGATAAGTCAAAAATTATTTAAATAAGGTAATATTAACAGATCTATAGATTACTTTCAATTTCTCACAGATGGTTTTGAATTGTTGCTTTTGTAGATTATCCGTGTATCTAAATCTTGCCACAGTGTCTAATCATTTTCATTGATTAATTTCTCTCTTAGAACTACTGTTCCAATCCCCATTGTGATAATATCACATTACTGAATGTGCTCTCCTACCATTTTGTTATTAAAATGAGAAAATTGTACAATGAGGTATTTGGAAGACTCTGGTCTGTAAACATAGTTACTGTCAACATAGTTTCTGTCAACAGAGTTACTGTCAACATAGTTACTGTCAACAGAGTTACTGCGGGAAGGATGTCTACAGCCCCATGACAAAGGTACTTAAAATATAATGGCTTATAAAGGACTAGAACCCTTAGGTTCACAGAGGCATTAGGGCCACTAGGAGTTAGTCAAGGATGGCTAGAGAAGCTGCAAATGAAGAGGCACTGGGGTAAAGAAGGAGTGACATCAAGAAGTCTTGCAAATCTCCTACTAGTTGTTCTCAGGATACTGATGAGCTGCTGTCTACAGAAGCAAGTGAAAGAAAATAAATTGACAGTGGGAGGAAAGGGAGCAGATAAACTTCAGCATCTTTCCATGGCCAAGGAAAGAGATTAGAACTCAAGGTCTCCCAACTCTGAAGTTCCCAGGAGGGCCACACCAGACGTTAAGGGCACATGAGGACATTACAACTCTATATAAACCCAAACAAATTCAGAGAAGGAGAAAGGTAATGGTCTAATAGTCTCCCTCCCATCTACAGTTAGAAGAAGATAACATTAACCACAGATAGCATACCTTCCAATAGCAATTGTCAAATTAACAACGAAAGGTATTCCGAAATGCAGGACCAATTGCACAAAATGGACAACTGAAATAAATCCAGGGTTGACTCATACGTTTGTTACCAGAGACTAAAGAATAAGCACAGAATTGATGCAGCTCCAGAAACCCAGATATAGGTATTGATATAGTTGCAGGAAACTCAGGAAAAAAAAGGAATTTTAACATACACTTAATGAGACAACAGCCATCCCCAAACACACGAATAGACACACAGTGAAATAAAAAATACACAAAAATTAAAAGCTAATTAAGAATTAATACTAATTTAGTAGTAGGTTGGAAAGATAAAGAATAAAAAAATGGGTAAATTAAACAAAAGTTCAAGGGAAAGAATCACAGGACACAGAGAAAAAGCACCTAGAAAAGTGTCTAACAAACAAACAAAATGCAGGAGTCAGTGTCTCGGAAACGGTTAATGAAAGAGGCAATTGCCGCAAAAATAATGGAGGAGAATATTTCAGATGTGATAATAATATCAAGCCAAAAATTTAAGAAAATGTAATACTCTTCTTAGGTTAAGTTAACTTTAAACCATAGTGAAGGGATATAATAAATTACCAAGACAGCGAAATCTTACAAAGAAGCCACTGGGACAGGGGCAAAGATGTTCAAAAATGGTGTCATTATAGGGTCAAAGAGTTCATAAGATTTAAATTATGATGTGAATTCTCAATCTATTCTGCAGAGATTTTTGTGCCTTTTTCTATGCCCTTGAATCATAGGGACTCTGGCATTCTAAGTAGTGGAATTCCCCATTTCTCCTTAATCTTTAATTTCCAGTGGCTTCTGGATGAGGAATGGAGTAATTTGGCCATTTTTTTTTTGAGTGTTTTAGTTCTTATAAAACTTTCCAAGGACTTTGACCCTTTTTCTTAGAAGAAAAATTACTTGAATATGGTTTATATTCCTGATCAGAGTTCTCGCTAAGCCTGATGTATAGCTGCTACTCATGTGGACATGCGATTGATTGCATACTCCCACTCTTCTCTCAAAGAACACAATTGCTCTGAGAGTTTTCATCCCTCCTATGTGCTGTTAGACCAAGCCATAGCCATTTGTGTTCTGTGCATTGCTGTTACTTTTCTGAGTAATTTTAATTCTATTGCAGCATTCGGTTTCATAACATGCCTTCAGGTGTCCTTGAAAGAAGTGCTTTCATCTCCACGGTTCAAATGACCTCCTTGGCCTCCTTGGGCAGCAATTAAGGTGTCCTGTATCATCTGCTTCTTTCATACAAGCCTTCTTGTTGAAGCTGAGATGCAAAATTTCTACCCCCAGTGGTTTAGGTCTGGCTTCTTTCCAACCCTTAATTGATGGGGACTCTGTCTTCTGTTTAGCATTCAGTATAGAGCAAAGGATTTCTCATGAAATACTTCCAAGGGATGAAAATGACCTGGGAGGTTCAAACCTCACAACAACATGGAATTACCTCTGGACCACTATGGAGGCCTGTGCCATGCTGACTAGAACGCTGTAACCAAGTAATTACCCTGAGATACCAACTGGGCTCATTTTGAAATATAAAACTATTAAATATACCCCATAGAATGATGTAAAAAGACTAAGTACAAAATGGGCTGTGCACACATTAGAACTGTAAACAAAATAGTTAATCAAAGCATATGAAGAACATTTGGAAGGCATTCTAACATAACAATAACAGTGGTGATTTGATGCTTAGAATAATAGGCAATTATTTTTCTTTTGACCCTTTTACATGCTTTCCTGGTTGTAGTTGTATTAGTTTTATAATTAAATAGTAAATTTCTGTTAAGAAAATGATGCTAAAACATCTCTCTGATGAAGATTTTTGACAACCTACTTTTATAACCTCCTCTCCTTAGAAACAGACCCGGCATTATAGCTCTGTAATGTCATAATTAAAATCATAACATGTTAATACCAAACTGAGTTCTCTGACATGATGACTTGCTTATTTTGCAAGATGCTTCTTTTTAGCACCTGTAAAACTCAAACCATTTAATTATGTTTCACATGAATGTCAGGGAGAGTAATTGCAAACAAGTTCCTGTATCTGCATTTTCCTTAAGCCTTAATCCCCACAGCAAACGGAATAGCAGGAACAATGCATTTACCCCAGCAGGCAGACAAAGTGCTAACCATGGCTTCACTTCTTTACCAGGAACTGAATTTTCTAACTGTCCTTTGAAATCTTATCAATGGCTTAATCACTAAGAATACAATTAATTTATCAAAAGTATTTAACTACTTTACATATCTCCTATCAAATCTCTTATACTACAAATAGAAAACATATAGAAATTAAGCATGAGTATGAATTTTTCTTATAGATGTATTATTTCACTAAAAATAAATGGTTTAGAAAGAATGACCCCATGCTTCTTTTATATGATTAGTCTATATTTTGTCATATATTCTTGAATATTAAGTTTGGTAGTTTTAATGACTACAGAACATAGCAACAGCATTTTAAGTTGACATAAAGCTCACTGTTGCTTATGTGAACAGAAAAGTATTTAATAATTTTTAAGCTATAATAAACATGCATTTCTTATAGCAACAAATTACAGAAAACCATCTCTTTTCCAAAGGGTTGTGACTGAGAACTGTGGGACTATCTTCCATAGAGAACCTGATAACCCACCAGTTACATCAGACAGTCCTAGAATTTAATTTGGGCTTCCGAATAACATTTTTTTTCACATAATTTTCTTTCATTTCCCACCACTTCCTTTGCAGGCTTTGCTAAGCTGATTGTAAAAGGAGCAAAACAAAAATAATTTCAGGCTTTAATGTGTTTATTCCTCTGCTAAAGTCTTTGCCTAGTGGACAGTAAAGAAATATTGCTACCCCTGAGAGCCTGCCATGTCTAGAATCCCAGGAGAGGTGGTGGTACCAAGTTTCAGCACACATACAATGGGAGTGAGGCTAGGAGCTGCAGCCTCAGATGGGTGTGTTGCTGTAGCCTTCAATCCTGTCACAATAGGTGTCATGAAGATGAATAAAGTTGGTGGCATCTTCTGTTTTCATTATCGTCCAAGGGGCTGGAATCGGAAAGGACTCATTTTGTGCTTCTGTCATTTCTCATTACTGCCTTTGTCATGGGAGTGAATTACAACAGCTCTCAGATGCCAGCCATGGCTTTGCTCTCATTATAGACTTTCATTCTTGGGATGAAGACGATAATAAGAGTGGAGTGTCGTGTAAAAACAAAGCTCACTATCATGACAGTTGGAGATTGGTGATGAAAATGGAAATGGCAGGGAAAAATTAATCCCTTTTTGTGGCAAAAAATTGCCTGTGAACAGCATTGTGCACCCAAGGTATCCTTCAGGGAAGTGATGACAAACAATGAAAAGACAAACAAGAGCAGTGGTTGAAGCCAATGAAGCACTGCCCAGGCATCCATCTTGCTTGCTGTTTCCGAAATGTATCCCTTAATCCTGAATAATGTAACACCCATTTAGCTCCCAAAGTAATGTGATAGGCAATTAGGAGCATCTCCTTTCTCCCTTCAGTGATGTGACTATATCCATTACATCCTGGCAGAAAGGCTCTTCCAAATTTATGGAAGCCATTACAGTTTCTATACAGGCTGTATTCCATGTGCACCCCAAAGACACACACATACACATGTGCAGGCACACACTCTAGCATAGATGCATCATATCTGTTCAAGTAAACATGACACCATGAATTTATTCCATAAGAATGACCTTCAGAGGAAGGACTTCTTCATCCACTTTTACACATTCCTATTGATTGATGATTGACTTATGAAAGAAAAGCCATAGCACTTAGCACTTCAAATTACAGAAATGATACTTTGCTTTTCCATCTACAAGAAGGGGCTTTTATAACACTGAAATATCTTAACTACAAACACCTACTTATAGCCAACAGTAATTGTAAGTTCTCCAACTAAAGTTAAGGGAGAAAAAAATACCAGGTATATTCAAATCTTGAAGTGAATGTCCTCATCTTCTCCCAAACCCTCCACATTAGTTTTCTAACTGATTTCCCATTGTGATGTTTTCTTTTACCACCTAGAGGTTGGGTTAATTTTTCAGAATGAGGGTTGGGGCACACTGAAGGTGCAAAGACCTCAATGTAAAATGGTCTTTTTATTAGATTTCCCTTAAAGCAGCCTACATAATGTTTTATCATTTGCCAGCATTCATAACAAGTACTCAGTATTTATCTGCTTTTCAACGCATGGCGTCTTTGAGAGAGAGAAGTGAGATATTTTAATATGCACCGTGAGCAGAGAAACATTGATAAGCTGGTTATTGAAAACAGAAATGCTTATTATGCACAACTTGTGGCTGGCATTCATTTAAGGTAGCTGAATGTTGACACCGTTGCCTGTTATGTGGACTAGTCAGAAAGTAGGCATGCAAGACCACGTTTATTTATACAAAAAGAAGGCAATTACACTGAAAGAAATCACCCACACTCACTTGGTTGTTTTACTTTGGTGTGGTTCATAGAAAGGGCACATTTTAAATATGGAAATCTTTTATACTTATTTTAAGGGCCTGGGGCAGGGAAAAATAAAATGGCAATTGTTAGGAAGAAAAGAAAAAAAAAGTTTTAAACTGGTTGGATTTTTAAATAGGAATATCTCAGAATAAATTTACATAGTTTTGCAGAATCATTGAAGGAGTGAGTGCTCTCGATTAAAACTGAAATAATAGATCACTTAGAAGCCTCTTCTAAAGAGTCAAGTGTAACTGACTGCTGGGATGAGACTGTAGAACCCACCTCATCACAAAAGGCAAGCTTACTTTACAGCATAGGTTATTAGACATGCCAAGAAACCCACAAGGAATCTGTTCTAAGTAGCTGTCGCACAAAGCCCTAACCTGAGATGACTGGACCACAGCCTAGGAATCTGTGCTGTAGAAAGCTTGTTTATTTGTATTTTTGGAAGTCTTCATTGAATCCTTACTAAGTCATTTCATTGGAAGCCATTGCTTTGAAACTTTAATTCAAGCTAGGAATACAAGTCTTTGTGTGACAGCCTTGCTCACATTTTCCATTTATGCAGATACTCTTATTTAGTCTGACCATTTGCTGGAAATTTGCATGAGTTCCCATTTTTCACCAAACATCAAATTTGGATAGCCAAGACTCAAGAGTGACACAGACCAGCCTTCAAAGAACTGACACAACTGACATATTGTGGTGGACAAACTGTTACATGTGATACTTAGCATCCCAGGAGGAACTTCCTTCTACAGATAGAAGTGGATTACAATGGCTGCATTCAGCATGCAGTTTAGCACTGTATGCTCAGGAAAGCAACCTGGAACTGGGATGGAAAAGCTGAGTTCTGCAGGGAGAGCAGAGAAATAACAAAGACAGAGGAGATTGGTGTGTGTGTGCTGGAATTCACATAAGGCTTTCTGAGTGTTGACTTAGGTCAGCATTAATCATCCCTAACAAACACACTACACAACATGTTCCAGAGACAGCGTTCTTAGAGTGTATTCATCTCGGCTTCGCAGAAATCCTATCAGCAGGTCTAATATATTCTCCTCTTAGAGTTGAGGAAAGCTGGCCATGTCATTATGAAAGGGGATTTCATGTTTCTCAAATATAGTTTATAAGGGAATGAAGATTCATTGGGAGATATTTAGCTGAAGCAGATTTGTGTCAAATGTAAGTCAAATCTTACATAGACAAGTTTCCTCCATTTATAGACATCAAACATTACCTGGAAAGCTCAGCATACTTTAAAAAGGATGAAATTCAACTCTGAGTTTCAGTTCAGATGTTGCTTAAAAGATGCTAGACTAAAAGCAGCACTAACAAATAATATATTCCTATTAAATTCAGTAAATACTTTTAAATCTATCATTAAGGGGGATGGGGGATGGCTCAGTAGATGAGACACACAAGAAGCTGAGTAGAAATCCCTGGCGTCCACATCAAAAGCCGAACATGGCTGCATAGACCTGTAAACCCACCATTTCTGGGTGAAGATAGGCTGATCTAGGTAGTTCTCTGACCAGCCAGCCTAGCCTAAAGGTGGTCATCTGGTTCACCCATGGACTATTTCAGAAGGCAATAAGGCTGGGAGCCATAAGGGAAGGCACAAGAACTCTTATTCTAGCACAGCAGCAGAGTGCAAGCACACATGCAAATACACAACACACACACACACACACACACACACACACACACACCCAGGTCAGGCACAGAGGCCCGCAGGTACGAAGTCACATATACACACACAGCTTGATCCCTTGAACTATAAGCCTCTGAATGAAACAAGGATGACTCTGTCAAAGTGGGTGCAAAACTAGCTAATTATAGGGGAAAATGGAAATATCTGTTCAAAGTCAGAACGTAAAAGAAATTACTCATCAAAAAACAAATAGCATTCCAAATCATTCTTCTTTCTAGAAATAAAAGCTGACTATAGAGGAAGTTCCTACAGAATTCCTGCAATTACATAACAGCAAACATGTCTTATTAATGAAGTATTGACACATTTGTGCTAGCTCTCTTTTGTCCTGTTCCGAGACAAGACCAATAATATCACAATTTCTGTTTAAATAAATCCAAAAAAAAAAAAAAATTGAAGAATTTCTTGTTTGGAAATGTCAGTGCTAAGAAAGCATGTGCCAGATCTAAGGAGATGAGAATTTACCTGCAAAAACGATCTAAGTTCAGAAATCTAGTGTCCACATAAAAAGGTGTGCACGGCCACCAGCTTATGCCTTCAGCTCTAACACAGCACAGAGACAGGAGGCTTCCTTGGGCTCACTGCTCAGTAAGTCTAGGCAATCAGTGAAGAAAGGATTCCCCAAGAAATGTCTCAACATAGGGTGTAGGGTAGAGTGGTCTAAGCACACCCCTGACCTTCACAGCTAGCCTCTGCATGCATGCATAGATATGTACACTAACATGCATGCGTGCACACACATGGGAGACCATACATCATGTATTGGCAGGATGTATTTTGCAATTGACTGTAAAAGGAGGTGCGTCCTGTCAGCAATGATATGAGATTCGGTGGAATGGGGTCTTTGTGGCATGTTTTAGGGACATGTAGTATCCTTTAAATACTTCCTGCCAGGAAGCTGTTCTAATCATTTCTATTCATTTCTTTTTGTGAACTTTAATTTTAAGTGTAAAGTTTATTATTATTATTATTTATTACTATTATTATTATTATTATATTTTAAATACTAATTCTCTGGTTCTTCCTTTAACTGCTTACTGAAATACTTAGGATTTCTTTTACCTTATAATAATCTTTATAATTCCCCCCCCCCCTTGTTCCATGGCCACACAAAAGTTTAAGCAAACTCAGAGGCCATTAAGCAGGAAAAAAGACTAGAAAGCAAAGGACAAAGGTAGGTTGTTATCTGCTTCTGAATGCATTCCATCATTTAGACATTACCATTGAAATCCTATTTACCAAACCTTCAAGGCTTCATGGTTGATTTCAAAGTACAAAATAAAAAGATGGGATAATAATTGCCTAGCAGAAAGAATGAGGTAATGGGCACATTTCTGACATACCTATTGGTGCACTTTTCTTCCAGCCTGGGATGAAGGCTTCTCGTGGTAAAGGTAAAACCCCTCCTGCTCTTTTGCCCTGCCTGATTTTGACTTGAAACTACTAGTCTTCAAGTTTTAGACTCTGGTCATGGTAAGATGACACCAGCGTTGCTTGACTTATAATGTTAAAAGTAAGGATTTGTTTCCGGTGTCTGACACTTATCACATGACCTACCCTGCCTGCCCTACACTGTCCAACTCTCAGATAAAGCTTGAAAATATGACTATATTAGTAACTAGCTTGTATTGACTCTTTAGTATTCAAGCGACACGCCACACACTTTCTGCATGCCATTCCAGTCCAATCCTTACAGGAAGCTTGTTGTGAAAGTGCTATTATGATTTCCATTTTACAGATGAGGGTACTAACGAGGTCATATAGAATTAAATAATGTAGTAATTATGACACTTAAGGATTGGAGAGTAAGCAATCAATATGATAATGATGATGATTATGTCCAAAGTGATAGAGATGCTGGTAACAGTGACAAAGGAAAAAACAGCTGTGCATTGGCCTCTAACAGACTCCTAGGAGAATACACAAGGAATATTAGATATTCAGCACCAGTTGTTTATTTAATAAGTGTTTATTGAAAGCTCTTTATAGTCCAGCACTGAATACTAAGATATAAGACTACAATACAATGGCATTCCAAAGAAGTCCTTAGTCTAATAAGATGGGGAAATATGAGTAAAGAGAAAAATATTGAGGGAAAAAAGGAAGGAGGAAATACAATGGGGTGACCTCTGGAGAAGAGAGAAGAGAAAAGAAAGGTTATAGAAATATTGTATGGAATAGACTTGACGTCATGTGGACTCCGCAATGGGTGGTATATTCCAGTCTATGATCCATGCCATACAGCAGAGCTCTGACTCAGAAGCCAGCTATTGAGGACATACCTGTAAACAAAGGATGCATTTTTCTTCATGCATAGTCATCCATAGAACATATCAGACTCAAATCTGGCCCTTGTATAAAATAGCATGGGTCAGTGTTCTGTCTGCAGTAACCATCCTGCACCACTTCTGTACAATCAATACTATGAGGTAATGTCAAGTTGTGAAAGCCAGTGAGGGAGATTTGCTGGCTTGTCAGTTTCTTTTTACTGTGACCAGAACCAGTTATTTTTCAATAAACATATCCAAGATTGTAAAATGTTTTGCCAGGAATATATAGGCACATAAAATAGGGTAAGGGACAGGACAGGAACAGTCTACATTAGGATCACTTGGAAGGAGATTTAGGATCAATTCTTCCCAGAAATATAGGTGCATTCAGTATCCTTAGATTTGTGTTGTGTAGATCCAGTTAGTACATCAAAGTGTTCTGCTTCAAGAAAAAGGACAGCAAAGCTTTGTACCATCACAGCTAGGGGACATCTTAATCCCTGGAGCCTTTGTCACCTCTGAAGATATATCATTATGTAAGCATCTGATTTGCATCAGGGGGAGGCCTTGATTTTTGAGAAGGCTGTTTGCAATTCAATAAGCTCTGTGCACAATGTTGCCTTTCACTGGAGCCTTATGGTACTGTGCATAATCATCCCAATCCATTTTCCCTCCAATGGAGACTACAGGGGCAATGCTGAGGAAAATAAATCCAACCTTATATTTTAATCAGGGAACACATCAAGATGCAGAAGGCTGAACTTTTAGATTTTACTCTCTCTGACATGGACATTAAGTTTCCTCAAAGGCCTGTAGGTCAGGCAAAGGCCAGTGTGAAATGAATGCCTTGGAAAGGCCTGGAACCTTCTTCTTCTTTTTTTTTTTTAAGTGAAGGAGGAAATGTGGGAGAATGGAAAAGGGGCTGGGGTGATGGCCAAGCAAAAGAGATAATCACACACACACACACATACACACACACACACACACACACACACACACACACACACACACACATACACACATACACATACACATACACACACACATACACACACACATACACACACATACACATACACACATACATACACACACACATACACACACATACACATACACACACATACACATACACACACATACACATACATACACACACAAACACATATACACACACACATACACACATACACATACACACACATACACATACACACACACACAAACACACACACACATACACACACACATACACACACATACACATACACACACACATACACACACACATACACACATATACATGCACACACACATACACATACACACACAAACACACACACACATACAAACACACATACACACACATACACACATACACATGCACACACACATACACATACACACACACAAACACACACACACACACATACACACACACACACACACACACACACACACACACACAAGGATCCAACGTGAGTGGAAAGCAGAGACACAGGCAGGCAGACACACTGAAGATGTATTGTTCTTGGAGGGTGTAACAGGGCTAGAAGAGCTGCTCCAAGAGCTTAGAGAGGGTCAGAAGTTCATGTTCCGTTCATCAAGTACCCAAGCTGTTCGGTCCCGCCCTCAGCTCGTTGAGTATATTGTTTACCCCAGAGGATCTTGTGAAAAACAAAAGGGAGGGCATATTTTTAAGTTTCCATTTTGATTATTAGAAGTCCAACTTACTCCCTCCCTTATAGCCCTGGGAATTTCAATTCTGTTCTCATGTGAGTCACGCTGTTATGAAGCTATTGATTGAAAGCCACTTCCTGCTATGGCTTGCTTACTTCTTCATAGACAATGTTGGAGGTCAATGGTAGATGCTGGGTGTGGTGACCATGGCTGCATGGATCCCCAAGTACTGAGGCTTCAGGTCTGAGCTAATTTCCGATGGCGCCACCTCTGTCTGTAAATACAGAAACATACCTAAGGATGCCAAGCAAATGAAACTTACAAGAGCCCATTTTGGACCGAGTGCCTGGACTAGGCACTCACAGAGGAGATGGTCAAAGGGAGTGACTCTGGCTCTAAAGAGAAACACAGGACCTGATCTTCATAGAAGTTAGACACAGATGGAAGCCGAGTTTCTGGATTACGTCAGTCCAAATCAGTGAATGGTAACGTTTTCTCTGCTTGCCATTCTTACAGAAAATCCACCTGCACTATCCTGATGGTGAGCATTCAGTTACTCTACTATTCCTTACTCTAGTCCTTGGCCTTAGAAGGACATTAATTTCCAAATAACCAATCTGTTTTTATTGCTATTTCTGGAGTCCCCCTTCTTGCCACATTTCTATATTATTAAAGTCAACCATACTAGGTCCACAATGGGCATGTAAGATGCCTGAAGTTCTTAGGTCTTTTATCATCCCAGATTCCTTTGTGGATGTACTCACATTAATTATATCTGGTAACTGAGGTAGCAAAATGACTGGCAGCATTTCTAAGCTCTAAAGAAGGTGATCTCTCTGCCCTCTCTTTCTTACCTAGCAGGACCTGGAACAATGACAGCGGTGACCCAGCTTCAACAATGCAAAACAGGGCAACAAATGAGTACAGTAGAGAAGTTGAATTACCTTGTCAATGACATAGGTCATGGGTCTCTTTGTAGAAGAGCAGCCATAGTTTCAGTTATCTACTTTGGTAATCTGATATACAATAAATAAATAAATGTTTCTAGTTTATTATTTTTCTTGAGTCAGAGTGTTGAGATCTCTTTGTTACATAAATTTAGCCTTTACTATGATAAAGAGGTGAGTTTAAAAAGAACCAATAAGATGATAAGGATAGAGAAATGGATGGATAGATGGATGGATGGATGGATAGATAGATAGATAAATAGATAGATAGATAGATAGATAGATAGATAGATAGATAGATAGATAGGTATATAGATAGATGATAGATAGATAGATAGATAGATAGATAGATAGATAGATAGACAGATAGATAGATTCTTAGATGGATAGTAGATAGATATATGATTAATAAACAGGTGATAGATATACATATAGCTAAGAAGAAGAAATACTTTAAAGAATGGTTCAAGAGGCCAAGAGATTGATAGTACATTATAAAAGAAGTGTGGAGTTCTTGAGAGCTAAAGGCTTGAAAAGAATGAGAACAGATCACATAGTCCCAAAGCTATCTGAAAAACACAAACCACTGGTGTCTAAGTACAACCAGTGATGTCTAAGGGAAGGAGAGAATGCTTCTCTTTGTTCAAGAAGAGATAGCAAGCTCACCTCTCTTCTGCTTTTGTGTTTCTAACTGGGTACTATGACTTGGATGGTGAAGCTTCAAGGAGGACCATCTTCTCCACTCCGCTCATCAGTTAAAGTTCTCATCTCTTCCAAAGACATTCTTATATGTGGAAATTCCTTACTGGCTGTTTCTCAACATTTAACCCAGCAAAACTGATATATAAACGTCACTACTATGGACTCATCCCCGCATAAGATCAGTGGGCAAACGTGGTTATATCAGACATGTTGAAAGAAGAAACTATGTAGGTAAATGCAGGTGAATGTTAAAGATCCTAAATTTGAAACCATAGCTATACACTGTTTTTTTTTTTCTTTTTGTATTGTATTGTAAAGTTTAATGACTAATTTATCACACTGTGATATTAACTAATAATAAAACAAAACAACCAATTGTAATGAAAGTCATGTGAATGTGTTTCAAATTAGCTTATTAGAAGGGACTTATGCCTTTCCTTGTGTAGGGCGGTACAGTGCCTAAATGGAGGGACAAAATTAGATGGCTATTACAGGAATTTTCCTGAGGTCCAAAGCAGCTACCTGGGTGTTGTTGAGCAAAGAGTTGTCATGGTGTGACTGTCAATCTGATAGACAGATCACACTCTACTGAGCTACAGTTATCACAAATTGCTGGGCCATTGTCTTCTAGAGAAACCACTCCCTTCTCACAAGGAGATAATCACCAGGAGCCTGGAATGACAGCTTTGGGCCCAGATAAGTGACTCACCTGAACACATGGTGCTTTTGTTAGGAAGTGCTATTTTGAATATGTGGCAAACTTCTAAAACTTCAGCAGAATCTGATAAAACTTTGGGTGATTCATCTTTCTCTACCTTCTTGCCTCTAGTTTCTTAAGATTGTGATCATATCAAATGGGTTTTGCCCTCTTTCCTAAATTAAAGCCTACCCTGTAAAGCACAACATTTCTGTCTAGAAAAACAAAGTGCCTTTTCAAACACACTTGCAAATGAGCCCTGTGATGTTGCAAATTGATTTTCCTCGCTCCAAAGCAAACAGCTCCATAAAATCCAGTGTACATTCTGTCTGCACTACAGAATTGATTACACGGGAAAAGGCACGTGAGTTAGTCTGGTGTCATTTACTTTCACCAAAATTTATAATCTGGGATGTAAGAATCAGCTCCCTCACACCTCCCAGGTGTATCAACATTCCTTATCGATAGAACAAACTCAAATTTATTTATGAATTGATTTCAATGAAATTTGTCATGGAATGTCTCTAGAACCCATCTTTCCCCGATTTTAAAGAATAGTAACTAGTGGTCTCCTGGTATGCGATACTCTAAATTTTTCTCACTATTATAATATCTTGATGGATCTTGGTGTCACTATAATATCTTGATGAATCTTGTTGTTAACTACTATTTACTATTTTCCTTTTAACATCCAGCATCTTTCTAAAAATTATAACATACCTGATCTCCTCTTTATAGATGCTGTTCTCTGCCTTCCCCCTCAATTGATGGTTACAAAAGATAATGTCTCTTATTTAAGTTTTCCTTCCTGCACTAACTCAGGAGTGATAATTCTCTCCAGTGACAAGGCCCCAGCTTCTGTCATATGCTCATTTAACTCTTTCATGTTTTGATAAACCAGTGGCACTTTATTTTCCCGAACAAATACAATTCTACCTTCTTCTTAACGGTGTTAGTCTGCTAGTACATTTACAAAGCCCAAAGCCTCTAGAAAGTAATTGTGATAAGACCTACATGAATTTTGCACAGACTTTGTACATTAAAAGGGCCTTGTTGGGCATCAATGGGAAGAGAAGCCCTTGGTCCTGCCAAGGCTCTATGCTCCCAGTGTAGGGGAATGTCAGGGCAGGGAGGAGGCAGGTGGGTGGGAGGGGGAGCACTTTCACAGAATCAGGAGGGAGGGGAGGAAATAGGGGATTTATGGAGGGGAAACTAAGAAAGGGGATAACATTTGAAATGTGAATAAATATCTCCCCTCCCAGGAAAGAAAAAGAAAGAAAGAAAGGAAGGAAGGAAGGAAAAAAGGAAGGAATGAAGGAAGGAAGGAAGGAAGGAAGGAAAAAGAAAGAAAAAAAGAAAGAAAAAAGAACCAAACTGCTTTAATGCCAGAAACTAGCCATGAGTGTGAAGATGCACAGGCCTCCTTTACTTCTTCCGACTTGATCTCAACTAGGGTATACTCAGTGTCTCCTCAGATTTGTTAAGTTGCTCAAAAGATTCACAAAAAGAATATGTGCAATAATTAGTGTATGATGACAGGTGGGTTTTTTTTTTTTTCTACCAAACTTTGACCACCAGAAATCACACAGAATAAACTAAACTAAAAAAAAAAAAAAAAAAAAAAAACCCAAGCCAGAACAAACATGCAAACTTTAGCCACCATAATTTACAGAGAATAAAACTGACACGATTCCCCAGAGAGAAGATACTACATTCTCAGGATACCTCCTGATGATGCACTCAGACCCGACCTACTCATCTATGTGTGGTTACCAGTCAGGAAGCTTGTTGTCTTCCCTACAGTTCCATTTGCCCTTTGCTGTGTAAGCAGGGTTGAGGGAACCCTTGACCACACGACTAAGCACAATCTCCTGCTCACATCCTTTCCACAGAGATTAGAAGTCACACTGTTGTCTATACTCCATATCTTTATTAAGGATCCTGGCCTTTCTGGGAAAGTCAATCCCTACCTACAAACTATGTATGAACTTACTCATGACTCGAGGGCCCACCCCAAGTAAAATAGATCCTCCTGTCAAAGAAGTTCTGGTCTCAATAAACCCTTTCTGGAATCAAGGACAAAGACAAGTTCTTTCACACACAGCGACCTTCCCTTTAACCATTAATTCAGGGCTGGTGAGATGGCTCAGTATGTAAAGATGCTTGCTGCCAAGTGTGAGGACTTAATTTCAGTCTCCAGGAACTACATGGTAGAAAGGAGAAAAACAACTTACATAGGCTGCCTTATGGCTGGCAAGCATGTTCATAGACACACACACGCATGCGCATACACTAATAAGCAAATGGAATCGTTGCTTAGAATGAATTTAATTTTTATACACGCATAAAGCATGAGGTGGTCACATCTGTAAAGTAATGCAGCAATTCTCTGTGAGGGTGTGAGAAAATCCTTGATAGTCCATGGAAGGATGTAGAGGGACAGAGTAAAGCAAAGCTCCCCGAACAGAATGCTAAGGCAGTTTTGCACACGAGAGAATTTTAACACTTGAAGGAGTTTTAGAAATTTTTTTGTTCTTCATCCATGGCTCTCCAGAAACATATGGATTGTGAGAATTAAGTAATTTTTCTATGGTAGAAAAAAAACCCAACTGAGTCACGAATATGATAAAAATTAAAAATTTCTCTGACGCCTGTGAGGGACTGCAGAAGAGGCAGCTTCGTGCTGCTGAGTGGGCACTGGGCTCTTCTCTCAGATTCCTCTTCCCACATGATTGAATTTCAGACTCAGTCTGTGGCTACAAAGCATGTGCACAAGTGTATGCAGATAAAACAAACTCTAAAAAAAACACAGAATAATTCTAGAGTGGATATGATAGATGTACAAGCAGAGAGAGACAGATGCAGACAGACAGACAGACAGACAGACAGACAGACAAGGGAAACGGTGTTCCAGAAACAGCAGTTTGACACAAGACTTGGACATACCCTTCTCAACAGAGTTTCTTGTAACAGCCATACCTACATCTGGGAAGTCACACAGACTAAATGGTTTCCAGGGGCTGTATTATTATTTTCAGGAATGAGAACGGACGGGGGCAGCTGAGGTGCCTTGAGCAGGATTAAGTGTAGATAAGGCAGAATCATAGGTCACAAGGATCAAAAGCATCCTCACTACACAGTCACAAGGATGACAATACACAAGCTGGACTGTAAACCAACTTTAGAATCTTGTTTGTGAGATTCTCAGAAGGAGATTTGAGGAAGGACTGAGGCTAAACTCACGGGTCACGTGCACTTACATGTTAGATAACAACACTCCTTTAATGTTGATGTCTGTGATGGCTCTAAAGTACCTTTACCAAAAATTACGTTAGTTATTATAAGATTCTGGAGTCTTAACTCGCAAGGGGATTCAGATTCCTGGGTAAGAGCCCCATTCCCTTTTAATAGGCTGTTCATTTTCCACCTCTCTACTCTGTAGAATTCCCATGTGAGCCTGGCTGGACAGCCCAGTTCAAGTCTCCTCCCAGTCTTACATATCCTCGCGTGTTTCCCTGAACCTGCATCTCGCCCCATCATCTGTGACAGTTTATAAATTTAAACCGTCTCCCTCCATGTCATTCTCCCCTCATTCCATTCTTTTGCCACCTCACCGAACCAAAGGCTGATCTACAAACTCTCTTCCCTGCAAGTTTTGATCTCAGAATCCTAATGAAGGTGAAATGTGTTAATTAAGTCATTTACAGCTCCCCTAGATCTCAGAATACCTTAACTGGGTTTTTCTGAAGTTAGCCTTCTGCTAGTGTTAATGAAGGGAACTTCGGGAATGAGAAATTGAAATGTCTATGTACAGAGGTAGTTATATATGTCACATAAAGTTGATTCTAAATAGGCTTTAAGAAGAAAAGGAAAGGAAAGGAAGGGGAAGGGAAGGGAAGGGAAGGGAAGGGAAGGGAAGGGAAGGGAAGGGAAGGGAAGGGAAGGGAAGGGAAGGGAAGGAAAGGGAGGGAAGGGAAGGGAAGGGAAGGGAAGGGAAGGGAAGGAAAGGAAAGGAAAGGAATGGAAAGGAAAGGAAAGGAAAGGAAAGGAAAGGAAAGGAAAGGAAAGGAAAGGAAAGGAAAGGAAAGGAAAGGAAAGGAAAAACCAGACATACGGGAATATGGGGGCGGGAGTGAAACAAACCAATAAATAAAGATTATCTATTGTAGACTGGGCCATTAGCTGGATCTGCTGCTCCATTTCTTAAAGGAACTGAAACAAAGAAGGATATCTGCCTCCGGTTATCTTATAATCTATGTTATTCTTCTTCCTTAGCAACTCTGCTCAGAGCAAATCTTATCTGAATCTTGAGGCAAAGACTATGCTGAGGTCATTCCATTCCTTTGTCCTCTCACTGTGACATGCTGAGACATGCGAGAGACAATGCCTCCTTTAGCATCTGAGCACTTAGTGCCTCTGCAGCCACACCAAGTTATTTATACAACAACCACATTCTGTTCCCTCTGCCTGGAGTTATGTCCACTAGTACTCCTGGGCTATGGCACATAGGCAAACAGCATTCAAATTATCTTCTTACCTGAATGAGAGATCCCAACTTGCAATCCTACCTGCTTTGAAGACTGATGTAAGGGAGTCACGAGTTAGAGGGAAGTTTGAGCTATAAAAAGCAAGTTTTTGTGGAGCCTGGTCTCAAAAGAAAATGAGGTCTATGAAGGAGCATTTCTCAGTGGAAGAACACTTGCCTAGCATAGCCAAGTTCCTAGGTTAAATCTCCAGAATAAAGGGATAAAAATGAAACTAATTCTTTAGTACTCAGATTTGAATTTTTTGTTTAACAATGTTTACAGATTCTTGAAGATAACATTTGGCCTACTATATGTCTCTCTCAAATGAAGTATGGGAATCCAGAAACCATGTGCTGATGACATTTTTGTATCTCTAGAACATAGCACATAATTGCCATAAAAGTAATGTCTGATGAATAGAGAATCCGGTGGTTATTATCTCCCACGTTCATCTTTTCTGGAGAATCATGGGAAAGTAATTGAAAATGCATACATATGAAAAAAGTATCTACCTAAACCTTCACAGACCCAGTAGGCTCAGTCAAATTGTGTGCTCCCTGCATACCTGTACGTGGTAAAATTATCTTTTATTTTCTCAGTGTTCACACTCTATTTTTAAATTGAATTTCATATCATGATCTTTTTTTCTCCCTAAGAGAACGTGTTGTAAGACCTGTTCACAGATATAAACAATGCCACTTCATAGTGTGCTGAAAGGTATGTGTGAGAAATTCCCAGTCCTTGGAGGATGGATATTTCAATAGAACTCAGATCAGGCTACCTGAAGCTGCTCCTTCCTTTACCCTCTCCATTGCTACATTTTAACAAACACAAATGGAATTCTAGTGATAGTTTCTAGGAACACAAGATTATTATGTATTTGCAACTTACAGGCCAGTATTATATCCCATAACAACTGCCGAGTCTTTGTGCTATAGACTTCTCGAAGCTTTCCTAGCTCCACACGTTACATACAATATGGAAACAAAATCTGAGCTTATAACAGTATACCTTCCCCAAGCATCTATTGATAAAGCAGTGAGTTAGTGACTCTTTCCCAAGCAGCTGGCATACCATTCTTGCTTCTTTATTTAAAGGTTTATAAACTGTACATGAGCGAGATGAAGCAAAGACAGCATTATGTAATATCTAGATCTTCCCAAAGTGACTTTTACAAGAGTTTATATTTAGACAGAGTCATTGTCATAATATGAACCATTAGTGTGTTTGAAAGAACAAAGGGACAGTCACTGACATTTTTGAAAAAAAAATCATAAAAGTTGCAACATAGTCATGTAGCCACATGTAATTTTTTTTATCTGCCAGTGCCTCCAGCTTTAGTTTAACAGATGTTCATATCAGAAAAGAGCAACGGCTCTTCTGCTCTGCTTCTGCTGTGTGACAGCCTGTCCATGGTGCCCTCCAAGAGTTTGGACTTCTTGATATAGAGATGGCCAGTTTCTCTTTCTCTGGTACTTGAGTACACCTCTGAGTTTTGACAGTGATGCTGGTAGAATTTACATACTCTGGTACAAAATGAGCAAAATGGGAAAACTAAAGCAAGATATGATATTTTTACATGGGGTGTTCCCTAAAATTAATGAGAGTTGAGAAACTGTAAAGATTTCCCCTCAGGAAGCTATAAAGATTGAAAACAGTTATGTTTTCCTTGCATTAAGTCAAATTTTACATTTTCCCTGCTTTGGTATGTTAAAAATATACATTTTTATACAATTTGGGTGCTTTAGATTATTAAAATTTTACATTAAAATGACATAAATGTTTTGAGCTAGAAGTGCCGAAGTTTAGAATATTATATTTAAGAGCTTGTGTTGGATCATAGTTCTGTCAATTTATATATTACATACATTATAGGTAAGTGATGATTTCCTGTAGTAAAGCGAGGGGTGTGATTTAATGGGACAGTGATGGTCACTATTTACTTGAAATGTCTCGTTATATCTTATAACTGTGAATTTATTAAAAATACATTCATGTCTGAGAATTAAAACAAAAATACTGTTTAGTACACAGTTATATGCTCTTGGCTAGATTTGGATTGAATTTTTATAGTAGGAAACACATTGTGTTGATTTTGAAAATATAACCGTATTTTTACTCTTTTGTGTAAGCATTCAGGTAGCTTGAAATGTTTTGTTTTGAAATCAGAGTGTGTTTAAATGCCAACCATGCTATTTGTTCTAATTTGAAAAGAAGGTAAATTTTTTTACAAAGTAAAGTTAGATAGCCAGAGTCACTGGTGTATAAAATATGAAGTGACTAAGTGGACTAATTGGCAAAGTCAACTGTTACTGACCTAATAAAACAGAGGTGATCTTTTAGAAGATAATATAGCACACATAGGGAAAGTATCAAGAACACTGGGAAAGGGGATTGAGGCAGATGGTCTGGAACTCTAGATTCATATTGTCGTGACTTTGAAGAAATTATAGAGTTTACAAGGTAAGCTCAGTCCTTGCTGTGAAGAGGTGCAGGTTTCTTTTATAAATCTGGCACTCGAAAAGTCCCTGCCTAAGTGGTTGCTAATTCACTGCATAATATTAAATTAACTCTTAATAAAATCAATAGCCCCTCTGCTAGTCACACAGTCTAGTAGAACAATTGGGCCATATAACTGCTATCTTTTGGGATGTGCAGTGGTAGACAATACTGCCAGGTATCATGGTAATTGTACTAGTAGGGTTTCCTTCATTATGATGGAGTTGTCTCATTCCTTGGGTGGGAATGTGTAATTTTTCTTTTCTAGCTCTTATTGTCTGCATCAATTTGGTCATTTCAAAAGATGAGGAGAAGGATTTGTCCAAATCACTCTTCAGCATGGTATCTTTTTGCTTACATGATGCCCATAATACCTGTAGAAAAGACAGTGGCTACTTGGAAATGCCTAAAATAATGTAATTCTGTCTTGCTGACCCTAAGGGTAGACTCAAAGCCACATACAAATGCAACAAGTAATTTAAAAAAGCAATTCTGTTACTTACTGCTGGCAGAGGGTTTGCATTAAAAAATGTTTCCTCTGAAAATTATATAAAGATGTTTCAGATCACATTGAAAATATAAAGGTCAATGCAGTTCTGAGAAAGACTTACTGTGTGGTCTGAAGAAAGATACTAAAAGTCCAGGTTTCCATGTATGGAAGAGAATAATAGCAGTTAAATATTTTTCAGCATATTATAGTAATTAATCTTTTGAATGCTTTGAAATAAGCATCAAAGAGATTTCCTATGTGCCTTAGCTTTGAGTCTATGTGGTAATGAGAGAGAACATATTTTACATGGGGGAAAATGTTCTTGATGACACTGTGATAAAGCTCTATGTTCTGCACTAAATTCACATTGCTGTATTCATCAGGAACATCACAGAAACTGGCAACAGTTTTCTGCCTTATCTGCTTGTCCAAAGAAATAGCCCTAAAATGAAGAGTTCCATCCAGTATTACCCCTAACCAAATATCTGGCCATACAAACATTTGAAGTAATGTCTTTCCATGAGGTTTGAAAATTAAAAGAATTTTCCAGTACCACAAGGGGTTACCAACATTGTTCAACTGATGATGGATTCTTTTTCTGCTCATAGGTTTTGAGTAGAAATTAAAACTGATGTCATCTGTTGGATTGTTAAATGGGGTAGCTTTGATGGTCATGGTATCAGCTAGATTTGATGACAGTGTGCTCTGGGAACAAATCTGCAACTGGGATGGCACACAAAGTTCTCTGTCACTCTTGTTACGTGTGAGAAAGATCCATGTGTCTTCCGCACCCTGAGACTCAGTCTGAGGGATCAGAACTCCTGGCCAACATATAATGTAGTGCACAAATGGAAGGAGAGCTGCACACAGCATTTAAACCCTCATCTCAGAAGTCAACGGTATTTTCATTACCCGAGTCACCAATGGTCAAGGCAGTTTGTAAGACAAAGACTGAGGTAAATGGGGTGACAACTGTTAGAAAGAAAACTAGTAAGGTTTCCAGAGTGATCGTGCAGTTTACTCCACCATGTGATACTTAGGTCCAGTGCACCCTGGCCTCTAGTTCTCAGAGTTCTCTTCAGTACATTTATTGGCTTTGACTTTCCTCATGAAGAAATGGCAAGCACTCCAAACTTTACATTCAAGAAAAAAAGCATACCTTCATCTTCCCCACTAAACAAAGTTACAGGTATCGTTTGGATTGGACCCTCTTGAGTTACCTATTCAGTGCAGATGTTATAGAAGTGACCAGAGATGGCCAGACACTGCTCAGGAGAGAGAACTGAGATCAGGATGGGTCAGTGGGACCAGCAAGATGTATGCTGAGTCTGGGATCTAGTCCAATTCCACTTAGACTATATGTGGCAGGGATAGAAGGGATCCAGGAGATCAGTGCATTCCTTCTATTGTTGGGGGAGAGCAATGCAGAGAAAGGGATTCCAATCTTCCTCATACTTAGTAACCTTTTTTCTATCATCACTTTAGGAGTTACTATTGACCTCCTTACTCTTAGGCTATGGGTATAACTGCATGCTATAAGAAAGCATCTTTATAAGTGCTTAATTTCATTTGGAAGATGTTCTGTTGCTTAAAAACTAATCAGTTTTATTTACCCCATAGTCAGATTGTGCAGAAATCTGATACATATATGATATTCCAGGGATAGAGAGATAGATTAGCAGTCACTTATGCAGATGACTAGGATTTAGTTGTAAGCACCCACACGGTAGCTCAAAACCATCTGTAACTGTGGATTTATGAGACCCAAGGCTCCCTTCTAACTTCTGCAGTTACTGAGCAAGTATGTAATGTGCATACATACATTTAGGGAAACTCTGATACACATAAAAATAAAAAGGTATCTAATTCAACACAAAAACATAACATAAAACCATGTAGATGTTGATTATAATTGAAATCCATTATTTCCTAGACATGTCACCTTCAGCAGCTTATTAACATATCTAGGGCAATTTTGCAATATCTAAATTTAGAATAATTGACCTAAAAAGCTTTTGTCAAAAATAGCATGAGCTAGTGTATGAACATAAAAGTGTTTTGTCTTGTAGATTTAGTGTATGACTAAGAAATTTACGTACTTTATAAGAGAGTAGAGGCGATATGGATCATAGGTCTGGGGATTAGAAAATCTTTGTGTGGAATGTCGCTTTCCAGATTGAGTTTGGACAGAATTGCCACATAGTAGATGCATAGGGGAAAAGAAAATAGGTAAGCATTGCAGCTTACTGGGCTGTGTCTGATGTGGATGAAAAAAGGTGGGACACACATGGCAGCTAAGAGAACAGAAGGAAGTCAGTGCCCACGAATCTCTCATTCATAACTCCATAACTCCCTCCATATTTATCCTACCCTGTCCCATCTCCATCTCAAACAGAAATGGTACCTTCACACACATCTGGTTTCATCTATGTTGGGGGCTCAAGCTTCACTCTAGCTTATTGTGTGATTCTTCCTCAGTCAGTCCATCAGTCAGTTATTCTCTCTCTCTCTCTCTCTCTCTCTCTCTGTCTCTCTCTCTCTCTCTCTCTCTCTCTCTCTCTCTCTCTCTCTCACTGTCTGTCTTTCTTACTTTGTATGTGTGTGAGCTGCAGTCACATTTTTGCTTCGCAAGCTTGACATTTAAATACTGTTACATCTTACTTGCAGTTACACATCATCTATTTTCCAATGTGATATGTGATATATATATATATATATATATATATATATATATATATGTATATATATATATATATTTGTTCAAATGTGCATAATTATAATTTGTGCTAATGTGAAAGAAAAAATATTTCAGCTATGTTAGTGATCATAGGTTGGGAAATCAGTGTCTGGCCTTCTCTGGCTCTCTTAATTTTTTCTGCATTGAATACAGAACACAAGAGAGCCCAGTCATGTGGACACATGAAACTTTTTCAAACAATGCTGAAAGAAGAAATTCTCTCCTGAAAGATGGATGTGAGGTTTGGATTACTTGGGATTATTTTTATTCCCAAATGAGCAACTAAGAGTACATATCATGTATAGTATAGGCTATCCTCTTAGATCATAGATAATATTTTATATTAAATTGTGCTACCTCTAAATGTGCCGGCACTATATTTATGTGTTTGGTTTCAAAAACTAAATACTTAAATCCCTTAGTAACACAGAACTAGTTGTAATTTCCTTTGACGGGTTCCGTACTTATACGCTTAACACAAAGTGCAGACATTGGAGAACCAACAAATGCCATAAACTACTACAACTACATCATCAAAATATCAGATGTAACACTTTGAAAGGCCCTGGTGTGGAACAGATCATTCCAGTGGCTGTGATTGGACCGTTCTTTGTACTGACCTTTAGAATCGTTTTTTTTTTTTTTTTTTTTTTTTTTCTTTCCTCGGCTTAAAAAGAAGAGCCAACAACAAAAAAGCCAAAATTCCTATTTCTCACTGTTTGCTGGTTATACAAAGACTTTGCATTGTGTATGAAATATATTGAGCGTCTAATATGAAAAAAATGGTGATTTTTTTAAAAAAATAGGCATGATAGTCATATACAGAAATAAGAAAATCAAGGGAGCACCATCGTTCTAAGCAAGCATTAAGTTTGGCATTCTTGCTGGGATTTGTTGATGCCATTCTTGGAGTATGACTGCTGGCATTGTTTGCCTCACGTATACAGTTATATTACAATTGTTGCATTGGGCAGTGGAGAACAAAAGCCACCACTGTTATAATTTTGACAACTGAGAGATCTTTCTAGAAGGTCCATGGAGAATTTGTATGTAAATCTTTTCTGTGCAAAGGTTAAAACTCCAGGCATTCCCATGTCTTGATAAAACATCCCTGGAGGTATTTTATGATGGGGAATAGCCACCTTTTATCCTTCCAGTATGACAGTTTCAGATAAAAGCCACGTGTTTTTAATCAATATGAGCAGTTAGCTCCACCTGGGCACCATTCATTTGCTATAAGAAAGAATATTCAGAGATTATTAGAATCAAAATAAATAAGACACTTGGGCCATCTGTCTCTAAGTGGAATGTTCTGATTTGCATCACAGTGACCTCAAGGTTAATCCCTTCTCCTCTCAGTTTGGATCTCATCACTTGGAATTTGCAAAAGATAAAATAGAATCATCTGTCATAATGGAAAATGTTACTGCTGGTTATTCTGACTGATACTTGACAATTCACAAAAGCAGAAAACCTCAGATGTAGAGAAGTTTATACATCACATTTCAAATTGGAAAGGAGCACAATAAAAACCTTCTAAATTCAGATTATAACCCAGAATAAAAGAATGTTAAAAACGTACACCTAAAGTAGGAGCTAGAATCCAAATTTTATTATTTTTCTATATAGCTGAAGTTAAATGGGTACCACATTTTTATTGTCAATTCTTCAGTGCACCATCATCTAAGTTGGTTCCATTTCCTAGCTACTGTGGCTAGGGCAGCAGTGAACACACATGAGCAATATCTCTTTAGCATAAAATAAAGTCCTTTGGGCAAAAACCCAGGAGAGATATAACTGGATCATGTGGTTCTTGATCAATCAATAAAGATGTAAGCGGTCAGTGGTAGGGCAGAAGAAAAGAAGTGGGACTTTCAGGATTTTTTTAGGATAGGAGAGAGGAAAAGAAAAATAAAGATACTTAGAGGGAGAAAGATAGAATAGACTTGGATCTTCATGGGGAGATCTTTCCAAATGTGGGCAAAAACAGGAAGCAGATCACAGAAGGGTAGCCCAAAAGCATCTTGGGCACCAAGATCAATGGACTTCGCAGAAGGTAACAGGACAACTAAGATGAGGGCAGATTTAGAGAGGTTGAGCAAGGAGTAAAGGTAAGGGCACACTATCCTCAGGAGGCTTAGAAGAGCCCAGCTATTGGCTAAGTATGCAAGTTTAAAATGAGCTAATACGATGTGCCTTTTTATCCCCAGATTTGAGATGGCTCCTGGGCAGGTGCTCACCTAAGACTCACTGGGAACTCGAAGTGGTGTAGCCAAACTCCCTGCTATAACTGACAGGAAAGAAAAGGCATCAGTCAGTCCTACTCATCTGAGAGCTATGATATATGATACCTGCCAGGCAAGATAGATCGTGCAATCACGGCATCAATGTTCTGGAGGTAACCACGTCTTCTCCAATTGATTTTGAGGTCCACTCCAAAAGAAGGAACATAAACAAGACTAAAAGTCTATGGCTAAAGAGGTCTTACATCCTAGCAGCAAAATTACCATTACCTGTTTAGCTAAATAAATACAGAACTAAGATGTCATCCAGAAGTTTGTCTTTGCAGTGGACAGCAAGGAATGCACAGGCACATAGCTGCTTGAAGTGCTGAGGATAAGAACCATTCCTGTGCTCAGGCCTAAACAGCACATTCGAAGAACTGTTTCTAAGACACTGAGCCACATAGAGGGTGAGAAGGCCTATGAAACCAATCTGTGAAGCCGCACAGCCATTGGACTGACAATCTCACAACAGCACGGGGGATTCACAGTCTACCTGCAGGAGACTGGGCCTCTCCATGGTGTCACAGATCAATAAAGGAGAGACCCATATCATCCTGCGTTTACCAGATCAAGCATAGACTATTGATGATGAATCCTAAAGAAGATACTCCCTCAGATGAACACATCCCTTTCAAATAGGTAGCTCCAAGCTCACAGTTAAAAAGACAGCCACAGATAAACTTGGTGGCTCAAAACAACATGAATGTGAGAAAGGAGCTTGCTATGGGGTTGCAAAAGAGGGAAGCAGATATAAGAAGGGTGGACCAGGAACAGCAGAGATCCAGGGACAGAGGCCTAGTGAGACTGTGCTGCAAGTAGCCAGGGTACATAGAGGTCTGGGCCGAGCACGCAGAAAGTGCGCCCCCAATTGGTTCAGGGGAACAGGAACTCTGTTCAAATCTTTAAAGAAGAAAATCGAGGAAGATCTCAGAAAATGGAAAGATCTCCCATGCTCATGGATTGAAAGGATCAACATTATAAAAATGGCCATCTTACCAAAAGCAATCTACAGATTGAATGCAATCCCCATCAAAATTCCAACCCAATTCTTCATAGAGTTGGAAAGAGCAATGTACAATCTCATCTGGAATAACAATGGACCTAGAATAGTGAAATCCATCCTCAACAACAAAACATCTGTGGGAATCATCATCCCTGACCTCAAGCTACATTACAAGGCAATTGTGTTAAAACTTGCATAGTACTGGTATAGATCATGGATCAATGGAATAGAATAGAATGAGCCCTCACATATATGGTCACTTGATTTTTGACAAAGGAGCTGTAAACATTCAATGGAAAAAGGACAGCCTCTTCAACAAATGGTGTTGGTCCAACTGGCACTCAGCATGCAGAAGAATGAAAATAGACCCTTTATTATCTCCTTGTACTAAGCTCAAATGCAAGTGGATCAAAGATCTCCACATTAAACCAGTACACTAAAACTATTAGAAGAGAAAGTAGGGAAAACCTTAGAACAATAGGCACAGGAGAAAATTTTCTGAACAGAACTACAATGGCTCGTGCTCTAAGGTCAAATATCGACAAATGGGACTTAATGAGATTGCAAAGTTTCTGTAAGGCTAAGGACACTGGCGAAAAAACAAAACGGCAGCCAACAGATTGGGAAAAGATCTTTACCAACACCACATCAGATAGAGGCCTAATATCCAAGGTGTACAAGGAACTCAAGAAGTTAGACACCAGAAAATCAAACAACCCTATTAAAAATGGGGTACAGAGCTAAACAAAAAGTTCTCTATTGAGTAATATTGAATGGCTGAGAAGCATCTGAGGAAGTGCTCAACATCCTTAGTCATCAGGAGAATGCAAATCAAAACAAACCTGAGATTCCACCTTACACCAACCAGAATAGCTAAGATCAAAAATTCAGATGACAGCTGATGCTGGTGAGGATTCGGAGAAAGAGGAATACTTCTCTACTGTTGGTGTGGTTGTAAACTGGTACCACCAATCTGGAAATCAGTCTGGCGGTTCCTCAGAGAATTCGATATTGTACTACCTGAAGACCCAGTTATTCTACTTCTGGGTATATACCCCAGAGATGCTCTAACATACAACAAAGACACATGCACCACAATGTTCAATGCAGCCCTATTTATAATAGCCAGAGCTGGAAAGAACCCAGATGTCCAGTAGATGAATGGATACAAAAATTGTGGTATATTTTCACTACTCAGCAATCAGAAACAATGACTTTATGAAATTCTTAAGAAAATGGATGCATCTAAAGAATATCATCCTGAGTGAGATAACCCACTCACAAAAGAACAGACATAATATGCAGTCACTGATAATTGGTTACTAAACCCAGAAAGCTCTGAACACCCCAGAAACAACTCACAGACTATATGAAGTTCAAGAAAAACAAAGACCAAAAAAAAAAAAAAAAAAAGAAAGAAAGAAAGAAAATGAAAAACCATTATGCTTAATCTATACACACCAAGAAAACTTTGACTATTTCCAGGTTATATCTTGTTTTACATGTACTTTATGCTCACTGTATCTAGTAAGATTTTAATGCATACTATCAAACCTTTAAAAAAATCAAGTACTGACAAAAATGTATTCATATACTTTCATGCAAAAATGCTTTAAAAATGTGTACACTTATCTTTGTTTTTTAAAATAAAATTGATCAATTAAAAAGAAGGTAAGGGTGACAGTAAGCAGAATGGATCATATATAGAGAGATATGTGTATATACATACATACATACATACATAATGCATATATACACAGATTCACATATATATCTACATATGTAGCAAAGAGTCAAATATAATAAATGATTTAAAAAAGAATAGTAAAAATGTTGAAAACATAAGTTCTATATAGTAACAAACTAACTTGTATGTATAGGTAAAAAACTAAAACAAGTAAACAACTTCAAAAAATAAAAGGATCTATAGAAATTATCTATTGAGAATATTGACAACTATAAAAAATGTGGAATCATAGATAAAATATTTTCTTGTTTTCATTGATACTGTCCTGTCATAGAATGTTGTCAATGAGCTTGTTGCAGTATAATACAGCAGGGTGGGTTTGCAAGAAGAGAGTTGTTCATCTCATCTCTGGGTAAAAAGAAAGGGTTCTGCTATCCTTATCAAAGGCATGCTCAGAGGGAGGCAACTTCATCCAACAGAGAGCATCTCCTTTGCTGATACAGGCTCCCAGAAGAACAGCAGACTAACATACAACTCTTCAGCATGTGTGTCTTTGGCAGGACTTAAGTCATCATTCAAAGCAAAGGCTCTGACCTCTGCTGGGAACATACCCCCTTGGGAAACCTCCCAGCAAAGTTACAGGCTACAGTGTGACTCCTTGGGGAGGAGTTGCTGGGAGTAGCATTTCAGGGGCCTCTTGTGCTGTGCTTGTAATTTTTAATTTCAGTCAGTTGCTATCTATGCTGGAGCAATTCCAAGACTTTCTCACCACTGACAATATCAGTGGGCTTCCTCTTCCCCATTCCTACTCTGCTTGGCATATTCCGAAAAGCTTAATGCCATCTGAACACTGAGACACTCATTGTAGAGATGTTGAGAAAATGTCAATTATAATTGATCTTCAATTATTTATAGTGTAACTTATTGCGTTACCAGTCCCTACCCATTTGGATAAAAGTTTTGAGAACCTGAAGCGATTTAATTCCAAATAAAACAAACAAATAAGACATCTGGGGCTAGAGAAAGGGCTCAATCATTGACAATGCTTGCTGACCCTGCCCAAGAGGCAAGTTTAATCCCAGCACCCACATTAGGCATCTTACAGTTATTTGCAATTCCACCTACAGAATTTGTTGTCTTCTGGCCTCTGAGAGGACATACATTCTTGTGTGCATAGTCACACACACACACACACACACACACACACACACACACACACACACACACATACACGCATATGCTTTAAAACTAGGATGAATCTTTTTGAAGTCGTAATATTGAGCAACAGAATTTTATAAGTTTTAAGTAAATCTGTTTATAAAGTACTTTTGCATGTTGTAGTATGTTCAAATATTTTCATGATGAAAACATCATTTACCGAGGACAGTATAAGGTGAACATACCCATGTGAGCTCAGTGTCCTAACATTACTCCAGGAGTGTGCGAGGAGGTCTTTTGGAGGTTCAGTTTTCGAATGAAGATATTTAGAGTTATGTTTGTTACCAAAGGAACAAACTAGTAAGAGAGGAAGCAGTTTTCCAAACCAGACATCCAATCACTTGTCAGTTAATGTTAACATGACCATAAGTCCAATTTCTAAAGTAAGTATTTTTTTTAACAATAACTGTGCACACACAAAACAATCAAATCCCTGAAATAGTATAATGCAGAAAAAATAGGAAGGTATTATAGTGTGTGTGTGTGTGTGTGTGTGTGTGTGTGTGTGTGTGTGTGTGTGTTTGTGTGTATGTGCGTGCACGTGAACATGAATGGCTATGCGTTTTAAAACAACAAAACCAGCACCAGCACTGAGGGAGAAACCGTTTTAATTATTGACACATGCTCTTAAACTCAAATGTAGTTTCAGAGTTGGTAAGAACGATTTTATGTTAAAGTGTGCACAAAAATAAATTAGCCTGGCAGCAAAAGTCAATGTGCTGGTGGTCTGAAATGTACTAAGATTTAGTAGGCAGAATAAATGAATGTGTTTTAATGGTTATTACTGTTAAAATATTGAACTGAAATTAAATGTAAGTGAACCTCCAGATACAATTAAGAACTAAGGTTTCATAAAGACTGGGTTTCAAAGCTACAGATGCTCACATCCGATATGTTGCAATGGCCAGGAAAGTCAGAACACACACATTCCCAAGATATATAAATACACGTTCACATATAGACATATAAACACACCTAAACTCACACACACATACATCTGCACACACAGAGACCTACACAATAACACACACTCAAATGCAGAGAGAAACAAAGACAGAGAAAGAGGCAGAGATGAGAGAGACACAGAGACTGTTACATAGCTTATTTCCAATAAATACACACTCTTAATGTATTTGATTTGTACCTACATTTTATACCCAGAATGGCAGAGAAATATAATTTCTCAGGCTCAATAATGACTTCATAGTAAGAATATTTTGTTAAATAAGTTATATGAAGAGACAATAGGGTTAATATTCCAAGGGAGCAACACAGAAATTATACAGTGAGTTTACAGTTGGAGTTTAAGATTATAGTCTTTTTGAATGCTACCCAAGTGTGTTATACATTTTTTTCCCTCAAAGGTATTTTCATCACAGAAAGAATGTTCAGTTAGAGTTGTTAATTTCAACACACACACACACACACACACACACTTTCCCCCAATGCATTTGTTTGCTTTCCTGTTAATTTTGTTTGCTTGTTTTCATCCTCCCCTGACTGAGTCCAAAGTTACAAATCAATGCTTGCACCAGACCTGCAACCTGTTTGCCATATCACTAAGCAAAATCTTGCCAAGAACCCACATTTGCAGAGCATAGGGCAGGTAAGCTAAAATATGGAAAAGAACACAACTGCTTTGTATTCCTTGAAACGAGGCATCCATGCAAGCTGAGGGGTTTCATGCTGTATTCTGTGAATACTGGTGTGCTATTCTGGGCAGAAGTAGCGATTTGTTTATTATTCATTCTGTGCCTGGGCAGGATGAGCAGAGGGAACATACCATGCACATAAGGAACTGATTTAACTGGAAACCCAGCTAAGAATAAAGGAAGGGCTTGGCTATGGGCCATGTACAAAAGTGGCCGGCGTTGTTTTATTTTGCATTCGTGCTGCTTAATGAAACCTTAAAATCTAGTCTTTGAAAGGATGGCTCTCTACTTGTATCCTCTAACTCATAATTGCTCCCCACTGGGTTTCCATATTGTATGCACAAGAGCAAAAAACACAAGTCATGAATGGAAAAACCACTGTCTTGAAAAACATGAGCAGCCCCAACTACAAACATATGGGGAGACTTATTTTAAAATAACTTTCAGAGGCCTTATCCTTTTAAAAATATTTTATTTTTATTTTCTTTCTATTTTTAATCAATAGATTTCTTTCATAGAATATGATGTTTAAGAAATTTCTCCTGCTTTAGGTTTTGGTGCAACCCTTCAAATGTCCCTAGCTTTGGTTGTCACTCTATGTCACTCTAGTGCCCTTGATTTAATCACACTGCCCCTCTGATCCATCTGTTTTATGTTCCCCAACCACTATCCATTCTATTCCCCCTTCCTAGAGAGTTCCATTCCTCTCTCTAGTCCCTTACTCTATACCTAACATTAATGATTATATAGACTGTGGCCTGGTTATCTAAGACTTAATGTACTATATTTTATTTATCCATTCTTCTATTGAGAACCATCTAAGCTGTTTCCAACTTCTGGCTAATATAAGTAGACAGAAATGAACATTGTTGGGCAATTGTCTTTATAATAGGGTGTAGAGCCCTGTGACTATGTATCCAAGAGTGGATATATATTATAGCAATATACTATAGTATATTATGAGTATATAATTATGCTCACAAGTAAAAGTGTGCATACATATATATTATGAAAGCATATAGCAACATACTTGAAGCCTTGATGAGAGGAAAGGACAACTGAAGGAGATCAAGGATACAAATAGGAAAGCAAGAAGCAAAGAAGTCAAAGTATGTTTATTTACAGATAGTATGATTGTATAAGTAAACAGTCCTAAAATTCCACCAGAAAACTGCTAAAACTAATAAATACATTTAGCAAAGGAGCAGGATATAAAATTAAAACACAAAAACCAGTAGTCTTCCTATATACAAATGAGAAACAGACTGAGAAAGAAATCAGAGAAACAAGATCTTCCACAATATCCTCAAAAAAGAATCTTGGATATTTTCACCAATGAGCTCAGAAGATGGTGAGATGCACTGAATCTGATAAAAGAATAATCTTGAATTTCACAGAGAGAAGTCTTTCTGAACAAAGGACCCATACACAAGCACTGAGAATAACAACTATGAAATACGACCTAATGAAATCAAAAAGCTTCTGTATGCTTGCACTGGCTGGTTTTGTGTCAGCTTGACACAAGCTGGAGTTATCACAGAGAAAGGAGCCTCAGTTGAGGAAATGCCTCCATGAGATCCAGCTGTAAGGCATTTTCTAACCTAGTGATCAAGGTGCGAGGGCCCAGCCCATTGTGGGTGGTGCCATCCCTGGGCTGGTAGACCTGGGTTCTATAAGAAAGTAGCTGAGCAAGCCAGGGGAAGCAAGCCAGTAAGTGACATCCCTCCATGGCCTCTGCATCAGCTCCTGCTTCCTGACCTGCTTGAGTTCCAGTCCTGAGTTCCTGTGGTATGAACAGTGATATGAAGTGTAAGCTGAATAAACCCTTTTCTCCCCAGCTTGCTTCTTGGTCATGATGTTTGGGCAGGAATAGAAACCCTAATTAAGACAGTGGTAAAGGACACCATCATTCAAAATGACAAAGCACTGGAAAAATAGTTTTACCAGTGGCATATCCTGTGGAGGACTAACATCTAAAATATATAAAGAATTAAAAAGAACAGCTGGGCATCAGAAGAACAAACAACCGAATGTAAAAAATTAAGCATGGCTAAGGTTTTGAGGTTTATTTTTTGTTGTTGTTGTCTTGTTTTGTATTACCAAACTATGAGGAATATTGTTTCTTTCTTCAGATGTAGCCAAAGTCAGTAAAGATGCCTGAAATAGTGATATTTATCCTGCGTGTCCTGCAATTCAGCATAATTGTAAGAGGAGACTCTGTATCTATAATCTTCATGTAAAATTCCCTATCAAATGTGCTCCACACGTTCTTCATATCCAAAGGTAATGCAGGGCCCTGGCAGCAGAGCCTGTCTGGGGAGATGCCCAGTAATCATAGAAATGTATACAGCAAAGTGTCAGAATGTTCTTGTCAAAGGGTATAAAGATCCTCTGTCCATTCATTTCTGTCACTTTAGAGGAGCTTTTAACAATCGACCTTGAGGGCTTAGACCTTCACAATTATATTTACAAGATGATAATCTGCTACTTCTTAAGTAGGTTCTCCAATGGGATGCACCTCCCCATTGCCAACAGCATTTGCGTTCACATTGAATCTCTTCTTCATATGTCTTAGTCATCTTTATATTGCTAATTTTAGTATTAATTCTTAAAATCAAGCTATTTAAATGAAAAAAGAAGTCTCACAAACAGAACTAGGATAGCTGCCCGGGATGCAAGTGTACCATCACTTGAAAGGAAAAATTAACAACAGAAACATGACGGTTCTTTTTTTCTGACACCCTGTAGCATGGCCATGGTTCTTACAGAAGGCTAAACTAAGTAAGGTCATCAGTACATCACAGACCCCTGCAGTCAGACACGAGTCTAACTAATCAATACAGCCTAGGAAGTAAAATGAATTAATAAAGTCAAATAATAAATATTAGAAGTGTCTGTTTTACCTTGAGGATGACCATACATTAGTTAATTGAAAGCTCAGGATGGATTCTTAGTGTCTAAGATCTTAATATATATCATCTGAGACTGACAGCTCAGTCAAGGATTCTTCTTGCTTGGAGCCCTGGAAGCCTTTACTATGAGGCTAGAACTCATCCTCTGAAAACTGTTGTCTTCAAAGGGTATGATGTTTGGTGCTAGACATCAGTTCAGTAGCTAAAAGCACTGATTGCAAGTACCTGGTTTCAACCCCAAACCTCCAAACATACCTCAGAACCATCTGTAATTGTAGTCTCAGGATTTCTGATGCCCATTTCCAGTCTACAAAGACAATTCGTAGGTGTTGTACATAGATATACAGGCATGGATACACAGAAATAAAGAAAGATAGACAGAGAGAGATAGAGAAACAGAGAGAGAGAGAAAATTTAAAAAACCTGAATTTTATAACATCTTTTCATTGTTTTAAAACATCAATTTATGTTTCTTATCACTTAAAGATTATGTATAAAAATACCTTAATATCAGATTTTATAGTCATACTATCAAGTTTTATGAACTTATCCCCTACCCAAAATGTGAAAAAAAAAAATCCTTGGTGGGATTAGAAATAGAAAAAAAAAAAAACAATTCCATATTTTCTTATGAGTAGCTAACAAAATTACTTATAACTTAAAAGTTTTGCAAAAATTGTAAGGGGGGAAAGCAGGACTCAAAATGGTGCAAAACCACCTTAAATAGAGGGATCACACACACACACACACACACACACACACACACACACACACACACACACATACACACACTGAATTCTTCCAACCTTACGTGATGTGGCTGAGTGAGAAGAGACCTCACAAAAGCAAGAATCAGCTACAGCCGGTGCTCTCTCAGTGACCATGTATTCTGCGTTGGGTTCATGAGGCTGAAAGCTAGAACATCGCTTAACAAAAGTGGAGGAAAGTTAGTCCGTGCAAGGGGAAGACTGATGGCCTTCCTAGGGAGAGTGTCAGTTTCCAGTCAGTATGACAGACACACTTCATCAATAATAAATAGCATCAAGTCTAGGGGACATTTTACATTCCATGATCAATATGGAATCTGATGTTGGCATCTCTATGGAGACCTACCAAAAGCGATTCTTAGCACCTCTCAGGGGAAAATCAGCAGGAGGTATCAAGAGACCCTGTGGCCGGAAAGTCAGCCTCCACATTTTGGTAAAGAAAAGGGTAGCAAAGAGGTACCAGTTAAGATTATCCTTTTGTGTGAAGGAAACAAAACACAAGAATATTTCTTCCTGATAAATAAAGTGGGGGTAGTGCATTCATTTTGCATTTGATTTATTTTAGAAACTTTCTGCATTGATTCTTTAACTCAGGTTTTTTTTTTCTGGCTGACAGATTGCTTAATATTCACTTGCAAAAAGGGTGCTTTCAATTTAGTGTTAATGTAAAAGTCCTGGGTATTTAATCAATATTAAATGAATATTAAAAACATATTTCTCTAGAATAAATAATATAAGGTACAAAACTGAAGGAAATAGAGTTTTTCCTATTAATCATTTAAGATATTCAATAATTGTACTGCCTGCTGGGTATTATAGAACAATAAAACTCCTTTCTACAATTTTCTATGTATTTCACTGCAATGAATGGCCTGGAAGAATTCAGTATGTTTGCCTCTCATAGAATTGAATTTCATGTTATATCAAGAAAATAAAATATCTCCCTTTTTTTAAATGTTTATCTACTGTTAGTTTGATTGGAGACATGATCTAAAAGTCTGGGAGAATTTTATGGTAAAGAGAGTTCTATGTCTAGATCTCCAAAAGAATAAATACATTTATAGGTTAAAAAATACTGTTTAATGACACAAGGTGATCAGTTTTCTGGTTTAACCTAAATTGTTTACAGAACAATTATTGGATTAAACACTAATCTTGGTGTGACTGCATAGGTATTTTGTAAATATGATTAACATGTGCACTTAGTTGGTTGTATGTAAGGGATTTACTCTAAATACGTTGGGTGGACCTGATCCAAGCCATCAGATGCTTTTTCTATAAAAGGAATTCTATCCAGAGGCTGTGGCTTCAGCTCTTGCTTAGGAAATTCCAGACTTCCCTGCTGACTTTGAATTTGCACAGCTGCCACTATTTTGAGCCAGCTACTTGCAATAAAATAAATATGGGTAATTTGCCTGTCTATCTGTTTCTTTATTATATATCTGTCTGTCTGTCTGTAAGTATCTATCTATCTTGTATCTATCAACATATCTCCCTCCCCACCTCTTTCTGACTTTGTCTCTGTCTCTCTCTGTTTCTCTGTTTCCCTCCCTCCTCTCCCACCTCTCTCTCTCTCTCTCTCTCTCTCTCTCTCTCTCTCTCTCTCTCTCTCTGTGTGTGTGTGTGTGTGTGTGTACTTGTAGTTGAAAAGATTTAGATTTGGGTGCAGAAGGAATGACAAAAATCTTAATTAGTAATAACAGGGGAAAAGAGAAATGGAGGTAAGGGAAGAGGTGGAGAAGAATCCAGGGCAGTAAAGGTAAGAACAGAGATGTGGGCTCGAGGAAAAGAGGGAGAGGGAGGGAAGCAGGGGGGAGTTTCTGTGTCTGGAAGATTCAAGCTCAAAATCTAGTTTTTCCTCAAAGACATTTCCTTGAACATCCTAATCCCTGGATCTTATTTTCCCCAACATTATCTAGCTCATCATCCTGCTTAATCTCTTTCTTCTTACTGATTTTCCTTTCATTAGTTTGTTTAAGACAATGTTTCTTCTTATAAATCCAGATAAGTCTGGGCTTTGTTAGTCAGGCAGGCTGGCCTTGAACTCATAATTGATTTTCTTCTAGATTTCTGTTGTTGTTGTTGTTGTTGTTGTTGTTGTTGTTGTTGTTGTTGTTGTTGGTGGTGGTGGTGGTGGTGGTGGTGGTGGTGGTGGTGGAGGTGGTGGTGGTGGTGGTGGTGTTGGTGGTGGTGATGGTGATGGTGGTGGTGGTGGTGGTGGTGGTGGTGGTGGTGGTGGTGGTGGTGGTGGTGGTGGTTACAAACATACTAGCCTTTACTTCTTACTGTCATTCTATTTGACTGAAACAAAGTTTTCTAATTAACCTTTTGAAAATCTCCTACACAGATTCCAGAGCTGGGGACTAATGTTCCTATCCCATGGATGGCTCCAGCATCGATTGGACAATACTGTGACATCACTAATTGAGTTCTGGTCACCAGTGTGTCCTTGCCTAAAAGCAGGTGCTCCATTTTTTTTAGTGCATGCAAAATAAATTAATTCCCTCATTACATTTTCATAATGCTTCACTCCTGTAAGGCCTATTATCTTCATTTTACAAATCTCAGACAAAATTAGTTGTGTGCTTTTCTGTCTCAACCCACACAACTAATAATTTGAAGTTCATATGCCAACTGTCCTACTTCCAAAGTTTACCCCTTCTCTCTCACATTCATCTGCCTGACTCTCATTAAAAGAGCCCGCAGCTTATCAAGTCTGTTGGGGAGCACGCAATGGGCTGGGCAGGTGCATGGGAACCCTCTTACTTGAGAAACAGAAAGGCACCCTAGGGAGAAAGCAGTCACTCATATGGACCTCAGGCTGGGGATATGCTCTCAAGGATTTATACATATACTCTTTCTGTATATAGAATGCTGTATTTGTTTTATTTCAGGAAATATCTGCTAGTCTTCTATGACCATAACACATTTTAAATTTTAATTTATTATTTATTTAAATTATTATTAAATTAAATTATTATTAATTTAGATTATTTTACATAGTACCTCAGCATGACCCTTTTACTAAGAAGCCTTGCCCCAGTCACCCGACTGATCATCCCTCTTCAACTCACTATTGTCTCATGATATGAAGCATCTATCACAAACTACCTTTCACCGTCGACGCCTCTGTGTTTTAGAACTTCTGCTGCTCACAAAGAAATTAAGGAACAAATGAAAGTCTGGTTGACTTGATTTGTATAAATGAAGTCTGTGATTTAGAAAATTTGGTTTGCATCATTGGATGATAATGTCCATATTCATCCAAGTATGTCGCTTAACCTACCTAAATAAGGATGCCAAATTTCCATTGCTTAGATGCTTAGTGAAAGTGTAGATGGAGTGTAATAATAGATAAAAATCTCACTGGGAATTATCATCACATCAGAAATCTGAAGAGAGACTGGAGTGATCATTCAGTTGTTTGAAGCACTGGTTGCTTTTGTTAAGGACTCAAGGTTCAGTTACTAGAACCCACATAGTCACTCATAAGACCCTGTATCCCCAGTTTTGGGGAATCTCATGCCCTCTGCTGATTCCCATGGTTTTCTGTACTAAAGTAGTACACAGATATTCAAGTAGGTTCACATGCATACATACAAACAATCTTAAACAATATGTATTGCATCTTAGTAAATCTTAAACACTATGTTTACAGTCCTATCTCAACATTTTTATCCCTCTTTCCTTCCTTCCTTCCTTCCTTCCTCCCCCCTCTCTCCTTCTGTCCCTCTTACCTCCTTCCTTCCTTCCTTCCTTCCATTCTTCCCTCCCTTCTCCTTTCTTCCTTCTCTCCTTTCCTCCCTTCCTCCTTCCGAGTCCTTCCTTTCTTTCTCCTCCCTCCCTCTCTCCATCCCTCCCACCTCCTTCCCTCACTTCCTTCGTCCCTCCTTCATTCTTTCCTACGCTTCTTTCTATTGCCCAACTATTTCCTTCTTCCCTATCCTGGTCCCTGTCTCCCTCCAAGACCCCTCCTTCCTTTTGTGACAGAATCCACTTATGAAGTCCAAGCTAACCTCAAGCTCACTAAGTATCTTAGGTTGGCCCTAAACCTGATCTGTCTCTACCTCTTGAGCTGTGGGATTTTAGATACTTAGCATAATGCTTGGTTGGAATTTCTCAATAATTTGTCCATTTTGGTTTGTAGCAAGAATAGATATTTGAAAATAATATATAAAGACTGGCAAGTGTTCGACCATATTGACATTTCAAATGTAACAATGCAATTTACCTCAAATTCAGGATTTGAGCAAAAATTACTTGAGAGATAAATGAAAATTTCCATGCCCTTAAAATAGCTGATAGCGGTCCACTCCAGGAGCTGTTTGTTTTTAGATGACATACAGTGAAAACACAATAATTATGAATGGGAAACCCAGCTGTGGTTTGGGTCTAACAAATTTCATGATTTTTTTTTGTACTATTTATAGTCTATGGAAGCTAAAGTCTACTTTTTCAAGAAAATTTTCTTCAATTTGAAAGTCGCTGTTTATTTTAAAAGGAGAGGGCTCCATATGGTTTTGACTCCCCCACACTTGACTCATCCAAATGCCATTTTGTAAGAGCTGTTTGAAGTCAAAAAAGCTTTTTAAAATTTTTTATGAGCTTTTTTGTCTCTTTTCCTCCTCAGAAAGGGAAGTGATGCTTTGCCAAGTATAAACAAAGTTAATCACCAAACAATTTTATGTCCTAAAATAATGAAACTGGATTGCACGCTGAATTTGACAGAAACAACTCTTTCATCCTCAGGGAAATTGTTGCCCAAACTTGTTCAGAGATAGTTTTCTCTGAAGGGCCACTCCTGCTTACAGAAATGCTACTTACTACACAGAAGCCACAGAAGAGGAGTGTTAAATAATTAGTTCTCAGGAACATAAGTGATGAAGACTTGTTACATGGCCACCTTTCAGGACTGTGCTCGGCCCCGTAAGTCATGGACAGTTAGAACCATGTTCCTATGCATGTTTTCGGAATCAAACTAGAATTATGGCCAGGGCACTGATGCCTGCTGGTTGAGAGCAGCTATCAGCTGCTTTTGCAAGTAAACTTTTATAGACATAAGCAAACCTATTCAGGTATATATTACACACACCTGATATTCTTCTAAATGATAGACACCATCTGAAGGGCAAAACCTAAGCTAATTTTAGTACAAGCATTTTTATTAATTCTTTGAGAATGTCATAGAATATACTTTAGTCATATTTGCCACCAACTCCTCTTCCTAACTTTACCTAGATCCACCCTGAAGTTCATATTTGGCATCCTTTCTCTTTTTAAAGATCAACGCATTAACTTTAATTTGTGCTGTCTATGTATCTCCAGAGGTAGGGACATCCACTGGAGTGTGGTCAGCCTACTAGGGTTTCTACTGTTTTCTTAAATTATCTTTCCCCCCCAAAGACCCATCAATGGTTCATATATCCTTTGGTTGAAGGAGAGGTTCATGAACCCCCTTCCCACTCTCTGCTAGATTGCTGACTGGCTTGATCTTATGAAGGTCTTGTGCAGACAACCATGGCTCCTGTGAGCTCATGAATGCAGTGGTCCTGTCCTATCCAGAAGATACTGCTTCTCAATGTGCCTCTCTGGCCTCTGGTTCTTAAAGCCATTCAATATTTTCTTCCTCAGTAGTCTCTGAGGCTGGGGCATCAAATGTGACGTAGAGCAGGGCTGAGCATTCCACAGGCATCTATTCTGTCGACTCTGATTAGTAGTGACAAGTCAAAATTATCACTATGTCTTTTCCATAGAAAAGAACATGTGACTCCCAGTAAGGTTCATACAGAACATGTATGTAGCTATAATCTATTAAGTTTTTACTGTGGTCCAAAAAGTGACCTTTTTTAAAAATAAAAAGCTGTTGCATTTTTTATTACTGAACAAAGCTGAGAAAAGGTCACTTAAACCCAGCCAGCCACACACCCCAGCATCCTAAAACAGTACATTATTATTTTTCCTGTGTGATATAGGTATCATTGAAGCATAAAGCAACAATGCTTGGCGCAAGAGCACAGCACTGTAATCCTAGAAGTTAGAGAGCCAAAGCATGAAGACTTCAGAAGCACGCAAGCAGGTTGGGCACATAGTCAGGTCTAGGCAGCCTGCGCAGGGAGACTTGTCTCCTGAACTAAAGCAAGAAAAGAAAGAAGAGGGAGTGAGAGAGAGGAGGGAACAAGAGAAAGGAGAGGAGGAAGAAGAGAAAAAAATAAATTGATGTAAACCTGTATACTAGGCATCATAATTATTATTCTTCAATCTGAAAAAATGGCCAATTCCTTAATATTTTCACATGTATAGCTTTTGTTGACCAAGCAGTTCAATAATTTGAAAAAATGTACATAATTTTCCCTTTGCTGAAGTATTTATCTTAGATTTTTCTGGTGATCATCATGTCCCTTGGATTATTGCTGTAACAGAAAAGTCAATCAAACTTGGGCATCTTTGCTTCATCCTAGTTTGCCAGTGCTGAAGTTTATCCCATGCTTTCTATGTGGTTCTCAAAAAAGCACTTCTATTGTTTCTAGGGTAGTACATTTCTTTTTCTGTAAGATGGGGATAATATTGCTTACTTTATGGAAAGCATTTGAGCATTGAGGAAACTAATATACATTGTATGTTGAGGGAAAATCCTGTTCCATCTGTCAAACCATACAAAGAGCTCCAAAAGCAAGCTGAGTGAGCCGGGCTCAATGTATTAAATTTATCACAGTAAAGAGAAATGCTATTTTACAACCATGGGGAAGAAGAATCTCAAAAGGATGCCAATTAGCAGAAAAAGTGTGTGTGTGTGTGTGTGTATGTGTGTGTGTGTGTGTGTGTGTGTGTATGCAGTAATTATTTTCATACATATAATTGTATCGGTAGTATTACACATTATACAGAGGCCTGAATTTAATTTCAGTCCCTTCTATCACAGTGGTTCCCAAACCTCAGACAACTAAGGTGAGGGGATTATAGTTGACCCATGTGGGTTGTTACAACAGGAGAGGCTTAGCTAGGTAAAAAGCTTTGTGCAAGTATTGATGAGGAAGAAATCCATTAATCTTGCTGAGTATGTTGCTTTTGATGAGTGTTCTTTCAGAAAAACTTATGTTCTTAGCTACTTTGTAGCTCTCTCTTCTTCTTCTTTATCCTCCTTTCTTCCCCCTCCTTCCTCTTTTGTCTTTTGTCTCTCTTCCTCATTCCTGGATTATGAAATGTTGAAAATATTGTATTTCTAGAGTTGCTTTAGGAATCTCCACTTTTCCAAGCCTACCAATTTTCTGCCACAAACTTTTCTGATTCCAATCTGTTTCAAGTCTGCACATTTGCATTCTAAACCTGTCATGATCAGATCCCAAACCAGTAGGTCTTAGGTTTGGCTTTTCCCCACTAGAGAAACAACTGCAGCTAAAACTCAAAAAGAATCTTGGTTGCAGTCAATGTGGAAGGTGCCCATATTATAGTAGTAAATATCATTATTATTTTCTGTGTGCATGTCACACGTATGTATGTGTTCCTGTGCTTTTGTAAATGTGTGTGGGTGTGTGTGAGTATGAACACAGCAGGTTGGTGTCAGGTGTCATCCTGATACCAGACACTTGCTTTTCTGAGACATTCTCATTGAATTGGAAGCTCGTGCATGTGAAAAGATGAACTGAACAGTCAGGTCCAGGGATCTTTCTGTCTCTGCCTCCCCAGAACTGGAATTACAGCTGCACACTGGCATGTCCCACTTCTTGTTTGTATTTCAAGACAGAGTTTCTCTGTGTAAGCCTGTCTGTCCTGGATTCACTTTGTAGACCAAATTGGCCTCTTACAGAGACCCATCTGCTCTGCCTTCAAAGTGCTGGGATTAAAGGCATGTAACATGCCTTATTTTTTATGTGAATGCTGTACATCCTACCTTGGATCCTAATGCTTGTACAGTTAATGCAGTTCTGACTGAGCTCTTTCCCCTGTCCATATTATTATGTTTTGTTCATTGTATTATAGATGAAGTATCTGAACCTATGAAATATTAGTTAATCCATCAGGTCTCATTCATTCTAGACAGCATTGTTCACGTGCACTCTATTCATACTCCAGTATGGTCATAAAGTTTCAGAGCTAAAAGGTCTGCACTAATCACATCTGCTTGCAGTGATGAGCTTGAATCAGAATAATGGGAAACACTAAGAATCAGTGGTTCTCAACCTGACGATCTCAACCCATTTGAGGGATTAACAACCCTTTACCGGGGTCACCTAAGACCAAAGGAAAGCACAGAGATTTATATGAGTCGTAACAGTAGCAAAATTACAGTTATGGGAGTAGCACCAAAAATAATTCTGTGGTTGGGAATCACCACAACAGTTCAACTCTATCAAAGGATCGCAGCATTAGGAAGGTTAAAAACATTGCTAAAGAGAGAAGAAAAATGTTTTGTTTCCACATGTTTTCTGTCTCACAAAGACTGGATGGAGCTGACTGAATTTGAGTCAGGTGGTTGTGAGTGGCAGTTATGGGATGGTAGAAGCATTCCACCACTCACCTCACTAACCACCCTACCTCAAAACACAGGGAAAGCATCGGTCACTGGGCACAGCCACACTCTCCAGTCCACTGTAGCAGATTCATACAACCTTGATGATCAGTTTTTTTTTTTTTTTTTTTTTTTTTTTTTGTTGGAAAGATTGGGATATGGTATCTACTGGGTTTGGGGTGTAGATGTTTTGTAGGGAGGAATTAGGAGAGTTTACAGCATGAACCTGGTAGTCTGGTTAAAGCAAGGGTCATTGGGAAGATCTAAAAAGTAAACTATTACATGATGAGTTACATGTTTGACAGAGGAGTATTGTATTGTCCTGAGAGAACTCTATCTAGATGAGAACATTATTTACCTAAACTGGTTTGTCCAAACTTCATGAAGCTTGGCATGAAATTAGTTTTCATTTATCTTCTTATCTTCCTGTGTAGAATTTTCCTTGAACAAACATATACATCATATTGACAAGGTGGATTAAGTTCTCAGTCTTAACAATTAGAATATCGGGATGTGAGGGGCTTCAGGGCTGTTCTCAAAGCAAGAGAATGATAGATTGTGTGTGTGTCAATCTGTAGTCCCAAGGTTATTTATTTTCTAGACAAAGAAAAACAACTCCTTTGGCATGTTAATCTCCTAATCAGATGAGTTATCTGCAGATTTAAAGACTGTTAGGGTAAACAGCGTTGCTCAAGCCAATAAGAGAACTTCCCATTGATTTTTCACTTGAAGCAAGCACATCAGTTGTTAATTTATAAAATGCAAGAATTGATTCCCACAGTCACTCAAGCCTTTCGATTTTGTACTATTGAATCAAATGGACTCAGTCACATTCCAAGAGTAAATGTTTTCCAGTCTCTCCTAGTTTTACTTAGCTATGTCATGTAATGTGTCTGTGTGCTTTACTTTTTTAATTATTATTTTTCGTGCTGTCTGAATTTCTCACATGATCTAATTTTAAAGGTTTATATATGACTAATATAAAAGCAAAAGTTTTAAGTATATTTATATGTAAGTAAGCTGAGATGGAAGCCCTAAGACTAATACATTGAAGACTCCACTAAGTTACTAATAAGAGAAACAATTTAAGCATTTGAGGCAATGGCTAAATAAATAAGGAAGGATAAAGTGCAGATTATAGACAAACAAAACAAATGTAAAACCTATTTAAAATTGTTCTTAATCAGATATACTGAAACCATATTCAACAGATTTTTTTTTCTTTAAACAAGAATCAGAAACCATGGATTGGGGCAGATTATGGTTATGTTTATTAGATGAATAAGTTAATTTATTCAAATTGACAAAATATGTATTACAAATATAAATGGCGAAAATTCTATAATACTGAAAAAAGTGAGAAATAACTAAGAAAAGGCCAGTGCTCAAAGTTGATTAGTAGGCCAGTAAATAACCATTACAATAGCTGGGGTAGGTCCAGCATATGGAGTTTATAAGCAAAATGTGGAGACTATACTTTGAGAAAAGTTATGATATTAATTTCATTTCCCTTGATTGCCAAGCAATGCTGTATTGGAAAAAATGCTTTTATTAAATGTGTATTTTCTTTCTGTTGTTGATTTTATAACAAGAAATATAAAATAAAATGTAAATGCATAGCCTTGTCTCGAGGCAAATAAACCATGAAAGGGGAAACTGTTTTTCATATGCTAACAGGAACCACAGATATCTGACAAACCATTACCTATTCTACAGTATAATTCCTATTAATAATAAATCAGCCTGTCTGCTTCTCTGCTGTTACATGTACTTGTGGTACCTTTTCCTAAGCAGAGAGAAAGCAAAGCCAACCATTAGAGACGGAAGCATATTTCTGCAATATGACAGCCAGAAACAAGGAACTTAGCTACACTGTTCTTAAGAAAAATGTGGCCCAAGCAGCTTCACAAGCAACGAAATCTACTCCTAAAACTACTTCTCGATAAGCTCCTTCAGCAGTCTCCATGGACCTGTCGCTGTAGGGATGGCGCTGAAAGACTAATGGGATGAGCGATCAACCTTATTCTTGCAGCTGTCAGAGAGTCAGCAATAGTGTTCCTTCCGTCTCTTCTCCATTCTGGGTTACCTCAGAGCTTGAGCTGCAACCCAAACCATCCTTGCAACATTGTAGAACCATATCTTTTGTAGAAAGAGCATCATAAGACCTTTTGATGAATTATTAGACAAGGTGCCCTTACCTCACTTTCTAACAGCACCCCAAACCCTCCTTCTAAAGAGGGTCAATTATTCTTCCTTCATATTAACCATTGCCTTACCATAAGGAATCAATGGATCACAGAAGTGTATGGTTTAATATCACCTTCTGTCCTTCTGTCATGTAAATATCTTCCACTTAGCTTTTTTTTTTCCCTCAGCTGTGTCCCTTTATTGATAAGACTTTGTACTAGGAGGACTTTTCTGTGACTTGAATGCAGGATCAGTGCCTTGTTCTCTCTCATTACTGATAATTCGGTCCACCTCTGTTTCCACCCATGAAATCTTGGGCTGCTATGTTTTACCTCCTAAAAACATGGAGAAGAAAGAAACTTTTAATGTAATGCCTGTACTATACTATGAATATTGACTCATGATATGTTTTGAATCTGAAATATCTTTCACAGGTTCATGTGCTTGATCACTGGATGCCCAAGTTCTGTTTGGGGAGATAGTAGAACTTCTGGTTCATAAGACCTCACTGGCAGAAGCAGGTGTGTAGGAGCAGGCCTCTGAGGGTCTTAGAAAACTTCTGATTCTGACTGAATCTTTTTGCTCCACGGAGCCCAGGCTGTGCCTTCCCCTACCAGAACATGTTAGCCATGGTAGACTGAAATTCTCCTCAATTCATGAACCAAAAGAAATCCTCTTTCCTCTCTGTTAGGTATTGTGACAAAGCAAAAAGATAGGTCACTGATTGAGGAAACCATCATTTCTAATATTTTCTTCTGAGCTGATCACTCCATTTGGTCTCCATTTGCACCTTCTAACTCAGCAAATACAGTCACTTTTGATTTGCATGGTGAAGGGCACCTCTACAATCTGCTGGGGTAGTTGGCTCTACTCTAGTTTGGCAGGGATCTATAATAATTTCTCTCTATTTTGTTTCTTGATAAGTTCACACTGTACCATTTTAACCATTTGGGTCTATTAAGGCATGTTGTACTGATGGTCCCATTAAAACAGACATGCTACAGAGATTTGCACGCTCTGATGTTACCCTTACACAAGGATCATGCACTCATACATAGTCTGGGGAAGAATTTCAGACTGTGCAGTATGTGATTATGATACCCCAAGAGGCTTATCATAAAGAGCCATTCTTTATTGTGGGACAGTTAGGATGCAGCAATCTGTGCTTTATTTTGTAGAGAATCTTGGCACAGGTATCATATATAAACCTTTTAAGACTGTTTTCACGTGTCAGATCCTCCAATCCCTACAAGGTTTAACTTCTTTTCTAAAGCACTTTTTGCCTTACCAAGATTTCTAGTATAATAGACATCACTTGCTGGTCTTATCAATAGACTTTTGTTTTATGGCATGCCTCAATGTACAAAGCTCCCCTAGACTACCTTATGTTCTTGCAAGATACATATTATTAACACAGCCCTAGTGCAAAACTGTAAATGAATATATTCACTCCTATTCATTCATGAGTATTAGTATTCATGCCAATCAATACTGTTGCACAGATTAAAAACTATATTTATTATTGAAAAACTTAAAAAACACATTTACCCTATTATAATACCTACACTATAAACAGACCACAACCTTTCCAAACCTGTTTTAGAAATAAGTTTTTATTCAACAGCAACAGTGTACCTTGAATGACTAACTATTTGCAATACAAGTATCATTATCTAAGACCCATCTTCTGCCAGAACTAGACTGCTACATGGAACATAAATATAATCATCATCATCATCATCATCAATATTTTCCTGATATAACTATTTTTGTCTTCTGATTGAAACTCAATCTCATATGATTTTTTCCTTTGGAATGTGAAGTCCTTTTGTAAATGTGGCAACAATGTACTGAGGTAGCAACAAAATTAAATGGAGTTTTAGACCTCCAGTGAAATAAATTCAATATTTTGGCCACATATGCTCAGTTTCAATTTCAGCGGTTTGCAATGGGTCCTCCCCATTATACTGGCTCCTTTCCCACTTGACAAGCACATAAAGAAAAACTTACTGCAAATACTCAGTGCTTCAAATCCAATCAAATCCTCATAATCTAGGGAAATGATGACAGGGTGTGACTCCAGACGGAATTACTATAATGTGACCTGGGTTTTAATCTGGATTCTAAGACTGACTTCCTGAACTCTTGCTCAAACAGAAGCACCACAAAGAAGAATTGTGCCTCTGGCTTTTGATGTCAACTTCTGTACCATAAGAATCACATAGAATTTTTGGAAGACATCAAACTTTATGAGGTCCAAGTCCAATTCTCCTTAGGGAGAGTGAAAAGACAAGCCACAGTCTAGTAGAAAACACTTAGGTATTAGATGCCTATTAAAAGGACTTGAATACAGAGTATATAAAGAACTTTTAATACCCAATCATTATGAAACATATAACATTATATAAAATAAAAATAAGTGAATAAAACAACGAAGATAATGAGAATAATAAACAGAAGGGAGAAATAATGTTGATAGTGATAAAGTAGTAACATATTTAGAAAATATGCTTAGAGTTATCTACTAATCCTGAATTAAGATCACCACATTTAACACTGTGAATTGGAATTGATCTCTGAGTTTCAATCCAGAATCCATCAAACCAGAGGCCTATATTACAAATAACTATGTCCTTTCTGCTGCCTACTTTAGCTTTCTTTATTCATAGGTTTTATGTTTGCAGCAGCAAATAGCAAAGTCAGGACTTATTTGCTTTAACTCAGCAAGAGACTATTTAATATGTGCTCTGGGAAGATATAAATGTTATCAGCTGCTCCTGCAGTTTGTGTGTATAATATTTCTTTGTTGTAAAACTGCAAGGGCCATTCCCATGATAGAGGCAGGAGGTGAATTGAACAGAATGCTTCTTCCATAGCCAATTAGAGGGGACCCAAGGAATTACGCTGAGCTGTTAATCCAAGCAGAAACCCAATGGGTCCTGAGTATTCACTGAGCCATTTCTCTTAGAAGTATCATGTAACCCAGGGCTTTATAGAAAAATGACTTGAGCTAGAAGCAGGTCCAGGGAGAGCACTTGGAACTGGGTCTGAAATAGACTCAGGATCCCACTAAATGGAGCAAAGTGACCAGCTAACATCCACCTAAGTGAGGAACCTGGAACATTCATTAGGCATTTAGCTTCAACAAGGAAGAGTCCAATGGTCCATTCCTTTGTTCAAAACCTTCTATGGTTGGCATTCATAAATGGAGTTCATACTGTTGACAAGACAGAATGGCTACTGTACTTTGTGTAAATAATCTTCAGTCAGCATTTGGGGTCATGAGGATAAGTGTTCTATAATTATGCTGTATTTTTCTCCAAATCAAATATTGATTCCTAGAGTTTAGCCATAGAAACCAGCATTTACATTAGGCCACATCTTAGAAACCCTAAGTGATATGCCTACACTGAGGAATAATCCTGATCTCATGTGACAGAATCTCTTTCCAGTTAACCAACCCTATGTCCTTTCCCAAGATTCTTAGTTATCCCAAATAAGCCCTATGACCTCAGCAACCTTCACATCAAGCAAGATGTAGTAGTTTAGCGTAAGTAAGTAGGGCTGCCCACAGCCCTTCATGCCTCTTTTTACCATTCTTATGCCAAGAGTTTTAAATAAATAATGGTTGCCACATATTCATATTGTTAAAATTTTTTACATATGTCACTAGGTAGAGAATTTATGCAATACAAAGTTATGGAGTCTGGAAGTTTCTTTATAGTTTCCCTTTTATGCCCAATAATCCAGATATGCTTTTATTTTACTAGGTCAATATTTATGAAATTTGGTTATCATTTAAATACCAAATAGAGCCCAGACTTCTAACATATATTTTCTCAATAATGCTTATAGCAAAACATTTCCTATTCTAATTTCTTTTGAACATTTTCAGGATTTGATATATTTTGATAGGACATTGAAAGCAAGGAATCATTTTCTGCAATATATATATATATATATATATATAATAAAAGAAATTATTTTGTTCAAAACTGTATTAACTGTATATGAAGAGGAGACTAAAATCTACATATATAAAAGTACATATAGATACACAAACACAAACATATATAGGCATATGTGCATATAATTTTGACAAACATTTGTAGTAATAAACATAATATTCTGTAACTATGTGCTATACTTCAAAATATTAATATCTTACTGGTACTTTGTTCAGGACAGAATCAGTGCTTGAATAGTCACAATTGATTTTTGTTTTAAGACAACCTCAAAACAAAGGTATTTTGGATATTTTAAGTAAATTAGGAAAGTACAACTCAAAAAACATTAAGAAAGCTACACTAAGCCTATTAATTATTGCATCTCCAATGATACTGTGAAAAAAATTCCATATTCTACTTTCTACCACATATTACATTATCTTTTGCTCATCAAGACTCGAAGACTCTAAATATGACTTATGTCTGTTTGGATGATTGGTTTCGTTCTAGTTTTGATTTGGTTCTTGGCATTGTTTTAATTTGGGTTGGTTTTTGCTTGTTTTCTATTTCCACTTAGGTTGACATAAGTTAGAGTCACTTCTACTTTTGATTTCCTAGAAACACCACTGCTTAGTTAGCAGTCTGTTATAATAAATGACACCACACCGAGAAGAGCAATTTACGAACAAAAGAGTTTACTTTGGCTTATAGCTTCAGAGTGGTACAGTCTATTGTGGAGGAGATGACACAGCACTGGCAACAGGAAGTGAAGGCCAGGGAGTAATAGCAGAGCCTAGCAACTGTACTCAAGAAACATGAACAGGACATGGAGCTGAGTTAAGCCTGGAAACTTAACCTTCAGTAACCCACTTTTCTCCAGTGTTGTTCCACCCCCTATAAATCCTACAAACTTTCTAAAAGCATGAACAGCCATGGATCAAGTCACATTTAAGCTACAGCTGGATAAAGCGTGACACATATAAAAGAAAGAATTATTCTTACTGACATTATCAAATATCAATAGGAAAATTTTACTTCATATTTCAAAAGGAGGGTAGTTCTAAGTGGATGGTTTTGTTGTTGCTCATTCCAAGGCAGCATTGAGATATGGAAGACATTATGAATGCACACACTTCAAGTCTGCCATAGTCTCTTTTGGGTTGAAATCCATGTTTGGAGTATATGAGGAAAGTAAGAGTTTGTACCAACTTGGTCTATGTGAGGTGTGGAGAGAAAAGGTGTAAAGTTAGCTCTTAAAATGAAGTAGACTGGTCCCCAGAGTTTCTGATTTTTTTTTACCTTTGCTTCTATGACTAAACACACAATATAACCACCAGCTTCTTTTAGTAGAAATTTAGTTGCTTATTTTTACTCTGGACCATCAAGAGTTTTAGTTTTTGTATTATTGAATAGCCACTTTTACTATATTGTTCCCACTGATTCATGAACATGGGAGATCTTTTCATCTTCTGAGATCCTCCTCATTTTCTTTTTTTAATGTTTTAAAGTTTTTGGTGTTCTTATTTCTTGCTTCTCTTCTTCTCTTCCTCCTCTTATTTTTCTTCTTCTTTCTCTCTTTCTTTCACACACACACACATACACACACACACACACACACACACACACACACACACACACACAAATGGATATGTGGATTTTTCTACATATTCCATATATTTTGAGTCTTAAATCTTGTTTATATTTATAAAGTATAAATTTATCTAAGATATTGGTTATAGTGAACACCAAAATAAACACATGATTGCAAAAGTAATTTTATTTTATGGGTTGGAGTCATTGGGTATTTGTATAAGGCCATCATTATCTTATTAGAAAGCAAGTTATACCACTAAACTAGCGTCTTCTACTAGAAACATGCTTTAAGTGTTTAAATAGAAATAAAACCTGCTTAAATCTCTTCTGTGTATCCTTAGTAAAATATTTTAAACACCACAATGTGGTCACGTTTGATTGTTGATGTAAGATGTATTGTTGAGGATTTCTCTAGTGCTTTATTCTTAGAATAGAATGCTTGCTCTAGAAAGAGTTTAATGGACACCTTTTTTTTTAATAAAATATCAAATTATTTATCATTAAGAAGAAACAGGAAGCCCCCTAACAGTATAGATGGAAGAAAACACCACCTTACATAATTAGGTAAGCATCTAGCTTTCAAAAAGTTCAACAAATTGTCATTCTAGCAAATGAAGGTCTACTAGCAACAACAGGAAATAAACAGAAAGCAGGCTGTTGTGTTTATCAGCAAGAGCACTGTGCATTTGTTGTAGAACTAGACAGAGGCCATGGCACAGGACAGATGACTATAAGACTTCCCTCCTGTTGATATACCACAGTTTCCTGAAGTAAGCACAATACTTGCTTACCTTATACAGCACAACTCAGTTGTGCTTGCTGAAGTTGTTGTTGGAACTTTGTTGTGTGTGAGTGCTTGAGAAAATGCATGTGCTTATGTGTCTGTGTGTATGTATTTGTGTGTGTGCATACTTACACATTAAATTTATTTTTATTTAGGATATAGGTTTTTCTCACTAAACAGGTGACAAAAAAAACCCAGCATCTTTTGCATTAAAATAATATCACAGCTGTGTGAAAGGAATTTTATTTCCAGAAACAAAGATACCAGGCACATTTGATAGAACAGGATTTCAAACTAGATGGTTTTGAGAATATAAAGACAGAGGAAGGCTGAAGAAAGTTTATTACAAACTGGATATTGGTAGTTTCTTTAATCTTCTGTCTTTAAAGTTATGCTATGATCTGATGACAGGATTAGTTGTTAGGATAAATTGTGGAACTACATTTGTACCACTCAGAAGTCCTTAGAATAGATATAGGGATTTGCTGCTGACTTATCCCTTCAAGAGTAAATCTGTCAAAGGGAATATAGAAGATGACAACCTGAAGGTGCAGGTGCCTTTACAATATGCTTTACTGAACCCAGGTTCTGTTTTTCCCAGACTCTGAGCAGCCAACCCGCCTGGAAATCATAAGAGGGTCTCAGTTGGGAAGCATCATGGCAATTGACTTTTTAAAAAGCACCATTTCCTCCTTTTTCATAGGAAAGACTTCCATTGAATATTTTTCTTGCCTTGCTTCCTTATGGTTCATGGGTAATATTTACACATGCATATACACAACACATGCACAGACACAGACATACACACACTCACAAATAAGCAGTCTTTATTTAGTTTGATTAATTCATATGATGATGTTGATATTAAGTAATGCAATAGGGTATTGAAAATAGATCATTTACTACCTACAATATAATAAGAACCCATATACGTTGGGGGTGTAGAACATTTCTAGAAGTTCTAATCCCACTGATAAAACCTTTGCTGGTGGTGACTTTCAATAACATCTTATTGGAGTGAATGCCCTATGCAGCTAATTATCTTGATGTGATTATCATCTTTTCAAAGCAAGAAGACACAGCTGGAATGTAACTAGAGATCAGTTACTTAGGCTCACTGTACCTCAAAGATGTTTTGATGTTCAAAGGAAGAATTCTTCACATGCTAAGGTCAAAACTCTTAGACAATTGGAGGGATAAAAACAGTAAGATGAAGGCATTGAGGGAATAACCCAATGATACATAAGCAAACACTACAGAGCAGGGTCCTTCCTTCACTTTTAAGAGAATAAGTAACTGCTCATAGAAAGAGATACTTGAGAGGCCACTATCTTTCAAGCTAAATGGCACATCGTTTCAATGGTGTTTTTTCTTAATTTTTGGTCTTACAGTTATTGTTAAATCCTAGTACAGGAGCTAGATGGGAGAATGACAAGTAAGAAAAAACAGTATTCAACTGTGAAGTTTCAAAAACTAGCTACCATAAAATATCAAGATAGAATGCACTAGTGTAGACTGTCTTAGTACTTGTTGGCTTACCAGAACCAGAACTTAGAAATGGAAAAGAAAGAAGTGATTAACTCAGGTTAATGCTGTGGAAAAGAATTCCAGAGATCAAGAAATCTGATGCTTGGGTGACTTTAGAAACTGAATGAAGTTATATGAAGTTGGAATGAAGCGAAGTATTGTGAAGATGATACAAAAAAGTGAAGGTAAGAGGACATGGTGGGACGGATGCATGACATGAGTTATGAGAGTTACCAGGAGCTATATTTCATGAAGACTACAGAGGATGCTTAATTCTGGGAAGCCATGAAGAATGACTAATATTTCAATCTTGAGCTTTTCTCAAGGATAGACAATAGGAGAGTCACATAAAATGAGATGTTAGTAGTTGGGGGATGTTGGCAATCTGAAGAAATATAGTCCAGATGTCATACAGAACTGCTGTAAATCAGTAGGCCACAATGACCATAAATGACCATGACACTGGCAGGACAATGAAGAAGTTTTATACCCAGAGGAACTTGACAAAAGAACAGAAATTGTTTGCATATTCATGAAAATACATCTCATACTTGCCCAGTGAGTATGTTAGATATGTCCACACTTGTCGTAGTAAACTTCAAAGAGATTAGAATTGCTGAGAGACTCCACTGTACATCTCTGTGTTCCATTACAATTAAGTTGATAGACAAAGACTCTAGTAGCTAGAAGGGTCAGATTTTTGGGCACATATCAGCTCACAGAGACCTTATCTTTCTGTTATAATTTGTGGTATCATATGACAAAAATGTACAACAATCTTTTTTTTTCAGTAAAGGCAAATGGCCTCTCCTTTTAACCTTCCTATTAAGAAGGAAATACAACACTTTCTGGATATTTTAAAGCTCTATAGGAAACATTTTTTTCCCTAAGGATGATGCCTATATACCACAGCAAAGACGGGCATGGCAAGATATCCCTAAAAGTGCAATAAAGAATCTAATATCTTAGTCAGAACCAAGAACTGTTTCTTAGTGAAAGAAAACGTTTCCCCATATTCAAACCTTCATATTACACTTTTATTTATTTGGTCTTTAAAGGAACAGGAACTGTCCTCGGGTGAGATTATATATAGCATGTGGGAAAGGTATAATAGACAAGTCAGCTGGAAGGGACATGGATCAAAAAGAACCAGGAGGTCAGATAAAAAGATATTGCATGTAGAAAATGTAGAAGAGTGGAAAAATATAATAAAATTAGGTTTGTTGCATGTTAATGAGGAAGCAGTTACCACAAAAAAAAAAAATAAAATAAAATAAAATAAAATAAAAGGCAATGGCCATTTGAGCTTTCAAAATAGTCTTATTTAATTGGTTATTTTATTTTACTTTTTCCACCTTTCAAAGGTATTCTCTTTCCAGATTTTGCTTTGCAAACCCTCATCCCATCCCTCTCCCCCTGCTTCTATGAATGTGATTTCCCATCCACCCACCTACTCCCCCCTCACTCCTGCATCGAGCCTTTACAGGACCAATGGCCTCCCATACGTTTGATGCTAGATGAGGCCATCCTCTGCTACATATGCAACTCAAAATAGTCTTATCCTGTTAGTCTCCATCAGAACAGCTACCATGGGAGCATTAACAGGTCTATTATAATGGCTGACACGTAGTCTGAGCCAGACAGTAATAATCTATTCAAGGTCACTCAAAAGACTGAAACTTCTACATGTCTTACCCACTGGCAAAGACCCCAGCACTGACTTCTTGAATTTATAATTTAAGATAAATTAGAAATTTAGGATAAATTAGAATATACAATTAATTAGGAATTTATTCAGGATAATTAGAATATAAATATAGGAATTTAATAAGATTAATTAAGAAGATAAATTATAAATAAATGGTGGCTCAGTGGTCAAGAGGACTTACTGCTTGAAGAGGAGTCAAGTTTGGGTTCCAGAACCCATATTGTTTCTCCCAACTCTATCCCAAGTTTGAGGGGTATCTGATACCTCTTCTGATATCCACTGAGTTCTGTATGCACAGAGTGCAAACACATATACTACACAAAATAAAAGGAGTATTTTTGAAAAGAGGATCAAGTAGACGCACATCTGAAAACTTACTCTACTTGACAGGTTCCTTCAGTCCAGAGAGATAGCCTGTAGGTTGTTACTTCAGGAGTATATGCCTGCTTTGGATGGTTTAGCTATTGTTTAGTGCATATATTCATCCAGCATCACTCTTGACAAGTCTCAGGAGTCTACGATCTTCAGAATTGAAATTCTGCAGTGAAAATTAAAAATAGTCTACTTCACAATAGAAAAAGTACATGGGTGGCCCATGACATTATATCAGGTTGTAAACCATTTGGAAGGCCCTAGTCTGATAAAGCATGGTAACAGACTAGAAACTAGGGGAAGATACATGTACCCATTGGGTTGACTCCTGAGGCACAGAGAACCCCTTAGGGTGAAAGGCTGGCATATTCAAGCCAGTGCCTGCACTCCAACGCTGTCAGGACACTCACCATGATTGCTATCATAGGAGAGACGGAGTGACATGGCATGTGGCCCCAAACAATGGCCGCAGGCTCTGTCAATTCTTGAATTTTGCTCTCCACTTTGGAAAAAAAAAAAAGAGTGTCTGCTTCTTTGTTCTCAAATCCAGAACAAGATACAAGGAGCAAGATCCAGCTGAGTCCACCTTAACAATTGATGGGATATAAATAGACACTCAATGACTCCGCTGTGCTACAGTCTGGGTGTATATGGCTTTCCCAAAATAAAGAAGCTAGACACTCACTTCCTGCAGGGACAGAATAAAGAGGTCAGGTGTTTGGAAAATGACTGGTAATGGAAAGAAGTGTGATATAAAAATGACTCCTTCCTTCTCTCATGTGGGACTTGGGGGGAGGGGAGCAATGGTGAGGGGAGAAGGAGAGACAGAAAGATAGGGAGAGACAGACAGACAGAGGGACAGATAAACAGACAGAGACAAACAGAGAGACAGAGGGAGGCTGTCTGTAGTGATGTAGACTCTCATGAGAAACAAACAAAGCAACTGTAAGCCACACAAGCTTGTAGTTTCCACCAAATTCCCAGTACAGTGGATCAAACCAAAACAGCAGAAGCCACTTAGAGTTTACAATGTCTGTCACTACAGTTATTTGACTAATTTATTACCCAGGATTGGAGATGAAGTGTGCTGTTATGTTTCCAAGCACTCTCATTTTTAAACTAGCTTGATGATGTGCTACTTAAATACATCCATATCCTAATGGGTAGTTTTTTGAGATGATCAGATTGATATATGGTCACCGTTTTATTTCATTTTAATTTTATTCCTTTTTACCCACCACTTCCTATTTTAGTGTCAAATCTTTAGTAAAAAGAATCACATCGAAAATATGTCGACCTTTTTCTCCCCTCCTTTTGCTTCCTTTCCCTCAATGTTCTTCTTTTTTTCTTTCTTTTCTCTCAGCACTACCAGTTACACCCAGGCCTCGAACATGCCAAGGAAATCGTCTGCCACTTAGCAACACACTCAATCATTTACTTGTTTCTTATTTCGAGAGAGGAAATTTCACACGTTTCTCAGCCTGGCTCTCACCGTTCACTCTGTAGCATACACATGTCTTGAACTCATTGTGATGCCCCTGCCTCAGCTGTGACTACAGCCTGCACCACTAGACAAGAGGCCAATTACTTTTTTCTATATATAACAATAGAGAATGTTCATGATAAAGTTCATGAAAAGGCATTAAATATAATAGAAACATCCTAGTTTCCTGCATTAATGGGTAGAATATAATATTTTGATCTAATCCTATATAGTGAAATGCTTATTTAATGACTTTTTAAAAATATTTTTCTCTAAGTAGACTCCATTTATAGTATGGTATTTCTATCTTCAGACATAATTTATGAAGAATGTTTGGGGGCCTTTATATATTTAAAACATAGGTCACTATAAACACTTTAAAATACATAATAAGAATTCTTGGAAACATAATAGCATAGTTCAAATATTATTTTTGCTGCCTTGGAAAATTCCATTTTTTGCATATCTTTTCAAAATGTATTTAGATGAAAGTACTTATTTAAAATTGTCATGGTGCACTGTTGTTTTTTCTTAGCTTTTTATTTTCTTAAAACGACAAAGGGTCAGTTTTTTATGATTTGTAGGCAATGCAGACAGTAATTCAACTATAACTAACAAATGTGTCCTTCATAAAAAGTAAATAATAGAATAAGAATTTATAGACTGTTCCATTCCCTTTCCCAATCAAATATAGATTTGATCATATCAAAAGATATTTATTAGCTACCTATGAAATATAACTTGATAACCATATTATTCTCTTTATCACAAAACAAGAAAAATAATGCACTAAAACATAGTGCTGAGCCATCTGGAACTCTCTGTCTTCTGTACAGACAAGTTGACTTTGGAACAGAGGAGTTTTCCTACCTGCTTTAACCAGATAAAACCAGTTTTCATTTCCCTACAGTCTGACAACTCTGGTCTTAGCCTTTGGTCAAGATTAATATGTGGGCACGCTGCTTAGAAAGTGTACAGAGACATGACCAAGAAGGGAGATGTCCTTAATCCTCTCAGTACACTTGGATTCAGAGTGCAACTCTTCCCCTCCTTCCTAGTTTCCAGCTCCCATGAATTTTCCATGGCCCCTGCTCCTACTTAATTATCCCTTGCCTTCTGTGTATCTCCATGGAGAATCCTTTGTTTTCATGAAATGACTAAGATGGCCAAGCTCTTAGAAACTTTCCTGGTTTTAAAGGCAGACTACTCAGTCGTCCCAGGCATGGGTAATACAGAATACAGAATAGTTTGCAATTCTAATACCCAGTATCACTAATTTTATTCTTGATCAATTCACGTTTAATAATGAGTCTTTAATAGAATATGAAAGAAATAAAAGAAATTAAGACACTAGAAGAGAAAATATATTGTGAAGACAAGAGAGAATCCAGGAATTAGAGGATGGCACCAACATGTGGACATCCATCTTATTAATGATCGGTACAATTCCTTTGCAGCTAGCTTTTCTCAACTCATCATTGTCCTTTCCTCTCCTTATGCCTGTATCTGTTTTCAAAGGTTTCTTCTTTGGATCCATCCCCCAGCTCTTTTCTGACCTAACAGTAGAGAAAGAACACTGTCCCAAAGCCAAAATGTATACCAGCTGCTGGTTCTCTTTGTTCTCACAAACTCTGGATGAAAGTAGCACCCATGGTAGGTGTGGCAATGCTGCTAAATGACTTAGTATAATCAACAACAGCAAAAATCACCAATCAAAATCCAAAAACCAAAATGAAACAACAACAAAACACACACACACACACACACACACATACACACACACACACACACACACACACACACACACACACACCCCAAAGGTCTCTTCCCACTACAAGTCTTGGAATGATGTCTAGGAGACTCAGACACTCCAAAGTAAGTACTGTCACACTGGCTTAGGTATCACAACACATGCAACTCCATTTCAATGACTGACTTGAAATAAACTCTTGGAAAAGAACTTGACTTTAGACTGACTGCAGGTCACACAAAATTTATACTGCATTTGTCAGTTGCATGCTCAGTTGCTAGAGCTGATTGTATCTGAGAGCAAAATCTGGCATAAACCTTTTGCTCATACATTTTTAATTTATGGATTCAAAAGTTTGGAATAACATTCAAAGTCACAGATGCTTATCTGAGCTAAACCCAAAATATTTTGAGGTTTCTTATCAGCTATAACCATCAGAGAACTTTCTGAAAAAGAAAAACCTTTGCCCAGAAAACAAACCCAAGATTTATGTTGAATATTTACCTTGAGGGCAAAAAAAAAAAAAAAATCTATTTCTGGGTTTACAAACTATAACATATGGATACACAGACCCAGAAATCATTGTGTCTTAATGGAAACTAGGTTTAAATTAATGTGAGGCCCCAGAGTGAGGCGTTACCAATGAGTTACAAGCTGAAGCACTAACAACTAAAAGACACACAGTTTTGAAATAAGAAAGTGGTAAGTTACTCGGGTGATTCTTGTGGATCATGAATGAAGTTGCTCTAGTTGCTTTGAAGTTGGTTGAAGATAATTCTAGGAGTACAAACACAACTTGATTGTAGTATACAAATAGATATTTCTTTATATCAAGAAATTAAATGGGAGGAAGAGAAGGTCACAAAACTAAGCACCTTTTACCAAGACATTACAAGTTTGGAAAGACACCACAGAGTTGACCTTAGCAGACTCTGAAAGTGGAACCGAGCATTATGGGTTTGTGGGTAGGAACACATACAAACTACACTTCTCATAAAATATGGTCACGAGCAATCATGAGCTTTCTGCAGGGTGAAATAACTATACCAATGATTGGTTTCAGCAACAAGACATTTACATTTTAGATACAGGATTGTCAGCTAACAGTGGAATGACCAGAGGGCAAGCCAGGAACAAAAAGAAGACAGAAAGACCAAGGAAAAGATATCAAGTTCCAACAGCTAAATAAGCAGAGACTAGGTCTTATCTGACCTCACATTAAACAAACATTGGAGGGTGTGGTTTAATTAATATGTTATTGTTTAATTCATTGTTATTCAGATGGTTTTATTAAAACTATTTCATGAGTTGAATTAGTTCATAAATATTTCACTCTTAGAGATTACTTCCAATGTGTAATTTTAATTTCCCAATAACCCATTAAAATCAATGGATCACTGTCCCACACCTCCCCAATGGCCTACTACATTTTATTACAAACTCATTGTTTTATAGTGGCTTTCTCCCTTCCTTCTATTTCAAATTCCTCTTTCTATTCTTGATCTGATTCTTCTGTCTACCAACTTAAACACCCTCTGTCAATAAAGCCCTTCTGGGACTACCCTAAATCTCCTATGTAAAATTATACATGATTACACTGTAGACAAAATTTATATAAAAACACAAAAGACCAAAAGAGGAAAAAAAATAAAAACAAACCAGAACACACAAAGCTGAAAGACATCACAATTCATGCAATTCATGATTTAACATATACTACGGAGCCATTGCAACCAAGACAGCTGGGTTTTGGTATGAAATCAGATGCAAAAAAATAGTTAAAAAGAGGAACCAGAAAGAAACCCACGTATCTATGGCACCTACTCTCAACATGGGAGCATAAAGTTGAAGGAGAAAGAACAGACGTCACAAAGAATCAAAAGATGCCGGAGAAAAAGACAGATAGGCACTTGCTAAAGACCTGAATTTGGTCATTCTCTTCCATCCCGTACACAGCCATTCCAGCTGCTCCAAGACCTTAGCCTCTGAGATCATTAGAGGTAATGTGGGAGGGTGGGTGGCACATATACCTTTCAGGATATTGTTACAGGCAATTCTTTTCCTGGAAGGGGACCCGCACTGGAAACAGAAGCAAAAATTAACAAATGGGTCATATCAAAACAAAAATCTGTGCACATCAAAGAAACAGCAAGTAGAGCGAAACGTCAGTATACTGAACAGGGGAAACTACTGATAAGAGCAGGAGTGTAGATTGGCTGTAAAATGTTTACATACCATGCACAAGGCAGCAGGCTCATTCTTCATTACAGCTGACACAAAGAGTGAAAAATAAAACATTCGTATTCCATCTCAAAGTCTTTGATCCCAAGAATCACAAGGGCAGTCGAGTGTTCCCTGTGTCCTGGTCACTGCTTTTCCATTCCAGGTGCACATAATCCCTTCCCTATGTGAGAAATCTGCCACTGGAAAACCAAACAGATCTGATGGATGTGAAAAGTAATAAATTCTAGTGTCATTGTACCAAATACTCAGGGAGATTGTTTTCTACATGGACTTGAAAAATAAATAGTTTTACACAGGTTTAGCGGTACCGGGTGGATCAGTCATATGGCTTGGGTATTTTACTCTTTGCCCTCAGTAGAGGGATGCTAAGACTTAGGGTCGATCGTGGGAGAGTGAAGGGATATTGGCAATGATTGCACCCCAGTCGGAGATCTAAATGAGCACCACTCTAGGAAGTCTGGGATGTGCATGTGTTTGCTCTATGGAATGGAAATCTAGTCTCTGGCTAGGCTGTGTTCCTTTTATTAATTTTTACAAAATTAAATAATTGCAGAACTCTGCTATTTGTGGAGTGACCAGACTTGGGACATTCATGATCAGAACCCTCCATTCAGTGCTTGTGGACTCTTAGGTTCATGCTTGACCTTGTGTTTTTATTGCAAGGCACCTTTTTATCTATGCCTATTTTTCTCTGGCTTCTACAGTTAGCAAAATCCTAAATCTTCGTACAAGAGTCAATCTCCAAATCTACTTCCAAGTAAGTTTCCATTCTTTCCAGAGCTGCAGGCTGTTTCCTGAATGACCAACAGCCATGGATGGTAGAGGTAATCTGACAGGAGGAGAGTTCTGTAGCAAAACTACCCAGGAAAGTATTTCCACTGTCAATTTTGTTTTGGCCCAGGAGACAGAGCCTTAATGATTTGTGCCAAATCTCGCAACTTGAAGTTTACAAACTCTTTAAAATGTTTATGAAATGAAGATTGAACAATGACAAATCCCAGATGATTATGAATAATAACATAATATGAAAATGACTTACTTTGCTCATGCTAAGTGGTAAATACTTGTTTGAACTCCAACATAAGCTGAGCTGCAGATCAAATGCTATAATGTATAATGTGGTTGGAAAACATGAAGTATTTCTTCTTGGATCGCGTAAAGCTCAGATATGCAAGACTTTATTTTTTTTTTTAAACAACCCTAATTTTAACACTGAGACCCATTCCATTTTCAGACTATTCTCAAGGATTTCTCTAGCCTTCTCAAAATAACACTGTAGATTGAGATTCTAAATCTTCCTAAAAACAGGAAAAAGGTTATCATCCCCAGCTGACATGGTCACATCTGATTTTCCTCACCATCCTAGAGCCCCCATGAGGTCTGGCAGCTTCCATGTGTCTGTGTCCTCTAGTAGGATGGGAAACCTTTGCAGGGCTAAGAACCTGGGAAAGGCTCGAATGAACCTGTATCCTGTTCTTCCTACTCTGGCACTATGAAATCCACCGGTGAACTCTGAAGTCTTCCTGGCACACCTGTATCTACTCTAGGGACAAGGGTCTGGTTTTGCTGCTCTGGAATTCACAGTCAGTGAAACTCCAGGGCAGTAGTTTTCAGCCTTCCCAATGCTGTGGAACTTTCACACAGTTCCTTGGGTTGCAATAATTTCCCCACTCCCAGCTGTAAAATTATTTTCATTGCCACTTTATAACGGTGTTTTTGCTACTGTTTTGAATCATAATGTAAATATCTATGTTTTCTGATGGTCTTAGAGGAGCCTTGTGGAAGGGCCATCCAACCCCCAAATGGGTTGCAGCCCTTTGAGAACCCCTTCTCTAGGGGAGAAATATACACCTTGACTTTGGTGAATCCATCTGTGTTTTCCCTTAACTATAGCTAGAGGTCTGAAAACCGAAGTCAGAAATGCATGTACATAAGAAAATTTGAGCATTCAATAAGAAAATGAAGTCTAGTCCCTTCAGTACTGTTGTGAGTTTTATGAACTTTGCTTAAGCATGATGGCCCAACAGCAGCTAGAGGAACTAATCATTCCGAATGTAGGTATTATCATAGAGAGCCCAGGGGATTATAGAAATAGCACAGCAAAGACTAAGGAATTCATTTACTCTTCCATCTTCCTGTCTGGAGGGATGAACATGACACACTCAGCCTACTATTCACTGAAGTGGAAAACGTGTGTGAGTGTAGAAGGGAAGCAGGCCGGAAGTGGAAGGGAAGCAGGCCGGAAGTGGAAGGGAAGCAGGCCAGAAGTAGAAGGGAAGCAGGGCGGAAATGGAAGGGAAGCAGGGCAGAAATAGGAGGGAAACAGGGCAGAAATGGAAGGGAAGCAGGTCGGAAATAAAAGGGAAGCAGGGCAGAAATAGGAGGGAAACAGGGCAGAAATGAAAGGGAAACAGGATGAATATGGAAGGGATCTTTGAACGTGCATTGGATGGATGTAATTATGAATGACTTCATTGGACTGATGGCCATCAGTAAGAAAAGTAAGTTTGCTTTCTCATAAAGAGCACTGTGTGACTCAGGTGGATGAGGAAGGAAGCTTCCTGCAAACTGTTGATTCTAGCTGCAGAGAGGGAGCAGTGTGGGCAAAACAGCTGCTTGCATTTTTCTCATCTCTCTCTTTCTTAAATTTAATTTAATTTACTATTTTTATTTATTCACTTTACATCCAGCTCACTGCCCCCTTCCAAGTCACCCCCTCTCACAATCCTTCCTCCATCTCTCCCCTCCTCCTCTGAGTGGGTAGGGGCCCCTCTGAGACAAGCCCACCACCCTGGGACTTCAACTGTCTTTCATGCTAGGTGCTCCCGCACCCTCTGAGGCCAGACAAGGCAGCCCAGCTAGAAGAACATTTCCCACATACAGGCAACAGCTTCTGGATTACCCCATTCCCCCCCCCCCAATCCTTCTATTCCAGTTGTTCAGGGCCCACATGAAGGCCAAACTGCATATCTGCTACTTATGTGTGAGGAGGCCTAGGTCTAGCCTGTGTTATTCTTTCGTTGGTAGCTTTCTGAGAACCCCAAAGGTTAGTTGACTCTGTTGGTCTTCCTGTGGAGTTCCTATCCGGTTCCTGCGGTCCTTTGTCCTGTTTTGTTCTATGAGAATCCCCAAGCTCCACCCACTGTTTGAATGTGCGTGTCTGTATCTGTCTGAGTCAGCTGCTGGGTGGAGCCTCTCAGAGAACTACAAACATAAAAGAGTATCATAATAGTGCTAGGGATTGGTGCTTGCCCGTGGGATGGATCTGGCATTGGGGCAGCTGCAGAGCCTGGGGCTCAGCAAATAAAGACCACGGCCAATGTGGAGAATGGGGCAGTAGATGAACGGTGGCCCAACACTCTTCCACTGGAACTGCCTTAGATTATTTCTATTAAATCCCCTGGGCTCTCTACAACAATTACACCTACATGCTGAACGATCAATTCCTCTAGCTGCTGTTAGGCCAACACGATGAAGCAACTTCATAAAAGTCACAACAGTACTTAAGGGAATAGACGTCATTTTGGAGCTATTGAATGCTGAATTCATGCACGCATGCATACCCACGGTCTTCTGGAAATGTAGGTGTTTAGAAATATAGTTAATTAGTAGATTTTATTCCTTGTCCTTTAGTTCCTTATATCTGTGTACAAAGCATCATAATTGAGTGTAATAGGGAAAAAAAGCAAACGACTCAGTTTTGCTAGATGAATATGAATGAAAAAACATTACGGGCTCAAATATGTGCTTTGAAATAATACTTCACAAATAAATATATTACACGTTTTCACAAACAGAACAGGGTACTATTGGTTTATCACGCCCAATTAGACTATAAACTGTTATTCCTATTTTACTCAGTAGCTTGATTTTCTTAAACACTACACCAGGAGAAAGGTTGATTAAGTTTTATGAATCCTGTATCGTGATGTCCATGCTCAAGAGGAAAACAGTGCAGAACATATAGTTTTCTCTGTGGTTAATATGTAAATCATGTATTATCTGAATTCTTTTGCCGAAACACGTCTGGACTGGATACATTACACAGTTTGCTCGCCCATAAATCTTGGAGACTATAAGGCTCCAGTGACAGCGTCTTATCGTCACTCTTGTCATCTAGTTTTAAAATCGCGATGTGGTTTGCGAGAGCCTGTCTTAAGTCACAATGCCAAGTTCCTGTAGCAACAGTCGTCCACTGTGGCACTAAAGTCCCTGTATAGTTAACTGTATTTTCGGGTGCTTTGTCCCATCGTGTTGATCATAAGCCTTGCTTAAGGATTTCAAACAGCGACAGCACCCCCCCCCCACCCGCCCCGCGCGCGCCCCTCATCCTCCTCCTTGGTCCTAAGCTATAGGTACCCATCAAGTCCTATTTCCTTAAAGATTACACAGGGAAGCCCACGCGGAAGACATTCGTCTACTGTGCAACAGCGACCCCTGATGGCCCGATGCTTCCAAGGCAGCCAGCAACCAGAGCTGTCTCCAATCCAGTCCCTCTTTGTTTTCCTTATCAGAGAGCTTTCCATACATACGGACCGGACCGGGGACTGTCTTTGAGAATGTGGGGCTCTGTTTGATACCCAGAATCTACAGATCAAAGTTTCAAAATCTTTACTACTCGTCGTGTACAAATCATAGGTCTTTGTTTTCTCTTCGTGACCGTTAATAAGAGGAGTTTTGATGGTGGTGGTGGTGGTGGTGGTGTGTGTGTGGGGGGGTGTTTTTGGTTTTTTGTTGTTGTTGGGTTTTTTTTTTTCCCCTTTCTTTTTGACAACCAATCATAACAAACTTGCACATTAGTCAAAGGCTTTGATGGTTTTTTGTTTGGAACGAGAAAATGCCTGAAAAGTAAGTAAAAGTCTCGGGTACTTGGAGGAAGGAAAAGGAATAATGCTTGTAGCAAGAACACCCGCATGATTCATCCCTGGAAGCTGAGCGCCGACTCCATTTCTTTTGTAGATTTCTCCCGCTCCCCCTCACTCCCCCCCCCCCCCGCTTTGTTCTGCTTCAGACCTTTCAGAGGGCTAAAATACATTATTACCTTGTTAAATCTCTACCCAAATCATTTCTACAGCCTGAAGCTGTTTTGACGTGGGTTGAGCATCACTCACACACACAAAAGAATTGCTTTTGTTCCCAGAAGCTCTCATTGGCTGAACGGCCTCCCTTACGGACCAATCAGAATCTAGTTGTCAGGCTTGGCAGGCTATTTTTAACCCACCACACAAAAACACTGGGTCTTGGAGGCTGTCCGCTGCAGAATGAAAGTCCCCATAGTAAAAGGGAACAGATGAATGTATTTTGGATGTCACAGAGTGTTTGACATTTTCTCTTTAATTCCGTATACACTGTTACATTAGCATGTGCTTTTTGAAAACAACTAACTGAGAAATGGACCTGCATCGTTGGCCCCATCCCACCCCGACCCCTTTTGAATAACCCTTTTAGAAAAGGAAAGCCTAAAATATATTGTATTCAGGCTTGATCCAAAAAGCAATACATGTGGTGTGGAGATATTTCACACACACACACACACACACACACACACACACACACACACAAGTTTCAATAAAGAAATGGGAAGGTGCTTTGTTTATTTAACAAGGGATTTTTACAGGTTTTTCCATCTTGGGTTGACAAAATTTTCAGCGGTGACTGGAAGAGAGCTACAATAATATCTGCCTTTCCTCCTTACTCTTTAAATATGTATATGATTACTTCAACATGTATACACATTATGTGCGGCAACTAATAATATAAATATTTGGTGTGGGGTATTTTGGTTTGGGGTGTTCAGTTAAAGCACTGTTTGCAGCATATTCAACCTATACTTCAGTGGGGGAGAGTATTTTTTAACCTCCCTAAAAACACTTTAAGCAACAAGATATTAAAACACATAATTTGAAAATTAGCTGACATATATCCAGGAAACCAAAGTTGCCAAATGGGAAAATGCCAGGCTGTAAAGTTTGGTTTTTCCCCTTAGCCTTCCATTTAATCAGCCAAAAAAGAGAAAAAGCTAGGTCGATTTCAAAATGTGTATCACAAAGGAATTTTACTGGCAGAAAGGGAAACTATGTCCTGCAAAGGAGAGTGGGGTGGGGAGCCCTAAATAAAAAGGACAGCAAGAATCTTCTCTATTTCTTAAAAGAGATTTTGGATTGTAGATTTGGCCAGTATTTATTTACCCAAATTTGGGGATATGACTTTACTTGTTATTCTTTGTTAATCTCCAGAAAAATACTCCTTACTTTTTGTTGCAAACCATAGAAGTATCATTTGAACATGGTGACAGGCAATTGTAGAAATCTCACAAAGGCTCCTGGGAGAAATGACTCTGGTACTACTCAAAGATGCAGGCATGCTTTTCAAAGAGAGTCTTCCATGACAAGAGTGACCAAGGATAGGGAAAACTTCATACACACACACACACACACACACACACACACACACACACACACACACACACACACAAAATCTAGCAGAACTGTGGAGGACAGTGAGATTTAGGGAACACAGATTTCACAGTTGAGAAAGGTCCCCTGCATTTCTGACAGAGAAATTTAACATCTGTAACAATCAATGCACCTGGAAAGGAGGTCACTCTTTCCAACAACAATCCCAGACACAGTAGGACAGCTTTCTAAAATCTACATAATAGCTCCCAGGAACTTTGCTAGGTTTAGATAGATGACCAGCTTCGGACAATTTAGTTTACTATCCATCCTTAGTACATAAAGAATCTGATAAAACTGAGCCCGGGCAGGATTCTTATCTCTTGGCAGTGGCATAGCACCTGGAACTCCAGCAGAAATTAATCCATGGCCCTTTTTTGATGCTAGACCCTTTGGGGGTGGGGGCATGTATTTTTGCTATTGGCTTAATCCTCTGGCAAGTGCTTTGTTTTTTTTTTTTTTTTGGTTTGGGGGTTTTTGCTTGTTTGTTTTGGTTTTGTTTGGTTTTTTTTTTATACCTCATCTGGTTTAAAAGTAAATATACAACAATAATAACGATTTCTAAATGTGTTTCTGACTCTCATTCTCTGTTTATATATAAACTTTCTTGAAGAAAAAAAAAACCTAATCCAACAAAATAAGTATCTTATTCTAAAAAAACAAAAACAAAACCCCTTAAAACCCCTCCACCCAGCATTTGGTACGTTTTATACCTGGTGTCTATTTTGTTGTCCATGGTAACTCTGGAGAAGAAACCTCCCCAGATTCCTTGGCTGGACCTCTATGGGAATGGTGATCAGAGAAGGACTGGGCTGCTGCCAGGTCCCAAACTAAGAACTAACCAGGAAGAAAGGAAGTTATTTCTATAGATTCTTATATCTCCAAGGTGTCTTGTGCTATGTGATACTATTTGGAAGGATTGCCTGCTGAATGAGCTGTGGTAATGTTAACAGAGAGCTGGTGGCAAATCCTGGACTTAAACACTCGTGCTCACCAATTTGTAGAATCAACAAGGCAGACAAAATCATAACAGGCCAGACACTAGTTCTATCATGAAAAGAGGAGGTGCTTGCTTAGGAGAGACAGTTTCCTGAGTGTTGGGTAAAATGGTGGAGAAGGATGTCTGTCATGAAGCTGGTGTCTTCCCCTAACTTTTCACTGCCCAGGAGTCTTGCTTCGAGCTCTCCCTCAAAGCATTTTCTTCTGGGAACATTTCTAAATTTCATCATAAATTGTACCCCCTTCCTCACTCCTCACTCATCTTCCAAATTGCAGTGGAGAAAATCCTGGGGATCCTTCTCTCTTTCTCTTTTTAGACTAAACATTGTGTTGGGGAGGGGGGGAGAAAGAGAGAAAGAGAGGGTATGTGTGTGTGCATACATATACCATTGAACACAAGTGTGTAGATCACTTCTGAACATTCCATAGGACACATTCACCATTTCCTTGACTGTCTTGTTTTCAATTTGGCTAATTCATGGCCCTCCAGAAGAATTTTCTGTGTGAATTATGTTGGCTTTGTTGAGTCCATGGTACATCAGAACAGTCTGTGTAAGTAGTGTTTTCTACTGAAAAGTGTCTGACTGTAGTACTACCCATGGCTTCTTCTTTGACCTCTTTTGATTCCTTTGAATCATTCACTGTTGGACAGGTCATTTCTCTTAGGTTAATTTGAAAACATATGAAGCATTTGAATGTTAGCAATGGGCAAAGGAAAGTACCTTTAAAAAACAAAGACCTCGTAGGATATCAGAATCTGGAGTGGAATAAGGACATTAGAAGTTTTAATTAAGGAAAGTTTAATAGAAAATTTAAGTGGGAGGGTAATTAATTATGCGAGGATGATTGACATTCTAAGTCCTAGTGTGCAGGTTGAAACCTGGAAACAATAACAAGAATTTTAAAATTAACCATGTAAATGAAATTTTCATCCAGAGTGAGGTAACCAATTTGGAGAAATGCACTCTTTATTGTGACCAACCAGTCAAGGTCACATAGAAGCCATTAAAATGTTTATAATTAAGAATAAAGACAAACATAGAACATGGCTGACGTGGAAACAAGGGAAATCTGAGAAATTCAAAGTAAAAATAAGAACCTTCGAGGGCATTTTAACTGCTTTAATCTTTATTTCTGGATTTTATAAACAGATCAAACAGTATCGTGTATTGCATAGAAACACTAAAATACATTTGTTAAATAGGAATATAATTGCACTTACATTGTATTGTCAGGATAAAGTTCAGTAGATACTGGAAAAAAATGTCATGATGGCCTCAGAATAAAAGAAGGAAGTGTATTATATTTCTAGGTTGTAGATCTACATATGTATGAATGTAGGTGTGCATATGCAGGTCAGAGGACTGCTTGTGGAGTTCTCTTTCCACCATGTTGGACCAAACTCAGGTCATCAGGCTTGGAAGCAAAAGCCTTTGCCATGGAGCAGTCTTATGGCTTCCAAAAGAATGAAATTCAAATGATTCTTTTGGTTTTAATAAAACACCATGAGTTATAAAACTGATTGCATCAATCAGAAAACTAAGAAATAACAGTTGGGGAAAAAATTCAACGTGTTCCATAAGCATGTGATTTTAGGAAGCTGTTCAAGTTTGTGAAAACTTGAGAAGCATCCTTTCCCACTGGTATTTAAAATCATGAATCTGATCTTTACATAAACTGATTATTACAGTCAAGTGTCTAATAATCCAAAAATAGGTGGGGATGATATCAGTTATACAATTATGGTTTTTATGCATAAAAATAGAGAGCCCATAAGTAATAGTCCCAATGAGTGATCAGAAACCAACATCATAAGGTCTTTTTCCTACTAGACCTTAGCCTAGAGAATGTCCAAGAGTTCTTCCTGATAACTGACCCTTCCAATAGAAACTCTCATCCTTCATGCATTTCGAAAGCCTCTGTCATTCCTAACTGTGGACTATGTATCGGTTGCTACCGACAGAACTACCTAGGAATGCTTGGACACATCCATGTTAAACATAAAAGTATTCAAAGAAGGCTATGAAAACTTTCTTAACAGTCTTGTTTTGGTGATTGGGTACAATGCACCAAGTGAACATCTAGTCTTCTTGGTGCCCTTAAAAGTACAGCTATGGATTTGCCTTCATATGACTTCGGTTTGGTGTGAAAGGGCTTTTCAAAGTGTGTTCTACTTAGCCATGGGTACTAATAACCATAAAAGACTCAAGCTTCCCTCCTTCTTGACTTACTTGAATGTCAATGCTATGCTTTCTCTGATTACAATCACAAATATGTATTGAGTAGTTTACAGGGCTCATTAGACTGTGGCCACAGCCTGCACAACTACTGAGTATTGCTTCTTCAGCAGGAACACTTTTAAAAAAAGACATCTTTACAGATGTGTCTAAAGTCTCACACAGCCATGAAGCCCGAGAATTGACAGAAGAAATGGAGCCAGTGTGGGTAAAGGAATTTTGATGCATAGTGGAATACTCCATACTAAAGATATTTAAGTGGTACACTCCTCTCTTCACCTCTTAGTCTTCCTAATTTAATATCACTTCCTAGAAGTGTTGGGAATCGTCAATATGTGCATAACTTTGACTTTCGTCATGGGTTACGACCTGGTCAACTTTCAGTATGCTTAAGAACACCACAAAACCAATGCCAAGCACCCAACCTGGAAGCCCAGAACAGACCATTGCTCAGATAAGTTATCACTTACACATAGAAGGAATTTTCCTTGGTACTTCTAGGAGAAAGGGACAGCTGGATCTGGCTGAGGTCTCTGATTTGTGTAAGCTAACTCATGCAGTAAGAGAAATCACAGGTCACACAGACCTTATGAGAATCTGACCAAAGCACTTGGCTCAGGTAGAGGGTATGTTTATTCCCACAAGAGAGGCGGGGCCAGGGTGTGTGTGTGTGTGTCCTTCAACACAAATCTCCAAGGTTTGTGTAAATTAAGCTAGATTCTAATACAAGGGCCAGGTAATTAAAACCCAGAGAGCTTGTGCTACAGTTGGAGTGTCAATGGGACTGTCTATAATAGGTCACTTTATAGACGGAGGGTGCTGCTGATGCTTATTATCCTGACAGAGCAAGGACTGTCCTTGTTGAACCAGGGGCTGAAGGCGGCACACCAGCAATGGAGTATGAAGGTAATGTTGCCCATTATCTTCACCTTGCTGTTGGCATCCTGGCGAAATTTGATTTCCACACAGTGATAACTGGAGTTTAAACAGGACATGAACTTGAAAGCCCGGGTTTGCCTTCATACTGAAGGACAAATTTAACTGTGTGAGCAAATCCATCAGGAGAACCCTGGTTCTTAGTCATTTGGAGCTGTTTCTTAAAAGAATAAAAAGACAAGTCCTGTTGCTTGCAAATAACATACAGCTTGCTTTTCTAGTTCTAGAAGCTGGGATGTCCTAGGTGTGGGTAGTTTCAGTCCCTGGAGATTTAACGCTTCCTGGATCATGAAAACTATTTTCTCTGCTCCTGTGTTCTTAAATAACTGTTGGAGTAAAGGAGATCCTTGGGGCCTCCTTAATGAAGGAACTAATCATACCAACAGAGGCTTTTTTTTTTTTTTATCATAACAGAGCCTTGGAGTTTCAGATTTCTGCTTATGAACTTGGGAACACACAACCCATCCCTAAATGTCCAAATGGTAATTCGTCTCTGCTCAGAAAAAAAAAAAAAAAAAAAAAAAAAAAAAAAAAAAAAAAAAAAAAAAAAAAACATAAAATATTGATGAGCTCCTGGGTAAAATAAAGCTTATTTCCCCACTGTCTTAAATTGAGTGAAAATCTAAGATAAATATTGGAAAGAGAAGGTGTGGGGATTAGGAAAAACAGTATTCCCTTTAGCAAAACCTCAGGGTATTCTGGTACACTAGGTTTGTCTAACTGCATCTGAGTCAGGAAAATGCAGCCCACCTGGGCTCGCTCATCAAGTCATGAGGTGATGAACTAGGTAGAGTTTGGGAGGTAGCCTAATGGGTTGCAGGATTCTTTATGTTCTTAAGAGGAGGACTCTTGAAGATCATTGAGTACAAGAGGAGTACAGCTGACCCTAGCCTTGTGCACTGTTTCTGCAGCCCTAACACAGCTGCAGCAAACAGGTCTCACTTTTCTTTTTTTCTGCCTCCTACACTGCTGTGGATTTTGAATTTTAACAGAGGAGGACTAAGGGGTGTTGGAGGCTCTTAGGCTTCCGGATTCCTTTCTCTGTTTATTAGATAATGAACAGCTTGCCCAGTGACTCCCTTTCCCATCTTACATTTCTTCTTTTCTTTTCCCAGCTATACATTTTACAGCGGTTCCCTGAGGCACAATAACCTTGGCCAGAGTTCCTATAAAACGGTTCTGTGTATATATCAAATCAGTATAAACAACATTATGGCTTCAGACACTTAGCCCTTTCAAAATGAATGCTCAGTCTCTTGTTTATGTGTTTTAAATTAGCCTTGGTACAACAAAATTTTTGAAAGCATATTCTTCCAAAAAAGTATTCTCTGGATGTAAGTAATTCCCACGTCCACTCATTTATATTTTATGAAATGATTGGTCGACTTGCTGTTGTGTTCCTGACAGTGCAAATACTGGGCACAAAGCAACAGTAAAGGCAGCCATTACTCCTGAGGAGTTTGCAACTTACTGTTGGTAAGATAGGGTTAGGATTTATTTTACTATCTTAATCTATTATTTATTTAATAGAAGCAAATTGGATATTTACAGATAAAAATCATTTTGAAATGGTAGTCCCCAAAATAGCCATGTCATTGAGTAATTGATAAATCAGACTTTTGAGATCACTCCTAATCTGCTGAACCAGAAACTAGACTGTTACCCCTTGACCCTGACATACATACATAGGCTGTAGAGCCACTGAAATATAGGGTGGTATCAGAGAAAGTGTAAAAGATGCTATTAGTCCCTTACGGTCAGAGAACTTTTCATGTGTGTGCATGTACAGTCTGGGAGGATATTCATGTACATATATATGCATGTGAAGGCTAGTGGGCAGCTCTGACTGCTGTTCCTCAGGCACAGTGAAACTTGCTTCTTAAGAAAGGGTCATTCATTGGTGGGGAATTCACTAATTAAGCTAGGTTTTCTGGCTGGCTAGGCCTGTTACCACACCTGGCTTTTTGATGTGGGTTCTGGCTATGAAACTCAGGTTCCCATGTTTGCAAGACAAGTACTTGACTGAGTTTCTTCTCTCTCAGTAGGTGAAGTTCCCTCTTAATAAAGGGTTGCTAGAAATTGGCAAGGAGATGAGAGGGAGAAGGCTGCTTCATATTAAGCAGGTACTGAATTAGACTAGAGTTCTTTCAGAACTCAGGAAGCCTTCCGAGATGCCAAAAATCTTGGCCTTGACTTTGGGTTTCCAGAGCTTCAAGAAAAGAAATGTCTGACATCTCTGTGTGGTGTTTTGTCAGAACAGCCTGAGTTAACCAAGCCTCCAGCCTCCTGTGAAGACTGTTTAGGGCTTACAGCAAGTTTCTGGATTATCTTTGCTGTTACCTCCTTAAATGTGGACTTCAGGGGGTCTCTGGAGGGCCCCCAATTTCACACTATCAATTCAGCTCTCTCCCCGACTCTCCTCTTACTGACTTGTCCAACTTCCTGTTATAAAAACCCCACATTTCTCAGGAGCAGCTGCCCCTCTGCTCTCCTTGTCTTCAGTGTAGCACCCTGTGAGTTTTGAATGTTTCCTGTGTAAAGAAACAAAGACACCCCACTCTCCGCTGCACCACTGCAGATTCCGGTCCATGTACTTTTCTGAGTTTACAAAGTAATAATCTCACAGATGTCCCATCAGAGCGGGATAAAAACCAAACAAAGCAAAGCAAGGCAAAACCCAAAACCTAGGACTTTGAAGGGTTGGTTATGCTTAGATTTTGTAAACGAATGGAAAACCAATATGCAAAATCTTTTCTTTTTGACTCTTCCAATTCAGATTATTCAAACTATGGATAGTTATATAGGACATTGTAGGTACAGGACAGTATAGGCTGGAAAGGACATTGACAGAATATGGGTTTGGATAACAAATTTTGAAGCCACTGGAGAGGGGAACTTTGTTCAGGCTTGTCTTCCTCTGCCTGCCATGTCTTGCTCTGCTAACCTCCTGTGACCTCCTGAATTCCCTTCTTCATCAATGAAAAGCTAAAAGCACAACCAGAAAACAGAAGAATAGTGAGACTCAGTTCCCAAGACCAGAAATGGAGGCACATGCATAATTTTTTTTTTTTTTAAAACATCACTACCCTCCAAAGAGCAGAAACAAAAGTGATTTACTTGGGAACCTTCTAGATAGTCATTCTTGACGCCAATATTAAAGCAGGTTCAAGCACAGGTACTCAAAATGGAAAGGCAGAAGGTATGAGAGAGCACAGCCTGTACTTTCAAGCCTGAAGCAGGCTACATCTTCCTGGAACTCTGCCTGGGGTATCAGTTTGAGAAGTGCCCTGACTTGTATCTCTCAGTCTGTAGCACCTTGTCCCCTGGGCTCCTTGTCACATACACTTTGCTGGACTAAATCACGTGCTGCAAAACTTCCTGCTCCATAAAGGTTATACAGAGTTGACCCTTTGTTCTGGGGGTTGATTCAAGGCTACCTAGGGAGATTGCTCAGCTCAGGGATTTGATCTAAAGATAAAGGCTGCTCTTGAAATAGGCTCTTCCACCCAGACTCCCCTTCCTCCAAGCACAATTCCAGGCTTTAAGGGAAGCCTCTTCTTTTAAGGCTTCTTCTTGTATGAGTATTGTTTGTAGTCTAATGCTCACCCTCCCACCCCAAGGCCTAGTCGTGGCCTTTAGTCCCTGTTGTTATTATAAACACTATTAAAGAAAAGAATTGTGTCAGCTACTCTTTATACCAGTTGCAGCTGGTTTTCTGTTGGAGAACTTTTTTTTTTTTTTTTTTTTTTTTTTATCGGAGGAGACACTTCTGGGCATGCCCAATTCTGTTCGGTGATGACCCAAATTTACTGTAGGTTGGCTGAAAGAGTTAGTGGAGATGAGTTGTTAATCTTGGATGCCTAGTCTTTCATACATTTCTTCAAAGAATTTGAACTGAAATATAGAAAACCAACCAACAAAAAGTTAAAAATGTCTTAATAGTCTTGTAAACAGATAGCAGTCTCCTATTCCACACGTACAAGAACGATGCTCCTTAACGAACCGGCTTCAGTTCTTGGCTAACAGAATAGCTCACATTAGTGTCAGTTTTCTGCCTCTGCGTCCCATCCGTCTGTGGAGACATTTCAGCGCACACTGTACGCATCTTCACAATGAAGGACAAGGGATGTATTTTCTTCTCTCTCTTTTCCCCAGCCGGGTTACTGCACTTTGGCTCTACGCTCCGGCCCAAGGCCTGTCACTGTCTTTCAGCAGCAAGGACTCAGCTGGGATCTTGTAAGGACTCCTTTCCTGGCCTGCCTTGTGACTAAACATGCTTTAAAAAAAGTGCCTCGCTCATTGTAGCTGTAACAGACCAGACTAAAACTTACCAAAAGAAGATAAAAGTGAATTTGTAAAAGCAGAGGCATGAGTCAAGAGGAGGGACAAGCACATCCTTTGCTGGGTGTTTGCATGTAAACAAACCCCTGCAAGCCCTGCCTCCTCCAGCCTCCTTTCTCTGTTACAAGGTACTCTAAGTCTGAGGGAGACTTCTTAGTGTGTCCACAGGATGACCCTAGGTTAGGCCTGCGGGCTTTTCCAAGAGAGGCCGGAGGTGAAAGACCCTTAATGTCCTGTAATACCACTTGAGACTATTTCCCTTTTTAAAAATGAAAAACGGACAAACTCTTCTCTGTGAGCCTGTTATCTCTGGCCCAGTGTCTTCAGCAGTAAGTAGTTGAATAAAACTATGTCCTCTACCAATCTCTGCTTTTCAGCATGTTTGCATTTTGGGATAGCAGAGGGAGAAAGTGGCCCCTCCCCACAGTGCCTGGTATCTGGACTTGCTTGTCCCCACTCGACCCCACTCCCCTCCCCTGCCCCCTGTCCCGCCATCCCCCACCCCCACCCCTGCTGTCATTTTCTAGGTTCCTTGTATATTACTCTAAGTAGACCATTTCTTTTAAGACTTAATCATGCTACTTGATTCTAATAGGATCCTGGGAGATGCCTTTACATGACAACAGAGTTGAGGAGAAATCAAATGTTCCTTGTGAAGAGAGAAGGTAAACTCAAACACTATATTTAATTGATTTTATCATTTCCTGTATCTTTCTATCCATTCTTTCCCATTGCCTTCAAAGTACATGTAATGCTATCTGAGATACAAGGCATGATTTATGTAGCAGATACTAACATTGTAACTTAACAGAACATTGACCAAATGGGTCCTATTTAATATAAATTCTCCTCTCATTAAAGTATTGTTGAGGCAGTGTTTCTCTCTAAAACTCATGAGTTTGCAATAATTTCTCTCTTAGTGAACTCTATGCATTAGGGCATAAGAAGTTACTTTGTGCCAGATTCTAGAAAATATTTAATTTTGTGGATTTTTTTAAAGAGGTAACAGATAATGAGTGATAATAATAACGGTTTGTGTTAATCAATAGAGTGACTTTTGCTTCAGGGATCCCTTCCATATGAAATATACTTTGCCAGTATGGAAAGGGGCTGTTTGCTCTTACAGTGCTTAAGTATCACTCAAAATGAAATCTTGACATCATGGTATTAGATGCTGTGTTTGTAAATAATGTTATATTAATGTATATTTTAATGTATAATTTGTTGCTTGTATACATCATAAATTATTAGCATTGAACCAGTGTTGGTCACAAAAATGCAATGCTTCTCTTGAATCTCTGTGTTCATTGGAGCATTATACTCAATATTTATGTCTCTAATAGAAATGCTTTTATAACCTGCATAATGCAATGCTATACATAAACAAGCCCAGTATAATGGAAGTGTCATTAAAAACTTTGTTCTTTGGTTTCAGATATGTATGTCACCAACACACATAGTTCTTTCTATAACTAAGCACTCCATGCTTTGAAATAATATTAAATAAAAATGCATGAGAAAAAGAATAGATCTTTCATACAACAGATATGTTAGGTTTTAATGAAAATTCAAGGCTTACATCTACAAATAGCATCCATGACTTATTTTTTAGTTTGATGTAGATTTATTTCAATTTGTTAAAAATGTATCTTATGAGAAATGGTCTATAAAACGTAGTTCTATCATAACCAAGATTGTGTTTCAATGTTGGTTTTCCATTGCTTTGTGGTTATTTATCTACTGTTAGCAACATTTAAAAGGCTGACTTTCAAAGACAAGGATCTTTTGTTTCCTGCTAATTTTATCAGACTTTCAACATAATGCTTACTTATGGGAAACAAAGGAAGAAAGAAAGAAAAACACTAGTTTGCTATTTTTGCGGATCTGTGTGACCCCTTATTTCAGTCCTTTGAATAGGAAGCCAAGGTCTTCTTGCCAGAACTCTCCCTCTAAGGGTGATTCCAGAAAAGTTTAATCTACTCTGGATAAAGGCAGCACCTTCACTGGAATGAGGTTCGAGAACAGATTTTAAAAAAATAATAAAAAAGACGAAGAAGAAGAAGAAGAAGAAGAAGAAGAAGAAGAAGAAGAAGAAGAAGAAGAAGAAGAAGAAGAAGAAGAAGAAGAAGAAGAAGAAGAAGAAGAAAAAGAGGAAGAGGGAGAAGGGGAGGAAGAAGACAAAAAGAGAAAGAAGAAGAAGGGTAGCAAGCTGAGTTGATTTAAAGGTTTTACCCTTTATATGACAAAGCTCTCCATGTTTTGAAATAACATTAAATACAAATGTAGAAGACCAAAGGGGAAAAAAAATGTCATAGATCTTCAATACCCCATATATATGGTAGGTTCTTAAGGAATATGCAAAGCTCACATCTGTAAATGACATGCATAATTTGGTTTGGGCCTTATGTAAATTTAATTTGTGCTCATTTATAAGGAGGATATACATATATATGTATGCATGTATATATATATATATATATATTCATTCATTATTATGAGTAGATAATAATCCTCACTGATGTCTGAAAACACTAAGCAGACACTCAAACAGCAGGAATTTCCAACAGCAGACATTTTTCAGGGCTTGCCAATTTATGCTGTCTTTAGTTGGTCGTCTGTTTATGTCTCTGCATGACCGAGTATGAAGATGAGAACTGAGGATCTCCAGGGCAAACATGTAGGCAGGGCCACTCTACTTTTAGCCTAAAGATTTGAAGTGCCTTCCATTACTGTTGATTGCGATCACTGTGACCCATTGGGTTAAAGTTATTATTCATCCCTGACTGCTCCCAGCTTTCACACTGTGGGGTTTCCAACTTCCTTGCTAAGGTGAAACTTATTTACACAGATCCTTGATTGCAAATGCTTAAAATAAACGTGCATAAGCACTAGTGTGGGCTGAGTGCCCTTTGCTCTAAAAAGCAAATGTGATACAGTTTTGAACAACACAGTTTGGGCAAGGGGATCTCATTCATGTTTAGGTACAGTTTTATACTCAAGAGAATGTTTTTGTTTATCGACAAAACACCATAGAAACTACACAGCATGCACTTTGCTGTAGTAAGAACACACTGTCATTTGCTTATTTCATTCTTTGCAAAATGTAAGTCTCATGGCTCTTTGAAATGCTCTCCGCCTTTAGGAATTTGGATGGCATTCTGATTGATATTCAATTTTAGTCTTGCATAAAAACAAGGGCTTTGAGCTCTGAAATCTGTTGCAGTGTTTCAACAGAAGTTAGCATTTTGTGTAAGCCATTCATTCCCCCAAGATGACAAATCTATGTATATTGAATATCTAATTTTGTTGGGGAGGTTTTTGACTCAGAATTGCATTTTGGCCATTTCATGTAACCATTACTCTTTCCAAGCTTGGGAAATAGGAGTTTTAAAAGTATTAGTTAGAGAAGGAAAAAAGGAAGGTAAGAAATGTTCTCATAAATGAATGCTCTTCATTGAAACCCATTCTAATCTAACACAGCCACAGGGGCGATGTAATTTCTCTATTGCCCTCCTTGTAAGAAAGAGTTGAGATCTAGAATTTAGAGAGATCCATGTGAAATTCTCCATCTACTTCTAAGACCCAAGTTTTCAATACAACTTTGAGAGAACTATTCCCTGGAGTCTGGCTCTGTCTGACTTTGTGTACTGGGTACTTTGGATAAACTACCTTCTATGGGAATGCTTCCCTGACAGGTCATCTTGGTACAAGATGCCCTACCATATACTTCAGCTTATAGATGACAGTGTCATCCAAAGGGACCAGCAACTCTATGAGTGCAGGTTCACAAAGAAGAACAGAGAGGACTTGTGGTTATTAATTACTTAGTATATTTATCATGTCTCTTTCGTTACTCTTCCCAGAACCGTGTTGATACAGACCGAGAAAGATGGGATAGTGCCTTGGAATAGTGGGAAAGCCTTGGCTGTCTTCGTGTGACCTCTAGAAGGAGTCTGGCCACAGGTATTGAGCAGTACGTGTCTAATGTCCACCTTGAGTATCAGATGCATGGCAACTTTCATTCTCAGCTTTGAGTATAATAAGCATCAGGGAACAACACAAACTCTGGCGTTGAGTTTGTAATTGTTTTATTTAATGTCTTTCACTACTTGTTACTGTTTGTTTGCTAGTTTTAAACTGCAGAAAACGAAGCTTAGAGAAAGCTTACATGAGCTATCCGAAGTCCCAGAGAAGGTGGAGCAGATATAGCTGTGCACGTGTAGGCTTGCCCGGCTCCATGTGCGCATGTTCAGTAACCCCCCTTCCACGTGCGCATGCTCAGTAACCCAGCTCAGTAAACGGTGTTTACTCAGTGTCTTCCAGGCAGTACCTTGGGAATTTACCTTTTGTAAATTAACTGTGAAGTGATAGAACAAAATGCACAACGACAGCCAGGACTGTCTCTTCATTTACGGTACAGGGTAAAGGAATAATTGACGGTGTCTGAATCCTCGATGCCTTGATGTAAAATATTATTTGCTTGGCTCTTTTACATACCATGTGCACCTCTTGCCATGCCTTGGGTTTGAGATGGTCTCAATGTGGTTAATTTGGGAGAGGGCCTCTCCATGCACCATTTGCAAGCTCAAGGGCACACCGGGAGAGAGTTTTGGAGTCCTGAGTAGCAGCAAAGACAGTGAAAAAGCAGAGGATGTTGAGTTTCAGGTCACCCCAGATCCTTGTTGCACAAACGCCTCAGCTGAAGAAGAACAGGCGGAAGGTAGTAACCTCAGAGCAGCCCTGATTAGCACACTGGACACTATGCCCAGTACTACGAATTACTGAATATTATCATATGTAGCATGTTAAATGTGGCAAGAGAGTAATTTGCTCCATAAAACTTCCTGTTTGCTAATGCTTGGCCACACCCAGCACTAGCCACTGGGTTCCTTAGGGCGGCCACTGAATACTGGCTGTTTATTCAGGTGAGCACTGAGCTCTGGTGATTTATTAGGATGGGCACTGGGGACTGGTTAGTTTATTCCAGTGAGCAATGGGACCAGTTGGTTTATTCAGGTGAACGCTTAAGCACCGGTTGGTTCATTTTGGTGAGCACTGAGCCCCTGCTGGTTTAATAGGGTGGCCACTGACCTAGCATGACAGGTGTCTTCATAATAGGAGATTTAGGCATAGATCTGTACACAGCAAAGACCCTGTGTAAATATAGGGTAAGGTCATAAATTAGGGATTTCTAGAGTCTCAGAACTTAGAGAATGAATATCTTTCTCCCTTTCCCTCCCCCCCATAATACATATGGAAATGACTCATAGACAGCAGTCCAGTTAATCCAACAACAACCAGCTAGATTACAAGCCTGTGTCTTCTCACTTCAGAGGTCCAGACGGAAAGTGGATTCACCTACTTAAAACCAAGCAGAAAATCTCTCTGGATTATAGTTCACATCTCTGGATTATAGTTCATTCTGGATACAGTCAAGTTGACAACCAAGCCTAGCGACCATCTGTAAACCAAAGAATGAGAGCACACAGGAGGACCCAGCCCTGCCGGCATCTTGGTCTTCAACTCTGGATTTCTAGAACTTTGAGAAAACCGATTTTGTGGTGTGAAGCCTCTGACACGTGGTGCTTTGTCATGGCAGTACAGCCCAACAATTTGCATCTGGAAAACAGTGGATAAAATAAGTTTTGTTTGAAGCCCAGGGGAGAGATGTCTTTTGGGGATATCAAATTCAGTGGGTGTGTATTACTTTTCCCAGCTTACTAGTTTTCCTCCTCCTTTTCCTCCCCTCTTAGTTTTCCTTAAGAAAAAGAAAAAAAAAAAATGGAGTATAGGACCCATCCAGGGGTGGTGCTGCCTTTATTCAGAGTGGACCTTTCCTCTTCAGTTAAACCCTTCTGGACTCTCCCTCAAACGCACACCATGGACTTTCTAAATCGGACCCAGTTGATAATGAAGACCTGACAATCCGGGAGGAAGAGGAGGTGATGGCAGAAGCGACAGATAAATGAGCAAAGGCACTTACTTGTAAAGAAGCTGCATCTCCGGGGCTTTGGAGAGAAATCAAGGGGATGGAGCCATGACCATTGCAGAATGGGCCTAAGAATGGTGTAAAGGAAAGGGCTCTGTCCTGCAGCTGTGTCCAGCTCAGCCACTTGCCAGCTCTCTCAGCTCTGCCTCTTCACTAATGCACAGTCACACCTTGTAAATGACTCTAGGGAGTAAAGGGATAGGCCTTGTCAGGAGACAATGGAAGACAGAGGGAAAGAGAGATAATAGGAGATTTAGGATCACAGGATCACACCCAGAGATGGAGACAGAGAGGGAGGAAATTGTAGTTAACGAATAGATTAACAATTTGAATCACTGACTTCTTTTTTCTTTTCTTCTTGTTTCTTTCTTTCTTTTTTTTCTTGTACTTTTAAACAGTTGTACCTTATTTTACTTACAAGAAATTTTAACAGAATCAGGATCCAAGAAGAAGGTAGGGTTTTTTTTTTTTTTTTTTTTTTTTTTTTTTTTGGTGTATATTTATCGTCCCCTAGTGGTCAGCTTTTGAATTACTCTTACACGCCGGGAAAAATTAAAACATTCTCACAAAGTGTTGACTCTTTTGTTTGTTCTGAAGCTGTTTGGTGAGTGTAACTTACTTATATTTTGCATCCAAGACTGACCTAAATGTATCTTCATATTCTGATTTAATATACAGTATACAAAGTTCAGTCAAGCTGGTGATTACCATTAATTAAGAGCATGCTACACATTAGACTCACTAGGCACTGTGCTTTGCTGAGCTTGGCTAGGCCTTGGTGGGGACAAAGTGACATAGTTTCTGACCTTGGGGCAGGGTCACAGTGTGAACCTCCATGAGTGTCGGTGGCTGCTTTGGCCATATGGATTGTTAGAGTAATAACGTACATATTTCCTGGACCCACTAGCAATGGAAGACTCTTTCCTCCCTGTTAACTAACATTAATGATTCCATGATAATTCAAGATAGCCGCAGGTCAGGAGTCCAGGGTGTGTCTGTCTCAGCAAAGAGGTAAACTAAACACTGGGACCGTCAAGACAGCTCTTAAAGCTAAGGAAAAGAGCTCTAAGTATAGGAGTTCGAAAATGTATAATTTCTCTACTCTGCAAAAAGTAAGGATGCAATATGAATTATAGGAGGGGCTTCTGGAATCTGAATGAACAAAAGCAGCTGCTCTTTGAGCCAACTTGTTAGAAAATTACTAAGGAAGGAGATAAAGAGAGGAAGTGGTGATCACAGGAGATCCCACCCAGCTACATTTTTTGTTTATGCTTACAAAGGCAGATAGATTCCTGAGCTCAGGATCAGTCAAAGACCAGGCAAGGTTAGGCCCAGCTGTGGTAGAAATGGTAATTACAGGGCAGAGTTCCACCCAACTAGCTTATCATCTGTACTTAACAAAGACAGACAGATCTCTGAATTCTTTTGCAAAGTTAAGAAAAAATATATATAAGGTTGCTGTCTTCATAGAATCAAAGGGCTGTGTCATGGGTATTCTGATTTAAAAGGTAATAGAAGGAAATCTGGAGGAAATGACTTGATTGATAGGTAAAATAAAAGACTGGACTTGCCTTTTGCAGGATGATGAGCTATCTAGAGAACTTTTTAGGATAAAGAGAGCTGCTTGGAGAACTGACCCAAGCCAGCAGGACATGGACAGAGAGCTCCCTTAGAATACCAAGCAAGCAGAATACAGAGAAATCTTCAGAGAGAAAGTAGATCACAGGGAGAAGCAGACTGGAAAAGCTGTATCAGGTAGAAACAGGTCCTCAGCTTGGGGACCCACAGTTTGACTTCAAGTCCTTTTTTTCTGCTCCCAGACACCCTTCTCTCAGAAACCCTCTTTAAGTTGAGACCTTGGCAGGGCTTGAAAGTTTCTTCCACTGTATTTCACTTGCCTTTGATGCCCGGGTCCAGAGTTGTTATTATCTTCCTCACATGATAGTTCTGATCATGGTGACTGAATCAAAGTGAGACAGGCATCTGCACTAAATCTGCTTCTTAGAGGTGAAGTTTATTAATTTCACGGCTCATCACAGCATCTTAAACAACCCCTGCCGACATTTACTTATCACATTATTATCCTGCTTAATGCATTTACTATGTATATATTACCTATAATATGCCATTGATATTATTTGGTAAGGGTTCATACGTCAATTCACAGTGTACTAACTTAGCATCTGCTGTTGACCATGCATGCATTGTAGTCAGTAACTACTTGATCAGGGGATGTGCTTTTTAATGTCTCTGTGAAGATCAACATCATGCATTGTAGTCAATAACTAATTGATCAGGAAATGTGCTACTTAATGTCTCTGTGAAGATTAATGTCAACCATTGTCTAAAGACTTCACAAAGCTATTTTTTCCCACTTGATATCACGATAGAGTATATTATTCTATAATGTTGGGGCTTTTCAGCATTTAGTCTGTATTTTTTTTTTTTTTTTTTTTTTGTCTCTCCAGCACACTGTTTCTCTCTTCATATATATATATATATATATACCAGGGCTTCTAGAAAGAAAATAAGATATCAGTGAGCATCTTCTGCTGGGACTGAGTAAATCCTAAAATAAAAGTCTAGAATCTAGCTTGAAACAAGGAAAGTGGCCTTCTTCAGCACTCATTTGCTTCTAGTCAGTCACACGACTAGTCTAGATGTGAAATGATGAAGGGATAACTTGGTGGGAGGAAGTCTACATTGCACTGCAGAGCATGGAGAACGGGCTCTGCCTGCAGTCAGTGAAGCAGCCATCCTGCCCCAGTACCACAGCAGGAGGTACCCTGGCAAAGAAGTCACAGTGGGAAATTCTCTACTCTTGGCTTTTCCACTCTTTACATTCCTTATTATTAGTCCAGTGCACTGGGGTGGCCGATATCCAGAGGAGAGGAGACACCAAAAGCTGTTACAAGCAGTTTTTATACTTTTTAGGGGTACAGGTTACATCAGCAAGGTTATAATTTAAATTCATTAGCTAAGCACATTGACCTTTAAACCTATTGGTTAGTGAGCATATGTGTCAGGACCCTAACTGGGACTCTAGAGGGTCAGATGGTTATCAGTCAGCACATTTTACAATTCTCCTGAGAATTATTTACTCAAGAAAGTCCTTTAGGCCAAGGCAGGGTGGGCCGCTGGGGCATCGTTTCCACACTACTCCCTCCATGTCTTTTTGAAAGGCGGTCTCCCGGAGATACAAAGGCTCTCTGAGTCTTTCATTGGAAGCATATGGAGAAGGTTTGTGAGACAGAGTGGGAAATCAGGAGACATAGAGGACGGGATTGTGGGAATCACTTGGAATTGTTATCTCAGGAAAAAAAAAAAGGTGAGGCAGATAGGAAGGTACTCAAAGGCAGAAGGTGCAACCTCAGCGGCATTAGAACAGGACACATGCTTTAGAGGTTACCAGTTTGTTGAGCAGTGGGCAAGTGGAGGGGGAGGCTCAAAACAAATCCCAAGATGTAACCAGCTCAGCATGATATATTCTAGTTCCATCAATTTGCCTGAAAAATTCGGGATGTCCTTGTTCTTAATAGCTGAGTAGTATTCCATTGTGCAAATGAACCACATTTTTTTGTACCCATTCTTCCATTGTGGAACACGTGGGTTGCTCTATGTTCTGGTTATCACAGATAAGGCTGCTATGAACATGGTAGAACATGTACCTCTGTGGTACAATAGAACACCTTTTGGGTACAGCTGGGTCATCAGATCAATTTTCAATTTTCTGAGGAACCTCCAGATGGTTTTCCAGAGTGGTTGTACCAGTTTGCAATCCTATTAGCAATGGAGGAGGGTTCTTCTTTCTCCACATCCTTGCCAGCCTGTGCCGTCATCTGAGTTTTGCAGGCTAATTGATGGAACTGGAAAATATCACGCTGAGTGAGGTAACTCAGACCCAAAATGACATGCATGGTGTGTACTCACTAATAAGTAGATATTAGCCAAAAAGGTACGGAATACCCAAAATACAATCCAGAAAACTCAAGAAGGTTAACAAGATGAGGGGCACAAGTGAGGATGCCTCAGTCCCACTTGGGAGGGAGAAGAAAGCAATCATAAGGAGTGGTGGCGAGGGAGGGAGGGAGGGTCCTGGGTGGGAGAGGGGAAGGGGAAAAGGGGTATAGGAACATGATCAGGTACTGGGGGGGGGGCAGGAATGAAGCCCTGAGGGCCAGCAGGAAGAATAGAAATAGGCAATCTCAAGAGGTAGGAGGTAGGGGGACACTATAGGATGTACCAGAGGCCTAGGAGATGAGAGATGCTCAGAACTCAAAGGGAGGGACCTTAGATGAAGTGCCCTGTAGTGGGGAGAGGAGACTTGTAGGCCCACCTCCAGTAGAAAGACAGGACTTCAAATGGAGAAATGGGGCTGCCATCCCACAGTCAAAATCTCTGACCCAGGATTGTTCTGCAAGAAAAAAATCTGCAAGAAAAAGAAATGGAGAAGAGCCTGAGGGAAAGGAGTTCCAGTGACAGGTCCATCTTGGGTGGCCCCAAGGTCTGACACGATGAATGATGCTGTGGTGTGCTTATAGACAGCTAGCATGGCTGTCCTCTGAGAGGCTCAAGAAGCAGCTGAAAGAGTCACAGTGCACAGAAGCTGGGAACCCATGGGGTTGAATTAGGGATAAGCTGGAAGAAGCTGAGGAGGATGGTGTGACCCCATAAGAAGATCAGCAGTCTCAGCTAACCTGGACCCCTGATATCTCTCAGAGGCTGAGCCACCAACCAGGCGTCATACACTATCTGCTATGAGGCCCCTGACACATATACAGCAGAGATTTCCAGGGCTGGACTCAGTCAGAGAAGAAGCATATAACCCTTGAGAGACTTGCTTGAGGCCCCCGGTGGGGAGGTCTGGTGTGGTGGGGGTGGGGGAATGGAGACATCCTCTTGGAGACAGGGAAGGGAATGAGGAACAGCTAGAGGGTGGACTGGAAGCAGGGGGTAATAACTGGACTGTAGAAAAGGATGAAAGATCAATAATGACAAAGGACGTAACCAGGTTCTCAGTGCATTTGGAAATCCCCTATTCCTCTAACCATGGAAAGGTGCAGCTTCATAAAAAGTATATGACCACCTGCTACTTGCTTACCAAGTAGGTTTTCCTGTTCTTGTCCTGGGAGAGCGTAAATCGTTACTGTGCATGGCACAAGCCATGGATTTTTAAAGACAGTGATACTTTCTTAACTACAGGATAATATTCTTCTTTATAATTATTTCCCTCGATATTAAAATTCTACATTCAGAATTTCCTCTGGCTATCCTCACTTACCCTGGCCTTGGAGTAACATTTGTGTCACACCGAATTCCAATAGAGTTATGTTTTCTGTCTCACTGCCAGGATTGTATGGACAGAACTAAGTGTGTGTCCTGCTCAGCATCTACTCACTCGTGTTCCACACTGTGTTTGTTTTAAAAATAAACACATCTCTTTACTACGGGGCTGATACTTCCCTAAGGATAAACCTTTGGTTTCTCACCTCTTAGGTCTAATATCATATATGCAGGGGCCTGGAATAACTCCTAGATGAGGCTCTGACTAAATTAGAGTACATTTCATGTGTAGCCTGAATGACAGCGTATCTGCTTCCATATCTAAAGTTAATGTACTGATTTCTTCTTTAATAATCTATTGACTTACGTCCTTTTACACAGTCATTTGATTTATACTTACAGCAATACAGAGTTCAGTGCTGTATTGTTTCTATTTTTTGTTGAGATATGAAAGTCCAACTTGTCCCTTTCTTCCATTTCTTCCTCCACACACTCTCTTGTACCAATTCTTGCTCTCACTCAAATTAGTGAAGAATTATGAGACTACGTTAGTCTTCCCCAGGGAAGGGCACAACTGGTCAGTTGGCCCAAAATCAAATGGTCATCCCTAAAAGCATGCACACTTGTGACATTATACATACTGAGAAAGGTGCATTTAGGAATACGTATGGGTGTCTGTTACCAATATTGTTGGTGTTCCTTTGGGACTTAGCACATAAGCCTACATATAACTTATGTTAATTATAGGTGGATTGAATGCAGGATACACACATACGCACACGCATACATGTATGTGACAACGATTACTGAAATAGGGAGTTTCATTTTAAACATTAGATCACTGAGGTTCATGAGCACTTACACATGAAAACTCAGATGTTTGAGGACAGTCCCACATCCAGTGGTTGTGCATTACTCCACTGCAACACGTCACGTGTGATCTGTTTTCTTAGATTCATGTCTTGGGCATTCATAACAGAGGTGGAGAATGGTGACCTTGACTTATCAACTTAACTGCTTTCACTGTAATGCAGCACCTGGCTAGCATGTCATGTGTCCACCAGATGGCGCTGCAGCTCAACTCAGTACCAAGCCTCTGCAGCAACTCTTGGCTAGGTTCAGGCATTTTTGTTACACTGTCTTACCCACTTTTTTTCCAGCTCTCATTTCCTGGATTTTTCATTTTTCAAAGGAAAAAAATGCTTTGGGTTGTCTTCCTATGGAGAAAGAAAGTCACCTTGAAGCCAGCACCAGAAATGCAGATCACACAAAAGCTCTTATAAATTATGATGTATTTGTGCCAAGACACCTTATCTAATCATAAAAATACAAAGTTAGTAACTGTGGACCCCCACTGGACTCGCAACACAACTGTTGAAACACTGGTAAACATCTGCTGGGGGCCATAGAAGGTTCTGGAGGCTAGGGAAAATTACCACACTTTTACAAGAGCCCCAGATCAGGCCCTGAACTTTAATCCATGTTTAATGACCATGAATTATGTGTGGACTCTTATGTTGAGTCCCAATGTAACATTTCCTGGTTGTTATCACTGATTTCTGATAACCAGAGACATTGCTCAGCACCTTACCTATTCAGTGTTTCCAGCCCCTACTACAATTCATATTTTTAGGCACTTATGTAGCCTTTGGGCACAGATAATGGAAGGGAAGCTCAGGGAGGTTGAGGCAATTGGCTAAGATCACAGTTCAGTGACTGCTACAGTGATAGAAAGACAAAGACACCTGTAGGAGAGAAGAGTCAGGTGCCAACAGATACTGCAGCAGGCAGCAGGCAGCTGTGGGACGCATCACAGGGATACTTACTCTGGCCTTGGCTTCTGAAATTCTCTTGCACAAACCAAGATTGGGGAGAGTATAATTTTTTGCTCTGTCCTCAAGACTCTGAAGCTAGTCTCCAAAACAGTGGGAAATACAATTTTTGTTTGTTTGGTTGGTTTTGTGTTTGATACATTGTTCAGGTTGTTAGAACACTTTTAGTGGACCAGGACTCAGACATTTTTTGTTGGTTTGTTTGTTTGTTTTTCTTTTTGATAAATTGCTCAGGCTGTTAGAGCACTCTTAGTGGGCCAGGAATCAGACATCATACAGTGTCTTTTCATGCTCATATCTCATCCTTACATCTTTAGTGAGATGTTTGCTCAGGTCCTTTGACCGTTTCTTCTTCTTTCTTTATACTTTTTGTTATTTAAAACAATTTAAAAGTGTAAGGATATATTTGATCATAGTCTTCCCCTCCTCCATGTCCTTCCCCAAGGTCTCCCCCTCCCTATCCACCTAACTTTTGTTTTCTCAGAAAAAAAAAGCACAATACAAGACAACCTCCAAATCAATAAAACAAAATACCATCCCCACCAAAAGCCCTGAATGTAACCAAATAAAAGGACACACAGACATACACATACACACAAAACACCCATATGCACACACGGACACACACACACACACACACACACACACACACACACACAAACAAAACACCCCCAAAACTTTTTGTTGGTTATATTGGTCATCAACTTCTGAACATGAGGCTAGTCCTGGAGTTGCTCATATACCAGTGTTACTGTATTGTAAAAAATTGAGTTTTCCTCTTCCAGCAGGTATAAATGACAGTTCAGTTGTTACATTTATGCTAATGGCTAGCTTTCATGCATGCATGCATCTATGCATTCATCCATTCATTCACTCTTTTAAAAATGTAAAAAGATAAAACAAAAACACCATAAGAAAAGCTACCATAAGGAAAAGAGCCCCAGACAAGGCACAAGAATGACAGCCCCACTCAGGTGTACACTCTGGAGTCCCGTAAAGTAGTACATAGGAAATTATGTATACACAGAGGACCTGTGCCCATTTTGAAGCCCCAGGGCATGCTGCTTCAGACTCTAAGTTCATGTAGGCTTTGCTCACATTGATTTGGAGGGCCTGTGTGTGTGTGTGTGTGTGTGTGTGTGTGTGTGTGTGTGTGTGTGCTCTATCCCCTCTTGCTCTTAAGCTTCTCTTCCATGGGTTTCTGGAGCTCCGAGAGAAAGGCTTTCCGGGGATGTCAAATGCAGGGCTGGATGTTCCAAGTTTCCCACCTTCTGCTTAATATGAGTGCCTATATTTGTTCACATCTGCTGTAGGAGGAAGCTTCTTTGATGATAGATGAACAAAGTCCCGATTCATCAAAGCAGAACAGAATATCATTAGGAGTGATTTTAGTGCCCGCCCCCTTTATAGACCAGTGTTATTTGGTTTTCCACTAGGTCCCTGGGCTATTTAGCTTTAGGTTCTCGATCACAAAGGTAATGTGGCATATGGGTTGCATTTCATGACATGGGCCTTAAATCAAATCAGTTTTGGTTGGTGACTTCCACTAGGTTTGTGCCATAATTACCTTAACATATCTTATAGGTAATACACCATTGGAGATTCAAGAGTTTGTGGCTGCCTTGATGTTTATGTTTCTCATTTGTGGGCAGAATAGATTGTTGTACAAAAGGTGCTTGAATAAAAGAGTGAATGCTCTATGTAGCCACCAGCTGGACATCTACATATTAATGAGTTCCGTACACACTGTCTTTCCCAATGGGGCTTGGCCTATTTGTTAATTGGGTTGTTTGTTTTCTCATTACCAAGTTTTAGGGTTTCTGAGTATGTTTTGAGTACTAGTCATTCCAGATGTGTCTTTTGTTGTAGAAAGCATTTAATCTCAATCCAGAGCTTCTACCACACTATATTGGCTGGTTTTGTGTGTCAAGTTGACACAAGGTAGAGTTATCACAGAGAAAGGAGCCTCACTTGTGGAAATGAGATCCAGCTGTAAGGCATTCTCTCAATTAGTGATCAAAGGTAGGAGGGTCCATTATGGTTGTTGTGATCCCTGAGCTGGTAGTTTTGAATTCTATAAAAAATGCAACCCAAGCAAGCCCAGGGAAGCAAGCCAGTAAGTAACATTCCTTCATGGTCTTTGCATCAGCTTTTGCTTCCTGACCTGCTTGGGTTCCAGTCCTGACTTCCTTTGGTGATGAACAGCAATGTGGAAGTGTAAGCTGGATAAACTCTTTCCTCCCCAACTTGCTTCTTGGTCATGATATTTTGTGCATAAATACAAACCCTGACCAAGACACCTGCTGTTGACCATGCATTTCCCAGAAAAAAGGCAGATAACCTTTGCATTTTCAATAAGCCTTTAATAGCACTAAGGCTGGGCACTCTCTATGGCATTAGAATCTACTTTTATATTGATAACCCTGAGTTATTTCTTATGTTTTATCTGGGCTGCTCTTAACTCCAATTGTCCAGCCCTCATGGCCATGCTTTCTTGTGGCCTTTTTCCACTTTCTTATTTTTCCCTCTCTACCTGCAACTCCCTCTCCAGCCTCCAGGTACACCTTTTCCCTCCACTGCCCAGTCACAGGCTTTAGCCATTTATTGATCAAAAAATTTCCATGGCATCAATTGAGTACATGACAGGTCTGCTCCTCAGGGGCAGCCACCTCTCGAGGAACCGGTGTTAACATTAGTATACGAGCAGCATCAGGCAAATCCACTACAGTCTTGTGCAGATGTTTTGGGTAACTTGTCTCCTCATCCTATTTGCCTTTTGTACACTATGCTCTAGAGCCATTTGTTTGACAGAAATGAATTCTATATTTGGATTATAGAAAGGTGTCTGTGGGACCACCTTTCCTATGTGTTTTGTTGGAGTACATTAACAGCTGCTGCATCTCCAAGCCACTGTCTGCTTCCTGACTGATTAGTGGCTACATAATGCTCATTATATGATGACTAACATGCAGTCTCCCACTTACTCATTAACTAGATGTGACAGAAGTCATTAAAACCAGGGCTGGTGTTTTAAGACATAATATGCTAGTCCAACTCATAAACAAAGGTGAATTTTCAGGTTCTGGCACGGCTTATCTGAATTTGTCTTCAGCCCTTCCATCCAAGGAAAAAAAGTGACATAAAATTTTGGCACACACTTGCACATACTTTCCAGTGCATGGGGAGGAATCCCATACAAGGCTGATTTTAAATTAGCAATTTTTAGTACTAAGAGGAATAACAGAAAAAGAAATCATCTACATTAAGTTCAAATCTATCAAACAAAAGTTAGAATGGAATGTTGCAATTTTACAAGCTTTTATTCCTGAAATGCTGGTTTCAGTTTCTGCACAAATCCCTATCCCTCAGCTTAGTCACCTATAGTTTAATGTACCTTCAAAACCCCATTACTATTAACAATCCTTAATATAGAAGTGCTAGTAATAAGTAATACTTTTGTTGTGCAGATAGGTAGGTAATTGGGGTTTTATTATTATGTTTTAAATTTATGATAAAATGTAATTGTGATTTGTAATCAGCACTCAGAGGTTCGTGTTTTCTATACTTCACTGATATTTAGACTGTAAGTCACAGGCATAAATCATTTCTGGTTTCTTCTCTTCTGTCCCTCAGAAGTACTTTTTTTAGCTTAGGCCCAATATATTGCCTGTACTTGGGGAGGGCACCAGAAAACACACACACACACACACACACACACACACACATACACACACACACACACAAACACAAGACAAAAATGATTATTTAGAAAAAAAGTATGTCCCAAATACAACACGGTATTTACCTTCACTAAACAGAGTACTTGTTTATCCAGAATATCTGAATTGCAGGTCTTAATATGTTTCAGCTAGTTAGCTATCTTCTAGAATACATTGGACAGTTTTGATATATAGACATACATGTATATATGTATATAATATATATACATACATATATTCTTAACATAATTCTATGAAATAACTGTTCTAACTTGAGACCTATGCTATCAGAAAGATCTCATTGCTGATAATGCCTGGAGGACCAGAAACTAGAGAACAGATGATGACAGGACCTTTGATGACAGGACCTTTGATAGAAACAAATATTGCTGAAACAAGAGAGAAAGAGGGGGGGACGGAGGGAGGAAGAGAGAGAGAGAGAACCAAAAACAAAACAAACAATTCTTAATTCTTAATTGTATTTACCTATACTTAGACATAATCACCATTAGGAAGGCTCCATGTAGCAAGTGATAGAAGCACGTGCAGAGATCCACAGCCAACATTAGGCAGAGCTCAAGACACTGTGGAAGTGAGAAAAAAGGATTGTAGGAGGCAGAAGTGCCAAAGACCAAAGATGCCATAAGAAAACCCAGAGAATCCACTAACTTAGCCTCAGTGTTAACAGCTCTTATGACAGAAGCTCTCAGACAGTAGAATGATTCTTGCACACCTTTACTCTTGAACAGTTCCCCCATATATATACAGTTTTGGGGATAGCTCAGAGTCTGACAACAGTTACTTCCTAGTGGCTTGGCCTGAAGGCTTGGGAAAACCTTGTCTACATATTTTTGGGTTGTCCTGCTTCTGCTTGGAACATACATGACCTGTGGAGGAGGGTCTTGCGGCATGACTGAGCCTACCTCACCTGCGGAAGAAGGACTTGTGGTGTGGCTGATCTGGCTGGGGTCCATGTCACATCCTCTCCTTCGAAGGAGGGATTTGGGGTGTGACTGATGCCACTTAGGGGGGTGGAGGCAGTGCAGTGCTTATGGTGGCATGAAGGGGCCTGATTTCTTGGGAGACGAGGAGGCTTCCTACTGTTCCTTGGGGTCCTCTGGGGCTTCACTTATCTCAACTGAGAGCTAGGATACTGTTTGTTCACCGCCCAGCAATTGCCCCGCAAGAAGGAAGACCCAAGTCAGATGCGTTCATCCCACTTAGAAGGAGAAACACAGAAGGGAGGTGTCTGGGTAGGAGAGGGGAGGGGCAGAGGAAAAGAGGGGTAGAATAAGGAGAGAGGCCCAGATGGCCTGGAGAACAAATGGAAATATGAAGCTTCTGGGGGTTGGAGGAATAATCTAGAAAATCCCAGAGACCTAAAAGTGTGAGAGATTCTCAGGTCTCGTTGAGGGTGACCTTAGTCAAAATGCCCAATAGTGGAGAGAGGGAACCTGAAGAGACCATATCCAGTAGATAGATAGGGACCCAAGGGGAAAGATGGGATTACCATTTACAGTCAAAATTTCTGACCCAGAACTGTTCCTGTCTAAAACTATTGTAGGGACAAAATGGAGCAGAGCCTGAAGGAAAGGCTATTCAGTGACAGCCCCATCTGGGAGGTGAGGATGGGGGGCACCAAAGCCTGACACTATTACTGATGCTGTGATGTGCTTACAGATAGGAGCCTAGCATGGTTGTCCTCAGAGATGCCCTAGCAGCAGCTGACTAGGACAGATGCAGATAAGTACACCTAACCAGATGTCAGGGACCCCTGTGGAAGAATGAGGGTAAGACAGAAGGAGATGAAGGAAATGGCAACCTTGTAGGAAAACCAACAGTCTCAACTAAACTGGGAGCTCCCAGAGACTAAGCCACTAACCAAGAAATATACAGTGGCTCTTCTGACACCCCAATACATATATAGCAAAGGACTGTATTGTCTGGCCTCAGTAGGAAAGGATGTGCCTAATGCTGTATACACTTGAATCACCAGAGAAGGGAGATACTGGGTGGGGGGAGCAGAGTAGTGGGGGAGCACCCTCTCAGAGACAAAGGAGATTGGGGATGAGATGAAGAACTGTGGGAGGAAGGAATAGGAAGGGGGCAATGTCTGAAATGTAACTAAATAAATTATTTAATTTTTAAAAAAGGAGTTTAAGATGTAACTGTGTGATAAAGTTCTTGCTTACTATGTGTGAGATACGTGGTTTAATATCCCATTCCAAATAATAATAATGATATAATAATAATAATAGTGGTGGTAGTAGTAGTAATGAGGTTATCTTAAAAGCTATAATAATGACAGAATGTCACTGGTGAAGGGATGGGCAAACAGCAAAGATCAATAACCAAAAATAGAAAACCCATGCATACATACATGCTTATAAGGAACATAACAAACTCAGGGCAAAACAGTTGTAGATAAACTAAATGACCTGCCTAGTGTTTTCCTGCTTGACCTAGGACTGAACTCGTCTTGCTCACCGCTCATTTAGATAGAAGATGAAGGCATGTTCTACCATTTACCCTAAGAAACATCTAGAATGTGTGCCCTAATTTGAGGCACTGAAATATATTATTTTATGATATAAAATAATGATGTATAAACATGATATAAAAATCTTACACAATGTCTATAAGATGAATGATTTTTGCTTTATGAATGTAGTAAATATATAAATATAAATCTTTGGAGGATGTTGATAGGTTGTCTCTTTGATCAAACTCTAATCTATATGTCCTTCTCAACAAAACCATGACTTCTGAGACTTCATCTTTATATGCTCAATTTTACCAAGAATTTAAAGTGTAGCCTGAGTTTCCCATCATTACTAGGTGATTACTGTGCATATCTGATGGGATTCCATGTTGGGTGACTTTGGATTGCTGTCATCAAGAATTAGGTTGTGCTGATTTGGTAAGCTCCCCATTTGTTCTTGTTATTCACGTTTCTTCCAGATACTTTTTAATTCTTTTTTATCTCCCATCCTGCCCACTGGATGCAGATCATCAGGATAACTTAGTTTTCACGTTGAGCTCAATCTCTTCCTCATTCCAAAACTTATGACGATATAGTAAGCTTGAACACAGCTATTATTGTTCTGAAGATTCTGAATATTTTTCAGGATATTTTTCATGAATAATCTTAATGAGAAAAGTTAGATTTATCTTACTCTTCATTTCCATAACATATGACTTAAACTTGTTGAAACCAAATCTCAGCTGAGGAATGATCACTGTTAGGTTTCCTCTCTTTTGCCCTTACCAATGGCTACCAGACCTGCCCATTCGATCAAAGGAACCCTTGAAAATGAGCTTCAACTTGTTCTCACAATCTTTTCAACCCTCCTCACACTATTTGTCAAGAAGATCAATATGGGTTACAAGAGATGCAACTTATTAGGCTTATAATGGGTTGGCGCTATTTTCAATACATCAGTGGCTTCAAAGGTGAACTTCTCTATGGCAGTGGCATGAAAACAACCTTCAGTTGTCTCCACAAAGCCTGCCAAAGACTTCTGTTACTATTAAAAAGTTCAAGGCTGTATCTGAGTTTCCAAGAGTGTCATCTCCATGAATGTTAATGGTCTGAGATTTACAGCAGTTTACTGGACTCCCGTCATTTTAGCAACAGACAGCACTGTCCCCAGTTTTAGTTGCTTAGGAATGAGATTTAAGAGTGAGCTTTTAAGAATAACTGCCATTCAGGTTTGGTAACTGCTGCTCTCAGCAACCTTTACACGTGGCAAAATCTAGCTTTCTGTGAGCAGGATTCTCTAGCCAGCTCTTTCCATGAAGACCTGAAAAACTCATCTTTGCAAGGTGAGGAGCTGCGATCAATCACTTTGTGCATTTTGTCTTGGTATGTTGGCGTTAACCCTGGAATTCCTTCTCACTCTTTTCTGATTCCAATTTCTTCCTGTGACTGTGGGCTGTTCGCATCATTATCTCAGTTTCTTAGAGAAAAGACTGTTCTATTGCTTCCCAAAGAACACTGAGAAACCCACGTCTACAATTAGTGTTTCTAAGCATATGCCAAGCTCTGAGATTTTTTGTTTTTGTTTTTTTGTTTTTTGTTTTTTTAAATTTGATTACCTCTAGTCAGTATTTCAAAATAAAATTGTTAAGGTTATTTTGAGAACAGCTTTATGAAGATAACTAATCAGAAAATTATTTTCTCTTTTTATGTAAATCAAAATACCTATTTATCTCAAGATCTGATTTAAATTAGGAAATATATAAAGATCATTGAAGATAGAATTACATACTTTGAGGAATTATTTTAATGCCTCAAGATGCTGGTGCAAGCACGTAATTTCAACTCTGAGGGTTCAATGCAGGAAGAGAGTTATGCAGTCAGAGGTTCCCCAAAGTGCTTTCAAATAAAATAATGATCAATTTGAGCATCAGATTGATGTTTTTGATAAGACAATAGCTTTAGAAACAATAAAGAAAATGATAAATTTCATTCAATGTAGTGCATGAGTTTATTAATTAAAAACCACAAGCATGTGTCTGTGTTTTACCATCTTACAGATGAATGCATGCCTGTGGATTGCAGCCTTCTGAGACTCAGAGCCTAGACAAAAAACAAAGGAAATCTCTGTCCCTTAGTCAAATGCTGTAGGTCCAGTTGCCATTGAGATTCTCACAGAAGCAGCAGCAGTCAAGCCTGGAGATGTGACTTGGGAGTCAAAGGCTTGGTGGTGGCAAATTATTTCACTTTTACTTGTGCTAGCATTGTTTTTAGGAGGAATACTAACTCTGTGTAGATGCTATACTGTATGTATTTACCTAACTTTTACATAATATGAAAAGGCCCATAGTAACTTGCAGACTTTAGATGCTTGGAGTTGATTCATTATTTGGGTGTAAGATGAACCCAGTGGTGTGAGAGACTTACCGTGGAGAGTAGAGAATAATTAATGCAGACTCACATAGCGTAGAATCTCAGTCCTGCCACTCATGCTACGTCATGCTCCTGTCTTTAGTCTTGGATAACTAAATGTAGACTTAGTATTCTTATATTTCTAAAATTAGGAACAAATCAACAGAAATAGGTACCATCCTCAGTATACAAGCCTGTTAGTATAGATGATATAATATGTCTTTATAGAAACCACCACCACCATTACCTATTCAAATCCTTGATTTTAACCAAACACTTCTTTATACTACGCAGGGCCAATGGAGACCTATGCATCCATGATATGGAGAAAAGATGAACAGACAACACTGTTGAGGAACCTATTATGGGATGGCACAGAATAGGTCGTACACTTGGGGTCAGAACATCTACTTTGCCTTCTCACTGTGACCATAGCAATTCTTTCACCGACTCTATTGGTTAAGTCATCCTTGATCCCCTTCTGCAACACACTCCACCTGTGTCTGGTCCTCAGCCTTGCTTTTATCTAAGCCAGCCTAGGCCAACATCTGTTCTGTAAGTGAATATGTTGGTTCGAAGTTTTGTACAATTATGATGTTCTCATTTCAGACCATCAAGACAGATTTTTTTTGTTTACCTCCAGACTATTACAAGCCGTGTGTTTTGCATTTGGATATTTTCTTCACACATTCCTAATTAGATCAACTTTGTCTTCCAATCTCCCTTTTAGGATAACTTCCAAGACATTTTTTTTTCTTAACTTGAAAAGAAACTCATTTAAGTTTCTGCAATTTCCCTAACATGCCAATTATTATTATACTTTTATACTTGCTTTGAATACAGTGGAATTTAATAAGAACCCAGAACTTCCAATATTGGGGCTAACTGCCATTCATAATAGAGAGGACACACATGACTTTCTTACAGGTCATCTGTTCTGAGATAGTTAGAGAGTATTGTGCAGAAGTAGATGCTGGTGAAAAGGCATAGATTCTGACTCAAAATTCCTTTTTGCTGTGCTATAAAAAAGTGTAATTTTGGTCTGTCCCTCTATTTATACACCCAGAATACTAGACAAGAAAATATTTCCTTTCTCATTAGAATAGATGGAAAAAATCAATTACATACTTATATGATAGAACTATTACAGTTTCAACAAATGTTAGCAATCATACCCTGCATAAAGTCAGATCATACCTCCAAAAACTTGTCTTGAACTTAACATTAAAAGAATAACGATGTGGAAACTCAGGTGATTCTTTGATCAACAAATAAAATAACTTATAAAGTAAACCAAAGACCAAGAATATTGGTAAGTGACCTTTCTCTGTGAGGATGTCAAGAAGTACAAAACATGTTTCTGAGGACCTAATAGAATAAGAATTCTACCAGGGCAGAGAACCCCAGCACCACAGGATTTCTTCAAGAGAGATAGGTATGAAAAGAGCATGTATATTAGCACTTTTGAACATATTCCCTTCTCTTTGTGTGTAGCTTGTGCCTGCAAATACAAAGAAGTCAGAGGAATATACTGGGCACCTTCTCTATCACCCTCTTCTTTTTATATTTGAGGCAGAGTCTTTCATTGAACAGAGTGACAGACTGGCAGCCAGCAAGTTGCAACAATACTCTCTTGTCTACAGCAGACACACATAGCCACATTTGTTGTTTTACATGGATTCTGGAGATTCAAACTTAGGTCCAAAGGCTTGCATAGCAGACATTCTTATTGCTTTCTCTAGATTTATTACTTTCCTTAGGTAAATAAATTTTTATTAAATTCAGGCATCTAGTAAACATATTTTATTGTCCAAAACACTTAGCTCAGATTTTTTAGTATAATTTATGTAACTCATTTATGTGACAATTTAAAGGTTTGATAAAATCCTAAGACGAGCTGAGCATAGTGCCCCACAGTGGTAATATTCACAGAGACAGGAGGATAACAAGTTTGAGGTTGGTTTGGTCAACTAACAACAGTGATGTAAGACATAGGAATCTAGAACATGTAGAAATACTGAGAAATAGAATAAGAGGGCACATTGGCACACATGGAATGAATACATTCATATATATTTAAAATAAGCATAGTGAAGCTATTCGAAACTATTGGGAGGAGTGAAGCATAAGGGGGACAGCAGCAGTAACACAAGAATTATAAAAAACGTGGCAACATTTTTGATGTTGTCTCCTGCCTCCACTTTAATAGGAAAACCTCAGTACTGTGAGAAATAATCTGTTGTAAAAATTGGTCCTTTTTAAACAACACAAAGGAATATTATATTTCTCTGTACTCAATCCAGAAAGTGGTGATTGGTGCTCGTTTTAACTCTGTTAAATAGTAATATTTTTAACAAATGTTTCAACCGTTTGTAGCTTTTGCCAACCAATGATGAGAAAGATCTTGAATATCTATGAATGTTTCCAACTTTAGTGCTTATTGGGCATTTTGTAGAAATGGATGTATCTTGCAGAAATTGATGCTGAGTTATTTTTGGTGATAGAAACATCCTTTAATGTGGAAGGAATGTTCGATGATTTGGGTCTATGAGTTTCATGAAGAACTGAACTATTTGTAATAAGAAGTCAAAGAAAATTCCTGCATACTCAGAAGCTAAAATAAATGTCACACAAGGAAACACAACAGGCCATATGAGCCTACGGGCGAGTAGTTGGCATGGTGTCCCGGACACTTGACTTCTTGTTCCAAGTAACAGAAGCCTGATGATCACATTAATCTGGACATTATGTTGATATTATTATTTTATTTTAAATTCTGTGTGTTAAGCCTCACGAGTTCATGCCACATCTTTGTAAATGGATCAAATTTAAGCAGCTTTACTCTTGCCAATGAGAGTGGTGAATGGTGAGCAATCAAAAGACATTCTGTTCTCATTTTAAAAGTAAATGTTGATTAGTGTTATGATGCTAAAAGAGATGATGATAATTGTGATGAACATGATGATAATGAAGGTGATGATGAAGAAGAAGGAGGAGGAGGAGGAGGAGGAGGAGGAGGAGGAGGAGGAAGAGGGGGGAGGAGGAGGAGGAGGAGTGGGTGGTGGTATGGTACGGTGGTGGCAGTGGTAGTGGTGATGGTGGTGGTGTGTGTGTATGGTGTGGCAGTGAACATGTATGCAGGTCAAAGGACAAAGTCTAGGAATTGCTTCTATCCTTTGACAGTGACTTTGATCCAGATTGTTAGGATTATTGTAAAAATACTTTTTCCCACTGAGCCATCTTACTAGCCCAGGGACCTTCCACTCACTCATTAATATAATATTTTCTAGACATTTTGGCAGCCCACAGGCCAGGAGTTCCTAAGATTTTTGTGGACTCTTATCCCGTGAAATCACAGCTGAACAAATCATTCTTGTAGTGAATATGTAAAAGAGCAGCTAAGAAAAGTCTTACGAGAATTTGTCCATTTCTATAGCAGACCTAATGTGTATTGTTTGGATTAAGATTCACTGCTAGTGTTCCATGTTACCTCATTGTTGCTGAGTGACGTTCATTTCTAATGTACTTTTAATAAGCCTTTTGCTAATAGTTTGCACATAGAAAGACTATAAAAAGATAGGACTTCTTCATGCAGAAAATCCAGCAATTAAATTTGTTCTAGCCACCAAGGAATTCATCTTATTTACCTGTTCATTTGGCTGCCAGTTTCACTGAATGTAAACTTGACTGGATTGCTTAATCATAACTATTGCTTCGTTAAGTACTTGCTTTTTCTTATATGCTTCTGAATCCATATCCAGGACAAAGATAGTATCATACCTCTATTATGGAAGAGCAAAAAGGTCCAATATGATTTAGCATGGAATTGAAGTGAAGACATGCATTTATAACTTAGGATAGAAATTCTACATAAATTAAGTCTTACACCTGGCTATTAAATATCTAATAGATTAGATAAAAATATAATTCATCACTCTGAAAAAATACTCAGTTTTTAATCAAAATTCTATTTATAAATTATTGTATAATTTTTTGTGTTTGCGTTGTGAGTCTACACACTCTGAAAGCCAAACCCTGTAGTCTCTGCGAAGCTTGCTTCATTTTTATATGTACAATACTATAACAGCTCTCAGAAACAGAACCAAGCCAACAGTATGCTATTGAGGACATCTTTATTCTTATCAATGTTTCTTCCTGGTAAGGTTTCATATACAATAAGGTTTCAGGATTGCACAGAACTTGTTGCATTCCTTCATTTAGTGGTAAATACAGCTAACAAGTCTAAGCTGGAACCCAGAAAACTTTCTCAGCACAACTCTGTCATGATAAAATAAAATCTGTTTATTTGCATGCTTTTAAAACTTTGAGAGCATAATGGGCAGATGAAGTATGAGAGTACTTCAGTAATTTTATGGATGGACTCTGGAGAGAGGAGGTAGTTGAGTTTTCTTAGCTGCACTTGGAACAGACTTTCCCAGACAGAAGTATCCAAAGAGATGATAAAAAAGGAAAGCAAAATTGGGACTAAAACCAGCAAACATCCCTCCTGGAATTACAACTAAAATTTTTATTTGATATTAGATAATATCACATGAGAGACATTTCATAAGGTGTTGAAAAGGTGCTGCTGCGAGCCACTTACTTTAAGTTCAGAATTTAAAATAATTGAAAATGGGGTTACCAGTTTTTGAAACTCATTCCTAACACTCTCTCAATCTAATTCCCAGTCTTTGCAAGCACATTGGCCATTTTTAAAAACATTATCAAGCATATGGTTGCTATGAGATTTTGGCACATGCCGCTGTCCATTCCTAGAGTGACCTTCTCAAAGGGAATCTCATTCATCATTTTATATACATGATTCTTCCATTGTTACCTTATTAAATAAATTACTTAACCAATAGGTATTTGTTAAAAGTATTACTACATGCATAAATTTAAAGAGCAAATCCTCAATCTGCTTCTAAACTTCTGCTAAATACACACACACACACACACACACACACACACACACACACACACACACACACATGTATATGCCCAGAATGTTGCCACAGTTCATACACACTAAAGGGATAAACAATACAAGCTATTGTATCTACTAGCTAATGAAATGTTTTAATCAAGTCTTTGATACTAACAATATACTTGCTCAGTGTGTCAGTGTAAAAAATGGCATTATGATGCTTTAAAAACCTGATTCATATTTTTTATTTATTTTAAAGAGTATATTTTTATGCTTATACTCCAGATTTTATTCCCCTCTTGGGCCACCTTCCAAATGAAAGTCATGTTTAAAGTGTTCTGTCCTAAAAGGGAAGGAAGGATGCCTTTGAGTTTCCCACTGAGTTTATTTTCACTGTGTAATTAAGTGTAGATGCACTGATTACTCATAAAAGCATTTTTTTTTAGAATCCTCTGTCCTACTAGGGTAATGCCACCCTGTTAAAATAGAAAAAATGCCATTATTCTGCAGGCCAGAAAAGATCAAGGTGTTGGCTGATCAACAGTGTGGTTAAGGTCACCCTTTTGTTACAGACACCCTTCTTTTCATTTGTACATAGTGGAGAGGGGAGGCTCTCCTTACAATTATGCAGCCCCCATCTCTCTTCTTATAGGACCTTGAATCCTATTCATGGGTGTTCCATCATTATGACTTAAACATGTCACAAAGCTCCCACCTCCAGACACCATGATATGGCACTAAGGAATTCAACACATGAATTTGTGAGAATACAAACATTCATTCAATACCATTGGCTCAAATAAGATACCACCCAAGCATCATGCAATCATAGCCATCAGAAGCAGATGTCAACAAACATACATACATAAAAAAGCAATTTATTCCTTTCATAGAAAATTTTTCTCCAGAGACCTTATCGGCTGATGCTGCATTGAAATATGTGGGAATGCTCAAGTGGCACTTGAGTGTTCCTATTTTTTTTTTTTTTTTTTTTGCCAAAGAGGTCCCCAAGCAGCAGGATGTACATCAAGGTCATCACACTGTACCTAAGTATATAGAGCTACACGAAATTGATTACAAACTTTATGTCATCATGAGGAATTTTCAAACCTCTAAATTTAAACATTCCTACGACTAGAGGAGGTGTATGATAACGTTGCATTAGAAATTGTCAGAGAATGGCTTTGACATCCAGGGTAAACTGAGGTGGGGTAAAGAGTTGGCAATTGATCACTCAGCAGAGTATTCTTTGAGGGAATAAAACTTGTTTCTTTGGGGTAAGGGAGAAGTTTCGTCAGGCTACCAAAATACTCTTTGAGACTGGCAATAAGGGTGAGGGGAACACACACACACACACACACACACACACACAAACACACACATAGGAACACATAGACATACATACACACATACACACACATACACACACACAGATACACACATGGTAGATAAAGTAAGTTTCAACAATCTCCAACCACTTTTCATATATACATACATAAACATTTGATGGATAAAGCAAAGCTACAATAATTTCACACACACACACACACACACACACACACACACACACACACATACATACACACTTGACATTTGGTGAGTGGAACAAAGCTCCAACAACTTTAGATACATACGCATATACATACATATGTTTGATGGATGAAGGAAAGCTCAAATAACTTTATTTTCTCCCCCATCTCATATATCCTGGCAAAATATTTCAAGCAATATAAAATTTACAATGTTATTATATATTTTTACTCTAGCAAATGATTATAAAAATAGTATTTTTTGATACCTGTACATAGATAATTTTATGTTTTACGGGTAAAAACAACATATTATTTCTAAAAATCCACATATATGTGTAACTGATCAGCTTGTTATAGATTAGCAAAGTGTAAGAAAGCAGAATGATTTTCTCAGTTAATTTTTCTTCCTGGCAGGTTGCAATTTGTGCTTGCAAAAATAGGATTTATTATTTTATTATTTATCTTAAAAACTAACTTTATAAAAATTCATTAAAATTTTTTTATTTAACTTTTAATTGATTCCTTGTGAATTCCACATCGTACACCTCAACCCTACTCATCCTCATCCCTTTGTTGTTCCCTTACCCTTATAACCTACTTCCCAAAAGAAGAAAATCTCCTTGTGTGAGCTGTAGTGTGTCACAGTGTGTCGACAGGACACCATTTTGTTCACACTTCTTTATTGGCAAAAGTTCATTGCATTAAGTCATTGGTCTGGTTTGAGGCCTCTGGCTTCTGCTACACTCTGAATCCTGGTACCTCACTGGGATTCCTCTCAGTTACACTATTGTGGATGAGCTCAGAGATGCCGTGCCACCTCCACCACATCCCCACACTGGCCTCATGGCACCTTTATGAGATTTTTTTTCCAGAGGCAAATTTTCCTTGTAGAAGACTATGAGTTTTATTTTGATAATGCAATCATCTCCTATGATTTATTGTTTTGTCTATATGGATCTTGAATTTAGAGTTTTGGGTTTTTTTTCCTTTTATTAATATTATTTTTACTTATTCACATACATCCCACATACTGCCTCCCTCATGGTTACCACTTCACAATCCTTCCATCTTTCCCCTTCTCTTCTGAGCAGGTAGGGGCCCTGAGTATCACCCCGCCCTGGCACTCCAAGTATCTGCAAGGATAGGCCCTTTTATCCCACGGAGATCAGACAAGGCAGGCAGCTGAAGGAATATATCCCACATACAGGCAATGGTTTTTGGGATAGACACAATTCCAGTTGTTCAGGACCCACATGAAAACCAAGCTGTAAATCTACATATGTGTGGGGAGGCCTAGGTCCACCCCGTGTGTGTTCTTTGGTTGGTAATTCAGACTCTGAGGGCACCAAGTGTCTATGTTGACACTGTTGGTCTTCTTGTGGCATTTCTATCTCTTTGGGACCTGTAACCCTTACTCTTGTTTGGCCATAAGGGTCCCCAAGCTCCACCGCTGTTTGGCTATCGGTGTTTGTATCTGTCTGAGTCAGCTACAGGGTGAGCACTCTCAGAGGGCAACAAAACTCTTAAAAGAGCCACAAATCTAAACATTTATATAAAAATAATTGGTAATTTCTACTTTGAATCCTCAGGTTGGATATCTATTCTATAGCAATTTTTCATTAAATTATATTAGGAAGCTGAGGGTAAAAATGAGTACCAGAGATTAATCATCATCTTGGTCACCACCCTAGCTTTAGCAAGAGAGGTAAGTCATCTAGTGCTGGTTGGGCTGCCATTGTTCCCTGACCTAAACAAGTCCTTAGCTCAACTATTAAGACTGTGTCTTTCTGAACTTCAAATTGTTCTTTAAGATTTCCTATATCAGAACCTGTAACAAAAGCATCTTAACTTTACTAACAATCTTCACCTCCAAATTCTTTCCAAGGGTGGTGGTCCCTACTGACAAGCTACATTTCTGAGTTTTTCCCCCAAGGGTGGTTATTGAATCATTAATGTGCTCCAGCAGCAATGCATTAAAAAAACCAAGCACTATTACTTTGAGTGCCAAAGATACTGCCCAGTGAGGAGGTGGAAGCCCCCTGAGAATTTTCATACAAATTTATAGACTAGGAGGGATGCAAGGGCAACAGCCAGAGCTACACTCCACAACAGCATGAATTCCTCCAGACACAGAGTCCTTCCAGCTCTGCCTCTCTAAGGCACACCCATCATGACTGTGCTAGCATTCCATGAGTAAAGCTATTTGTTGATCTTCTCATATGGCCCTCAGCAAGAACTCACTTCAAAATACAGAAATACTTGACAGTAATCTTAAATTACTGGTCTTATGAAAACAAAAGTCAATAAAGACTAAGAGATTTCACCAAAACAAGTAAGAACCACATTTTATGGTGACTTCATTGTAGTAAGTTGATTGATATGAAAGCTACTCATAGCACAAAAACATAATTATTCATGTTATTTCTCTGGTTCTTTCTAGACCCTTGGTGTCTATTGCTGTTGAACTTTGTGTATTAATCCTTGATAAATTAAATTTGTTAAAATGTGGTTAAGAATTTTCACCTGTGTCTATTAAAGCTATTGCTATATTGTGTTCATTTATGCTAAGGCTTTGGTGTAGGTATGTTTTCATGTTGTCTGGGGCCAACTAGATCTTGGAGGGCAGTATTAGCATTTGAATACACAGCATCACCAGACCAACCTTCAACACAGATGTCTAGTCTGATTAATTTTGTCTAATATTAAAGTAGAAGTTGGACAAAGAAAATAATCAGAAGACATTTCAATTAGGGAGATGGAAATAACACTTAGTTTTATTACTTTTAGTATCAAAATAAATATTGCTACCTAAGGATGAAAGAATATGAACTTTTAAAATTTATTATTTGGTAACTTCATACAGGTGTATAATATATTCTGATTCACCCCCTTCCTTATCTCTCTTGCCCACTATGAGTGCTTTCCTATCTTCCCCACTTCAGGTTCCTTTCCCAAATTTATATCATTTTGTTTTGCTTTGTTACCTACCAAGATTAACTAGGGTCCACTGTGTGAACATGGGTGTATCATTATCTACTGAGGCATGGATGATGAAGAGTGGTTGCCTTAGTAAATCAGAAGGATAAAAATAGTAAGTAGTATTCCCACATGTTTACTCCCTCTGCTCCTGTCTCCTGGTTTCTTTCTACCTGGAGTTTCTGTCCTGACTTTCTTGAAGATAGGCTTTAACCAACAAATAAGATCAGCCCTTTCCTCTTCAAGTTGCTTTTGTTCTCTTAGGAATACAACAGGAACCATGCACCTTTCATGATGATGTTATACTGTGAGATTCACTTAGCTTTGTCCACTGGGTAAGGTAGTATCCCTAAATTGTCTCCAATATACCATTCACCATTTTTCTCCATTTGGATTCAATAACTATTTCATTAAGATCTATTCTGAAGATGTGTAGTCATCCTGCTTCTCAAACTTTGTGGACTTATAGCACATTGATAATTCTTGACATTATCTATCTATCATTTATCTACCATCTATCTATCTATCTATCTATCTATCTATCTATCTATCTATCTATCTATCTATCTACCTACCTACCTACCTACCTGACGAGAATAGGTTGTAAACAGTACTAATTTCTTTCTATCCTTTCTGCTTTTATTTTAAGTGTTGTATTTTATGTCTTGGTAAAGTTTTGAGCTCTCTATTCATTTTACAGCTATGTGTCAATTCAAACATCTGTTTAATATCTTATTCACTCATTATACCATTTTATGTATAGGTGTATTTGATTTTTATCACTTCAAGTTTTACCAAAGACTTATACTTATTTGTACTGACTGGTTTTGTGTTAACTTGACACAAGCTGGAGTTATCACAGAGAATGGAGCTTCAGTTTAGAAAATGTGTCCATGAGATCCAGCTGTAAGGCATTTTCTCAACTAGTGATCAAGATGGGAGGGCCCAGCCCATTGTGTGTGGTTCCATCTCTGGGCTGGTAGACCTGGGTTCTATAATAAAGCAAGCTGAGCAAGCCAGGGGAAGCAAGCCAGTAAGTGACATCTCCCCCACCGCCCCATGGCCTCTGCATCAGCTGTTTCCAGTCCTGACTTCCTTTGGTGATGAACAGCAATGTGGAAGTGTAAGCTGAATAAACCCTTTCCTCCCCAGCTTGCTTATTGGTCATGATATTTTGTGCAGGAATAGAAATCCTGACTAAGACATGTTTGGTGAGCCTGCTTTAATAATTCTCTCAATACCAGTAAGCACATCTATGTATTTTAGAACTAAAAATCTTATATTAAATTTGAAAATTAATCTTTTCAGTGGGGTTGGTGTGGTTGAGTTTCACCAGAAAAAAAGAGAGAGATAAAAGCCTGTTCTTTAAAAGCTCATTAATGAGAGGGAATCTTCTTTCTGAATTGCTCTAACTTCTATAGATCAAAACCATAGTCTGCTACTATGGGCTTGTGGGATTCACCTTGTGTCTGACTGAAGCTGCAATCTTCCATATATTTCAAAGAAATGTTTTTCTGTCTTGTCATCTCCCTGTCTTCAATTCATTCTGTGATTTTTGTCTGAACTCTTTCAAACCTGGAATTTGAGTGACAGTTTCTATTAAGCCAACCAGGGTGCATATGATCATATTATAGATTCTGAAGTAGGATAATAAATGAACTTAAACCAGTGAACTAAGTCACTATGCCAAAACATAAATGCTAATATATGTGCACTTAGGAAAAGTTTAGACTTCACACTTGTTCTCCAAAGCTTCCCAGATGTATGACCACTTCCCTACACCGCCTGCTTTATGTCCCTTCCCCCACTTTTTACTGTTGGGAGTAAGTGAATTACCTGTCTTTCAGAACACATCCCCTGATATCTACCATTTTTTAGTGGAAAGGCACACATCCCAGAATATGTGCGTAGCACGAGTTAAGATGATTGGCTTCAATTGTTTTCCTGTATCTAACATTGTGAATTTAAAAAAAGAACCTAATATAGTTGGAGAAGCCATGCTTTTCAATGCCCAATGTCTACACAGGATGTTTTACAAACACTATTTCAGTTTCTTGTAAAATCTCACAAGGCCCATGCAGATGTTTTGACTTATAATATGTACAGCCTGAAACTCAGAAAAGTGATTGGGCTACTGGCAGCATTAGCAAGTGGGATGGTTGGAATTAACCCAGAATGAGATGGCCCTATTTTTTGTCTGCACTCCATCAGGGGTGACTACACACACAAGAAATACAATAGTTTAAGAAACATGGATAATTCTCAACCAATATATATTACTAGATTAGGTTGTAAACAGTACTAGTTTCTATCTTCTCTGATTTTATTGTAAGTGTTGTACTTGTGTAGAGATACTGTGGCAGAACAACTGGCCCTTTTCCTTTTAAGGGACAGCACAGTACTTAAGGAAAAGGACATTACCACCCTGGCTTTCCTCACTTTCTTCTCATTGGCTCTTCCACTTCAGTAGTGTGACTGTAAAATCAGCACACATGCTCAGAAAACAAATTATTTAAGACTGAAAATCTGAGCAGTCAAGGTGACTGTGGCATTTATCCTCACAACAATTCTCACTAATATTTAGCTTTGAGGATTCATTTCTAGAGAACCCTTGCACTAAATTGAAACTTCATTTTTCATCAGCAGGTGGTGGTGCTGGGTTATGCTATCAAAGTTTAGTGTTTAATTAGAGATCCTGCTGTGTGGGTGAAAATAACATGCAATATGTACTTTAGTTTCAGAACCATGCATGCTGTCCTGTTATGATTAGTTTTATATAGAGGGATAAGTCATTAACATGGGGAGAAAGACATTATATCACTCAAACTTTTCAGAAGAAAGAAATAATAATGTATAAACACATTCTAACTAAGTAATTCAATAATGTATGGATAGAACACCTAACGATTAAGTAATTAAAAAATTCAGAACTTTTTATAAGTGATTAAATTATTTTAAGATGTAGTTTTAATGATACATTTTAACTATAAATCAAATATTTGTATAAATTTGTTCTATAAATATTATTATAAAATGATATCAATAAATGGTAACTAATATTTTGTGAAAGAATATGGGCAGAATATGCAGTGAAAGAATGGGCAGAAAACTGAAGTCTTTTTATTCTGTCTTAGTGAGTGTTATGTAGCTGTGAAGAGACACTATGACCAAGATAACTCTTACAAACAAAAGTTTTAATTAGGCCTAGCTTATACTTCAGAGGTTTAGTCTAATATCACTATGGTGGGAATAATGGCAGCATGTAGACAGACTTGGTCCTAGACAAGCCAAGAGTTCTACATCCTGATCCACAGGCAGCAGGAAGAAAGAGACACTGGGATTGTCTCTTTGAATCCTCAAAGCCCACCCTCAGTGATGGACTTCTTCCAACTAGCAGCCCACAGCTACTCCACCAAAGTCATAGCTACTCCAACAAGGCCACACATCCTTCTCAAGTAGTGCTATTCCCTGGTGACCAAGCATTCAAATATATGAGGCTGCTTAGGAACTCACTGTACATAAAGGAATTAAGGGCAGCATGTCCCAAAAGATTCTTTGGACATTGGTGATTATGGTAACATTCTTTGTTTTCTTTCTTACTTTTGTTTTGTGTGTGGGAGGTATCAATTTAAATAGTTTTATTATTTCCTGTTACTTGTTTTAGGTCCCTGTGGAACAATGCTACACGCTCTACTTGGACTAATTGAATCCACCTCTTCAAAGGTGGGGCCTGAAGAAGCAGCACCAGATAGAGGAGCTCTACCACCAGGGAAGCCATCAGGCATTCCTCCAGACATGTCACCAGCACTCAGGTACAGCTTGGGAATGGAAGGGTTGCAGACTTTCTCCAGTTATTTCTGCTGATGCTCAAATTCTTCCTTCTCTGCAGTCTTGTTCTTATCCAGCCAGCTGATAATTTCATTGCATGTATGAATAATATTCTGTTTGTTCTAATTATTAATCTTGCCTTGAAGTTTCTCATCTTCAACAGTTGCTTTCGTGTTGAAGGCGTAAGACTGCAGTGAATTCTTGGAGGAAACCCTATTTCTCTGCTTCTCACTCAGCCTTGTACTTCTCAGTTGCTTGGACCATGCGCTCAATATCCTCCTTACTCAAGTGGACCTTGTCATTGGTGATGGTGATCTTGTTCTCCTTTCCTGTGCTCTTATCTGCAGCAGAAACATTGAGGACGTCATTGGCATCAATGTAAAAAGTAACCTCAATCTGAGGAACCACACGGAGTGCTGGAGACATGCCTGTGAGCTCAAATTTTCCAAGCAGGTTGTTGTCCTTGGTCATGGCCCTTTCACCTTCATATACCTGGGTGAGTACACCTTGTTGGTTGTCAGATTAGGTGGTGAAATTCTGTGTCTGCTCTGTGGGAATGCTGGTATTGCACTTTATGAGGACAGTCATGACTCCACCAGCCATCTCAATACCAAGGGAAAGAGGAGTGACATCTAAGAGCAGCATATCCTGAACATTCTCAGACTTGTATCCAGATAGAATGGCTACCTGGACAGCTGTATCCTAGGCAATAGCTTCATGGGTGTTAATACTCTTATAGAGTTCTTTTCCACTGACGAAGTCTTGCAGAAGTTTCTGGATGTTGGGGACTCTGGTAGAACCACCTACCAAGACAATATTATGAATCTCTGACTTGTCTAGTTTGGCAAAAGATGGGCCTTCTTCACAGTGTCTACTGTGCCATGGAACAGGTCAGCATTTAATTCCTCAAATCAAGCATGGTTAATGGAGGTATAGGAGTCAATTCCCTCATAGAGAGAATCAATCTCAATACTGGTCTGATGCTGGAGGAGATGGTGTGCTTGGCCCAATCACAGGCAGTGTGGTGACACCACACAACTCGTTTGTTCTCACTGGTGTCCTCCCAAGTCAAAAATTGGCACATTCCTTTCAGCTCCAACCTTCTTGTCAAAGCCATAAGCAATAGCAGTAGCAGTTGGTTCATTGATAATTCGAAGTACATTGAGACCAGCAATACTTTCAGCATCTTTTGTTGCCTGCCACTGGGAATCATTGAAGGAGGCTGGCACTGTGACCATGGCATTGGTAACAGTCTTTTCAAGGTGAGCTTCTGCAATTTCCTTCACCTTTGTCAGAACCTTTATGGATACTTCCTGTTGATAACAATTTTTTGTCTCTCCTTTGTATTTGACTTGAACCTTGGGCCTGCCTACATCATTCACCCCCATGAAAGGCCAGTGCTTATATCAGACTGAACAACAGCATCATCAAACCTATGTTTGATCAGATGTTTGGCATCAAAAACTGTGTTGGTAAGGCTCATTACAACCTGATTCTCAACCGCATCCCTAATCAATTGTCCTACATCAGTGAAAACAGCATAGCTTGGTATGGTACAGTTATCCTGGCCATTGGCAATTATTTCCAGTTTTCTATGCTGGAGGACACCCACACAGGAGGAGTAGGTGGTGCCAAGATTAATGTTAACTGCAGGTGTCTTAGACATGGTTGCCTGTGTGTAGGCCTGGCTGTGCTGACAACAAGACCACACACATGTCTGAGAGCTGGCTCCATGTTCAATGAGTGGCAACATTATTTTCAACAATTAAGTTCTGGAATAGTTCTAGCTGGGATGAATGGGTAAAATAGAAAACACATACACACACACAGTAACACACAGAGAGGAACACACACACACACACAGGAACACACATACATAGAGTGACTTTTATTCATCTGTAAAAAAAATTATAATATTTTCAGCAAAATAAATGGAACCAAAGATCAGGCAACGTGAAATAAGTTAGACACAGAATGACAGATATCACATGTTTTCTCTCATGTGTAGAATCTGGATTCATTATATTTAAATGCTGGCTACCTAATTACCTAAATATACTCAATAGTGCAGATGTTTCGTCATTTATATTTGAATATATTTAAATATTTGAATATGTTTAAATACTGCTTAAGTATTTATATATGGTATGAATATAGGAGATGTACCTTGTTCTGGGAGGGGAAGGGACCTCAAAGGAAAAAAGAGAATAATGAAATGGAACAAAAAAAATCCCATGTTTTTCTCATAAGTGGTTCATAAATTTAGATATAAGAGCAGAATGGAGCCCTTTGGAAGGAAGGAACTCACCTGTAGGAGGAAGGAGGTGCGACAAGAGAGAGTATCTGGGAGATCAAAGTATAGTTATACGCATGTGCGGTGATGTCATTGCCATGTCTGCTGCTTAGTGCGCTAACTGAAAAGGAAAACTATATTTTAGGAAAGACTACTTTTTCATTAACTTATTTATTCACTTTTCAACCCAATAGAAGCCCTTCCTCCTCCTAGTCCCCCATCATATGGGTCCTCCCCTCTCCCCTTCACCTCTGAGAAGGTGGAGGTCCCCCCATGATTACATTTGATTACACTTTTACTTTGTTTGATGCTCACTGTGTGAACCAGACTCTAGCAGGCTCTGTTGGAATGAAGGCACGCATACATGTGTATGTATGCAGATAAATATACTATTTTTTTTCAAAAACCAATTTGATTGGTGTATATGAGTTTGGCGTCTTGTATACAGCCTTGGAGGTCAGAAGACAACTGGGGAGGTCCGTTCTCTCCTCTTGCTGTGCGGGTCCAGGGGATCGAACTAAGGTTGTCAGGCACAGCAGCAAGCACCCTTACCCACTGAGCCATCTTCCTGGCCCTATTCATATGTACCTTTTAAGGCTTCAGGGTAGACAACTGAAAAACAAGGTTTCCTAGGGTAGGAACTTGAGAATAATATTTCTCTGACTCTCCAAACTGCTAGAAGAAATCTAGTTGAGAACCTCTAGTTTGGCTATTTGAAAAATCTGCTGTAAGCAGCAGCAGCTTTTCAGTGCAGGGAAACACACAAACAAAACTGTGAAGAAGCAGCCTGGGTCTAGTAGAGAAAGCTGCATTTTGAAAAGTGGAAACTATAAACATTATTTCTGTCTCTCTTTTTTTTTTTTTTCTGACAGCCTATAATGGGCCACTAAAAGTTGAGAACAAATGTCCCCACGGTGTTACCAACATCAGATAAGAGGAAGGCTCCTCATAAATAGTTCAACTCCATATGCCTGCAAGACTCATCCTCCTCTCCTTGGGATGACCCAAGTGTGTTCAGTAGTGAGAGCTGTGTGGAGGAACCAGGTGGAAATGTCTGCACTCTCCTTAGTACAACTAGGAAAGCTGGTGCCTCTCACCTTGTTTTAGATCCTCTAGGATATTGGTTCTCAGCCTGTGGGGTCAACACCCCCTTTGACAAACCCCTATCACCAAAAACGTTTACATTGTGATTTATAGCAGTAGCAAAATTACAGTTATAAGGTAGCAACACAATTTTACAGTTGGGGGTCACCACAACATCAGGGATTGTACTTGAAGGTCACAGCATTGGGAAGGTTGAGAACCACTGCTCTAGAGGAATGTGATGTTCCCACACTTACAGTGATTATAAAAGAGAAGGACAGACAAACTGATGGATGAATGAAAGGAAGGTCCATGTTTCTCACTCACACATCTCAGCGGGCAATGCCTTGGAAATACTTGTCCTCTTAAAGACATTAACCTTACTCTGTGCATTGAGATTAATTTGATTGAGATGGTATGTATCTGAACAGGAAACTTCTAGAATAAATACTTCTCTACGAAACCATGGCAAGAACAACTAAATGTTCACAAAAAGTCTCCTGCTTTGGGAGGTTAATAACATCACAAGATTACAAGATTCTAGATTATTAACGCTATATCATGTTAAGAATAAGCATGAAATGCTAAAGCCCATGAATTCATAGCCATGTTGCCCTGATATCATATATTAAGGAGTGATATATATTTTCCAGTTTGTAAAAGTGTGGCTGAAAAAAAAGTCTCTGTATGGAAACAATTCCTGTCTAGAGGTATAAACAATTTTAATTATATGCATTAAATTTTTAATATTTTTAATGGATATATGTTTTCTGATAATGGCCATGACACTGTCTAAATTCTATCTTATCAGTACATGGTGTGGCAGTCAGTGAGAAGTGCATCTCTCTCTCTCTTTCTCTCTCTCTCTCTCTTTCTCTCTCTCTTTCTCTTTCTCTTTCTCTCTCTCTCTCTCTCTCTCTCTCTCTCTCTCTCTCTCTCTCTCTTTCTCTGTATGTGCATGTGTATGTGGACTTGTGTCTCACACACAGAGCCATGCAAACATAATGTAAAAATAATTACACCTGTATATTCAAACTTATATCTCATTTTGAAAGACAAAACAAAGTTTTAGAAACTTTAAGAATCATGTATAGGTATTTTCTTCCTTCAATACATAAACATACACATAATGACAGTGCATAAAAGTTAGCTCAAGCCCTGGCCACTGAGAGCAACATCAGCATCCTGGGTTCACAGGCTCGGTATTGAGGGATTGTGCATTCTTGTTTTTCGTGCTTTCTCTGAGTTTTAACTAAATGCATCACCAGATAGCAAGGATTTATCCCCATTAACATATCAGAAAGATATGTTTATTCCTTTATTACAAGAATACATTTTATTATCTGCATTCTGGAAAGATCTTTTTGTTGACCTGAGTGCTCTCTCCCCCTTCCTCCCTTTCTCCCTCCCTCTTTTCTCGCTCTCTTCTTCCCTACCTCCTTCTCTCCCTCCCTCCCTTCCTCCCCCCCTCTCTCTTCTCTCTCTCTGGATGTATATGCATGTGTGGGTGTATATGTGCATACATATATGTATTTCACTCTGTGTATCTGTCTAAAGCTTTAGAGAGGTTGTTTTAAGACCCAACCATTTTATTGCCCTGAAAGAATAAACAAATAAATAAAAATAAATGAACAATGGCAAGAAAAAAAAAAAGCCACGAATGGATTTAAGCCATCCTGGTCTTATTCTACAAACAACAAAATCTTCCTCTCTTCGTTCATGTCTGCTCATTCATGTGCTTCATGCAAACAGTTTGGTGGTATCTAGGTGTACATGCCTAAATGAATGTGGTAAACTCAAGGTTAGAGAGATGCTCTTCACTCATAGGAATAGACCCAATATGAGAATGCTAATTAATAAAATAAAAGATTATCTTTGGGGCTTTTAAATCTCAGTCAAAAATTTAAAAATAGGGGGATGTTTTATAGGATGTGTTTGAAGCTACAAAATATACTTTGCAAAACTATCCTTTAAGTTATACCTTTAAGTTTCTTTATTTAATTTTTGTGATTCAAGAGTTGTACGTTTATACTATCGCTTTGATTTCCAAATCCCAACAGATGTCTCAAAAAGACGGCAACTAAAAAAGCCTAAAACTGCCTACCCCTAAAGAGCCCATTATTCAGTCCCGAGCTTGCCAAGTTGTCAAGTGGTATTATCGTTATGCTCTTTAAAACACTCAAAACGAAAAGCAGGATAAATGCAAAATGCTGAATTTTATAGCTTTTGTCTGTTCCAAAAGGGACTGTCCAACAGCAAGTACCATAGTACGCCCAATTATTACAGCACATATGGAACGTGGCATTATGAGTTATTTTGAGGGTTTTGGAAAGGGAGAGCTTTGCGTGACAACCGTGGCAGTGCAGGCTTAGGGATTTAACTCCAGCGTTCTCATCCGCCACTTCAGCAAGCATTTTCTCAATTATTTAACGTTGTTAAATCCACAGGGAACCAAAGGTCACGAAATCCACATTGGTCCGCGCAGGGCAGCGACAATGTTCTGCAAAAACCAGCGGAGTTTACACAGGCTGTGTTCCTTTTGGGCTTTGAAATCTCCATGATTATTTCATAACCAACTAGAAACTAATGAAGATAGTGTATGTGGTATAACGTGAATTGAACAGCAGTGACCATTTACCTCTTTCATATGGAGCTGGTTATATGAGCGCAGGTGCTGCGCGAATGAAGTCGGAGAAACTCGGATGCCACTCGTCCTAGAATCGTCCAGGCTTCGGGTTAGTTCTACCTAAAAGGGTTTTGAGGGTGTGAAGTAGCTCTGTGGATGGCGTTAAGCAAACAGAAGCTGTTCAATGATGTGAGTTCAATCTACCAAGCCAGTGAAGACTACATCTACGCCAGACTTGTGGATGTTTACGTACGGCTTGAAATCCAATCCAGATAATTCCCCAGCTCCGTCCCTGAGGCATTTTAAAGATCACGGAAACTTTCAGTTTTGATGGAGAATTTTTGCTTTATGGATACGGTCACAGAAAGGGTATGCCTTCATGCCTTAAAGATGCTTATATATTACCCAGTAATATGGCTGATCTCTCTAATAACTTTATAAAAATCTTCACTCTGACTTGCAGGCCCACAACAGCTCAGCGTGAACGCTCATTACTGATTCTGGATAAAAATAAACAAGACTCTTTTTTTTTTCTTGAGCAAAATAAAAGGATTTACATCTCTAATTTCCCCTAAATATTAAAACAGGACACTTCTCGAAGTTAAGGGCTATATTTATCAAGTATTTATTCTAAGGATTAAATGGAATTGGATTAAATTATTAAAATATATGTATTCATATCCAAGCCTAAAATAAAAGCATGATTGTAGGATGTGGCTTAGGATTTCATTATTTTGTTATGTCAAACACAATGTGTTACAAGATCTGACACAGTTAACACAATTTCTAAAATCTGGAAAGTCGGAGCTCAGTTATTAATTAAGCATTTCTTTCCAATTCTATAGAGATTTACTTTTATATATCTGGGGATATAACTTCAAAATAGAATTCTAAGATTGAAATGATTATTACTATCATTTAATAGTTAACAGACTTTAAAGTTGGGCTCTTGGCTGCTTTTTCCATGTCGTCCAGTAGGTGGGGCTCGTGTAATCTTCTTCTTTACCAGGGAGCAGAGAACCAGGGGAGCCAGAGGGACCAGAGAGTTTCCAGAATTGTTTTTTCTTGAACTCTAGTTGTTCACTGGCCACTTCAGTAATCTGCATTTCTGCAACTTCAGCTACTTTGTGCTCAAAACCTCTTAGGATACAATAAATTGGGTTTTGTGATTTAGATTGGTTTTAACATTGCAATCCTTTATTAAGTTTATAATGATCTTTTCTCCATTTAGATCTTTGGCTAATGTCTCTTTTAAAAAAGTTATGTTGATCTATTTGCAGTTATCCTTTTAATTAAAGTGTGCAAGCCACATATATACATGTCTATATTTTTTTATAAACACATCTCCCTGACAATCCAAATTCTGAAGAATAAGTTTTTGAATCAGGAGATCCTCTTTTGAAATGCAACCAAAAGGAAGAAGCAAGGGGGAAAAGCAAGCTGGAAAAATCCACATGAGACCGGAAGTAACAGAGGAGCCCTAAAAGCAAATATATGAATCCTTCCACATATTGTATAAACCTAGCAACTTCCTTCTATAAGGGAAGACACCGAATCCCAGAAATCTGGAGGCCTGTGTGCAGTGGGACAGGACTCAACACCCACTTCCCTACGCTGGGGAGACTGCACAGGATTTACCAAAGAGATGCCTTAGAATCTGAGCCCAGGGAAGCACAACCTTTGTTCTGACAATTGGAATCTCCTCATAATGATTCTTCTTTGGGCATATGCTCATATTGGCCACGGTGCTGTGTGAGAATCCCAGCAATACATATGATCGTTTGTTTGGTGTGTAAGTTAAAGCCCTATGCCATTAAATAGAGTACCCTTTAATCGTAGGACTGTTGAGTTGAACTCTACATTAATTTAATTTATGTAAAATTATGAGTTGATTTCTGTCGCATTGTTAGTCTAATTGAAGTTGTTAGAAGCTCCATGTAGCTGATAGCGGCCATATTGGATAGAGCACATGTGGGTAGTCATTTATTTCTTTAATTTACTTTTATTGTATAACTTACCTTTGAATCTTTTATTTTTTAGATTATAATGTAATTACATCATGTCTTCCTCTTATTCATCTCACATAACCTTCATTGTTTTTATTCAATTTCATGTCATATTTTATTAATTATTATTACATGCATATATGGAACATTCATATATATTCCTAAATATAACTAGTTCACTCTGTATGTTGCTCATATGTCTGTGGTCATGCCTGACTATTTGGTCATGAATAGCCAAGTGATGTGCTCTTCCACAAGAAAGATCATTCCTCTCTCTCAGCAGTCCTTCTGTGTCTTTAGTTCTTTGTGGATAGCCATAGCCCTGTGGCCTTTCTCCATCCAGGTTCAAATGTCTATTGTTGTTCTTGCTAAGCTCATGTTTCAGCATTCATGCTAGTGAGGCTTTATTGGTCTAGCCTCTGATACTACCAGTAGACACAATCTCTCAGGTATCTCCTGCTACCCTTATGATTCTTCCAATCCCATCTTTCAGAATCTTCCCGGAGCCCAAATGGTAGGAGTATTTTGGTAAATATGGCTATCAAGAAGGGTCTCAGAAGCACAATACCCTCTTTTGAGTTGTTGGTCAGGGGTGTCCAGGAGACTCCCAGAACATATAGCCTCTTGTTATTATCCTGGGTTGCCTACACACAGGCAGAAGTTAAGTCCCTATTGCTGGAGACACCATAAACCTCAAAAACAGACCCTGGAGGCCCCTGAGCTGGATGTGACCTGAATTCTTCCTTCTTAAGGACTTGCTTTTATGGTACCAGAAGGTGCTATGCAAGCCTCCAGCATTGATAGCCTTTGCTATCAGTGTAGAAAGTTTCCCTGGATAGTCTCGTTGTAGATAACTAACTGTAGAGGTCATGGAGTGAATGGGACACAAAGTCAACTGCACTCATGACATTCAAGTCAACGGGCAATCATTAAGTGTATTTGTTTCATAGTTTACTTACATTCAGAAGTAAACTTGCAAGTATCTATGAACAATAGTCAAGTCAGTCACTTTATGGACCTCTGCCCTTGTCTCCTTGGCCTTCTGGAAGACTGTTTCACCTGTGAGTGTTGGGTCTGTATGGGTGCCTTGTTTCTTTTCTCTTGAGCTTATCATTAAGATTTATTTCAAAGCCTCCACTGAGTGGCTAACATGTAGCCAGCACTGCAATAGGCAGCCATGAAGTCAAGGGGCTGAGTGGCTATGAGGATTTAGTCTCGGCCAACCACACCTTTCCAGAGCCCCGTCCACAAAAGTAATGCACTCCTTAGACTGCTAGAGCGAGGGTGATAAGCATAATTGTAATATTAAGACAAGGAAGCTAAGTCCAGGGCATTGCATGCTTTGTACAAAATAATAAAGACAACTTTTCAAAATGTTTCCTCAGACTCAAATCCATGTTTGTGACTTCTAGTATTTCTCCCTCTGGTCACAGTTCCAGAGTAGACGTTGGTGAATGCTGACTTCTGTGTTTCTTTAGACTTTTGCTAAGGAGCCACCATACAGGCCACGCCTGGCAAACATCAATAGTTTTTTGCAATGTCAGTTATGAGACTTTCCTTATGTAAAGAAAGAATAATATTTGTAGTTGACTGTAAACTTATTTGAATCCTTGAGTTAAGTCCAGAAGGCCTCTGCATGGATCTGATCTGGGCTTGAAGTGTTATCAGTGCTTGAGCTCTTGGGTGTTTATATATCACAAATCAGGCATATACACACATTCCTCAGCATAGAAACGGGATCATCCTGTTTACGGGAAATCAGTGTAGGATCACTAACATACATCTTCTGGTTTGGACCCTTCTGCCTTTCTGAATAGAAGCATTATTCATTAAGCCGTGCTTAGATCTAGATGTTATCCTAACTCTCGCTCTTAGAGATAATTCTGTTTATAATAGCCACAGCTGTTAGCAACACCGGATTAACCAACACTGTGGTGGGTTCAGATACCATGTCTACTTGCTAGTCTTTTGGTCACCAACTGTTCTAAATCAAGGTGATTTTATATTTGCTTTCATAAAATAGAGCTAAGAGAAGTCCCCAGTGATGGTACATGTTTTCTTATCCCAGCCATCAAATTCACCAGACAGGTCTTCAGTTTTAAGAACGTTGTCTAGGTCTTCATGGATCACTGCCTACTCCCAGAATCCTTTTCACTGCCCTTCACAAGCTTCTGGCAACATTACACAGATCAAAGCAAACAAATAAGCAGCCCCCTCTCAATTTTCAAGGTGGCAAAAGGGTCCTGCTTTTTCGCCCAATTTATCAATTTTAAATTGTACATACTGCCTCAGTGTGTCTGTAGCTTACCAATTCGTTGTTCGAGGCCCCTTCCTCCTATCTTAGAGTTCATTTGATGAATTCCATTCCTACCTGACAAAGGTCTGTTCCTTCTCTGAATGGTGTATAAGAAACTGTGGGGACAGTGAAAAATTGCATAGGAGAATGTGCCTCCAATGCATCATGGGTACAAGTTTTCTCACACTGGGCTCTGATGCTCTCCTTTGCAAATCTGGTAGAAAAGAATTAGGAATGAAATGTTCATTGCTGTCATTCTGTCCCCCTTATGAGAACCTCTTATGAGAAGTGTACAGCCAGGAACTTTGTTTTTTCTTAAGTTGTCTGTCAGAGCATGAATCAAAGTATTTTTTTCTGGCAGAAGCTACCACAAGTGGAAATGTTGGGAAACAACAACAAAAAAATTCTGGTCAATAGTGAAATTTACCATTTTCTTGTGGGTTTCTATGACTCCTTATTTAGACATTTAGAGTTGGACATTTTGCAAAATACATTGTCATAACAGCTGCAAAATAGAAGGGAAAACCAATCTGTTCAGCTGCATAGTGTGTCTGTAACACAGCCAGGTATTCTAACCCACATGACAGGCATCTCCATTGTCTAGAACATCCTGACGATAGTCGGGAACATTCTGAAAGCTGTGTGCTCAACTGAACTGACATCTAATTTCATCAGGAAGCATGAGCATTTGCTTGGGCATAGACGTCTCAACCGAGTGGAGGAAGGCAGAGGGGCATTCTCCAGAACAAGCCTCCAACTCACACATCTGTATTTCCTCCCTCTCAAAGCCACAAATGCATTTTACCTATCCAGCTCTGAATGTATTAAGAGGAATATACTTTATTTAGCTTCATGGCATTAAGATACATTTTTAATATTCAAAATTTTTATGTACCTTTGTGTTCCTAAAGCTGAAATATTACATTAAATTGTTTTTAACACCACACCAAGGTATCCAGAAAATTTCTTTAGAAACGTTTTTTCCCCCAAATAAGATTGATTTTTTTTTTTTAGTCTGTACATCAGCTCGCTCTACATGGATGAGACATAAGTTCAAGTCTCAGATATACAATTCAGTTTTGCTGAATGTGGGAGCTCATGTTACTCTGCAGATTCCAACAGGAAATATCCATTTATCACAGGACCTTCTGTCTCTTTGCTTATTTCATTACTATGCCCCTGATTTTTGTAGGAAAAAGTGAGAGGACCTCATTACACACCACTTACTGAATATCTGTGACATGGGCAGAGCCTCTGCCAGAGCATAACGATCCACCAGATATAAGTTCAATCGAATTACCTTGGTCAAAGATTGGTTTGACCAATCTTCCTTTTTGAACAGTAGAAAAGCAAGATAGAAAAATTAATATATTAATTTGTATTTATTATTGTTGTCTTTGTTACATTGGCCATTAAATTTAAAGGCTCACTTAGGTTAGGTAAGGGCTGTACCACTAAACTATGCTACAGATCTGTTTCTATATTTTTGAGGCAAAGTCTCTCTGAGATGCTCATTCTTTCCGCCCTCTCAGCAACCTAATTAATGGGGGTTATAGAACTTGGCCACCAGGTCAGCCTTGAAAATATTAATGCTGACACCAATGTCTGTACTCAGTGAATATGTAAGAACCATTTATTAATGAGCCGTGGAAACGTGTAGTATTTCTGATACTATACTTGTCAAATATAATTTCTGTTTATTAACTTATGTGCTGAGTTATAGTAAAAACAGAAGCTAAATGAAAAATAAGAGGCTCTGAGTAGGATCCTTTTTTTTTTTTTTTTGTTGTTGTTGTTGTTGCACATTATGGTGGCAACAGACAAAAATAATGTGATCTGATGTCTGATACCCCGAAAAAGAAAAAAAAACTAAGAAAGTTTACCCTAAAAAAATGATCAATTTTTTGAGGAATGAGGTATACTTACCCTTATTTAAACATTCTAAAATAGTTACTAGTATTAAAATATTACAGAGCCCCATTGATATGCATGAGTTTTACATTTTACAATTTACAAAGGAACAGTTAAGGTCTGATCTCATTTGATGAAAAAAAAAAATAGTGACTTCTTGATGAGGTGACTTCAAATGAAGAAAGAGAAAAATAGTACACCTACACATACATTCTTTTAATCTCAAATGCTGTGTGCAAAGGTAGAGTTTTTCTCAAATTATAACAAGGCATGAGACCTTAGTAGGCACCCAGACCTGAGCCCAACGGACTGAATAATGCAAATAGCAATCATGCTATAAATCAACAAGTGGAGAAGGTCACCTGCCCTGAACAGTTCCTAAATGGACCAACCTTGTCTTTCGGTTTCTGTAGTTCTGTCCTGGCTAACTGATCTTGTTAACTGAAGTATGTCAACCTAGCTTCTGTTTTCTTCGTGCTTAAAATCTCACTCTTAGAAAAGGTTCAGGGCTTCACCGGGATCCCAAACACCCAGTGCAGTCGCCAGCTGGCTAATAAAGACTTTTTATTGGCTAAAACTGTCCAAGTAGTCATCTCTTGTGGCTGCTCCAACACAGTACTATTTAAGTAACAGTGATTTCTAAATTCTTTTGCCTCAATTTTCAAAGTTACACAATCACTGTTTTCTGGGGTCCTCCTCAACTAAAATGGATGATTAAAGGGTGGCTAGGAAACTATAATTTTGCTTAGATTTTTCCAGATTAAAAGAGAGACAAAGCTCTAAACTAACCTCCGACTGGCTGAAGTCTAGTGCAATTTTATGCAAAATGTTGCCTGGTTTTTGTTTGTTTGTTTGCTTTTTGGTAAGATAAAAAATAAATCTTTATTAAAAATTATTTTTATTGAAAATGTTTTTTTCATATTGCCATTACTGAAAAGTTTTGCTATCCTCACATTTTTGAATCGCTTGATCTAATAGCCTCTTTTATACTTTCAAAAAAAAGTTTTGGGTTGTTTTCTGCTTTTCTCTTCCACTTTCTTTTGTTTTCTCTCTCCTTCTTTTTCCCCTCCCTCCCCCTCTATTTCTCTCTTTAAAGAGAAATACCACGAATCCTATGATAATGGTTGAATATTTTCCCAACTTCCACAGCTCGAGTCACATTAAACGCCCCACAAACTAAGCAAAGCATGGGTGGCTCAGATGACATAGATACATTCTTTCTATTTACAAACATTAAAAGAGACATTGTCTTTTATCTCTGAATATTTATATGTCCAACCCCAACTGAGGTCACAGAGACATGCCCATCTGTTTGTTTTCTTAAATTCATGTCAACAGTTTATGAGGTTTCCAGTAAAAACCAGAAATGACTGCATTCTTTTGAGATGTTGTCAAATTGGCATTCTAGACAGATCTTAGAAGCAAACAAAATATTTGTTTTATGTTCCAGAAGGTTTTGAATCACATAGTCAATTTTTATAATTTTTATAATTTAGGAACACTCTCTACTAGTATATATATATGAGTCTCTCTGTGTGTGCATGTGTGTGTGTGTGTGTGTGTGTGTATGTGTGTGTGTGTGTGTGTGTGTGTGTGTTGCAGTTACAAGAGGAAAATGAAGGCAGCAACATATATCCTGGTGACTGTACAAACACAGACCCCATACAGAGCAGAGCGTGACTGAGAAGCAGGCATTGTTTGCTATGGTTATGCCATCAGCAAGAGAGTAGGTGAAAGGTGGGGGAATCATCTTTATTTAAACAATACTTAGACTTGGTCATAACCATACCACTTTGAGGTCCATTAAAATGTGCTAGGTCCTCTTTGGCCTTTCCTTACCTCACCTGAACCTTAGAATGCTCTTTCCTGCACACAGCCTCCTCTGCTTCTTTTTCTAAAGGGTGTAGAATTCTTGCCATTAGTGGCTCCTAGTGGATAAAGGAAGCCATTTCTTTGCAATTTAATGCCCACTGAATGTCAGTGTTACTATTTCTTCCATTTGTTGCTTTGGTTTGCACAGAAACATTGAGGTTATTTTCTGGTTATTCCACCCCCCCTTTAAAATGGATACAATTGACCAATATTGAAGGTTTTCATATGAATTGCCTGGGAGAAATTTATATGTGCCATCAAGACCCTAAGCAATAAAAAATGACTATATATTTTAAAAATAGATCTCCAAACTGCAACCTAGTAGTGTCTTTTTTTAATCTCAGTGCTTGACAGGCAGAGATCCAAAGATCATGATTTGGGCTATCCTGGGCTACACAATGAGTCCAGTGTCAGCTTGAACTACATTATATATCACTGTATCAGAGACAGAAGAGAAAACTCTCTATACACTATTCATAGGAAAATACACTACAATGCAAAGTAATAGAGAGGTCACTAAAGACAAAATGAATTACCATATGTTTCAGATTTTTATTTCTGTGAATATATCCCTCAGACTAAAATCAGTATAGCAAAGTCACTTCTATGATCCTGTCCTCTTTCCAGTATCATTCATTATACTAACCAAGTTATTGAGGCAGTAAAAGGGCCCATCATCTGATGATAGAGATATATGACTTATATATACAATACAATTCTTACCCAGCATTAGGAAGGAGAGGAAGACTTTCCTTTATTTGCAACAATATGTGCAAGATTTTAGGATAGTACAATAGTGAAATAAACTAGGCATTCAAAGACAAACATTATGTACTCTCATAAATGCTTGGAAAAGATAAAATATTGCCAGTTTCGATATTTCTAGTTATTAGGAAACAGACAACTCATATCAAGATAACATATTATCTCACTTAGTAAAACTGGCTATCATAAACAATTGAAGGTATAAATTACCAGTAAGAATGTGGAGAAATAAAGTAACCTAAGAATTTTTACATAAACAGTGAGTATTTTTCTCAAAGAATTCCATATCACCTAGCAGTCCCACTAGCAGATATATATCACAAGGCCATCAAATTAGTTTATTGTAGAAATACCTACTCTTCTGTGCTTAACCCAGTTTTGTTTGCAATGTACTCCAAATACAGACAGCTTGAAGACATTAATCAATAGATATGTTCATGAGAAAATGTGGTGCATATACAATGAAACATTATCGAGCCTTAATAGAGGGAAATACCATTATTTTTGAAAATGTATATGAGCAAAGAGGCCATTATATTATGTGAAATAAACCATCTGTCAAAAGACTATCAGCACAACACATTTCTCTAAGTATGTAAGAATAGTGGTTATCAAAGATGGTGAGAAAGACACTTGGGCTCGACTTACCATTTTTCCCTCTTTTGCTAACTTTCTTATTCATACAACATCTAAAGTGGTGTTTTAGATTTTATTTTTTTATTTAACTCGTTTAAACAAAAAGTTTAAAAAACCCAAATATTTGCAGATGACTAGATATTTTTTTCAACCTATTTTTTCTCTTAATTGTCACACCTATGTATGCATTTAATATTTGGACAGCTTCCATTAGGCGTCTATGAACCATCTCAAACACGATGTCCCAAAGAATTCCTCAGCTCTTTCTGCTTCAAGCTATTTTTCTTTTTTTCATCTCCATTTATTTTAGTAAAATCTGGTTTGATTGTTTTCCCTTCATCCCCATTTATTTTAATGAAAGATTTTGTTTGTTTTCCTCATTAATCATGTAGAATGTCTAGAAAATATCTTAGACTACTTAAGATAGTCTTTAACCAATATCAATATCAAATCAGCAGTACCTTGCCAAGACTACCTTCCCATCCATCTGAGTCTTCTTGCTTACTGCTTTTATTTCCTGCCTTTATCACTGTTATAACTTCCTGACTGGTCCTGCACTTTCAGCTTTGTTCCTATTCAGTGATTTGTACACGGGAAACACACACACACACACAAACACACACACACACACACCCACACACACACACACACCATATCATACAATTTTCTTGTTCAACTCCCTAATGTTGGCTTCCCAATACAAGGCTTTATGAACACTTACTATGACCTCATATCTTCTTAAGTTGATTTTGAATGAATAAGTGAACCCTACAGTAGGAATGCTATTTATTTATTCGTTTATTTATTCTGGCATCTTTTCTAAGTCATAATTCAATGTTATTTTTACAAAGTGAACATGGAAGCCAGGTGATTATGTGTGTATGTATGTGATGTGTATACATAAAGAATTCTATATTTTCTATAATATTTATATTGTATTAACCAGAACATTGCCATGAACATTATTCCATTTCAAATTGTTTCTAAATGACAGTTTAATGAACATGGTCTTGTCATTTACCTTTAAAAGGACCAGAAGGCTACTCCTAGAAATGACAGGGAACCTTCTCTCATGATATGCCAACATATGGTTGCCTAAACAAGACTTAAACAAGGACAACACCATTAAAGATGTTAAAATAGAAGGGAGAACACTCATAAAGAGTTCCACCTCCAGACAAAGAACAACAGGCAACTAAAAAATGCTGAGAGTGGAGAAATTAGTCTTTCCTAAAGATAAACCCCTAATTAGCTATCCAATGCCAAGCCATCAGTCTGGAACTCTATGCATATTACACATGCATACATACATTAACATATACATACAATATATTGACTCAGTTTGTTATAGTTATATATTTGTGCATATATAAGTAATAATACTTATGAAATAAAATGAGCCCATGAATATGGGAAAGGGTTGGTGGGGAGCCATGGGAAATGGTAGAGGGAAGGGACCCTGAAAGCATCGGAGGAATGAAGGTAGTAGGGAGAAATGATGCAATCCTATTATAAGTGAACTTTAAGGATTAAAAAAGGCAACAAGAATCAAAGGGTGCAATGTCCTTAAAGTCATCATGCTGGCCAGAGGTAATGCAGTGACCCAGTACCAGGCCTATAAATTCTGTATGTAATGGATCTGTCTCTGCTGAATCCTAGATGTATAACTTTTTATTGCTCCAATGATATACACAGCTCATGCTTTTTCTCCTTCAAATATGTAAACTTCTTTGCCATGGTTGGATATTAGGTAAATGTCTGTTTATTTGAATGGCATAAACAACAATTCTGTGTAGTTTGCTGACTGCTTGTTTTAGACTTATTTCTCCAAAACTACTACTTACAAAAATGAAAAGCTGGGAGACACTTATGATGGATGCTTTAAGGATGTGTGCGATAAATACACTTTTAAGTCAATATCTTGAACTTGATATGGTTTCCAATTAGGGAATTTTAATTAAATAGGTTTACGATAAAATGCTGTTTTCAAAGTACATGTGGTCAATATTCCTATTACAGGAAAAATTGTTTCACACCAAGTGGTTTTGTTCTGCGCTGGGAGGAAAGAATGAAACTGCTCTCTGTTAATGCTGAGCAGAGGGAAAACCAATACAAGAGTTTCATCATGTTCATGCTGGAAAGAAAACACATTGTGATTTCGACTTTGAAAATTACATGCCTAAAATTGCCAGAAATGCTGTTTACTGCACAGCTTGGCCCTTGACAATGGTGAGTGCAGTAAGAGGGTATTCTACATCAATCATTTGCAGAAGCATTTCTTTCCCATGCCCAGAGGAATCACGAAGGGAATATATTGTTATGTTTATTCCAAAGAAATTATGAATTGAGTTTTCTTTTCTTTTCTTTCCTTTTCTTTTTTCTTTTTCTTTTTTTCTTTTTGTCCTGTAAAACTCCTTACAATTGAAAACATCATCAGAGTAAAGTGAGCCACTTGTCAAAGAATTCAAATGGAAACCTATAAAGGGTTGGAGTCCATTGCTGTAAGTTGGCCCTTTGATCTATGTACACTTAGATATTTCAGAAGAATGGATGATTCAGTTTTAATTAAAAACAAATACTATGGTAGAAATATACAAATAGGTAGGCAATCCAAACTTCATAATAAGGATTTTCTTATGTGTCTTAAAAACTGATTATAATAAAAAGTAAAGCTGATTAAATAACTTCAGCAAAGTAGCCACTCAAAGGATAAACAGGATAAGAAACAAAAAACATACTTTCACAATAGTCAGAAATAATATAAAATACCTAAGTGTGACCCTAATCAAGCCAGTGAAAGATCTGTATGACAAGAACTTCAGGTCTCTGAAGAAAGAAATTGAAGATATCAGAAGGTTGAAAGGTCTCCCATGCTCATGGGCTGGCAAAATTAATATTGTAAATATGGTCATTTTGAAAAAAGCAATCTACAGATTCAATGAAATCTCCAACAAAATTCCAACTAAATTCTTCATAGAGTTAAGAAGAACAATGTACAAATTCATTTGGAATAATAAAAAGCCAAGGATAGCAAAAAATCATTCTCAACAATAAAAGAACTTCCAGAGGAATCAACATCTCTGACCTCAAGCTGTATTACAGAGCAATAGTGATAAAACCTGTATGGTATTGGTACAGAAACAGGAAGGTAGATCAGTGGAATAGAATTGAAGACCCAGAAATAAACACATATTATTGGTCACTTGATCTTTGATAAATGAGCTAAAACTATCCAGTGGAAAAAAAGATAGCTTTCTTAAGCTTTTTTAAATTAGATACTCTATTTACATTTGAGATGTTATTCCTTTACCCGACTCTGTTCCCATCTCCCTTCCATTCCAGTTGCCTTCACAAAGGTGCACTCTCTTCTGATCCCTCTCTCCACCTCATTGTCTTGTCATTCCTCTGCCTTGGGACAATGTGCCTTCTCTGGAACAAAACCCTCTTCTCACATTGATGCCAGACACTGTTATCTTCAGCTACGTATGCAACTTGAGCAATAGGTCTTTAAAGGTGCACATAGAGGTTGGTGTTTTACTTCATGGGAGTTTTAGAAGGTTTGTTTGGTTGATAATGTTGTTATCTTCTCTTGAGTATACAACCCCTTTCAGCTTCTTAGGTCCTTTCTTTAGCAAAGTCATTGGGATCCCCAAGTTCAGACTGATGGTTATCTGCAAACATGTTCAGCTGTATCTATATGACTCTAGTGTAGTCCCTGAGGGATTATGTTTGGTTCCTGCCAGTAAGTAACTTTTGGGATCAGCTATAGTGCTTGGATTTGGTGACTGCATATGTGGTCAATCCCCAGGTGAGGCGGCTCCTGAGTGATACTTTTTCAATCCCTGTTTCTCTATTTGACCTTGCATTTCCTCTCAGGAGAATTGTGTTTTCTTTTCTAAGAAGGACTGAGGCATCCTTGTTTTGGCCTTCCTTCTTTTTGAGCTTCATAATGTCTGTGAATTGTTTCTTAGGTATTGGGTATTCTGAGCTTTCTGAGGCTAGTGTCCCCTTATCAGTGAGTGCATAACATGTGTGTTCTCTTGTTACCTCACTCAGGATGATAGTTTTCAGTTCCATCCGTTTGCCTACAAATTTTATGAAGTCATTGTTTCTAAGAGCTGAGTAGTACTCATTGTGTAAATGTACCACATATTCAGTATCCATTCATCTGTTGATGGACATCTAGGTTCTTTCCAGATTCTGGCTATTATAAATAAGGCTGCTATAAACATGGTGGAGCATGTGTCCTTATAATATGTTGGAGCATCTTTGGGATCCCAGGAGTGGAGTGGATGGGATTTTAGGTAGTACTATGTTCAATTTTCTGAGGAACGGCCAGACTGATTTTCAGAGTGGTTGTACAAGCTTACAACCCAACCAAGAGTGGAGGAGTGTTCCTCTTTCTCCACATCCTCGCCAGCATCTGCTGTCACCTGAGTTTTTTGATTTTAGCCATTCTAACTGGTGTGAGGTGGAATCTCAGGGTGTTTTAATTTGCATGTCCCTGATGATTAGGGATATTGAGCATTTCTTTAGGTGCTTCTCAGCAATTTGAAGTTCCCCAGTTGAGAATTGTTTGTTTAGCTCTTTGACCCATTTTTAATAGGATTATTTACTTCTCTATAGTCTAGCTTTCTGAGTTCCTTGTATATATTGGGTACTAGCCCTCTTTCAGATGTAGGATTGGTAAAGATCCTTTTCCAATCTGTAGGCTGCCATTTTGTCTTCTTAACAGTGTCCTTGGCCTTACAGAAGCTTTGCAATTTTATGAGGTCCCATTTGTCAACTCTTGATCTTATAGCATAAGCCGTTCATTGCTGTTCTGTTTAGGAAAATTTCCCCTGTGCCTATGTGTTCTAAACTCTTATCAACTTTCTCTTCTAATAGTTGCAGTACCTGGTTTTATGTGGAGATCTTTGATTCACTTGAACTTGAGCTTTGTTCAAGGGTATAGGGAACAATCAATTTGCATTCTTCTGCATGCTGACTGCCAGTTGAACCAACACCATTTGTTGAAGAAGCTGTCCTTTTTCCATTGAATGTTTTTAGCTCCTTTGTCAAAGATCAAGTGATCAAGGTATGTGAATTCATTTCTGTGTCTTCAATTCTGTTCCCTTATTCCATCTGCCTATCTCTGCATCAATACCATCATTTTTTTTTTATCACAATTGCTTTGTAACATAGCTTGAGATCAGAGAAAATGATTTACCCAGAAGTATTATTTTATTCTTAAGAATAGATTTCACTACTCTAGGTTTTTTTGTTATTCCACGTGAATTTGCAAATTTCTTTTTTACAACTCTATGAAGAATTGGGTTGGCATTTTGATGGGCATTCCATTGAATTTTTAGATCACTTTTGGCAAGATAGCCATTTTTCCAATGATGATCCTTCCAATCCATGATCTTTCCATCGTCTTCAATTTCCTTCTTAAGAATTTTGAAGCTCTTGTCATACAGATCCTTCACTTGCTCGGTTAAGGACACTCCAAGGTATTTTATAGTCTCCTCAGTGGCTCTGTCAGAACCTGACAAATACAAAGGCAGATGATTACCGCCAACCATTAAACTGAGGATGCAATTCCCAATGGAGGAGCTAGAGATAGGATTGAAGGAGCTGAAGTGGTTTGCAACCCCATAAGAACTACAATACCTACCAACCAAAGCTCCTAGGGACTAAACCACCAACCTAAGAGTGCACACAGAAGGATCCATGACTCCAGCTGCGTATATAGTAGAGGATGGCCTTGTTGGCTGTAAATGGGAAGAGAAGTCTCTGGTCCTGAGAAGTCACCATTCCCAAGAGTAAGAGAATGTTAGGGTAGCAAAACAGTGGGGGGTGGGTAGGTTGTTGGGTGGGTGGTGAAGAACCCTCATAAATGCAGGGGGAAGGGAATGATAGAGGATTTATGCAGGGTATACTGGAAAAAGGAATAACTTTTAAAATGTAAATAAAATATAACCAATGTAAAGAAAAACGCCTATGAAGTGTCTTTCTAAAAAACAGTAAATGTCTTATGAAATAACAACATGCATGTTAACCATGAGATGACTAAGTTCTAGATATTGTTATGTGTATAATCCTTTGAAATTATTTTTAATTTATACCCTATGCTTGATAATATTCCTTCTTATTTTAATATGGTGATCACTACTATACTTTTGTCTGATTTCAACAAAGTTTCTTTAATGATGTACATCATAACCGATGATGATTCCGGGGTCCATTTGCTTTGGGGACACATTTCCTCTTCTTTCAGATAAACTCTAAAAGGTTTGAGAACATTGAGTATTGGCAGAATTGGACTAAGACCAAGTCCAATTAAAAGTTTTAAAATTACAGTTCTTGAGATTTATTTTCTTCTCAAAGCATAACCATGATGCTGTCCTCCATGTGACCCAGTAAACATCACTTGGGTTTTATGACCTGGGAATAAACATTGCTTGGTTTTATGAACATATGTGGAAGAAGCAAGATAGAAAATGCTACTGAGCATCACTTTAAAATTTGTTTATCACGTTGCTCAATGATTCATGTAACTGGGCCAAATATACAGGAAAAAGAAAGAGAAAGACTGTTTTTTTTTTTGGCAATGATTCTATAAGGCAAGATTTTAAAGAAATGTTGGGGCAGACACCGGAAGGTCAGGAGACTCCTTTCTGGGTGGGAATAGTTTGGAGCATCTGATAATGACAATTTCCTTTACCAGTTCTAATCTGTTCCCTTATGTCCTTTTCTTGGCTAGGTGTCATCCTTAGATATTGTAATGGCCTTTTACCCATAAGATATATCCAGCAAGTATATTTCTAAGTTAATTAACAAAGTTGCCAAGCATCATTGTCTGATCAAAGTCTCCATCTCTATCTCTCAGGTATATTTGATAGTTCTGACCTGCCTTCAGCAAGAATTATGCGATTACTTATCCAGAATTCTTATCATTAACATTTTCTTTAGCCCTTATTCTCCTAATCATTGATGTCTCCTAGCAATTACTTTTCATTCATCAACACTTCTGGCCCAGACTAATCCTTCATTATAATTCCTGACTTGTTTTGTTATATTCATAATGGAGCTCAGTTTGATACTGAGGTTTCTTTTTCATATTTTTATAGTTCCTGTACTATATTTATTTTAACTATAATTTAACATTTTTATCTTAATAAAATAAATGTAGTAATTTTATTTTATTGTATCCAAATATCCTTTACGTTATGTCCCAACAGCAGAGTGCTAATAAGTAAGAATGACTGGGATAGGTAATACTGTTTAAAAACACAAAATACATAAAGCAAAGTACTTAAATAGGATTATATCAAACTAAGGAATTTCTACATAGATAAGGAACCAAAACAAACAGAATAAGAGAAAGTCTTTGCAAACTGTTTAATAAGAGATTCATACTTAGACTTTACGGGAATTTTAATAGATTGGCTAACAAAATGATCAAACAAAAATATACAAAAAGGCTACAAACACAGGCTTAAAAGCATACACACAAAGAACCATCAAGTATGCAAAACTCTCATCACTGACATTCAAGGAAGAGGTGGTAGGTGTAGCTTCATTGGAGAGGAAGCACATCATGGTGTAGACAATCTTTGGTGTTTCCTATGGATGAAGTTGTAGAACTCTCAGTTCCATCTCTAGAACCACATTAGCCTGTATGATGCATGTTTCCTGTCATGATAATAAATAGATTAAAGCTCTGTAATCCAGCCTGAAATAAATGTTTTTTTCTTTATAAGAGTTGCCTTGGTCACAATGTCCTGTCACAATAATAAAACCTTAACTAAGATAATATCTTTAGCAGAAGATACCAATACACTCCTTTTGTCTACCCATCAGAGAGGCTACCAGGGTCCAGTGGACATTTCTACTCTAAGGGTCTCACAAATGGCCTTACCTAAAATCAGTGGGTCACAAAACAAAACAAAACAAACATATAAATATGGGAAAGAGACTTAGGAAGAGGAGTCTTAAGAGGCATAGGGTAGAGTTATGTCAGGAAAAAAGTGAAATGAATTCAGTTTATTGAATAGACACATAGACATAATATAGAATCAACTTAGCTGTCCATATATGGATAAATGGATAAAAAAAGTTTATACTAAACCAAAATATTCAACCACAAAATGGATAAAAGTTTGCCCTTTGGTATGATATAAATAAAATTGAAAGGAATAGTAAATGAAATAAGCCAGCATCACACAAACAGTGAGCTGGATGTAACCTGAAAGTGCAGAAGAGTATAGAGTGTTCATCTGTAGAGGACAGGGAGGGAAGTAGGGAAAGGAGACAATGTTGGGAACAGGATAAGAAATTGAGTTAGATAAGAGAAATAAGTTCTAGCATTATATAGCATTTTAAGACAGCAACTGATAAGAAATTTATTATATGTTCTGTAAAGAACTCAAAGAGAAGAGCCTAAGGATCTCAACACAGGGAAATGCTTAGGTTTTGAGATAGAAATTCTAGCTAGCCTGATACATATCTCTATGGATGTACTTGGTATGCTGGCGAAAAACAGGATGGCTTCAAAGTCACAGTGATCCTCCTGTTTCAGCCTGAATAATTGGTTTACAGGTATGTTCAATCATGACTGTCTTCTTTAGCTCAATTTGATTAGTGCACATTGTACACATGTATCATATGATCAGAAAGTACCTTGTTATTTTGTACAATTATTATAGGTCAAATAAAAAGAAAGGAAGAATAACCTTTGAAGCTATTGATGGATGAATGAGTAGACAGGAGACGGGATCTATGGGGGGATAAATCTTTAGCTTTGGAAAGAGTGAGTGGGTGGGGAACTTTCTGCAGCATGTTTGGGATGTGAATGGGTAGAAACTACCCAGCTTTTCCCAAATGTTCTGGTTTTCTGTTTTTACTTCTTCTGTTTTACTTTTTATGTCCTGCTTTCCAAGGCGTTACTCATGGACTTTTATGGGTTTTTTTTTTTTTTTTTTTTTTTTTTTTTTTTTTTGCTTTTTATTTAGGTTGTTTTTTTCCAGTTGTTGAAAAAGTAGTTCTTGGTTTTGTGATGCAATTACTTCCCCTAAGTCTGTAAAACCAGTTTGTTAGGATTTGCCAAAATTATGGATGATGTCACTGAATTCCTTCTTAATAGTGATTCATAAATGTGGCTGATTTTAATTTGTAAAGCACCCTCCAACTGCTATTTTTTTTTAATCCTTTGTACATGTTTCGTCTCCTTGTGCACTTTCCCTAGATTCAAGTCCTGGGCTTCCCAAGTTCATACATAGACTTCTCTGGTCACCCCAGTTCAAACCAAACCAAAAACCCATCACCACAGTTTCCCATAGAGTCTGTGAATGCTTCTCTTGTTGTCTGACTGTCTGTCCATGTGTGCTCCTTTGGGTCATTCTTTCAAGTGTATTCTGACTGGGTATTTTCTTCAGTCTCATCTTATTTTTTTAAGTGTTCCTTTCCTCAAATAAGTAATGTCAACTCTCATAATGACTTTGTTTTTGCTTTGTTTTGTTTCTCTAACAGCTGAAAAAGTCCCAATCTTCATTTGCTCTTCCCAAGCCTTCCCTTGTGCTGTCCCTACCCCCTGATGATATTTTGGGGTCAGCCTTCAGTTATGCAGATGTTGTCTCTCAGTTTTTAGAATTTCTCTTCTATGATGACTCGTTGGGATTGGACCCAGCTGCAGCTGTCTCTCCTCATGATGAATTGTTACTGAGAAGTTTGCTTAAATGTGTTCCCCCCTCACAACAAATTGTATACTATAACACAGCTTTGCATTTTAAAATATTTTCAGCAAACTCCCCTGTGCTCTATATATCTTAAGATTTTCCTCAACATTGAATTACCCAAACCTCCTTCCAGCCTGTTCTGTACCATACTTTTCCCTTGGTCTTCCCTGCCATGTGGCTATGTGAAGATAATTTACCCACTCAATGGTCTACATATTTGTGTTTTTCCCCCCAAATCCAAGTGTTGCAATTTCAGCTCTCACTGTGATGCTTTCAGGAAGGAGAATTTAAGAGTTGATTGGGTCACATGGCAAAGCACCCAAGAATATGATGAGTGCCTTTAAAAGAAATTCTTCCCCCCCTGAAAATCCTTCCTGCCACACATGCAAGAACACAAATCACAGCACCATCTGTAAAACAGAAAACAAAGACTCCTCAAGACATTTTACCTTCTGGGTTTTTGATTTTTCTATTCTCTAGAGATTCTATTTTCTACACTATGAGAAATAAATTCTTGGGCATTTTCATAGTAATCAAAATGTAGTGCGGCAGCTGTTGTATCAATCTGGAGACGTGTCTTACACGGAGAGCTACCATGTCCTTATGATTCAGTACTAGTATAACCTTTATCAGCCCTTTGACCATTGTGGAACCCACCATCTTGATGTTCTCCCCAGGTTCTCCTGATACTATAGTGATAATACAGGGAAGCGTGTTAAAATTTCAAATACATACCATAAGACAGAATTTCTAGATTGGAATTTTCACCTTAACCATTTCTCTATGAATCATAAGTTCAGAGAATTTTCTTTAAAAAGCTATATGTAAAATTATGTTTGGAATTAGCTTCTATTATCCATTTTCTTGTTTAAAGTTATCCACTTTCTTTCCCAGAATGCATTATGGCCCATAGGTAAGCTCATGTGCTCATAAACCAGGTAAAATAATTGTTCTTTCTCATACACTTACAAGACGTCCTCAGGACCACCTTGATGATCAAAGTAGAATTAAAACGAATGAGGAAATACCCTAACCTGTTTCCAAAATGTTACATCATCATGTCACTGTCTGTGGATTGAGAATATAGTGTTATCAACAACACATTTATGTCAATATTTTCTAACATGGACTCTTGGGTTTCAAATTATCATTGGTCATTGGAAACATATTATTTTCTATATGAGTTTTTCAATCATGGCTTCAGAGAGAGGAATCAAAAAAATGGAATCTTTAGAAGTTTTTTTGCAACGAAGTATTATGTTTGTGTATGAACAGACATATGAGGTAAAGAAACAGAATAAAAATAATACATTAATTCTAGTGTAGTCTTCGGAGGAGCCTTCCGCAGTGGTCTGTACACCTCTATTGTTTCCTTGTTCCATTTGTTCTTAGACAGTTTCCTGTAGGTCTTCCATTGGAGTTCTGCTTTTTCTTGCAAATTAATGCAAATATTATTTGTCTTGCCTGATTACTCACCATTGTAAATTTATTTAAAATTAAGCTTAGAGGTCATAATTTTGGGGTTCACAAAACATGGAATTTTTTTTATACTTTAGCATTATGTAAAGTTAATCTATTAGGTAGTAATTGAAGCATGTAGCTAGAAGATGAACATCTGATGCTGAAATTCAAATTGCACTACTAATTAATAATTGAAAATTCAATCAAAGTACTTCCTAGAATATTTGAATTGCATTTGAAGATTTTTTTATTTGTACAATATGAGGTACAATATTGAAAGAAAAGCCATAGATAAAATACAAACCATAGGGTTAAAATGTGGGTTGAAAACAGAATTGGAGGACATTTGTAGGACAGATTTAGAAGGTTATATTTACCTCTTAGCTTGTGACTTTAGATACAGGATAAAATAACCTCTTCCTTCTGATTTCCCTCTTGACTTTCATGATTTTAAAACAAATCGTTTTAGGAATATTTACTTTATTTTGTATGAGTGTCTTACACCTGTGATTTATGTGTATGACATGTGTGTCTGGTGCCTGCAGAAGTCAGAAGAGTGTATCCCCTGGAACTGGAGTGCTCTGCAATAGCAAGAGTGCTCTTAACCACAGAGCCAACTGTCCAGCTCCAAGCATCTTGGTTTTAAATTTAAAAGTTCTGCATCTAAAGAATCTCCTTCATCCCAGACAAACGATGATGAGTGTGTGTTAACTGAGTTCAGCTTTCTCAGCATCGAAACCCTTATATAAATTTATAGATATGAGATCAGACTTACATTTTTCTGCACATATATCATATATGTGGAGTGCATATAAGATAAGTACAAATGGTAATTTTCCAGAAAGACTCATCATAAATCCATTTATACTTATAAATATATATGTATATAATCATAGACATATCATATTTATAACAGGGAGAAATACTTGACACATTGTATAGCAGAATTTGTCTACTTAGTAAGTTTGATAAATTTACTAAGAGAATTCTTGAAATAGGATCAAATTTTGAGTGGAAAGCAAAATGAACCCTGACATTGTAATGGTGAGCGGAGTCAAGGGTTTGTAATATTTCGTCTGGAAATAAAATTTACAGTGTTCTGGGTCAGACAGTTTGGTAATAACAATTTAGTCTACTATTACAGTTAGGAAATTGATGTCATTTCCCACTGAATTCCACAGAGGCTCAAGGACATTTCTTAAACAAAATAACAGAGACATCGCTGTGATTCATTTCCCAGTCTCAGTCATGGTTCACAGATGCCTTCTGGAATTCTGTGAGGCCCATGGACGACCTCTCCTCAGACACTTCCTGCAGTCTTGAAATAAGTTCAGTGCCAGACTTTGTCATGCCAGAGAGGACTCTGAGTTCAGTTATGAGTTTATCATCCTGACACAGGAGGAATTTGTAGTATTAGTTGAAAAATTTAATGGTTAAAATTTCATGATACACACTGAATAAGGTTCAAACACTACTATGAAGATGTAACTGAAGAACAAGTTTGTCCAAAGGACTTAGAAAAGTCTTCAAAACCTGCTACACTTGAGTGGAGCTTTAAAGGATAACTTGGAACCTGCCAAGCAGAGCAGAGTCACAAAAGCAAATCCTACAGTTGCAACAGAAGGTCTAAGTATAATTAACTCTTGTAAACTTTTATATTTGGGGGACAACTTTGCTGACACAAATGACATCCACCACATAAATGTGCAAAAGCTTGAGAAAAATGTTAATTTCTAAAGCCAAGCCAATCAACCAATCAACTGACCAACCATTCAACCAATCAACCAACCATCACCACCAACAAAATAACCACTGGGAAGATTTTTACATTGTTTATAACATGGTACAATATCGATACCTTAAGCATTTAAGGATGTTATAGAGACATTAAGGTACTTTTTAAGATTTTGTTTATATTATTGTGTTTCTCTATCTTTCCCTGTCCATCTTTCTGTTTTTTTGCATGTTGTATGTGTGTTGTGTATGCGTGTGGTGTGTGTGTGTGAGTGTGTGTCTGTAGATATACCAAGGATGTGTGAGTACTTGTGGAGCCACAAGAGAGCATCATATTCCCTGATGTACATCTCTAAGAATTTGTGAGCTGCCAGAAGAAGGTGCTCAAAACTGAATTCTAGAGAAGCTGGGATATCTTTTAACTCCCAAGTTCCACCTCCAATTTCACATTAAAACTCATTAAGGGAAAATTTAAACCTTCTGTTTAATTGCTGTTGAGAATATATTTTTGACAAATGTGTAATTAAAGGGCATAGAGAGATGCCTTGAAGAATATAACTAGGAAGGTCAGAATTCAAAAGCTAGCATTTATTTAATACACAGAGCATCCACAATCTGCCTTTAACCCAACATCTAGAGGCTGAGGATAAAGACAGAAGAATCACAGAGACTAGTTCATTACTACTCTAGCTGGGAAAAGGCAAATCCCACATTCAAAGAAAGACCTATAAACATATTAATGTGCATATAATAACACAAACATATATTCACACACAATCTTTACATCTTTAAAAGTAGAGCAGACAAATGAAGTCAAATAGAAGAATGAGTTTGTTAAAACCATGGCTAAGCGGTTAAGAACATAAGAACACATACTGCTCTGGCAGAGGATCCACATCAGTTTCCAACATGCATCAACCATCTCTAACTACAGTTTCGGGGGAATCCTATGCCTGAGGATCTGTAAGCGCCCTGACCCACATTTAGTTTCCAACATGTATCTGGTTGCTCACAATTATCTGTAATTATTATTATACCTTTGGTCTCTGTAAGCACCATACTCACATACACATACAGATGCAGAATTAAAAATGATAAAAAATAGAAGATTCAAAACAAAAGACTTTATCAGATGGTTACTGTTGTGTACAAGATCTATTAAAGGTCATGCCAGACTAAAATCTCAGAACTGAGGAGGAGAGGTGTGTACAAACATGCCCTCCAGCTCTAGCTAAGGAGGTATTAACATTTGATTGTTTCTGGAAAAGAAAGTCAGTTGTTTTCTTCAAGGTAATGACATCTGGTATGTGTACTGGGTAGGCCTCATGCTTAGGAATAATACAAACTGGTCTCCATGTGTTTTGCTTTTGTTTATTTAACTTTGCTGTTATTGTTAGTTTGTTTTGTTTTACTTTGGAGGAGGGAGAGAGGGAAGGAGGCAGGGAGGGAGGGAAGGAGGGAGGGAGGGAGGGAGGGATGGAGAGAGAGAGAGACAGAGACAGAGACAGAGAGACAGAGAGACAGAGAGACAGAGAGACAGAGACAGACAGAGAGAGACAGAGACAGACAGAGACAGACAGAGACAGGCAGAGAGAGAGAGACAGACAGACAGACAGAGAGAGAGAGAGAGAGAGAGAGAGAGAGAGAGAGAGAGAGAGAGAGAGAGAGAGAGAGAGAGGCTGCCCTGGCATTTAATGGATGGGGTAGAAGAGAATCTGGAAGAAGTTGGAAGAGTGGCATGAGCATAACTGAAATACGTACAAAATTATCAATAAAATCATTGTTTAAAGATAGACATTAAAAGAAAAAAGTAAGAAAGTGGATGTGACAAAGAAAAAAGAAAAGGTTTACACCAGGAAATTGTAATGCTTTCTTCCCACCAATGGCTCAATGGAAGGGCAAGGTGAGGCAGATATTTTTGCACAACTGCTCTTTAGATGCAAGTTTTCTACGTGAAACTATTTTGGTCATATGTAGAAAATCATACAGAGAAATTTTATGTTACCATTGGGATATTTTGGGGTCATTTTGGCTGTCAATGACTAGCACATGAAATCAGCAAGTTGTGTTCAGAGAGACAAAAATGAGTGATCTTAGAGTCTGTACTTTTTTCCATTTTCCACGGGGGAGAAAGAACTTAAGTGACAAGAGGGGTTAGGTGGTCAAGGTGAGTCAGAGTCTATGGGGACGGAGCACTTGGAAGTGGAATGTATACTTGGAGGTTCAAGAAAGCTGCTTTCAACTTAGAGGTAGGCCTACTCTTTCAACCAGCATCTGATGCTTGCCAGCACCATAAGTAGCATTAAACATTTATCTTGGGTTAAATCTCAAGTCTTTGTAATTCAACAAAAGGGCTGGCTGTCTCTTAGAAAATCAAGCCAGCCAATCCTACAGTACTATGGAAACTGGAATGCATTAAAAGAAAAACTGTGCCTTTGGGTTCTGGCAACACATAAAGAGAGGAGATGAAATCTGTATGTAAACAGAAAGTGGGACAGGGAGCTATGGTGGACTCATAGATAAATGTAGTGTAAATGAAGAGGATTTACCAGAATCCCCTCTGAAACTTGGCCTGCAGAGTTGTCTTAGCACAACATCAATGCTTGCAGAAGGTAAGAACAACTACCACAGGAGAGGCTGGCATTGCTTTCCCGTTTCAAGAGACCTTAATGAAGGCAGACAAGAAGCAACTGGTGTGTTGGGAGGTAGCCATAGGGAAGCTAAGTGTACAGGATTACATGGATGGGTGCAGAGAGGAAAAGGAAAGGTGCTTTACATTCGACGATCCACGAAGGAAGTCATTCTCTTCCTTAGACATTTTTACATGTCAAAGACATGCAACAAAGGAAATCATAAAAGTGGGGGGGGGAGGGTAAAAGTTAAAATCCTTTTCTAGTCATGTACACCTTTCAGAGAGCAAAAGATTAATGATGCTTTTGTACAAACCAGATAACTGGGCTGTGTGGCAGTATTTGTACAAATCTGAGATAAGGCCATGTTTTCCTGCAGCTTTCCATGCTCCCTTCTCTGTGTGTTTGAGGCAGCCCTTCACAGGGCCAGATAAAATATGTTCCCACTGATCCTGGTGCTCAGAGTGTTCCTGGTCTATGTCATTGTAAGTAATGATGAGAGAAAATACAATCAAAGCCTTTTGCTTCCAGAAATTCAGTTGTCAGGTCGGGAGATTCAGGCAAAGAGTTTGAAGAACTCTAAAAGATACCACCGGATTATAATCTTCCCATGTCTTTTCATTTCTTTCACTATAATGTACCCTTTTATGTAGATATCACGGTCAGTTCGGTATATTGACAAGGATTGTTTGTTCCAAGGTTGATTCGAACCTTGGCTATACAGTGAGTTCAGTGCCACTTTGAAAAATAAACAGGCTTCTGTTTCTTGTTTTATTTTCCCACTTGCTTGCTTTTTTTTCTAGATATTTTTAAAAGAAAAAAAAACAGCTATGATTATCTTTGTTTCGTTTTCCTTGATGTTGTGTGCTTCTTGTTCCTTTGATAAGTGTAAACCTTTAAAAATTAATGTTTATATATTAAAATGGCAGCTATCACTGATGCAAACCCATTTTGTTTCCTGATGTTTCTGAACATTCTTTGAATTCTTCATGAGCCAAGAAAAAATGATTGGATTTAATTTTCAAGTATTATATTGAAAAGAATTTTGTTGAAAACAAATATGCATATGTTGTTAGGCCAGCCCATATGTACAGAGCTTTAATTTATTGTCCTCTGCTTACTTTATAAGACATTTTTCTTTGTTATTTTTTATATTGTAAGCTATACCTATTTTTATATTTCAAAATAATGAAAGGCCTTGTATTTCATTTAAAGACTGTTCGACACTGAATTCATTCCATTTTTAAATGTAATCTTACTGTTTTTGTTGAAAATATATTCTATTCCTGGTTTCTATTTTCTTTATCCTACATCCACAGGAGATTTTTTTGTTATATATCAGCCACTGGCATATTTAGGCATATTTGTTCTCTTGAGTCTTCCCTTAAGAAGGACATAATGTTTGAGTTGTCTGTGAACAATTAAACAAAGACCTAAGAGACACTGTTATACTTGAGTCTAGAGTTGTTAGAGTTAAATGCCATGGAGGTTAAAATACACAAAACAGTTTTCTGGATAAGATGTCAAGGAAATGCCATTTACTCTCAAAAACTGGAGTGGTCTTAGGGTTGAGCCACAACTGGTTTCAGAATTTAAGAGACAGGCAAATAAGTGTGAGCCAAACTGGCAACAAAGAAAGGAAAAAGTGGTCACAGAAGTGGCTGAAGAATCCAGTGTCATGGAATTCTGCAGAATAAAGAGCTCTGGAAAGAGGTACTTTAATGATGTTGAGCCTCTGATGGAAACTGTCTAGTACTTCCAGCATTTCTGTGACTATTTGAGTCCATCTTACAAACTATTTTAGTGGCACAGAAGAATAAAACCATATTGAGGATGGTGAATTGAGGAGAGGAAATTTGAAGGTAGGATAGATTAACTACACTTCCGGAAATTCTATCAGAAAGCACAGAAGTTCTATCACAAAGCTGGACAAGGTAATGAATGCTGATAGTTGTACACCATGACATTGGACCACGTGTTTCTGATTAGTTGCCTTCTTCTAGTCCACTTCTATCTCTTTCAATAACAATCTACTCCTGCCCACTGTTATTACTTTTTATGAAGGTTGCCATATTTCTGCAAAGCATACAGCAGTGGGCAAACATATTGAACTATCTATTGTGATGAGTCCTTGCTTTCTCTCTCTCTGACAGCACTAATCCCATGGTCCTTTACAAGTAGAGAGTCAGAAAGCACAATTTTTATTTCCGTTTCCTGACCATATGTGTATTTAAGACCCTAAGCTTCAAAAAAGATAGAGTCAGTCTACCATCATAAGGACTATATTCTAGAGAGCCTTCTGTATAGTAAAAGACTAGTAAGGGGTTCTTCAACAAACTGATGGTACATTAAAGATTCCTGTCTTTACATCAAATGTAGAGGGAAAGGAAGAAGGAAAAGGACATAAAAGTAGAACAGGAAAGGAGCAAACATAATGGTGGGAAGGAATCATGAAAGTAACACAAGAGGCAAAGATTACGACTCATGGTTCCAGAAAGCATCAACCTTTGGATTTAATTACAGCAAACACCCACCTTGCTGGCTTACCTCTTGACCTTACAGTTACTAATAATCATTCATCCACTTTGTGTCACCTTTTTTGGACGCTACAGGCAGGACATGAGACCTGGGGAAGAATGGGCATTATCTCTGTATAAGACACTGTGTATTCTTTGTGAGTTTTCTGGCCTCTGCCACTTCAAGTTGCTTTTACTTCTTTCTGAAATATTTCTAAAAGAGTCCTATTCTTGCATTTGTCTCAGCTTCCATCTGGAAGTACATTTTATAACCGCTAGTGGAGAGGCTATATATCCTCTAGCTTTATAGCAATACTCAGACTAATAAGAACAATGTACAAGTAAATATTATCTGGTAGCATCAATGAGCCACTTGACTATTATGGTATAGGAGGTTATTTTGTTTAGGAAATATTCAAAGATGGGGAAAATTTTATTCTCTCCCAAAATGTATTCCTTGTGTTAAAGTTTAGCAACAAGCTTTAAAACTTTCTGCAAATAAGCACATATGAACACAAATTCTCAGTGAGAAACTACACTTGACCATCTCATTGAATTCACCATTTAAAAACGACTTGTAACTCTGAAGGGAATATTACTGTAGCATTGAATTATATAAGCAACATTCTAGACTGTCTGAGAAAAACAAACCAATTTAAAATAACAGATATAACCATATCTCTGCATGTCTAGGTATTTTATATATGTGATGAATGCCTCCCTCAGTGGGGAATTTCTTCTTTCAGATGGATTATACATATAAACGACATTTTGGGTGGTCTACTATGCCAGCATCATTTCCAAATGAACATGGTTTTGAACTAAGCAGTTAAAATCAATCTACACCTTTCTTGCAGTTGCTCTAGAAACTGCCAACAATAATAAAGTAAGAAGTACGTTCTCAAGGGCCAGAAAATCTTCACATAAGCATCATTTCAGCATATGCCTCATTTGAAAACATGTTTCCAAAGAAGTTAGTTGCTTTGGTCACATAGGAGTCTCCATATTGCCTGTCAACTTTTAAAAAATTAGAGCTTGTCTGCTCCAGGCTGAGAGTGGCATTAGTTTATGGACATAAACATAAATATTTAGAGGAAGAGTTTGACAACACGTTCATTGAGAGTAACAACAGTAGTGTGTTCCTCCTTGGGGCCCATGCCCTTCCCAGTCAAAGGCTTTTGGCCAGGTTTATAGTACCAGATGTGTTTCCCTTCCTGGGAATCGGTCTCAAATCCCATCTGAGTGCAGTTGTTGTTTCAGAAATAGTTGTACCTTTGGGCTTATCCTGCTGTGAAGCTTGGTCTTATAGCAGGCATGCTTTACAGCTGAATGAGACCAGAGTTCTGTTTCCTCAGCAGCCTACCTAGACCTTCATAGCTCCATGGAATGCAGCCAGTATACCTTGGACTTACACCTTAGCTCCAGCTTGATTTCTGTGTTTTATAACTGATCATGGGCTAAGCATTTCGATTTAAGTGGGAGATCATTACACTCTGTTCCCTTCTAAAGTACAGGGAATATCAGAGAGTAGAGGGCAGAAAGAACTTAAAAGCAAGAAGATGAAGGAGAGTGCCCTAAGATGGAGCTCCCTGGGCATAGCATTGTTATTGCAAGCATGAGCACAACAGCTGTAAACATCTGCACAAGATCAGGTCTCCAACTTTCTACCAGGGATTGAGGAGGTAGCAGTGAGGCCCCGCCTCTTTGTTGACAATATAGATGTGAGGTGTCATTTTCTATAGTGATGTAGCCAGTGGAGGTTATGGATAAACATAGAAGAAGAAGAAGAAGAAGAAGAAGAAGAAGAAGAAGAAGAAGAAGAAGAAGAAGAAGAAGAAGAAGAAGAAGAAGAAGAAGAAGAAGAAGAAGAAAAAGAAGAAGAAGAAGAAGAAGAATCAGAGGGAAAGGAAGCAAAGCCATAAAGGGTAATAGGCAGAATACAACCACAGCAAACTATCTAAATGTAAGAATCTATCAAAAGAATAAAGAAAAATAGGTTTTAATAGTCACAACTCAAATCTCTCATCCTTGCCCTTAAGGTAACCCACTTTCAGGTGATCTTTGATCATGTTGACCTACATTTTTCTCTACTGTCATATTTCTGTCCTACAAGCTAAAACCCCCATTTACATTCGAATGTTCAGGCAAGGCCTGATCTTTCCCTGAATTAGAGGACATGAGATTGATTACTCACATGGCAGTGTCTTCTGTGTCAAATATACCATACTGGGGCCAAGCAAGCGTTAAGTGAGCAAAATGAATGTGAAAGACTCTCAAGAATGTTTTTTTTTTTTTTTTTTTTTTTTTTTTTTTTTTTTTTTTTTTTTTTAAGAAATCCAGTAAACTTAATTTTCATTATTCTTCAAAGATTGGAATACTTTGATGCATCTCCATTGCAGGTAAAAAGTTAGTAGAAATGAGTATGCTTTCACTTGGATTGCTCACATTGACTAATTTCTTTTCCAAAGATTCTTTTGCTTTTGTTCTGCCAGTGTTAGGAACTTTTTCCCCACATTCATCTCCATGGAAAAGAGAGGATTCTAACTCTGGCAGTTATAAAGAAAAGGGGATATCTTGTCTTCTATGAGGTCCTTAAAGGGAAATAGAACATAGACTCTCCAATGAGAGCAGACTTGGAGTAAGCAGACAGCATTCTGTTTACCTCAGAATTAGGGAAAAGACCAGCTGGCTAGCCCCACAGCAACTACTAATTATTGCTTTGTGGATGAGTGTTGCCAGATTAAATGTGTTTGAACTAAAAACAAGAGAGTTCACATTGGTACTTTTTCCACTCTTGTAGAAAATTTGATATATGAATATGCTCTAGAAATCACACAAATTCTGCAGGGTTTTTTTCCTTTCTTTCCACAGATTGAAAACCCATTGGAGATTTGGTTGAATACTTGAATTATGGGTTCCCAAATAAATATGAAAGTTGGCATGTCAGTATTTAACACACTCTGGGTCCCTACTCCCTGATGACTCTAACTGGTAAATATAGGTGTTGTGGCTAATGTCTGGAACAGAGAGAAGCAAGACAAGGGAAGCAGGAGAGGAAGAGGGAGAACAGCCATGCCAGGGAAGCAGAAAGATCAGGCCTCAGAAGTGTAGGACAGAGACTCCAACATATGAGAATCGAGGACTGTGGCCCAGGAGGGCTCCAGGTTGGCCAAGATGGAATATAGGTTTTATAAGAAATGATTTAGGAATATCGGAGGGAAAAGTATGTTAGCTGCAGGGATGTTTAGAAGCGCTTCCCAGCCATTGCTCTGTTTAGGCACATTAAATATAAGGCTGTGTGTGTTTTTCTTTTTATTTGAGAATCCTGAACATTGGAGCAGATAGTGAGGAAGTCTCACCACTGCCAGGAGGAGATCAGAGCAGAATAATGAATGTATTACCTTCTGCTACAATCACCAGAATCTCCCTTTGGCTTCCCCTCCCCTCCCTGTCTCTCTGATTTTTACTCCAGGAACCTGAAGAATATTCACAGAGCATCATGCACAACATTGAGTTCATTACAGCATAGAAAATGGCACATCTTCATGGGTCAGACTGAAACATGACTGGATGGAAACTTTCATATCATAGATTTCATACTATCTAAACTGTCCAGAAGAGAATGCTTTCCTAATCATGTGATCTGTAGGCTCACTTGGACTTATTCATAGTGAACAGGACAATGGCATGGCTGCCTTCTCTTGTTCTTTAACTAAAGTGCTGTGGGATACTGAAATCTCACAAGCTTTAGGACTCCTGGATTAGAGATAATCTCACTTAACGGTTTTCTGGATAAGATGTCTCCTCTCAAGTCCCAAAGGTCTGTCTCAGGTCCCATTTCTCTGATCAATAATCCTCCAGATAATCTGGATTCTCCAGATCCAGGCCTGAGTTACACAAAATGTTGATTATGAAGATGCTCAACCATGACCTTTAAGCTTGTCAGGATCTGTCAGTATCAAAGCAGCTCATATTTGCTGTGAAGATCTAGAAGCTGGATTTTGTTCTATAAACATCAGAATAATTAAGATATCAGCTTATAGAATATATAGTAAAATAAAATTTTATATTATTTGACTACTACTAGTAGGAAAACATAGAAATTTCTTTCCTAAAACTTAACTTTTACACTTTTGTGCAAATGTACAGTGTGTTAATCATATTTCCTCCTTCCTAAATTTCCTTGTCTAGTGACTCTGTCTCCCGTCCCCTGTGATCTCCTAGAAAGTCTCATTTCTACACACACACATACACACACATGTGCATGTGTATATGTGTGTATATATAATTTTTGTATTTAAATAAAACTGGCTTAATTAGCTTAATATGATTATGTCCAATTACATCAATTTTTTTCTGTAAACAATAACCTTACTCTTTTTTAGCTAAAAAGAAAAGTAATGTCCATGTCACATGCATAAGACATTTTTAAAACACTTCTTTAAGCATCTTTCCGTTGTTGCACACTTGAGTTAATCCTGTAACTTAGCAACAACTGTGTTTAGTGCTAAAGTAATACTGACATGCAAGCATTCTTATTATTTGAACTTAAAATTCTTTGGGTCAATTCTAGGAGCTGGGTCATATAAAAGATCAATTCTCAAGGGAATTTTGTCTGCTTTTGTCTGTTGTTGATTTGTTTTTCTCTTTTTAGAGACTTTCATACTGTTGTTCACAGTGATGGCCTCATTCACATTCCTCCATCAGCAAACAGCATTCCTTTTCTCCACACCCTCCTCAGCACTGCTGTTTTCTGAATGCGGACCATTCTGCCTTAGGTAAAATGCAATTTCAGCAGAGTTTTATGTTACTCTTCTCTGTTAGCTAATGGGGATGAACATTTTTCATGTGTTCATTGGCCATTTGTGTTTCTTGTTTTAAGAGCTATCTAATGATTTCATGATTCCATTCATTGATTAGATTATTTGATTTCTTGTATAATTTTTTGAGTTCGTTGTATGTTCTAGATAGCAACGAAATGTATCCATGCTCAGCTAGCAAAACCCTTCTCCCAGTCTATCTTCACTCAATCAACTGTTCTGTCCATTGCTTCTTTGCTTGATCAACTGTTTCCTGTGTATTATAGAAGCTTTTCCTTTTTTTATATAATTCATGAAGTTCCACTTTTCTATTGCTGGCATTATTTCCTCCGTGACTAGCATCCTCTTCAGAAAGCCTTTCCTCTGCTTGTATATGAAAGTGCTTACAATTTTCCCTCTCAGTTTCAGGGACTCAGATCCTAAATTGAAGTCTTGGGTATATTTGGAGTTGATTTTTGTGAACAGTGAGAAAGAGAGTGATCCAGTTTCAGTCTTTTGCTTATGGACACCCAGTTTGACCATTGTAATTTTTTTTGAAGAGACTGTCTTTTCTCCAATATACATTTTTAGGTCTTTGCCAAATATCATATAGCTGTAGTTATATGACTTTATACCCAGGCTTTGTGTGTCGTTGATCTTCATTTCTTCCTTTGTGACAGTAACTTGTTGCTTCAGTTACTACAGCTACACAATATAGCTTCAATAACAATTTCTATTACTACAGCTACACAATATAGCTTCAATAACAATTACTGGCCTTCAACATTTTGTGGGGGGGGGGTTGGTTTTCTTTTCTTTTCTTTTCTTTTCTTTTCTTTTCTTTCTTTCTTTCTTCCTTTTATTCTTCTTCTCCTTGTCCTTCCTCCCCCCCTCTTCTTCCTTCCCTGTGTGTTTGATTTCTTTACCTTTCCCTTCCTCTCTGTCTATTTCCTCATGGCCACTTCCCTGGCCTCATTCCTTGGAACCAGTGACCTTGGCTGAGTGGGGTTTCCCAAGAAGTCTGCCTTTATTTATATTGTAATCTGGAATTGATTTGCTCATTTCACCAGAGGAGGAGTGCCTAGCTTATCATTAGGCACAACCACAGTGCAGATAAGTGTGTCCTAGAGGAGACTCAGTCTGTGGAAAACTCTAGTCACTCTCTCGTGTGTAATCATTGCATTCCTTATATATGCTTAAACTTATGAGATGTCTAGTATGCGCATGTGCAGATCATCCAACAGTGTATCTGTTAGTCAGAGTAAGGATTCCCTTTATTTCTGCTTCCGTAGGGCAGCTTCTCTTTCCTCCAAAACTCATAGATAGAACTGCTATAGCAGTCATGGACTAAGCATCTGAAACTTTAAGCCAGCCACCATTAAATGTTTGTCTTATGAAGAGTGACCATGTTCACATGGTTCCTTCACAGCAATAGAAACCATAATTAAGACATCAGGCAGGATCAGCTAGATGTGCATCTCTGGATCACATGCAGAACCAGGTGCAGTAGCAAGTATATGTGATCCTACTACTCCTATGGAACTAACATTCTATGACCCCAGAAGCTCCAGGAAAACTGTTTTGGTATTGATGAGATTGGAAGGCTGGAAGAAGGAGCACATTCCCTCTTTCTTCTGCATTTTCATAGCAATTATCCTTAAGTTCATCTGCTAATTTTCGGTTTTAAAAGTTCTAGTTGATATCCCTTCTTCCTATATCTACAAGAGCTTTTGAAGGTGGATGGTAGAGAGAGAGGTATTTATTTAGCTTATGTATCACAGCTATTGAGGGAAGACAAGAACTCAAACAGGGCAGCGACCTGGAGGCAGGATCTGACTCAGAGGCCATGGAGAAGTGCTGCTGACTGGCTTTCTCATCATGAATTGCTTGCTCACTTTGCTTTCTTATAGAATCAAGGATAACAAGCCCAGGGGTGGTGTCACTCACAGTGGGTTGGGGCATCCTAATAATCTCTAATTAAGAAAATACACCATAGGTGTGCCAACAGGGTGCTCTTACGAAGCCATTTTCTCAACTGAGGCTCTATGACCTCTGGTAACTCTAGCTTATGTCAAGTGGACACAAAACTATCCAGCACAGTGATGGATGAATGTGAAGCAGAGTCTTTGCTTTAACTTTGGAACATTAAAGTCAACAGCTTGAAAGTGAAGGGCCTGTTTGGAAGGAGGTAGATAATTTGTAGATTAACCTATGTGTCAATCTTGGTTTTTATCACATCTGTGGTTTGTAGATCTGAAACCTTTTTCAAAAGAATGTTTTTAGCACCTTGAAAGAAAAAGTAAGGACAAATAATGTTCTGGGAGCTTTCCTCTTCTGCATGATCTAACCCCCATGTTTCCTCCTTGTCTCTTAAATTGGGAAGGATTTTGAATGGCATGCCTTTCTTTTGATTTTTCTCATTCTCTGTTCGTGTTCCCCATCCTTTTATCTTACTCTATGATGCTAAGGACATATTTTCATTTTTATGTGTTGATTTTCACTTGCTCAAAAATTACAAAGCCACAGAAGGGTTAGATGACTTCAAACTTAGAACAAATGACAAAATACATTTTATCTTGGTCTTATGTGTAACAATGAGGCTTTGTGATAAGGGCAGAAGGCCATCTATATGAAGTCACATCAGGTGTAAGTAAATGATACCATCCGAAATCAGTAGTGTCATCGACTGAGCAAAGACCACCAATTTCTCTCAATAAAATTAAAACGTCCATTTTAAGTATTTTTCAGGCATGAAGATTCTTTGGTGCAATATTCATTTTTTTCCAGATAGTTTCTCCACTAATGTCTTGTATCACATGGCAATTCAGATGAGAATTAAAATGAAATAAAATGACTCATTGAGCTACCAAGTCACTTCCTCTCAAAGGGGGTGGACTCTGCTCTTCCTGTTCTTCCAAGTCCACATTTGCTGAGGGTTAGCATCCCATGTAAATTTACTATTGCCATAGGGACATGTGTTCCTTGTTGACCTTTTGTTTTTCAAGGAGAAAGATAAATATGCCACCCACCAAGGGGCCCAACCAGAGGCTATTCCCAGTGAACCCTACCTCCCCACTCACAGCAGCCTCTGGGGCTGCAGGCAGCAGCTTTTCTCAATGTCTTGGCAGGAAAGAGCACCAGCTGCACTAGCACCACTGCTCTGTGAACCCTTTGTCTTAGGCCACATCCTGCCTGTCCAGAAAGAAAGAATGGTTCAGGTCGAAGAAAGAGGATCCTTATGCAACATAAACCCCAGGCTTAATCTTGTTAAAACAACAGTGGGCAGGCCACCTGAGGTAAAGGCTGATTAACGAAAATCTTTCCAATTGGACACTATGAAAATAAGCTTAGCATTATAGCCCGAAAGCTTAAGGGAGACGAACTCCAATGTTTATAAGTCCTGCACACTATAAATAGACTTTAGATTCACACAACATTGGGCTCTTCTGTTAAGACGTTGGATTCATCACAGCTGAATTTCATCAAACATATCCAGAGTCTTCACAGGGCCTTTGAAAAAACTTGTATCCCCTCAGAGATGTACTGGGTACCTTGTGTGGTCCCGCAGCGATTCTGCCGTACCATTAGGCTGAACACAGTATTCTCTTGTAACAGTTTTAAGTGCTTTCTGCCATGTCAGTAAAAATGTCAAAATTCTCAGTCATTCTTTTCTTTCCCTTTTTCCACCTGGTGGATAATCCCAACCAGTTTGCCACATATAAGTTGTTTAGGGACTCCACAATGCTCAGTTTCAAAAGATTTCTGAAATGACCTTCTTAATTTCCTTGGCTGCTCCCATTCAAACCAACATTCCTTCTCACTGAGTCCCCACCAGAATATTCTTTTTCGTCCCAATCTGCTCCCTTCCTGATACAGCAATTAAAGGGCTCACGTACAACGCCAAGCAGGCTAGGATACTTCCCCACTGCTATCTCTAAGGATCTTTCAGCCATTTTTCCCCATTGCTTTGCCTTGCTTACCCAAATCTTGACTGGTGCTGATTCTACATGTGAACTCTGCTTTCCCTGGGGCCTCAGTCTCATCAGCCTTTTAAAACAACAAGCTTTGAAAAGCTTTTAAAATAATCATATGCAATAGCCTTCTTCATAATAATAGTTTAAAAAGTAAACTGTAGGTTTTTTAAGATTTATTTTATTTATATGAGTACACTGTAGCTGTCTTCAGACACACCAGAAGAGGGCATCAGATCTCATTACAGATGGTTGTAAGCCACCAAGTGGTTGCTGGGAATTGAACTCAGGACCTTTGGAAGAGGGGTCAGGCTCTCAACCACTGAAGCATCTCTTTGGCCCAGTAAACTGTAGTTAATGCCATCTACCTCATGTTGTTCCATGCTTGTGGTTTGTTCCCAGGAATAACAACTTTGAGACTTCTGATCTATAATAAATGATTAGGCCAGTATCTTTGTCACTGATCTCCAACCAACTCATATCATAATTACCCAATTACTTAATTCTAAGTCATGTCACATGGTTGGTTACTTGATCCTCAATTTCATGGAATTGTTTTCTTTTGTGTCTAGGGTGAATCCCTCAGCCTTTGTCGATATTCTTAGAAATCCTCTGTCCATCCCAGAACTTCTACCTTCCTATTTCCTGCCTAAACTAATAGTCCAATAGCATGTTATTGACAGGTGATGCTTTCATACAGTAAAAAGATTCTCTCTACAGTAAACTAACAAATAAAGCATTCAAAAAGAGAAAGCTCATTACCACATACTGTGTTTGATCCACCATTTTTCTACAACATGTATGCTGTGGAAGCCTGTTATGTCTCTGTTGACTAGTTGCTTCAGGCTACTGGAAGATGGGAACCTTCTCTAGGAGCAAAACATGTCTCAAGATGCAGAGATACAATTAGGATATTGTGTACAAAAACCTGTGCAGATCTGAGACAGACAGTTTCGTCAGAGAGAGGGAGCTAGGCACACAATCCCATCACCAGCCATGGAGATTAGTCACTAGGAGAAAGAAAAAAAGAATTCTCTACAAGTGGTAGGTTAGACTGCTCTCCTGTGGTCATCTGACACATCCAAGAATATTTTGGTGCAGCACAGTTTGATCTTGAAAGGAAACAAAAAGGGTCATGGGACAACTTTGACGGAGAAGGGAAGGTGGATCTGGGAAGAGTTAGAGTATATATAACAAAGCAGGTTATATGAAGATAAAAAACTAATAAACACAAACAAATATGAAACAATGTCAAGACAAGTAGGCTAAGCCACATTAAACATATAAGTAAACACAAAGTATATAAAAAAAATCAAACATTGACAGATGTGGTGGTACTTGCCTTTTATCCCCTTATTTAGAAGGCAAGATCAGGTCGATCTCTGTGACTTGGAAATCAGTTTTGCTACTCAGTGATGTCTAGACCAGCTGGAGCTACATATTGAAGAACTGTCTCAAAATAAACATACATACACACACACACACACACAGACACACACACACACACACACCAAAAAACACTATATCTACACCAAACCAAAATCAACTAACTGAACAAACCAAACGCAGAAAAAGAAAACAGTCTAATATTATGAGAATCCTCTGTCATCTCTACCATTAAACACAAGCCTTTTGGTTTCTTTGACCTACCTACCTACTATCCTTCCTTCCTTTCTTCTTTCCTTTCTTTTATCCTCACTTTCTTTTTCTCCCTCCCTCTCCCTCCTCCTCCCTTCCTTTCTTCCTTTTTCTTTCTTTCTTTCTTTCTTTCTTTCTTTCTTTCTTTCTTTTTTTCTTTCTTTCTTCTTTCCTTTCTTTTTTTCTCTGTACTTTAATCTCTTTCTATGAGAATTAAACAAAAGTAACACTCAAATCTGAGACATCCTTCATCAGAAGAATACATCAGTTAATCCACAGCTAGCTTTGTACAGTTTTCCACCAACACTCTAGGTCTCTATATCACCCTTCCCCAAAGGGTCCTTACAGAGATAGTACTTGACTTTGTTGCTGCTGTGGAGAAGATTTTAAAACATTTTGCTGCGTTTGGTTTACTATAATATAGGGAAAAAAGTTGCTTGGCCTTTTCTAGGCTTGAAGGCAAGAGAGTAATATGCTACCCTCTCATTTTTTTTTCTCCTGAAAATTGTACATTATTAACACAGCAATTACTGAGTCAAATTAGTTCCTTCATGGTCTAGAAATGTATCATCCATGTAAATAGTTCAGTGTATTTTAAAATGTGCTCTAAAGAAAGAAATATCCCCCTACCATGATAGTATATTTTTAATTAAAGAGTACTTTCTCAGGTGTGATTTTTCAGGTATAGAATTAGAGACTCAAAAATTATGTATGCTAATCTCTATTACCTATTACTAATGAAAGTAAACATTTGTTTCTTGTATTTTACTATAAAGTAAGTAATGTAGTATGTTGCATTTACAGCTAGCATAATTCTAACATCAATCAAATTAGTGTTTGTATGTGAAAATAGTTTTATTCTTCTAATACTCATTTCCTATTTATTTCTTATTTTTTATGACATTTGCTAAGGACTTTATGTATGAAGTATATTTAGTAATACGCACCTCTTTACATTACAATATAGATTAGGTGTCCCAAACAATCATGGATTTAAATGCTTAAAAATTAAAATAGATGATAGTATGATTCCCACATCCATGAGTAGTCTTCAGATAATTTTGTTTTGGCACAGAATCTTAGTTTTTATAACCTAGTGATTTACAAACGTTGATTCTCCAAATTCTCAGAACTAGTCACAAAGATGTGGCAACTTTGCTGAGAGTGGGGTCCAGAGATCATGGCCTTTAGTGCTTTTGCCATGCTTTGTTCAGAAAACATTGTCTTGATCTGTTTTGGATATTGGAATCATTAATACCTTTAATTTTGAAGATGTCATTTCTATCCCCACCCAAAATTTAACATTATTGTTTGAACCTCAGCTTGTAAACCTTAAGACGAGGATGAATCTGGAGTGAATTTAGCTGCTATCCAAATAACTGTGCCTGTGGTCTCTTTTTTCCTATATAAGAATTTGCCCATTGCCTTACTCCTATACCCCCCCCCCCACTCTCTGTCTCTCTTTTTATTTCTTTTTATTGGTTATTTTATTTATTTACATTTCAAATGTTATCCACCTTCTTGGTTTCTCCTCTGCAATTCCCCTTCCCCCTCCTCCCTGCTTCTATGAGGGTGTTCCCCCACCCACCCACTCCTGCCTATGCTTGGGCATTGAGTCTCTACAAGACCAAGGGCTCCACTCCCACTGATGCCAGATAAGGTTATCCTCTGCTATACATGCAGCTGGAGCCATGGGTCCCTCCGTGAGTCCTCATTGATTGGTGGTTCAGATGCTAGGGAAGTAAGAGGCTCCCAGGACCCAACACATATGACATTAGCTGAAATACCCAATAAAGGGGAGAGAGAACCTGTAGAGACTATATCCTTAGATTAGTCACGGTCACCCAGTTGAGGAATGGGACCACCCACCCATCTCAAAAACATTAACCCAGAACTGCTCCTGTCTGAAGGAAATGCAATGACAAAGAGCGGAGTAGAGACTGAAGGAAAGGCCATCCAGTGACTACCCCACTTGAAGATACATCCCATATGCAGCCACCAAAACTGGGGAGCAAATGCTCATGTCAAGAAGTGCTAGCTGACAGGAGCCTGGTACAACTACCTTCTGAGAAGCTCTGCCAGCACCTAACCAATACATATGCAGATGCTTGCAGCCAACCATCTGACTGAGAAGGGGAAGTCCAATGGAGGAGTTAGGGGAAGGTCTGAAGCAGCTGAAGGGTTTCACAATCCCAAGGAAAAACACCAATATCAACCAATCAGCCTCCTCAGAGCTCTCAGGGACTAAATCATCTGCTACACTTTCTTAACAGTGAGGTAAACAGTGGACCACAGATATGGTGGTGCATTCCTGTATTCTTAGTACATGGGAGGAGAGATTTCTTATTGTTCTTTCTCATGTAACTATTCTGTTTTAAGTCTAAAAATCACTAATGGATCTCTTCATTTCCTTGGCTCCAGTCATTGCTCTATCAAAAACTGGTTTGTTTTCCAGACTGAATTAAAAAATATCTGTTAAAAATATTCCTTCCTTTTAAAAGTTAGTTTATTTATTTACATTCCAGCCATTGCTTCACCCTCCTGGTCCAACTCCCACAATTCCTAATTCCATTCCCCACCCCTCCCTTTCCACCACTGAGAGGGTGTTTCCTCTCTTCCCCCACACCAGGCATCCCTCTCTTCCCTGGGGCCTCAAGTTTCTCAAGGATCAGATACATCTTTTCTTACTCAGGCCAGACCAGGCAGACCTCACCTATATATGTGTCAGGCCTTAGACCAGATCTTGTATGTCACCTGGGGTGGCTTGTTTCCTGGGAGTTCCCAGGGGCCCGTGTTAGTTGAGACCGCTGGTCTTCCTATGGGGTTCTGCTCTCTTTCAGCTTCTTTAATTTATTCCCGAATTTAACCACTTTCGTCCAGTGGTTGTGTGTAAGTATCTGCATCTGTCTTGCTCAGCTGCTGCTGGGGCCTCTCAGAGCACCGTCATGCTAGGCTCCTGTCTATAAACACATCATAACATTAGTAATAGTGTAAGACTTTTGAGCCTCCCCTTGAGATGGATTCCAAGTTGTGCCAGTCACTGGACTGACTTTCCTTCAGTCTGTTCTCCATTTTTGTCCCTGCAGTTCTTTGAGACAAGAACAGTTCTGGGTCAGAAACTTTTGACTATGAGTCTATAACCCTATCCCTCTACTTGAGACTCTGTCTATCTACTGGAGGTGGAATCTTTACATCCCCCTTCCCTACTGTAGGACATTTTGGCTAAAGTCACCTCTAGTGAGTCCTGAGAGGTTCTCACCTCTCTGGAACTTTCTAGAGCCTCCCCCCTATTTTCCACCCCAGGTGGCTACATATTTTCATTCATTCTCCTGGCCCTCTGGGTTTCTCTCCTGCCCCCTATACCTTATCCTGCCCCACTTTTTTCCTCCCATTCTTCTCTGCTACCCAGATCCCTCCTGCCCTCTGCCTCTCATAAATATTTTGTTCCCCTTCTTAAGTGGGATTGAAGTATCTTTACTTGGGCTTTGCTGCTTGTTAAACTTATTAATGTTTGTGGGTTGTATCCTAGGTTTTCTGTACATTTTGGCTAATGTCCACTCATCATTGAGTAGATGCCATGCGTGTATTTTGGGTCTGGGTTACCTTACTCAGGGTGGTATTTTCTACTTCCATCCATTTGCCTGGAACCTTCTTAATGTCCTCATTTCTATTAGCTGAGTAGTTTTTCATTGTGTACACGAACCACATTTTCTATATCTGTTCTTCAGTTGAGGGACATCTAGGTTGTTTCCAGATTCTAGCTATGATAAATAAGGCTGCAATGAACATAGTGGAGCACATGTCCTTGTGGTATGGTGGGGCATCTTTTGGGTATATGCTCAGGAGTGGTATAGCTGGGTCTTCGAGTAGAACTAGTTCCCATTTTCTGAGAAACAGCCCGATTGGTTTCTTCTCTATTTTTTAAAACTTTCTGACTGATACCATCAATCAGAAATGATTTATTGTGAATTACATGTTGTGAGTCCTCAATTTAGCACTAAAACTGTCTGCTCCAATTCGCTGCTGCTTCGTGTTGCGTGCTCTTGATCATAGAGTTGTGCAACATCATCTAACAAACATCTCTATTTATATTCTTTACAATGACATGTAGTAAAGTACTTGGCACAAAGCAAATAAAAGATTGCAGTTTGGGGTTTATTAGAGAGAAACATGAAAAGTAAGGAATCTCAGTGTTAAGCAATATGAGCCGACACAAATTAATTTTGTCAAACACTAAATTCCTAAACACATTCACTACCTATGTCACAAAACCATGGCCAACATATATCATTTTATTAATGATTTTATCTCATAAAGATCTTATGGGACCACTGTTAGATTTAAATATATGTTGCAATATGGAATTATGGGTCGTGTAAGTAGAATAGATTGGTGTAGTCACAGCTGCTGCCCTTTCTAGAAGTTGCAGGGTTTGGTTTTCTCCTAACACCAAGTGGGTCCCAGAGACTGAGCTCAGGATTTAAGGCTTGGCTGTAGGTGTCCTTCCCCGCTAAGTCATTGCTCTGGCATCACAATACACTTGTCATTTCTCCGACTTTTTGCCAGATGGATTGTTCCACATGCGTATGATCTTTTTCAGACTTCTTACTTCAGTTGTGATGCTTACTCAAAGGCAATCTGTCATATGAACTAAAATCAGTCATATACGATCCATAATACATAGCTTGCCTTATGTATGTCTGTAGCATTTCTTCATTTCGTCCCACTTCCCACAAAGCTGCTTGCTTTCAGCTGAGTAGAGAAAAACTAGTATTTTTATATGTGCCTTCCTTTCTCTCCAATACAATAGCCTTCTATATACTCACTCCCAATATGATATGCTGAATTCAGCTACTATTTTCCCAGTAACCATTGTTATACCTGGAAATAATTCCATGGAGACCTTGAGTTTTTACATACTATATCATTCATGGAAATGAAGAAAAAAGCCTGTGTGCATTCATGCTATGTAGAAGAAATAATCCTTTGGCAATGCCTACCAAACAAATTCATGTCCTTATTATGTCTTCTGGAACTTGCAAACACACACAAAGTATGCTGTGGGCCAGGGGTATAGAAGTCATACAATCAAGACCTTCCATGCTGGGAAAATTGGCATCCCTTCATTAAATGGGATGTCTTTGATATAACATATATTCTTCTAAAAATCATTAGATAAGTTGAAATTTAGTTTATTTAAATAAATATTTGTGGAAAAACAGCAAATCTTTTTTAGACATGAGAATAGAAATGATATAATGACAATGTTTATTTTTAAGACATAGGATAGCAAGCAAGAAAGATAGTAAACAAAAATCATAATATTTTACAAACAAACACAAGGCTAAAATTATGTTCAAGATATAATTATGTAGTAAAAACTAGGCAGGCATCATATTATCTTTGAATAGATGATACTTTCATGGGATTCAAATGATGTACAGGTGTTTTCAAGAGTTAAAAAAAAAAATAAAAATGTAAGTTAATCCAGAAGAAATATCATGAGCAAAAGTTCAAGAGCTTGCGGCAACCTTAACTGTTAGAGGACTTTTAAGCAGTTTACTTAATAGGCTGGGTGAAGTTGCAGAAGTATGCAGAGAATAAGACATGCAGGTTCATATTTGCCTTCTACAGATGTGGCAACAATTTAGCTTTAATCTTGGAGATGAAGGGAAATTTCTGGGGAATTTTTAATGGGAAAATGACATGATTGGACTTATATTTTGCATTTCCTAAGAAAGCTGTCTTGGAAGCACATGGAAATAGGATGCAGGAGGGTATGACTGTGAGTAAGAGCACCAGGAAGACTTGCAAGAGATCTTACCAGCTTAGCAATGAACTGAAAGGAGTCAATTAAGAGCAGATGGTGATTCCCAAGTCTGTTATTTGGGAGAGCATGTGGCCCTATCCAGGACAGAAAAGGAAAGGAAAAAAAATGAATGCAAGTGAAGAGAAACACAATTTCCAGTAAATTATTTTATTGGTAATGCCAGACAAAGAGTAGTTCTAAGATGCTAGGTATATTGGAGACATAGGTAGGTGACCTACAGAGTTGAAAGGTTTTGGCTTGCTTGTTAGTGGAGGAGTTGTCAGGGGAGAAGACACACTGGGGAAAAAAAGATCTGCATTTAGAAACATAAACATTCAAATTACACATTTAAAAAAGAGGCTAGAAAGTATTTTATACAAACAAGAACATCTTATGTTTTGTTTTACATGTACTTTATGCTCATTGTAACTAGTAAGATTTCAGTGCATACCATCAAACCTTTAAAAAAACTCAAATACTGAGAAAAACACATTCATATAGTTTTATGTAAAAATGCTTTAAAAATCTGTACATTTATCTTTCTTTTTTTAAAATAAGGTTGTTTAAATAAAAAAAGAAACAAGAATGTAGGACAAGTTGATTTTGAATACCATTTAGATATAACTTTCAGATAATTTATGACCTTCAAGAATTCTGCTTTGGTATTGTTGAGAGGAAGACAATGTACTAGTGAGAAAGAGTGAATTGGAAAGACTTTTAAAAAGTGGGGATGAGAACATAACTAAATTAGAAACAAAGACTGAAAGAAAATGGCAAAGCTAGGGTATAAAGAAATGGAGAGGCTAGATGAAATAACCTTCAGAAAGAAAAATTAAAGCATCTTCTTGCTGAAGGGTTGAAAGGTGATAATTGCGATTCTTGTAGAAGGATACACGGATTTTGAAGTTTTTGGTGTCCAATAGTATCATGTTTCTTTGTTAGGGAAAATCAAGAATTTAAAAAAATCATAGATTATGAAGACTTAGTATGTATGTAGAATATCAAGCAGAAGACAAAAGCAAAACAAGGGGGATTATCATAGAGGAACTGGAAAAACTTTCTTTTTTTCTTTCTTTTTTTTTAACTTATGGTTTATTTATCACCGCTTTTACCATTTCCTCATCTTCAGAGGGGAATCAAGGGGGAGGGTTCTGGCCTGAGCTCTAGGTTCCAGTTCTCATTTCCTGTCTCCTCTGGCAGCATTTGGTCATGTCACTGTCTACTATCTGTACTGTGTGTGTCTCCACCAACCACCCAGTTGCCTGCCCTGTACAAGGTTTTCTTAGAATTCTGAACGACCTCTGTTAAGTCTATGTATATGTATTCCAACCTAAACTGCTGTTTACATGCATTGTAGACACATGTTGATACAGTGTATTGTCACAGGCTTCAAGCAATGATTTGAATGAGACAGACAGACTCAGAGAGAGGGAGGTGTGAAAGAGTGAGGGAGAGGGAAATCTGAAGGGAGAGAGAGGAAGAGAGAGAGAGAGAGAGAGAGAGAGAGAGAGAGAGAGAGAGAGAGAGAGTACAGTAAAGTCTCCTTACCAGTTCTACTGTAGCAGGAAGGTTCTGTGCAGTAGCAATGTACTGGGACAGCTCTAGATGGTGATGAATCCCCCAGAACAGGCTTGCAAGTACTCTTCTGCCTGAGATCACAGGGGGCTTGTTACACAAACTATAAGCTCTCCCCAGAGGGAACACCTAGAGCTCTCCAAGGACAGATGTAATGGTACACTTTGGAATGGGGTCTTTTACAGCGAAAGGGCTGAGTGACTATTGCCAAGACTCAGGATTTACCTATAAAAAAAAGTATGAGCTCCCAGAACAGCCTCACAAGAGCTCTCCCACCTCAGCCAATGGAGACAGAACAGAGTCACTGCCCTTGGAACTGCCTTCAAAGAGCCAAACACCCAGAAGCATTCTCGTTCCTGAGCCCAAGGGCTCACAAACCCATGTGAGAGACAGTCTCCACTCGGAGACAACAAAATCACCTATAATCACAGATAACAAGATGGTAAGAGAAAAGCAGAAGGAACTAAGCAATGGAAACTAAGACAACCTGGCAACATCAGAATCCAGATCTCACACCCCAGCAAGTAGTGAATTGCCAAACACACCAGAAAAACAATACTTAGACTTGAAATCATATTTCATGATGATGATGGCAATCTTCAAGAAGCACGTGGATAACTCTCTTAAACAATTACAGGAGAACACACATAAAGAAATAGAAGCCCTTAAAGAGAAAACACAAAAATCACTCAAAGAACTACAGAAAAACACAACCAAACAGATGAAGGAATTGAAAACAGAAATAGGAAAAATAAAGAAAACAAAAACAGAGACAACACTGGAAATAGAAAACCTAAGAAAGGAATCAGGAGTCATAGATGCAAGCATCACCAACAGACTATAGGAGACGGAAAAGAGGATCTTAAGGGCAGAAGACAACATAGAAAACATTGACACAACAATCAGAGAAAACACAAAAACCAAAAAGCTCTTAACCCAAAGATATTCAGGATATCCAGGACACAATGAGAAGACCAAATCTAAGGCTAATATGTATAGAAGTGGGCAAGGATTCCAACTTAAAGGCACACTAAATAACTTTAACAAAGTCATACAAGAAAATTTCCTTACCCCTAAGAAGAAGATGACCATGAACATACAGGAAGCCTACAGAACTCCAGATAAATTGGACCAGAAAAGAATCTCCTCCCAAGACATAATAGTCAAAACATCAAATATTTAAAACAAAAAAAATTAAATGCTGTAAGGGAAAAAAAAACCAAGTAACACATAAAGACAGAACAATCAGAATTATACCAGACTTCTCAACAGAAACTATGAAAGCTAGAAGATCCTAGACAGACGTCATATAGACCCGAAGAGAACACAAATGCTAGCCTAGATTACTATATCTAGCAAAACTGTCAGTTACCATAAATGGAGAAAACAAGATATACCAGGACAAAAGCAAACTTACACAATATCTCTTCACAAATCCAGCTATACAAAAGATAATAAATGGAAAAATCCAACATAAGGAAGGAAACTACACCAAAGAAAAAGAAAAAGAATATCATGCAAGGAAACCAAAAGAAGAAAAGCACACAAACATAGGTCTACCTCTAACAACAAAATAACAGGAAACAACAATCACTAATCCATAATTTCTCTTAACATCAATGGACTCAATTCCCCATGAAAAGACATAGACTAACAGACTGAATACCTAAACAGGACCCAGCATTTTATTGCATATAGGAAACTCATCTTAGAGACAAAAACAGACATTACCTCAGAGTAAAAGGCTGGGAAAAAAACTTTCCAAGCAAATGGTCCCAGGAAACAAGCAGGAGTAGCTATTCTAATATCAAATAAAATAGATTTTCAACCAAAAGTTTTCAAAAAGGATAAGAAAGGACACTTTTTATACATCACAGGAAAAATATATCAAGATGAACTCTCAATCTTGAACATCAGACAAATTTACCTCATGGACATCAATGCAAAAATAGTCAATAGATTTCTTGCAAATGGAATCCAAGTACACATCAAAACAATCATCCACCATGATCAAGTAGGTTTTATTCCAGGGATGCAGGGATGGTTCAATATGCAGAAATCTATCAATGTAATCCACCATATAAACAAACTCCAAGAAAAACTTCACATGATCATTTCACTAGATCCTGAGAAAACATTTGAGAAAATTAAACACCCTTTCACGATAAAAAGTTTTGGAATGATCAGGAATCCAAGGCCCATACGTAAACATTGTAAAAGTAATATACTGCAAATGAGTAGCAAACATCAAACTAAATAGAGAGAAACTTGAAGCAGGTACAATCTCTCCCTACCTATTCAATATAGTACTGGAAGACCTGGCCAGAGAAATTAGACAACAAAAAGAAGTTAAAAGGATACACATTGGAATGGAAAATATCAAAATATCACTATTTGCAGATGATATAATAGTATACTTAAGTGAGCCCAAAAATTCCACCAGGGAACTTTACCAGATGATAAACAACTTCAGAAAAATTATTTCAAACAAATCAACTGCCTTCCTCTACTCAAAAGATAAACAGGCTGAGAAAGAAAGTAGAGAATGATACCCTTCACAATAGTCACAAAGACCATAAAATACCTTGGGATGACCTTAGGCAAGCAACAGAAGGATCTGTATGACAAGAACTTCAAGACACTGAAGAATAAAATATAAGATGATTTTATAAGATAGAAATATCTCCCATGCTCATTTATTGGAAGGATCAACATGGTAAAAATGGTCATCTTGCCAAAAGCAATCTATAGATTCAATGCAATCCCCATCAAAATTCCAACTCAGTACTTCATAAAGTTGTAAAGAGCAATTTTCACATTCATCTGGAATAACAAAAATCCTAGAATAACAAAATCCATTATCTACAGTTAAAACACTTCTCAGAGAATCACCATTTCTGACCTCAAGATATATTACAAAGCAATTGTGATAAAAACTTCATGGTATTGGTACAGAAATAGGCAGGTGGAACAAGGGAACAGAATTGAAGACACAGAAATGAACTCACACACCTTGATCATTTCATCTTTGGCAAAGGAGCTAAAAACATTCAATGAAAAAAGTACAGCTTCTTCAACAAATGGTGTTGGTTCATCTGGCAGTCAGCATGTAAAAGAATGCAAATCAGTCCTTTCCTATCTCCTTGTAAGAAACTCAAGTCCAAGTGCATCAAAGACCTTCACATAAAACCAGGTCACTGAATCTATTAGAAAAGAAAATAGGGAATAGCTTAGAACACATAGGCACAAGGGAAATTTTCCTTAATACAACACCAGTGCCTTGTGCTCTAAGATCAAGAATTGACAAATGTGACCTCATGAAATTTCAAAGCTTCTGTAAGGCCAAGGACACTGTTAAGAAGACAAAATGGCAGCCAACATATTTGGAAAGGACCTTTACAAATCTAACATGTGGTAGAGGGCTAGTATCCAATGCATACAAAGAACCCTAGAAGCTAGTCTCTAGAGAATCAAATAATTGTATAAAAATTGGGTACAGAGCTACATAAAGAATTCTCAATTGAGGAATATTGAATTGCTGAGAAACACCGAAAGAAATGCTCAACGTTCTTATTCATCAGGGAAATGCAAATCAAAACAACCCTGACATTCCACCTTACACTGGTTAGAATGGCTAAGATAAAAAACTCAGGTGACAGAAGATCCTGGCAAGGATGTGGAGAAAGAGGAACACTACTTCACTGTTGGTGGGGTTGTAAGCTGGTACAACCACTCTGGAAATCAGTCAGTCAGTTCCTCAGAAAATTGGACATAGTACTACCTGAAGACCCAGCTATTCCACTCCTGGGCAAATACCCCAAAGATGCTCAAACATATAACAAGGACACATGCTCCACCATCTTTATAGCAGCCCTATTATAATAGCCAGAATCTGGAAAAAAAACCCAGATGTCCATCAACAGAGGAAAGTATACAGAAAGTGTGGTACATTTACACAATGGAGTACTACTCAGCTATTAGAAACAATGACTTCATGAAATTCATAGGCAAATGGTGGAACTACAGACTATCACTCTGAATGAGGTAGCCCAGTCACAAAAGAACACACATGGTATGCACTCACTGATAAGCAGATACTAGCCCCAGAAAGCTCTCAATATCCAAGATACAATTCACAGACATTATGATGCTCAAAAGGAAGGAAGGCCAAAATGGAGAATCCTCAGTCCTTCTTAGAAAATAGAACAAAACACTCACCAGAGGAAATCCAAGGACAAACAGAGGAACAGGAATTGAGGAAAATTGATTCAGAAGTCTCCTCATCTGGGGATCCACCACATATGCAACCTCTATAGCTGGTGTCAAGAAGTACTTACTGGCAAGAATCAGATAGAGATGCCTCTTCAGGGACTATGTTAGAGTCATATAGATACAGTTGAGCATGCTTGCAGCTGACCATCTGATTGGACATGGGGACCCCAATGAAAGTGCTAGAGAAAGAACTGAAGAAGCTGAAAGGGTTTGCAACCTTATGGAAAGAACAATATTATCAACCAAACAAACCCTTCAAAACTCCCATGGACTAAAACACCAACCTCTGTGCACACATTGAGAGACCTATTGATCCAGTTTCATATGTAGCTGAAGATACCAGTGTCTGGCATCAATGTGAGAAGAGGGTTTTGGTCTAGGGAGGGCATGTTTTCCCAATGTAGGGGAATGCCAAGGCAATGGGGTGGAAAAGGTGATTAGGAGGGAGTGCACCTTGGTGAAGACAAATGGAGGAGGACTGGGGATGGGAGCAGAATGGGGGAAAGGGATAACATCTCAAATGTAAATAGAGTATCTAATAAAATAATAAACATACAAAAATAAAAAAGAAATAATTATTGTTTTCAACTTCAGTAACTTAATGATTTTTTTATTGTTTAATACTTTCACATACACACACACACACACACACACACACACACACACACACACACACATATATATATATGTATGTATGTATGTATGTATGTATGTATTGTGGGTCATTAGCAAATCTATCCCATTGCATTTATGGAGGAGAAACCAGGAAAGGGGATAACATTTGAAATGTAAATAAAATATATCCAATTTTAAGAAAAGGAAAAACAAAAGAAAAATCCTTTTCATTGTTCCATATTACCATTTTTCCTTCTCAACTTCATGAGCTCATTTTAAAAACCCACTGAGTCTATTTGTAGCCACCGGGAAATGGCAATCTTCTTGATCAGGGTAGTCTCTTAGGGATGGCATTCTTGAAGAAAATTGATTGTCTTTCTCTACATTGCCAGGCTAAAGTACTCAGTTGTAATGACGATACCAAGCCCACACTGCACCCTTACCATGCCAGGGATGGAATGATGGGACAGAGAAAGGATGATGGGTAACATATCACTTCTGTGCTCTTAGAGACTTTCTAGTGGAGAGCCCTTGCTTTGTTTCCTTTTTCCTACAGAGCCAAAATGTCCTGATACTTGCTATGGAATCTGAGTGCCTTTCCACCTTTATTCTTTCTCAGGTATCATTCCTATCACTTGAAACTTCATTATCACACATGCTCACCTCAAAGCAACAGCAACAAGGCCACATATGTCACATGTGCAGTGGCTCATGAGTCCTCTTCCTGGATGGCCACTGCCTGCTGAAACTGTGAATCCTAAACCAGCCCAAATCTAGGGGGCAATTGAACATTGTACTAATTTTTCAGAAATGTTGAAAGCTCTCCAACACCATGATGTCCTCTAATTGCCTGCCTTCTCTCAAATAAGAAATGGGACACTCAGATATCATCCATGGGAATAAATAAAGTTGAGGAACAGAATGGCCTTTAGTTACACAATGAGTGTGTACTTAACAATTTTTCATATTAGGAAATAAGGTCAGATGAGTCTAATTCGGAAATCTTATGATAGCCTTTGGTGGGTAAACACAATGAATAAAAATAAGACGGAGGAAATTAAATTCTTGAGCAAAATATTTTTTAATTTCCTCTCAAACATAATCTTTTGTGTAGTTTTTGCCAAAACATTAACTTGAAGATTTCTATGTTCATTAGAAACTATCCCTGAAGTTTAAATCCTTCAAACCTGTAAAGGGAAAGATTATTGTCTTGTGATTTTCTTAACTCATTATTAATTGGATTTTCTTATCTTTTGGCTAAATTATTAAAACAGCTATGAGAAGTCATAAAGGAGAATGTGATTTGTATCTACCTTGTGTCATTAATTTAAAAGCTTGAAATCAATTTAAAAAATAAATTTTCATTCCAAGTTATTGGGTATTTTAATTCTTGGTAATGTGGAACACTCACTGTACACTTGTGGCTGACTATTAATGTGTTGTTAGTAGTGAAAATCCAAGCACAGAGAATGGTGAAGCAGGGATACCTCAAATTTAAAGACAGGCAGGGCCACTGAATGGCTCAATCTTTAAACAGCAGCAACAAAGAATAAATAAGGCCACCCCCCCCCCAAAAAAAAGAGCAATAATGATGGTTTTTAAACTTGCTCAAGAAACAAATACTAGGAAAATAGCAACATACATAACAGGGAGCTTGGAACTTAACTCTAGCTCAACCACTAGTAAGTCATAACTATTTTTACATGTTTCCTCCTCTTATCTATTTTCTCTGCTAATAAAGAGTAATGCATGGGCTAGATCATGATTCTTAAACAGATGCAAGAGTGGTTTTCTTATTACTGGTAACATGTCACAAATTCAATTTTGAACTGAATCAGGAATTCTAGAAATACAGCTAAGTAAGTAATCTAGGTATGAATGAGCTCTCTGGAGAGTCTGGCTGTAAGTTTGGAACTTTTCATTTCTGAATAATTAATTTGGATACTGTCGTTGTGCCCTCCAGTTAGTCTGGCTAAGGTTTGATCCATCTTGTTGATATTTTCAAAGAACCAGCTCTTGGTTTTGTTGATTTCTTCTATAGTTCTTTTTGTTTATAATTGGTTGCTTTCAGCCATGCGTTTGATTATTTCCTGCCATCTATTCTTCTTGGGTGTATCTGCTTCTTTTTTCTCCTAGAGGTGCTGTCAGGCTGTTAGTGCTTTCTCTTCAGTTTCTTTTTGGAGGCACTAAGAGCTATGAGTTTTCCGCTTAGTACTGCTTTCCTTATGCCCCATAAGTTTGAATATGCTGTGCCTTCATTTTCATTAAATTCTAAAAAGTTTTTGTTATTTTTTCTTTGACCAACTTAACATTGAGTAGGTCACCATTTAGCTTCCATGTGTATGTGAACTTTCTGGGTTTTTTTTTTGTTGTTGTTGTTGTTTTTGTTATTGAAGACCAGCCTTAGTCTGTGGTGACCTGATAGGATGCATGGGGTTATGCCAATTTTCTTGTAACTGTTGAGGCCTGTTTTGTGACCAATTATAAATGGTCAATTTTGGAGAAGGTACCATGAGCTGCTGAGAAGAAGGTATATCCTTTGTTTTAGGATGAAATGTTCTATAGATATCTGTTAAATCCATTTCTCAGCTGAGGAATATTGAATGGCTAAGAAGCACCTCAGAAATGCTCAACATCGTTAGTCATCAAGGAAATGCAAATCAAAACAACCATGAAATTCTACCTCACACTAGTCAAGATGGCTAAGATCAAAAACTCAGGTGAGAGTACATTCTGGCAAAGATGTGGAGAAAGAAGAATAGTCCTCCATTGTTGGTGGGATTGCAAGCTGGTACAACCACTCGGAAAATAAGTCTGGATGTTCCTCAGAAAATTGGACATAGTGCTACCTGAGGACCCAGCTATACCACTCGTGGGCATATACCCAAAAGATACCCCAACATATAATAATGACACATGTTCTACTATGTTTATAGCACTCTTATTTATAATAGCTAGAAGCTGGAAAGAACCCAGATTTTCTTCAACAGAGGAATAAATGCAAAAAATGTGGTTCATTTACACAATGGAGTACTACTCATTTATTATAAACAATGACTTCATGAAACTCTTAGGCAAATGGATGGAACTAGAAGCTATCATACTGAGTGATGGAACCCAATCACAAAAGAACACATATGGTATACACTCACTGATAAGTGGATAGTAGCTCAAAAGCTCGCATTACCCAACATACAATTCATAGGCCACATGAAGCTCAAGAATAAGAAAGACCAAAATGTGGATGCTTCAGTCCTTTTAAAATGGGGGAATAAAATATGGGAAATAAAGTGGGAGTGACTTGGGAGAAAGAGAGGGAAGGGAGAGGAAAAAGGTGGACAGGGTCATGTGTGAAAGGAGACGAAGATAATATACAGAGGGTGAAGAATTTGAACAGGGATGTGTAGCAATGGCAGATGGGGAACTGGGAGTAGCCACCAGCAAGTCCCAGAAGCCAGGAAAGCAAGAGGGTGCCAGGACTCAACAGGGATGCGATTAGCTGAAATGGCCCATAAAAGGGAAGGGAAAACCTGTGGAGACCATATCCAGAGGTTAGGCAAGGCCCCGGGATGGTGGATGGGTCCAAAAACCGTTTCAAAATTTTAACCCTGTATTGCTTCTATTTAAAGAAAATACAGGGACAAAAAGTGGAGCAGAGACATAAGGAATAGCCACCCAGAGACTGACCCATCTGGGAATTTATATAACATGCAGTCACTAAACTCAAAATCACTATTTCTGATGCCATGAAGTGCTTGCTGATAGAAGCCTAATATGGATGTCACCTCAGAGGCTCTACAAGAGCCATATTTATACATATTAAGATGTTTGCAGATAACCATCAGACTGAGCACGGTACCCCACTTGGAGGAGTTAGAAAAAGGACTGAAGGAACTGAAGGGGTTTGCAACCTCATAGGAAGAATAACAACATTATCAACCAACCAGATCCCCCAGAGCTCACAGGAACTAAACCACCATCCAAAGAGTACACATGGAGGGACCCATGGCTCCAGAGATTTATGTAGCAGAGGATGGCATTGTCTCACATCAATAGGAGAAGTCCTTGGCCTTGTGAATACTTGATTCCCCAGTGTATGGGAATGGCAGAGTGGGAAGATGAGAGTCGGTGGGTGAGTTGAGAAGCATCCTCACAGAAGCAGGAGGAGGGGGAATTGGAATGGGAGAAACTGATAAAGGGGAAAACATTTGAAATGTAAATGAAATATCCAAGGGAAAAAGACCTACTAAACAAGATAATATTCTCTGTCCCTAATCTTTGTATTCTATAATAACTTCCTTGCAGCAGAATTCATGGGAGATGTTATGTCTCTTATGACGTATATTATATACTTCATGTCAAAATTATCTTGGAATACTTCCTCCATTTTTTACTATCTGGCCTTTTGGGGAAAACTTGTCACTTTTTGGGGAAAAATTGAATTATTTTATGTCTGCGAGGGCAGCCATTCTACCCATGGTGGGGATGAAGGAGTAGATTCTTTTTTTCTCCACTGTGGACCCTAGGCATAGCAACAAGTACTTTTACCCATGGAGTCTCTTTGGAGCTTAGACATCATTTTACAGAAAAAAAAGTTCTTGTTTTTATTTCTTGCACAGTGTTTGCCCAGAACCATACACATGTTATATGTTTAGTAAATCATTTCTAAATTAAATTCAACATTAGATTTTTGTCATTATTGGAAATGGAAAAAAATTAGATCACTATTATCTAACTATGTAATCTTATCCTAGGCTATACATGAGGGGGGAAGGAAAATTCAGAAGGAATATACTTAATTGGTTTCCAAGAGTTTTTCCATCGACATGGAAGCTATACAGTCTTGATCTCTGTAATTACACTCTGTGCTGATGCCTTTGTCTCAGCTTTCCTTCTGAATTTTCCTTCCCCCTCATGTATAGCCTAGGATAAGATAACATAATTAGATAATAGCGATCTAATTTTAAGTATATGCAAACACCTGAGTCTTTGATATAAAATGTTTGGCTTATAAAATGCTTTAATGATGTTCTGAAAATACAGGATACATAGAGGCATGGCATGGGGGAACAATAAGCTAAGCCATGATATAAGGAATATAAAGGCACATGTATGGAATACTCCATGAAAGAGAATTATGGGAATCATGGTAGGATTCGAAGAACAGAGATAACGTCACTGCAAAGAAAAGGGCATGTTGGTGAGGAATAACCAAATTACTTAGTACAATCAAAGAAATAATTTTTAAATTATTAAGTCAGAGATCTCAGGATAACCTCGGTAGGTGTTCTGGCCTGAGCTATCTCTTTCTTAAATATTAGTGAAATAGCATAGTTCTTTTCATTTTAGTGACCTGGGGAGAAAGAAAGAGTGTTAAATGAAGTAATTATCAGTATAAAATATTAACTTCTTCATCCTGTTTGTCCCATTCTTTTCATTGTCTCAGCCATTTCTATGAGACTTTGATAAGAAGAAAGTCAATACAGAATCAACGATAGCCAATAAACCTCATGTTCAGCAAACTGCTTTCCTAGTGTCTTAGTCAGGGTTTCTATTCCTGCGCAAACATCAAAACAAAGAAGCATGTTGGGGAGGAAAGGGCTTATTCAGCTTATACTTCCACATTTTTGTTCATCACCAAAGGAAGTCAGGACTGGAACTTAAGCAGGTCAGAAAACAGGAGCTGATACAAAGGCCATGGAGGGATGCTGCTTATTGGTTTGCTTCTCCTGGCTTGCTCAGCTTGCTTTCTTAGAGAACCCAGGACCACTAGTTCAGGGATGGCATTACCCACAATGGGTTGGGCCCTCCCCACTTTGAACACTAGTTGAGAAAATGCCTTACAGCTGGATCTCATGGAGGCATTTCCTCAACTGATGCTTCTTTTCTGTGATAACTCCAGCTTGTGCCAAGTTGACACAAAGCCAGCCAGTACACTAATAAAGCCTCTAACCAATCCTCGAGTCATTCATCCACCCCCGTCTTGATTTAGGATATGAAAGACTCCAGGAAACACGAGGGTATGATAGAGTTAAAGGTAACATATTGCACATCACACTGATTAAGTTCTTCTCCTTAACTTTCATAAAAATAAATTTACAATATTGATACATTCTATATTGTTCATTTTTAAATGCTGATTATCAATGCTCAATAACAAACTCTGGGTTACAAAGGAAGATTTGTGTTTGCTTGCACAAGTGTTTAATTATTTTTCCAAAAGTTCAACAAAAATGTATGTTCACCAGAACTCATTTGTCAGTTCTGAGTTTTGATACATGTAAGAATAAAGGTGATGCAATCCAGAGAGATGGTTATATCAATAATAGAGTTGGTTCCAGAAATAATTAGTACCATTAATGTAAAAATACTCATTTATAATTTACAAATCAATAGTACAAATGAAACAGGACCTTGCTGTCAGTTTGTAGAGAACAGCCTATTATCTTGAAAATAGACTAGATTGTTTTGGGAGACTTTTCATGGGACCCTGTTGGTAAACATCTCAATTGAATGTAACCTGGTCCAGGTACTAGAATCTTCCTTTGGTTACGCTAGATGGCCAGTTGAGCCTCTGTCTCCTTCACTATTTGCAGATTTCCTGAGGATTGTCTTTATATATTTTAGGAAGTTTTCACTCTATTCAGTTTCCATTCCACCCCCCAAATGTGCCTTTATTTTAGCTGCCTCTCCATGTATTACCTCCTTCAACAGCATCTCCCATAACCCTCCTCCCACTCCTGTTTCCCAACCCCATCTATACAACTTATTCTATCTTCCTCTCCCACAGGATCCACGTGTCCCCTCCCTTTTAATTTCATCTATAGCTGACCTTTCATGGTCTACATATTATATTTTGGTTGTCATTTATTTAATAGTTAATTCCCACATGTAGTTACTATGTATCATATTTACTTTTCTGCTTCTGGATTACCTCACTTAGAATAAATATTTTCTAGTTGTGTCTGTTTGCCTACAAATTTCATGATGTCATTTATTTAACAGCCAAGTAAAGCTCTACTGTATCTTCTATTGAGTGTCACATAATTTTTGTTTGTATGTTTCTTTGTTTTGTTTTGTTTTATAGCATCTGGCTCTAATGACTAGATTAGTAATTAACATGGTTGAGCAAATGTCCTTATGGTTGGATGAAGCATTCTTTAGGTATAAACCCAAGAGTTAAAAAGCTGGATTGTGGTAGATTGACTCCCATCTAACACTAAACTTACCAAATAACTTACACACGTCATAAATCTTTAGGTACAAAATGTCTTCTTTAAAAATTAATATATTCTGTATTTGGCTAAGAAGGGTTTAGTAGTCTCGCTCCTAATAAATAGCTGTACTAATAATCACCAGGAACATAGTTTTAACATCAACTGTATACATCTATATTTACATCTATGGCTAAATGTAAACATTAGCAATGAAATTTTTAAAAAAGATATTTACAATGAAGAGTTTTTTTTAAAGCAACTTGTCCTGTTGTCATATTCAATTTTGTTTGTCAATAATATCTAGAATTACTACAGAACAAGCCCCTGTACACAGCTGAGAGAGATTACATAGAATAGGCTCACTGGGGTGGGAAGGCCATGTTAACTATAGGGAGTGTTAGTCCACAAGGTAGCCTAGACTAAAAAGTGAGCTGAGCACTGACATTTATTACTGTCTCTTAATTGCAGATAAACTGTGACCAGCTGATACCATGGTTTTCCCACATTAATGGCTGTACTTTTGGTATGAGACAAAGTGAACCCTTCAATTTTGCAGTGGCATGAGACATGGAACTAATACATCTATGTAATGATAGGATTCTCAAACTTGGAGCTTCTTTTAAGATTTTTCACTGCATGTTTTGTAAACACATGCATGGGGAGTTGAAAAATAAGCAATAATTACAACTAACACTGTGTAATCCAATACAGAGTTTAATCTGTCCAGCTACTAACTCTACCAGCTACTTAGAAGAAACATGTATGTTATGATTACAATCACATGAAGAATCTCAAATAGACAACTATATATGGCTGAGGAGTGCATTGAAAGAGGAATGTGGTAGAATAAATTAAAATTAAACAAGCAATCATCATAAAAGGTGAGTTAGAATGGATCACTGAGTTCTAAAGATGTGGTACATTTGGGCCTGTGGTAAAGACTAATATTTATACATCTCAAACTTCATTAAATGAGTGGATCTTTGTTAAGTATTATTGATGTGATATACTACGAGTAATAAAGCAATAAATACCAAAAACATGGACAAATACCACATTTTCCCTTTACATGACCCTAAATGATTTCTGGCTTCTAAGTTCAATAAGCATGTATTTATATAGCAATCTTCAGAGGGGATCTTTAGAGGCAGTCATAGTAGGGAAGGAAATAGTTTTAAGGGAGAGGAGTAAAGGAGTCAATAGAAACCATTAAACATGAAAGTGAAGAGGAGGTCTCTGGAGTGGGAGGATAAATACAGGACTTGTAGGCATGGGTGACAACTTAAGGGAGGGGGTTGTGTTTGGGGGAAAGGAGATAACATTTGAAATGTAAATACAGAGAATATCCAGTAAAAATAGTTTGAAAAAGAAACTAAAATGGAAGAAATGTCGTAAGGATATATGCTTGCTTCTGATTGGATGAAGGTAGGAAGTATGTAGCATTATGGGTTTTTCCTCTGACTACTGGAATTTAGTGCCATACTCTGGGAATCCCAGGTATTGAACTGGCCAGTGTCCATTGTATTTAATAAAGCTTGCTTCAAATACAGCTAAAAAAGGGAGAAGAGGATCAACTAAATTAAGTATAAGTGTAAAATGCCTGATGCAAACCTGGTATTTTGTAGATAACGTATTACTGCAAATTAAAATAGTGAATTAAACAAGCAAGCAAACAAACAAAGAAAGAAACAAAAAACCCCCCCCCAAAAAACAAAAATAAAGCAAAAGAAGACCCAGAAGAAGCAGAAAACAAAACCAAACCAAACAACTAAATCAAGAAAACATAATTATCTCTGTAGCCTATGATCCCACAGTGTATCCCTCACTTGTCTCTATAAACCCTATAATATAATATAATCTCTATCATATAATAACTGTGAGCTCTAGTGTAAGGAATACTGTTATATCAGATTTCTGTTAGTGTTTGGGAAAGCCCGTTACGTGGAACAGAAGTTTGCTAAATATATTTACAAGTTTTGGCGCAAGATATTGATCTGAATGGAGAGAAAATGGTGAGTACATCAGACTCCTCACTGAAAAAAAGTCAGCATGAAAATGGCTCTGTGATCTGAACAGCTAGATGGTGGAGACAGAGCCCTTCCAGATGTTCCCAGAGGCTTCCATAGCAACCATGTGAAAATAAGGACAGGAGGCAATAAGAGAATTCTGGGTCCTGTGGGATTTGTCTCTTTATAACAAAACTCCTTCAACGCAGTTTGTCAGTGTTATCATAGTTCTGAAGACATTTTTTAACACCATTTCTAAAATTTCGAGTGTAGTGCTCTCTTACTGGAAATTAAAAAGGCTGAGGCTATTTTTTGATTAGCTTCTTCTTCTTTTTTTTTTTTTTTTTTATATATTGTAAGATGTTTGTCTTGCCATCACAGGGATAATTTAGAATGAAAAAGAAGGTTTTGCCAGACACAATGGGATGGAAATTAGGAACCACTAATAGGACTGATGCTTGAGACCATGACTAAAACTGGGGCACAATGTGTACAAAGGCATTGACTGAAAGAGTGAACATGGGTTTTGATTTTAACAAATGGCCCATTTTGTGGGCTGAACTGAATAAACATCAGGAACTAATCTCTTACATAAGTGTTTTTGTTATCTTCCCAAAGCTGAGCTCACCCTCTAGGGAGAAGGAGGCAGGATTTTATTCTACACAGCCCCTTCGTTATCTGACTCTAACATAGAACTAAAGCTGGTGTCCTTGCGATAATATGAACTAACAATGACTCTTTTTTTATATCTATCAGAAGTATCAAGATATATGTCATAAGAAACGGTAGATTTTGTTTTGAAGAATCTAGGAGATTTTATTTTTTAAAGAACTTAAAAACCCAGGACAAGACAGCTGCCAGCTGTGCAAGTGGATTTAATTAAAATTGTTTGACATGCTTGCTGCAGAGTCTTCTTATTTTCTCGTACATAAAGATGGACTGATTCAGCAATTATTGAATCTTGGACACATAATAAAACTTGTAGTTTTGAGACTTCTTAGCCAACAAAAATCAGCAGTGCTTCATTAGATAATATAGCTCTATGAGGAAGAATGTTTTTTAAATTGTTTCTCCTTGGTTCAGAAATGATCCAAAGAAAGTAAAGAAGCTCTTCATATTTAATGTGATAGAAGCAGGGATAATAAAATGGCAAAGGATATGTTTATGTTTGGAAAGTCAGTGAGTCGAAAAATAATGTAAAAGTTGCATAATACTGCCTATAGTCACATTTCTAAGTTGCTGTGTTACTACATACTTAAGTAGAACTTATCTAGCACTGAAGGTAAAAGAGAGTTTGTGTCCAAGAAATAATGTGAAATTTTCATGTCACATACTATAGGTATGTTGTAGAATGATGTCCATGCACACGCGCGCACACACACACGTAAAATATTTCTCTAAATAGTCAAACTATACCTGTAGTTGAGAAATTCAATAGTTCTCTTTTAGAAATTAGTAGACTTTTGAAACAAACAGCACAAATATAATGTAAAAAAAAATCTCACCCTCATAAGTAACTAACATGGCTAAATTGTTCTTAATAGAACACTCTGCCCAACAAAGTAAATAGAAATTTTTTAGCACCTAGAAAGTATTTCCCAAGATGAACCACATGTTGTAAGGGTAAAACAAATCTCAAATGTTTGTAAGAGTTGACAACATAAGAACATAATGCATATACTTTTTCATGCCAATGAAATCAACTAAATTTAGTAAAAGAGAAAAGAATAACAAGTCTGACCTCTGGAAGGTTGAATAAGAAACTTACCAGGAACTAATGGTTTAAAGAAGAATTTAAAAAAATGAGGAGTATATAAATTTACACAGGGACAAAATTTAATAAGTCAAAATATCTGGAGGAGTAAAGTGCACACAATGCTTTTTTGAAGAAAAAATTCATAATATTAAAATATAAATAAAGATCTTAAATTGATAAGTCAATAATCTAATTAAAAAGTAAAACCAAGAGTTAGTTTTAAAGCAGCTAAATGGTAAATTAGTTACAAGAAAAAATCAATATAACTGAACATCAGAAAACAAAAAGCCATTGAAAGTATACAAATTGTGCTTATGAAAAGGCCAGTACAAAAAGTAATTTTCTAATAGATCAAATAATTTGAAGTTATAAACTATAAAATCTCAACTAAATAGAATTATACCATGTGGCTAGTATCATAAATAATAAAAAACCTGAATGTGTAAAAGGCTTGCAAAACAACTTTATATGTGGTTGAATCCACTAGAGATTATACCAAACTTTCAGAAAATATATGGCAAATTTGCATTCTGTTTTCGAAACAAAAAAAGGAAAAGAATGTTCTTATGTTTTTGCCACATTTGGAACATTTTAAAAATAGAATTTTCTGTATTTACATTTCAAATGTTATCCTCCCCACACTACCATTCCCCCTTCCCCTCTACTTGCTTCCATGAAGGTGCTCTCTCCCAATCAGCCTTTCCACCTCAGTGCCTTGGCATTCTCCTACGTTGGGAAATGCACCTTCACTTGACCAAAGGCCTCTTTTCCAATTGATGCCAGACAATGCTATCTTCTGCTACATATGCTACTGGAGCATGGGTCTCTCTGTGTATACTCAGTGGTTGATGTTTCAGTCCTTGTTTGGTTGGTTGATAATGTTGTTCTTCCCATGAGGTTGCCAATCATTTCACCTCCTTCAGTCCTTTCTCTAGCTCTTTCATTGAGGTTCCCCTGTTCAGTCTGATGGTTAGCTGCAAGCATCCTCAACTGTAACTGTATGATTCTGGAAAAACCTCTGAGAAGGCATCCATATGTGTTTTCTGCCAAGAAGTACTTCTTGGCATCAGCAATAGTGCATGGTTTTGGTGGCTACATATGAGGTGGATCCTCAAATGAGGCAGTCTCTGAATCATCTTTTGCTCAATCCCAGCTCCTGTATTAGACCTTTTATTTCCTCCTGTGAGTGTTTTGTGATTTCTTCTAAGCAGGACTGGGGCATACACATTTTGGCCTTCTTTCTTTTTGTGCTTTTTAATGTCTGTGAATTGTTCCTTGGGTATTCAGAGATTTTGGTGCTAGTATTAGCTTATCAGTGAGTGCATATCATGTGTGTTCTTTTGTGACTGGGTTACCTCACTCAGGATGATAATTTTTAGTTCCACCCATTTGCCTAGGAATTTAATGAAGTCATTGTTTCTAATAGCTGAGTAGTAATCCAAGCACAGAGGAGCAAACATGGAGTAATCACACACATGTGCAACCTCAAAAGCTGCTTGTATAAAAGCTAAAGGTTAGCAGAGCATTTGGGATAAAGTAGAAGGAAGGGTGGAGAAAAGTTAATCAATGGCATGAATTTACAGTTAAGTAGAGGCAAGAACAGATATGTTATTGCACAGTGTGGACATTTGAATGTGCTTGAACCATGAGACTTGGCATTATTGGGAATTTTGGCCTTAGCAGAGACAGTGTGGCTTTGTTAAATGAAGTATTTCATTAAGGATGTGGGGCTTTTATGTCTCATGTATCCTCAAGTCTGGCTATTGTGATTCAGATTTTCTCCCTTTCTGCCTTTGGATTAAGATATAGAACTCTTGGCTCCTCTGGCACCATCTCTGCATGCTGCAATGCTTCTAACTATGATGGTAATGGCCTAAACTTCTATAACTGTAAGCAAGCCCTAATTAAATGTTGGCCTTTATATGAGTTACCTTGGTCATATTGTTTTTTCACAGCAATTGAAGACCTAACTTGAAGGTACACATCAAGGTGGTTATAGAAAGTATGATTTAACATAAAGTTAGAAAAGTTAGGATAAAGAATTTTGAAAGCTTTCATGGTAATAAGATGGCAGACAATTGAAAAGATAGTTCTGAACTGAACATTATATTTGGGGAGGTCATAGACTCTGGAGGAGAATGTAATATTGCCACTTTCCTAAACTAGTGTTTTCTGCTTGTATTATAATAGCAATTTTATACCCAGCTATATATTTCTCTCGTCGATCATCAAAGGACTTTCCTTTTTAACAACAGGTAGAGACCATTACAGGTATCCACAACTTGTCAAATATAGACAATTACTGTCAGTTACTGTACTGTGAATTGATACATCAACAATACAACTCTAACCCATACCAGCTGAGAGACTGACAAACTCAAATCCATGAAAAAATATTCTAGTCCCAAATAACATTTCAGAAACAACTAATAAATGGGTAGTAAGAACCAGAGGGCATTGCAGGCAGGTTGTATCCAAGTAATCTCAACAATATGGTCATATTAAAAACACCTGCACAATGATAACATTAGTTTCCATGCTTATAGATTGAAAAACTATCACAAGAGTGATACTTCCTCCAGATGAAGAGCTTCATGTAATCAATGGCTGCTAAGAGATGAAAAATCTGTCTTTTTCAGGAAAAGTCTCTTGGTAATTCATCTGATCCCGAATTGTTACCTTACCCCTAAACATTCACATATAGGGACAACATCAATAAACTCAGAAGGTTATATTTGTAAATGTGAAATGATAATAGTTAAAGAAAATGAGGCCGTTAATTTGTTAGGGAATGGGGGAGAAATGGAAGGAGTTGAAGAGGAAAGGGTAAAATTTATATAACTAGAGTACCTGTGTGTTACATTCTAAAGAAAAAATAGTTAAAAGATTGACATTAAAACAGTGTAAAGATAATTTACTTCCATTTCCAATACAGTGACCAATCACTCTGACCAGAAGCAACTAAGGGAAAAAATGGTTTGTTTCTCACACTTCCGTGTCACAGTCTATCAATCTGGAAGTGAGGGCAACCTCTAGAATTGTGTTTTGTACAAGGCTATAGTAGTTTAATAGAGAATGATGATGATGATGATGATGATGATGATGATGATGATATATATATATATATATAGTTTTAATAGAGAATGATGATGACAAGAGACTTAGCTCAGCACTAATTTGATTAGTGTAAGAAAAGCCTTGACTTTCATTCCCAGTAATATAAGAAAAAAAAAAATAATGGCTAAATGCAAAGTTTAGTTTCCAACCAATTCCAGGTGAGAGACTGCCAAACTCTAACCCATGGGGGGCGGGAGGGGTGGGAATCCAGTCTTGGCCTGCTTAAAATAATATGAATTTATGTAATCACTTAATGGTTGAGGAAAACTAATAAAAGAACATTTTCGGGCATGTCAGTGTGTGACATTCAGATCCATGTCCAGTGCTAGCAAAGAGAGGCAATAATACCGATAAGCAGGTACCTCTCTATGTTTGACTTTTCCTGTGAAATGAAAGAAGGAAAACCGAGGACATGATTGCCTTATATTTTCATGTCATATTTATTTTCATTTATAAAACAAAATAGTCTGCAATTAATTCTCATTATCATTCTCAAAGGGTGAATGAATAATGCTGATTACTAGTAAGATAAACATCATAAAACGCCTGACCTTTAGAAAACAACTTATCCCAGTCAGACAATTATTTTTCTATTTCAATGTAGTTTGGCCCAAATGGGTCAGGAGGCAACAAAGTGACATTCTGGCAACAAAAACAATGTCATGTGGTATGACAAATATTCTGTATATCAAGACCTTAACATTAATTACAGTGGGATTTCGAAAGAATGGGTTCTGACAAGTCTGCACAGTGAGAAATATTTTCATAATTCAGAAGTTACTTTGACACTGATGTTAAGAAAGAACTGGAAAGACACAAGATATTATTTCAATTTTTTTATATCTGTTGAGGCTTGCTTTATGAGAGACTATAAGGTCAATTTTGGAAAAGAATCTATAACGTGCTAAGAAGATAGTATATTTCTTTGTGTTTGGGTGAAATGTTCCGTAGATTTTCTGTAGATGACCATTTGATTTTGTGATATTGGTTAGTTTCATTATTTTGTTTTTTAGTTTCTCTCTTGCTTGTATCTCATCAGACCACTGTGCATTAATGCTGAATGACAATATCATCAGGAACACCAGAAAGCCTACTAACGTATGGAGACTGGACAACAAACACTCTTCTCATAGCACTAACTGCCCTCATAAGAAGAAAAGGAGTATTCTCATACAACATATTTAATGCAGTCCCCATGAAAATTCTAAAATGGTTCTTCACAGACATTGAAAGAGCAATTCTCACTGTCATTTGAAAAAACAAAAAACCTAGGCTAGTTAAAATAATCTTTAACAATGTAAAACCTTCTAGAGGAACAACCATTTCTGACCTCAAGCTGTACTACAGAGCAATAGTAATAAAAACTACATGGTAGTAATACTGGAGGAGACAGTTGATCAACAAAATTGAATCAAAGAGCCTGAAACCACACACCTGTGGACACTTTATTTTTGACAAAGAAGGCAAAACCATACAATGGAAAAAGGAAATTATCTTCAAAAACAGTGTTGGTCTAACTGTATGTCTACATGTAGAAGAATGAAAATATATCCATATCAATCACCCTGCACAAACTCAAGTCCAAGTAGATCAAAGACCTTAATGTAAAACTGGATACACTAAATCTAATAGAACAGAAAATAGGAAATGGTTGTGAACTCATTGATAAAGAAATCAACTTCCTGGACAAAACACCAATGGCTCAGGTTCTAAGCTCAAAAATTAATAAATAAAATACATGAAACTGCAAAGATTCTGTGCGGCAAAAGACACTTTTAGAAGGACAAAATGAAAGCCTATAGATTGAGAAAGTATCTTTATACCCCTACGTATGACAGAGGGCTAATGTCAAAAATATATAAAGAACTCAAGAAGTTAAACACTGCTAATCCAAGTAAGCCAATTAAAAAAATAGCATAAAGAACAAGGGAAGACTCTCAAACGGCTGAGAAAGACCTAAAGAAATGTTGAAAGTCCTTAGTCTTCAGGGAACTGCAAACCAAAATGACCGTGAGATTTTGTCAAAGTGGCTAAGGTTAAAAAAAAAGTTGAGTGATAGCACTTGCTGGTGAGTATGTGAAGCAAGGGGAAAAGGGGAACACGCTTCCATTGCTGGTGCAAGTGCAAAATTATACAACTACTTTGAGAATTAATTTGGCAGGCCACCAAAAAACTGAAAATAGTTCTACCTCAAGTCCCATGTATACCTCTTCTGTACATATACCAAAATGATGCTCCAACATCTCACAAAGACAATTGCTCAACTATGCTCATAGCAACCTTATTCAAAATAACCCCAAACTGGTAAGAACTTAGATGTTCCTCAGCTGAATAATGAATGATGAAAATGTGGTAATTTTACACAATGGAATACTATCCAGCTATTAAAAACAAATACATCAGGAATTTTGCAGGTAAATGGATGGAATAAGATTATTATCCTGAGTGAGGTAAGCCAGACCCAAAAGTACATGCATAGTATGTATTCACTTATAAGTGGATAGTAGTCATAAAATACAGGAAAACCATACTACACTCCACAGACCCAAAGAAGCTAAACAAGACAGAAGGCCCAAGATAGGTTACCTGAATCTTATTTGGAAGGGGAAATAATATCGTCATAGGAAACAGATAGAGGGAGGGATCCGGTGGGAGGAATGATGGGAAACGTTATGGGAAAGAAAGTTGAGAATCAGGTGTGGAGAGAGACAGGAGAGATGGCCAGAGGGCCAAGGGAATGAATGTAAATCTGCAGCTTTCAAGGGAGGGTGAGGGCCAAGGTATCTAGATCTGGGATAGGGGAGGCTCTCAGGAATCAATGGTTGAGACTTTACCTGAGATTCAGCAGTGAGGATATGAATCCTGAAAAGACCACCTTCTGTATCCAGGCAAAATCCCAGCAGAGTGATAGGGACACCAACCCACCTACAAAAGTTTTGACCCAAATTTTATCCAGTCCACAAGAAATGCAAGGACAGGGGATAGAGCAGAGAATGAGGGAATGGATAAGCAATAATCAGCCCTACTTGAGACCCATCACATGAGCAAGAACCAATCCTCAACACTATTAATGCTACTCTGTTATGCTTTTTGACAGGAGCCTAACATAACTGTCATCCGAGAGGCTCTGCATAGCAGCCAACTCAGTCACACGCAGAGATCCCCAGCCAAACACTAGATAGAGCTTGGGGACTCTTTAGGAAAGAGTTGGGGAAAAGAACTGGGGGCCCTGAAGGGGAGAGGAATGTTACAGGAAGACCAACAAAGTTACCTAACCTAGAAACTTAAGGGCTCTTAGAGACTAAACCACCAACTAAAGAGAATACAGGGGCTGAACCTAGGGCCCCCAGGTATATGTAAGTTGGGTTTTACATGGGTTCTCCAACCACAGAAAAAAGGGGCTCTTACAAGGCTGTTGTGTACATCCCCCTAACTGGGTTTACTTGCCTCAATAAGAGAGAGGATGCACCTAGCCCTAAAAAGACTGATGTGCCAAGGTAGGGGAAACCCAGGGGGAGGTATTCCCCATATCAGATGAGAAGGAAGGAATGGAGTAAGTTGGCAGGCAACAATCAAGATGTAAATTAAATAAAATTTAAAATATAAATAAAAAGAAAGAACTGAGTGATTCTATTTTTCTATGACTAAGAGTGGATGTCTCAAAGGGGTCAGAGGAAGTTCAAGTTAACCTTAAAAAATGTGTTTTCCATATTTCATTGCCAGAATGAAGAGAAACAGAAGGTTAGAACTTTGTAAAATATTCTGATCTCACTTGGTGTTTCTGGACTTGCCTGAAGGAGGAGGAACCAAAAATCACACTGGGGAGGCTAATGGCTTTTTCCCTTTGTTTTTGCCAAAAGTAAAAAGTATCCCACAGACTTTTATGCCCAAGCTAACAACAGACTAAAACTTTCAACTTCTCCAGGTTCTCATCCCTGGCACATTTTTGCTTGTCCAGTTTTATGACTCAAATAGTATTTAAGTCTTATTATTACTCAAATCAGAAATTAATAAGTGGAGATCACAAAGGTAACTAAAGATCAAAGATTCATATATCTATCATCTAACATAATTTTTACTCCAGGAGAAATGATGGCTGCAAGCTGTATTTTATTGATATTTTAAAATAAAAAGATGTGTTAAGAGGTACTAAATTGGTTTTGGCATATTTAAATTATTTTGACTTTCTCAGTCTTCTCCTTAAGTCATATGCATACGAAGTATCTGTGGAAAAGTCCACCAAGATAAAATCTCAATTATAAATATCTATGCTTCAAATGCAAGGGCACCTACATTCATAAAAGAAACCTTACTAAAGTTCAAAGCACACATTGCACCTCACACAATAATAGTATAAGACTTCACCACCACAATATCTTCAATGGGCAGATCATGAAAACAGAAACTAAACAGAGACACAGTGAAACTAATATTTAGTTATGAACCAAGTGGATTTAACAGATATCTATAGACTATTCCATCCTAAAAATAAAAGAATATACCTTATTTTCAGCACCTTATGATACCTTTTTCAAAACTGATGATATAATCTGTCATAAAACAGGCTACAAGAGATACAAGACAATTGAAATAATCCCATACATCCTATAAGATCACCATGGATTAAGGCTTGTCTTCAATAAAAACAACGATAATAGAAAGCCCACATAGACATGGAAGCTGAACAATGCTCTACTCAATGACAACTTGGTCAAGAAAGAATAAAAAAAGAAATTAACAACTTTTTAAAATTTAATGAAAATGAAGGAACAACATACCCAAACTCATGGGATACAATTAAAGCAATACTAAGAGAAAGACTTATATTTCTGAGTGCCTCCAAAAAAGAAACAGTAGAGAGCATATACTAGCAGCTTGACAGCACACCTAAAAGCTCTAGAACAAAAAGAGCCAAATATACCCAAGAGGAGTAGACAGCAGGAAATATTCAAAATCAGGACTGAGATCAACCAAGTAGAAATAAAAAGAACTATACAAAGAATCAACAAAACCAGGAGCTGGTTCTTTGAAAAAAATCAACAAGACCAATAAAGCAGACTAACCAGAGGGCACAGAGAGAGTATTCACATGAACAAAATCAGAAATAAAAAGGGAAGATATAACAACAGAAACTGAAAAAATTTAAAAAAATCATCAGATCCCACTACTACAAAAGCCTATACTCAACAAAACAGGAAAATATAGAAGAAATAGACATGTTTCTAAACAGACACCAGGTACCAAAGTTAAATCAGGATCAGATAAGCCATCAAAACAGTATCATATCTCCCAAAGAAATAGAAGCAGTCATCAAAAGCCTCCCAACCAAAACCAGTCCAGTACCAGATGCATTCAGAACAGAATTCTATCAGACCTAATACCAATACTCTTCATAATGTTCCCCCAATAGAAACAGAAGGAACACTACCCAACTCATTCTTCGTAGCCACAATTATGCTCATACATAATTAACCTAAAGACCCTACAAAGAAAGAGAACTTCAGATCAATTTCCCTCATGAACATTGATGCAAAAATACTCAATAAAGTTCTTGCAATCTGAATCCAAGAACATAACAAAGAAATCATCCATCATGATCAAGTAAGCTTCATTCTCGGGATGCGGAGATGGTTCAATATACAGAAATCTATCAACATAATCCACTATATAAACAAACTCAAAAAATAAACTTCATGACCATTTCATTAAATGCTTAGAAAGCATTTGACAAAATTCAACACTCCTTCATGTTAAAAGTCCTAAAAAGATCAGAAATACAGGGCCCATACTTAAACATAGTAAAAGCAATATACAGCAAACCAGTATCCAACATCAAACTAAATTGAGAGAAAACTAAAGCAGTCCCACTAAAACGAGGAACAAAATTCGGATGCCCATCACCCACTATATAGTAATTAAAGTCCTAGCCAGAGAGATTAGACAAGAAAAGGAGGTCAAAGACTTCTAAATTTGGAAGGAATAAATCAAAATATCACTATTTGCAGATTATATGATAGTATACTTAAGTGAGCTCCCAAGATTTCCACCAGAGAACTCCTACAGCTGATAAACAACTTCAGCCAAGTGGCTGGATATAAAATTAATGAAAACACATGAGTAGCCTCAGTAGCCTCTATTCAAAGGATAAACAGGCTGAGAAAGAAATTAGGGAAATGACTCCTTTCACAATATTCGCAAATAATATATCATACCTTGGTTGGACTGTAACTAAGCAAGTGAGAGATCTGTAAGACAAGAACTTCAAGTCCCCGAAGAAAGAAATTGAAGTATATCTTAAAAGATGGAAAGATCTCCCATGCTCAAGGACTGACAAGATTAAAATAGTAAAATTGGCAATCTTGCTAAAAGTAATGAATGTACAGGTTCAATGTAAATCCATCTACTAGTAAGATCTTAATGCACACTATCAAACCTTATTTAAAAAAGCCAAGCAATGACAAATATGAATTTGTATACATTTATGCAAAAATGTTTAAAATTTGTACATTTATATTTGTTTTTTAAAAATAAAGTTTTTCAATAAAAAATAAAAAAATAAATTCCAATTCATCAATTCTTCATAGTATAAGAAAAATAAATTTGCAAATTCATTTGAATAACCAAACACCCAGGATAGCTAAAACTATTCTTAAGAGTAGAAGAACTTCCAGGGGAATCAATATTTCTGACCTCAAGCTGTATTACAGAATAATAGTGATTAAAAATTCTATGATATTGATACAGAGACAGGAAGATAGGTCAATGGAATAGAATCAAAGACCCATAAATGAACCCACATGCCATTGGTCACTTGATCTTTGACAAAGGAGCTAAAACCATCCATTGTAAAAAACCAAAACAAAACAAAAAAACAAAAAAAAAAAGACAGCATTTTCAATAAATGGTGCTAGTTCAACTGGAGGTCAGCATATAGAAGAATGCAAATCAATTCATTCCAAGTGGATCAAGGGCATCCTAATAAAACCAGACACACTCAAACTAATAGAAGAAAAAGTGAGGAAGAACCTCCAACACATGGGCACTGGGGAAATTTTCCTAAACAGAACACCAATGGCTTATGCTCTAAGATCAAGATTTGACAAATGGGACCTCATAAAATTGCAAGGCTTCTGTAAGACAAAGTACACTGTCGTTAGGACAAAATGGCAACCAACAGAATGGGAAAAGATATTTACCAATCCTACATCCAATAGAAGGCTAATATTCAATATATACAAAGAACCCAAGAAGATATACTCCACTTAATCAAATAACTCTACTAAAAACAGGGACAAAGCTAAACAAAAAATTCTCAGCTGAGGAATATCAAATGGCTGATAAGCACCCAAAGAAATGTTCAGTATTCTTAGTCATCAGGGAAATTAAAATCAAAACAAGCCTGAGATTCCTCCTCACACCAGTCACAATGGCTAAGATCAAAAACTCAGGTGACAGCAGATGCTTGCAAGGATGTGGAGAAAGAGTAACACTCCTCCATTGTTGGTGGGATTGCAAGCTGGTACAACCACTCTGGAAATCAGTCTGGAGTTTCCACAGAAAACTGGACATAGTACTATCCTAGAATCTAGCTATACCACTTCTCAGCATATACCCAAAAGATGCTCCAACATATAGCAAGAACACATGTTCCAATATGTTCATAGCAGCCTTATTTATAATATTTATAATAGCCCTTAACTGGAAGTACCCAGATGTCCTGCAACAGAGGAGCAGATAGAGAAAATGTGGTACATCCACACAATGGAGTACCACTCTGCTATTAAAATCAATGACTTCATAAAATATTAGGCAAATGGATGAACTAGAAAATATCACCCTGAGTGTGGTAACACAATCATAAAACAACACTCATGGTATGCACTCAGTCATAAGTTGGTATTAGCCCAAAAGCTCAGTATCCCATGATATAATTCATAGTCCACAGGAAGCTCAAGAAGAACGAAGGCCAAAGTGCAGATGCTTCAGCATTCTTTTTAGAAGGGGGAACAAGCATATCCACAAGAGGAAATAAGGAGACAAATTTTGAAGCAGAGCCTTAAGCAATGGCCATTCAGAGACTGCCCCACCTGTAGTTCCAGCTCATATATAGCCACTAAACCTAGACAATATTACTGATTCCAAGAAGTACATGCTGAAGTGATATAGCTGTCTCCTGAGAGGCTTTACCAGATCATGACAAATGTAGAGGGGGATGCTCTCCATCAACCACTGAACTGACAAGAGTACCCAATGAAGGAGTTAGAGAAAGGATTGAAGGAGCTGAAGGGGTTGGCAACCCCATAACAACAACAACTCCAACCACCCAGAGCTCTCAGAGACTAAACCACTATCCAAAGAGTAAAAAAATGGATGGACCAATGGCTCCTGCTGCCTATGTAGTAAAGGATGACCTTGTTGGGCATCAAGGGGAAGAGAAGCCCTTGGTCCTGCCAATGCTCAAGTATAGAGGAACATCAGAGCTGGGAGGCAGGAGGGGCACTTTCATAAGAGCAGGGGTAAATGGTATAGTATCGAGCTTTTATGGAGGGATAATCAGGAAAGGGGTAACATTTGAAATATTAATAAAATATATTCAATAAAAATTTTTAAATAAGTAAATAAATAAAAAAGAAATAAAAAGATACTGACTGAGAATTATCTATAAGACATGCAGGATGTCAGAATCAAATTAGGATTAAAATATTGTTGGTAATGTCATAGTATAATAGCCAACTGACCATTATAAAAGCTGAAACTATAGGAACAGCAAGTATAAAAGAAAAATGTTATGTTTATGGGAGCTTGAAATAAGTTCCCAATGAAACCATAGGTTCCAGAAAAAAAAATAAGGTCTTAAAGAAATTGTTCTCAGTATTGCCTTCTGTATTCAATGAAAATATTATTCACATCAAGATGTCCTGTAAAAAGATTTGATTTCAACAGAACAGAACAACAAAAAAAGATATATTGGAGAGCCAAAAATAATGATGACAGCCAATAGCTGGGCAGAAGTCACATAGGTGGGTTTCAGGGTTCCAGGGACTGACGTGGTCTCAGAGGGTAACCTTGATGGAAAGGATGTGAAAAAGGAAGAGAGAGCATGTGTTGATATACAAGAGAACATGGTCCTAAGGGTTAGCCAGTTGGAGTTACACGCAGCCCAGATGAAACACAGTAATAACTCGGGATTATTTATCAACAGGGACATAGATTCTAATAGCATCGACAATATGTATCTGACCAAGCCTTGTGCTGTTTAATGCCTGTGGTAAATAATAAAAGTTGTGTCTTTTATCTGGGACCTGAATGATCAAGGTAGTATAGAAACCCTGGATTAGGATTAACAATTTCTACAACATATTGGTGTCTCAATGTCCTGAATAAAAAGTATTCACTATAACTTTAGGATTAGGAGGCAGGGAGGACTGGTTTCTTAACCCTGTGTTTTCTCCTAATCTGAGCAGGGTTTGGAATTAGGGCAAATTTGTTGTATTTGGGGGTTCCAGTGTAAGATGACATACAGCTCCAGTTCCCAAATGTAATGACAAAGTTCTCAGCTAAGTGATACACACTTGCATGAGTTTCTAACTTAAAAAAAGATGTAAATAACATTTTTACTTAAAATAAATCTATAAAACATTTATTTGAAATATATTATTTAAACAATAAACTAATAAGAATAACAATATTTTTCAATGATATAAAGTTTATATATTTTTCTTATCAACTATACAATACTTTGCTATATTGATGTATCACAGTTTATTAAATCCAAACTATTCCCATGAAAATAGATATTTCCAAATTCTATGTATTAAAAATCTTGAATAGTGCCATGAGTATCTTTGAACTGAAGATATTTTCCTTGTGTACTAATGTGTAATTATTATCTGTATGAAGCACTTGTTTCCCAGATATCTTTTCGTAAGATATTTGGTGGTGGACATTTTCTTATTTATGGTCATGCCAGAAAATTTTTTTGTAAATTCCTGCAGGAATATGTTAAGCACGTGCATGTACACACACACACACACACACACACACACACACACACACACACACACACACACACACATTATGTAGTAGAGAAATAGAGACAACACTGATATTTTAAACTGTCATGGATCCTACCTGTAAAGGAAAATAAAATGAGTAGGTCATATGAATCTGGCAATAAACAAATAATTCATACCGAACAATTGCCAGAATGCTGAACTCAGGAGAGTAAGAGTTCATTAAGCGCAAGAAAATTCTTCCAGAAGGTTTTAATCAACACTATCCTATCTCTTCAGATACTTTGTTACTTTGTATATTCTGCTTGCTATATGAAAGGATGTGCACATGAATGATTTTCCATCATCTTATTTGATTAAATCCTCAAATTGCAACATTCCTGGTGAAAAAATTCCAGTGATTACAAAGGGCTAAAATTACATAGTAATATCCCTTTTCAAATTTGACGAAGATCTTGAATTTCTCCAGCGCAATATAGGTTTCTCTCTGCAAATATCAGTGACTCTGGCCTGCAATTCTGTTTCTCTCACAACATTGTTTCTCAAACCATGATTTTGGTCTTATATTGTTACAAATGTTGCTTTTTCTTTTTTTTTTTTAACCCATGAAGGCACAACCCATGACATAACATGTGGTAAATTTCCACCTTTAAATGAACTACTAATAGTTATGTAGAATAACTGAAACACTGAAATTTTGTTGATAATAACTTAGCCATTAAAATATTTACCTCTAGGGATGAAGGGATGCCTTAGTAAGTATAACAGCTTGCCACCAAACCTAGTGATCTGAGTTTAATTGATGGAACCTACATGGTGGAAAGAGAGAAAGGAAGCCTACATATTTTCCTATGATCCCAAATGTACTGAGTAGTATGTGTGAGTGCACACACCTAAGAAGAAACAGAAACATACAAATACAGACACACAGGTAGACCCACAGACACACATAGATTCGATTTACATAAATAAATAAATAAACAAATAGCTATAAAAATGGTTTAAATCTAAATTCTTTACTGCAAAATATGTCCATGCCACACATGTGATGATATTAGTTCCTTTTACATTTAAAAGTGCTCAAAATATTCTAGCTGGACACACAGTCTTTTAATAACAGAACTCTGGTGACAAGAACAAGAAGAAGATCATGAGTGCAAAGTGAGCGTGTACTGCATCATGAGACCCTCTCTTAAAAAATAAATAAACAAATAAATAAATGGATGAAGGAAAAACATGTTTGCCAGGTATTTTTATTTGATTTTAACTCTCTTCATAAAGCATTTTGTATTTTCTCATTATTTATGCTTTAGTTTTAAATTTGTTTTTCTAGCTTAAGAAATACACTTGTGCTCATTATAGTAAATTCTGTATTTACTCCAAATGCTTTTGTGAGCCTAATCACCCAGATCAAATAGATGGTTAGCACTTTAACACCAGGGATATGAAGAACCATTTCACCCAACATTTAAGTTATTGCCATAAAAACATCACAATATTTATGTTTGTTTGTAGTAACTCAAAGTGATATGCTATCTGAGAAATATGAACAATTTGGTCAATCTTTTGTGTCAAGTCATATACCTTATATAATGATATTTTAAATATTTATTTCTTTATGCAGTGTCTGAAAATGTGTGAAGATTGTTTTCAATTAGTGTTTTTATGTCCTGCAGATTTAAAAGATTAATTCCCATTAATGTTGCAAAGTATATTAGAAGTTTACTTTTGTCTATTCTGTTTGTTTTAATATTTCTAGTAACTAAACCAGATTGTTATTTAATACCATCAGCATATTTGGCAAATTCTGACTCTTCACTGTGTAGAAGGCCTATCTCTATTTTCCCATCATCTTAATGACTATGCTAAAGCCATAAAGTGAGTAATATGATAAAATTGTCATTAAATCACAGACTTTTTCAAGGTTGAAGGCAGATGGTAATAATAATCTAATAGTCTGGCTTCCCTGGAATGACAAGCCTGATGGAAGAGGGTCTGTGTTGGAGCTACTCCAGAGAATTAGATCCATAGATGTGTTAACTACTTTAAGAAGGGCAAATGGGAAGATTGTATGACTTATTCCCACAAGTATGGTTGCTCATTGTGGGATGATGTCTATATGCAGGTGAGGACAGGCACAAGATAAAGCAAGGCCTATGATTGGGCAGTGAAAATGAAAGGTGGGGCAGAGTTTTTGAGAGATGGTTGGGATAGGAGAGGAGATGATGGAAGAGGAAAAGAATGACCCACCCCCATGAGGCATTAAATAGCCACTGGTAGCTATGAATATCTTATAAGGAATGAATAATTATAGCACAACTTGTCCTATCTAGGTGGGAAGTTTACATAAATATCAGTTGACTGTGTGAACATATTGTGGAGTGAGAATTTACTGATATAAATCTGACAAGTCTCTCAAGTTTTGATTTTAACTAGGTTGCTGGGAAGAGTCTGCAGCAAGGGAGTCATTAGATAGGTGGTCCCTATGTAGGACTGGCATTGTAGTGGCCTGCAATAGGAGATACATGGGCAGTTTCTGATAGGGCTAGCAATGGAGGCAGAGAGGCACCAGAGAGAGGAAGAGGGAGAGGGGGAGAGAATGAGAGGGGAAGAGGAAGGGGGGGAGAGAGAAAGGAGAGGGGGAGGGGGAGGGAGAGGGGGTAGAAGGATATGGGGAGGGTAGGGAGAGAGAGAGAGAGAGAGAGAGAGAGAGAGAGAGAGAGAGAGAGAGAGAGAGAGAGACAGAGAGACAGAGAGAGAGAGAGAGAGAGAGAGAGAGAGAGAGAGAGAGAGAGAGAGAGAGAGAAGAGTAGCAGGACATAGCATGGCATGGTGCCTGGTACAATCTCTGCTTTTATTAATATTTACTATAACAAGTCATTACCCTGAAGCAATGCATTTCTGTTAGAATCTGTAAGACTAATTATACTTCTTTGTCAAACAGCAAAACCAATGTGTTTTGAGTTTCATACAAGGTTCTACATAGTTACACGCTGAGACTATACTTGTGTGTGTGTGCACGCGCGCGCGCTTTTTTGTGTGTGTGCATGACAAAAGGCTGAAGTCAGTATTACTTGTCCCCTTCAGGTTCTCTACACCTTCATTTTTGGGAGAATATCTTTGAATGAACCTTGTGCTCACTGATTTGTGTACATCAGCTTGAAGACCAGTGAACTCAAGAGATCACTGTCCCCTAAATACTGGTGCTTGAGCTACAGGCAATTGCTAGCATCCCTGCTTTTACATGGATACTGATGAGCAGAATTCAGGTATTTATGCTCATGCTATAAGCATTGTTCTTTCAGTCTGAGTCATTTACCTATCTGACTTGCTCCCCGTTCAATCAAAATAGATCTGCCAATAAATATCTAACTGCTAAAACTGACAGATTTAAAGTTTTAATTGTTTCTTGCTTTCCAGGCAGATTACCAAATGTCCAAGTGTCCTTTGGCTATAATGAGTTAATTTGACATCCATTGCCCACAGCACTAGAATACTCTGCTGTCGGGGAAATTTTGTGATCCCTACAGAGCAAAGAGATATTGTTGGTGGAAATGCCGATGCCTTTGTGCTGTCTGGTCTCTTACACTGTGACCCCATCCATTTGTCAGTACCACTCACAGAAATCATGAAACAATACTATGTTACTATGGCAAAATTTTCTCCCCTCCAGCTGCTTCTCTCTTGACTTATAACTCTATTCTCACAGTATCACCGGAAGTTGCTTGGTCTCTTCCTCAACAGTACACTACACAAAACATATCGGGGTGAATGCATGGGCAGTGTCTGGCAACATTATTCATAGGGAAGATGTGTGGTGCAAAAACAAAACACAAATTAGCTTCACATTTTGGGGATCTTCCCTCTCTTTTGTTCTTCATGACTGGCTGAAACTACATAGTTTCCTAAAGTTTTCCTATGTAAAATACTATAATGATCCTGATTTGTGATAGCTTTTGTGGAGAGGGACTGAGAGAGGGAAAGAAATAACAAGAAATAATACTAGCAACTCCTTTGGCTGTGCTCTCTTGCTGTGGAAAGGCACTGACCCCAGAAAGATATTTTCTTCTTTGGCTGGAACTTGGCTCTAACCAAAGTAGCATTTCAATATCATTTTCAAGTTTAAACCCCTAGTTAGCCTAGTTCAGTATATGCTGTTTTGGGTTAACCAAACCCCAATAATCTATACTTATACCAGGGTCAATGATTACTAGATATTCAAAAGCAAAAAAATATATATACAAACAAGAGAGTGGTTGAATGTGTAGTTGACAGTAAATGTTAGCTTTTTATGAGCTCCACTGACCCCACGGTTAGTGGCAAAGCTTATTTTTGGTACAACATGCCAATGACTTCCTTGTCTCGTGGCTGTACTCCCAACTCTCCAAAAAGTAATAAAGAAAAATTACATATTAAGGATGTTGCAATAGAAACCCAGAGATTGTTCCATGAAAGAATTTGCATGGAACTAATAAGGCAGATGCTTCTCTTCTTCTCTGTCTATTCATCAGGTATTCCCTTAAGCACATACTCTTTGTAATCAGAACAACTCAATGTCAATTGTATCAGCAAACTTATGTTGAATATATGTGACGATTTTATTCACATATTTATTTACTTAATATGTTTTTAATCAAAATAGAATTATCTCACTTTCCTTCCTCCTTTTACTCCCTGATTTCTCATGTACCCTTCCTATAATCCCCTTTATGAATAAATATTTTGAATATACAGTTTTATTAATTTAGTATTCCATATTCATGTTTATAAGAGACATCTTACAAAAGATTAGATAGCAAGATGTGTTAATAACACTGTAGCATATTTCATATAAAATGGATAAGCATCTATGCACTATTTCATTAAATTAGGTCAAATGATCTGCTGTTTACCTATCTCAGACAGTTCATAATAGCACAGGAAAATCATACAAATGAGTCTAATGTTAGGTACATTTAGACCTAACTGGGGTAAGCTTCATGAATTCAGGAAATATTAAGGTGAGCAGGTTCGTATAATCACACAAAATGCAAGGGACATTGAACTAATAAGTAACAATGTCACCAGAACTTAAAGCTCATGCCAGGGTCTAGTAAAATGTTTGGAAGATACTGGCAGAGATGACGGGAAGTCAATATCAGAAAAATTAAAAGCTTTGCCAGGAAGAAAATGGAGGTAGTACTCAAAGTCTGTCCATGAAAACTGTTAGAGTCATGGTGGCTGCACCAAAAGAACTTAAAGGGATGGTACAGTGCTTTGGAGGTTATTTAACTGTGCAAAACTCATAGTTAGGGGGCAGCATTGTAAGAACGTTATGAGATATCAAGATTTAAAGGGCAAGAATTTTCAAGTGAGAGGACAACAGAAACCGGATGCTGTGTTCTCACATCAGGTTACAGCATGGCACGGTTCAGAGTATAACTCCATAGTGGCCTTCATCTATAAATGTTTTCTTTGCTAATTTCCTAGAAATATAAATTTTTTAGAGTTGAACAGACCATCCCACTGTGAAGCTACAAGTAATCATTGAAAGAAATGAACTACTGTCACAATATACATTATATACAAACTACATTACAATATATGTCTTCAAAAGTCAAGGATTGCTTTGCCTAACTGGTAACAGGTCTCATCTCCAGTTACTTCAGGCCCCCTAATCATTGTGAATGAATATCCAGCTTTAAATACAATAGGAGTCCATGTGCCATGCCCCAGAGACATACTTGCTTCTTTTCACAAGTCCTTCATCCTAGAATTTGGATGAAGACAGGAAAATACAGTCTGCCAAGTCTCATGGATTCAACATCTAAAATGACACATCAGATGGACTAGTGGATTATTTATTCAGAAAGTCTCTTTGGTTTCCCTGACTAATGTTCATGATACATCCCATTATTTTTTCATTTCATCCATAAACCCATCATTTGAATTCCTGAAATTCTAGCTATCTTTAATTCTCTTGATCCAAAGTATGGATGACTATTGAAACTGACTTTTTGTAATCATAACAGACATAACAAAGACATAACTTTGAATCGAGCCTCTGATCAACTTAAAAGTATTCAGATTCCAGTTGAATGCAGTCCATTTGACCATGTCTCAGAATATCGTAGGAAGCTGGAAAATGCCTCATTGACTGACCTCCACCTTCTTCTCCAAGCTAAACTCATTCTTACCCATCTCATCCTACAATCTAATGTTTTCACTGCAACAACTGTACCACACACACACCCTGAGATACAAAGCATGCTGTGCTCATGTTTTGTGTCTCAGCATTTGCTCTAACAACCATTTGTTTATCTGCACGGCATAGTTAGAGGACTAAGGCCTCTCAGCATACAACATATATATATATATATATATATATATATATATATATATGTGTGTGTGTGTGTGTGTGTGTGTGTGTGTGTGTGTGTCTGTGTGTGTCTGTGTATGTCTGTGTGTGTGTGCTTGTTTACCTTTTATTCTTCCAATATTTTTTTTATTCCTAGAAGAGAATGTGGTTGATATATTTTGTTTTTTCACTCCTAGACAATAGCAAGTACATAGAAATTGTGTCATGACTACTTACTGAATATATTAGTGCACACCATCTATTTACTGTGTATATTACTATTAACCAAGCACCCTTGTCCCTTCCACACTCACAGAACATTCATATATTTATTTCATCTAGGAAATTTTATTCTTCCAGTATTTTCATGGTGCTTGGTGAATGTTACCCATGAGGACATGTTGATTCAGACATCACATTGTACCCCTGGTTATTGTAGATTGAGACAAAAGGCTTTTGAGTTCTTTGCAAGCAGAAATACTATGACCTTGTAAACTCAAGGGTTCTCTGAAAAGTCAGTTTTGCTGGGTGATGTTTTGCTGAGGCAAACACATGAAGAAATGTTTTGCTGGAACAGATACAGGTGAAAGTATGTCCAGCTAAAGCAAGCACTTGAAAGAACACATGATGAAGGATTCTTCACTAATGACACACATATATTAGGTGTCCTTACATAGACTAGATAACTTCCATTTGTCAGGATTTCATAGAGAGAAATGCACCAAAAAACTTCTGCTGTTGTGCTGGAGTTGCTTGTTGCTTCAAGGTCTCAGGCTGATTGGCAGAGTGATGTCAGCTGAGACAGACTCACATGTCAGCTGAGCAAGACCAGGGCAGCGTACATGTTTGGAGGGTATAAAAAGGACTGGACAGACAGTGACAGATGTTGATATTGGCTTGTGTGGCTTGCTTACATAGTTAAATGTTTCTTCGTCTCATATCTTTGCTGATCTTTGGCTTAGCTGAGAAAGGCACAGCCGAGAACTTTTTCTTCGTATTGGTCCTGGTCCCCCTGCTAACTCACACCAAGGCAGAGGCCTGGATGACTCTGCTAGGTAGTGTCACTGCTGCTGATTTCTGTTTGCTATCCCAACTCTACCTAACTGGTGTATCTGTGAAGTGTTTGTGAGTGGACCGAGCTGCCACTGCTGACCCGTGAGATTAACCTCTGATTTCCTGACAATGCAGAAGAGTGTTGTTCTAAAGAACCATTTCTAAACAGGTCTACTTTCTCAGTATCCTTTCTTTTCTGTACCTCTAGTGGCTGATGGGCTAAAAAGGAGGTTAAAGCATTTAAAAACCATCATTAAAAACAGGATTTTAAAAAATTAAAGTTATAACCGTGCCTCAAATATAAACTGAAACGTCTATAATTGTACATGCACAAAAGTGAATTAATTAAAAATTCCCACAAATCAAATTCTTTACTTTATATGGTATAACTTGATCTTCCTTTAAAACAAATTTTCATATCTTTGGACTCCTTGTAGAAACCTTGTGGCAACGTTGTCAGAGTTTCCTAATTGTGATATCATAGCATGGCATGAGGAAGTGAGAATCATAATGTCAATGTCAGGGTGATGGCAATGATATTTATAGATCATGATAAGGAGCAGCAAGCAAGACTCTATTAAGCTTTGGAGACATTACTAAGGACAAGATGAAGACATATTCAATAAATTACATACCATGTCAGTGTAATGTATGGAGGGATCTTGAAAATACAGAACATGCATGACAGAAAGAAGAAAGTTTTCTGTAAGGTTCTAACTTCCCAAAGTCACTTGTACAAGTGTCCTTACTAGTCTGTGTTACTATTACTGTGATGAAATACCATGACCAAAAGCAAGTTTGGGAGAAAGCAGTTTATTTGTCTTGCATTGCAAATCACTGAAGGAAATCAGAACAGGAACTAAATCCAGGCAGGTACATGCCAGTTAGAGCTGATGCAGGGGCCATGGATGTGTGCTTCTTACTGGCTTGTGTCACATGTCTTTCTTAGCCTTGTTTTCTTACAGCATCCATGAACATTGGTTGCTTCAGAGGTGGCCTAACCTACAATGGGCTTGCTTCCCCTACTATGACAAATTTTTAAAACTGACCTACAGACTTGCCTGGAGGCCGAGCTCAAGGGTTTTCTCAATTTAGACTCCGTTTACACCAGTGACTCTATAGCTTGTGTTAAGTTGATATAAAATTAGCTAGAACAGCAAGCATTCTAAAAAATAATGCACAAGGATGAACACCAAAGTATTTGAAGTACAAACTTAAGAAAATATGACTACAGTGGACAAGCCACACTGTAGCTTTACAAATCATTGGGCCAGATAGAGAAGAAGCACCAATCAATAGACGGCATATTCATATTTAACAGTTGAAATGTCTCAGCTTCTTCACTAATTATTCTTTCTCAGTAACTAAAATGTTACTGGGGTTCTATAAAACTCTAGAAGCATCTTCAAGATCAAAGCATGCTATATTGATAAGTGATCATTTGAAAACCTGAATCCTTATAATTTAGTAAAGGCAAATGAAGGAATCATGCAAACAAATAAATCTAATATCTTTAAACATTGTCAATAATGCTTGATCATATTTCAACTCAAGCAGTAGAAATCCATTGTCAGGTCAATAGGCTATAAGGCAATAGTTACAATTTTTCCCTATCTTTCACGTGTTCCTATGAAGTTGCTTCACTAAATGAACCTACTGCAGTAAAATTTTCTTTGAAAGTATTATAAAATAAGCCAAAGGATCAGAAAAATATGTCCCTTAAGACAAGGAAATATGTATCACTGAATCCTGATAAGACACCAATAAGAAAAAGATATTACAGGAAGTCTTGGTATATTGCTTAGTAGAGTTTTGAAAAGCTACCAGAGATTAATAACCATAATAAGAACTCCTGTTTTAAGCATATCTGTTTTTTATTCAGTGAGTACTGAACACTTCTGAGGAAGAAAAAAAAAAAAAACTATGTTGGCCAAATAGCTTTGGTTTGGGGGATACCCATCTCAGTCCACTTGAGTAACCATTTATGTGTGATGTGAAATTGGAAACAGCCACCACATTTAGTGAAGATGTGCAGGGATTGTTAGTTTCCATCGACAGCTATAAACCATCAGATTTCAGGAAGGTTTTTGTTGGCATTCATAGTTAGTGTTACAAAAAGTAACCCGCACACTAAAACAAAACAAAACAAAATCCTTGGAATCCATAAACATCAGGCAAGTCTTTGTAATCCACAAAACAAAAGGAAGCCATGCCAGCGGACCTTTGACAGAGCATTGGATCACACTAAATGTTTGAATCAAATTCAAAATCTGAAGTAGAGAATTTTGTTTTGTATCCCAGATGTGATGAGGCTTTTGGAAGAAAACAACATGTAATCAAAACATGAAGGAGAAAGCCTGAAGTTTGGAACAAATCTACTGGTTTACTATTTTTATTTTTTTATTTTTGAGATTATGATATAATTATAACATTTTCCCATTCCCTATCTCCCTCTAACTCCTCCCGTATATCTTTTTCTACTCTTCTTCAAAATATGGTTGTTTTTTTTTTCAAAAATAAGAGCAGAAAACAAAGCAAACACATTCATCTCATAACAATCCTGCTAAGGGAACTGAGCTTCTACTCTTAAACTAATTGATATATATATATATATATATATTGAGCATAAGCAGTGAATATTTTCATTTTGCAGGATGTTCTTGTCATAAAGTTTCATTTTCTCACATACTAATTATTGAGTAACAGCAAATTTCCTCTTGTTATTTCAAATTTGTTTAGCTATAAGCTCTTTTTTACTTTTCCTTTTTTTCTCTCTCCCTTCAAACCCTTCTTCCTTCCTTCCTTCCTTCCTTCCTTCCTTCCTTCCTTCCATTCTTCTTTCTTTCTTTTTGGAAAATTAATATGCTACTGATTGAGATAATTACTCTTTAAATTCTGTCTTTTCTCAGTCATATTGACCGTCCTTCCATGAAGTTCACTCATTAGCATGAATTTGATATTTATACTTTCTCTTCATTTAAAGTATTTGGTATATATGAATCTGTCTCTATCTCTGCCTGTGTCTCTGTCTCTATCTCTATCTATGTCTAGTCAATATCTATAACATCTATAACTGTAGCATTTATATCTATATTTATCTATCTCTGTATCTAATCATATATTTTAGGTTTGTAATAGAATTATACAAAGTTGTTTCTGCCACATATTTTTTGTTCAAATTACTTTATAAAGGAGTTCCATAAAAAACACAATTACTATTTATTATTCACTCTCTGCCTCAGTGAACTTATATTTTTCCCAATTACCCACATAACAAACAGCCCTTCAGATAGCTTATCACTGATCTCATGAGAGTAACAAATTAAAGATGCATTGATTATTTAACTGGATGAGATAATTCAGCCCTCACACATAAAGCATAGATGAAATATGTTATGTAACTTTTTATTTTTATTTTTTATTGAATACTCTCTGAATTTACATTTTAGGTGTTATCCTCTTTCCACCAATTCCATCCTCCTCCCCCTCCCATTGCATCCATGAAGGGGCTTTCTTTTCCAACCACCCTCTCCAATCTCAGCACATTGGCATTTCCCTACATTGGGAAAACAAGCCTTCTGTGGACCAAAGACCTCTCCTCCTACTGATGCCAGGGACTGCTATCCTCTGCTCCATGTGAACTCATTGTTTGATGTTTTAGTCCATGGAGATGTGATAGGTTTTATTAGTTGATAATTTTGTTCTTCCCATGGGGTTGTAGACCCTTTTGGCTTCTTCAGTTGTTTTTCTAGCTCCTTCATTGGGGTTGTTGTATTCAGTCTGATGGTTATTTGCAAGCCTCCTCCTCTGTATTAGTATGTTTCTGGCAGAGGCTCTAAGAAAGAATCTATATCAAGTTCCTGCCAGTAAGCACTATATGGTTTCAGAACTGCATATAGGGTGATTTTCCTGGTGAGGCAGTCTCTGGATGATCTTTTCTCCAATCCCTGCTCCTCTATTTATTCCTTTATTCTCTCCATTGAGCATTTTGTTCTCCCTTCTAAGAAAGACTGAGGCATCCACCTTCTGGCCTTCCTTCTCTTTGAGCTTCATTAGGTTGTATGAATTGTTTTTTGGGTATTTAAGCTTTTTGGATTAGTATCCACAAATAAGTGAGTACATACCATGAGTGTTCTTTTGTGACTGGGTTACATCACTCAGGATGATAGCTTCAAGGTCCATCCATTTGCCTAGGAATTTCATAAACTCATTTTTTAATAGCTGAGTACTATTCCATTATATAAATGTACCACAATTTCTGTATCCATTCCTCTGTTGAAGGACATCAGGGTTCTTTCCAGCTTCTGGCTATTATAAACAAGGCTGCTATGATCATGGTGGAGAATGTGTCCTTGTTAGATGTTGAAGCTTCTTTTGGGTATATGCCCAGGAGTGGTATAGCTGGGTCTTCAGGTAGTACTATATCCAATTTTTTGAGGAACCTCCAGACTAATTTCCGGTTGTACCAGCTTACAATCCCACCGACAATGAAGGAGCGTTTCTCTTTCTCCACATCCTAGCCAGCATCTGTTGTCACCTGAGTTTTTGATCTTAGCCAATCTGGCTGGTGTGAGGTGGAATCTTAGGGTTGTTTTGATTTGCATTTCCCTGATGACTATGGATGTTGAGCATTTCTTTAGGTGCTTCTCGGCCATTCATTTGATATCCCTCAGTTGAGAATTCTTTTTTTTTTTTTAGCTCTGTACCCCATTTTAAAAATAGGATTATTTGATTCTCTGGTGTTTATCTTCTTGAGTTCTTTGTATGTATTGGATACTATGCTCTATCAGATGTAGCACTGGTAAAGATCTTTTCCCAATCTGTCCGTTGCCTGTTTGTCCTTTTGACAGTGTCATTTGCCTTACAGAAGCTTTGAAATTTCATGAGGTCTCATTTGTTGATAGTTTATCTTAGAGCATAAGCCATTGAGGTTCTGCTTAGGAAAACTTCCCCTGTCCCTATGTGCTCTAAGTTCTTCTCCACTTTCTGTTCTATTAGTTTCAGTGTACCTGGTTTTATATGAAGGCCTTTTATCCCCTTGGATTTGGGCTTTGTACAAGGAGACAAGAAAGGATTGATTTGCATTCTTCTGCATGTGGACTGCCAGTTGAATCAGCATCATTTGTTGAAGAGGCTGGCCATTTTCCATTGAACGTTTTAAGCTCCTTTGTCAAAGATCAGGTGACCATGAGAGTGTGTGGATTCATTTCTGGGTCTTTTATTCTATTTTATTGATCTACATGGCTGTCTCGGAACCAGTACCATGCAGTTTTTTTCACGGTTGATCTGTAATACAGCTTGAGGTCAAGTTAACTTTTAAAGAGCATAAGAAATATTTTCAAGTTCACCCTATAGATGAAGGTATCAGAACTTTATTATTATTTTTTGTCACCTAGAAGCTCTCAGTAACTTACTGCTAAATAAATAAACAATGAATTCACAGCGAGTGAACCCACACTTTGAAATCCAGAGGAAGGATGGAACTCTAACACTTTGTCCATGAGTACTGAGAATTCTAGAACTTTTTAAAACACAGGGATGAATCTCCCAAAATTCTCACTACATTTATGTACAAATTAACTTAGTTCCAGGTAGTTCCATGCTTAGGAGAGTTCAGTGGTTTTGGATTCTCACCAATGTTTGTATAAACTTAGAACTTCATGTCGTATTTACTAGGTGAGCAATCTGTGTGTCATTTCAGATGGAAAACCCCAGAAGGCCAAGTCAAGAAAGGATCTTCATTGTTCAGTAGACTTTGACTTGTTGCACAAAATCTTAGGGGAAGAGGTAGAAAAGTTTTGTGACTCATCTTCCCAGCAATGAGTAATTAAAATAAGATGAATAGCTGGTGCCAGAAGCCACCCAATTTAGGAGGAAATGTAGTTTTGAAATTTAGTATACTTAGAGTTATTGCTAACTTTTCATTTCAACGTTCTATGCCGAAGATGTTACTAAGATATGAAACAAACTGTACAGCAATAATCAATAATGCACAGTACTGATATTAAATTGAATGTTTGTACTATCTTGAGACAATTTACATAAATCTAATTCATGGAGAATGGTTGTGTTTTTTCCTATTAATCTGTCTAGTTAGCTAAAACATGTTTAAAAGCCTCTATAAATTCTTATAAAACAACTTTCTAAAATATACCAGCATATGCTGTAAGCTTACACATAGTATAAGCAAACTAGTACATATTTTTGAAGATATAGGATCTTTACCTGTCTTAGAATTATCTTTCTGAAAATATGTCCTTACATATGTTATATGGGTGTTATAGAATCTGTCAAAATACAAAACCATTATATAATTAATTTCAATTTGTGTATTGTTTCTGTCAATCTATCTCCACTCCTTATGCTTTCCGGGGAATTAGATAGTAGGATAATATAAGGTCTTTATTTATTCTGTAAAAATATTATTTTGGTAAGTTTCATATAACATGAGACAATATGGGATTTGAAAATTCACATATGTTTACAGTTTAGATTTCACATAAATGACTTAAAATATTGCTGGAATTCCACCATGTGAAAGCAAATAAAAATGTATACAATACAGAAATGTCACTATAAAATAATAATTTTTATTGTAATTGTATTTTGCTGCTACCAGAATAATTAGGTGTCATTATTTTAATTGGCCAGTATTTTGTATTCAGTACTTAATTTTCTTAAAAGAATAAAATACTGTTTCTTTTATTATACAAATTGCAAGACTATTCATTTTTAATGAGAACTAATTTTCCTACTTTATTTTATTTTGTAGTTTTAAAAATATTTTTCAAATTTATTATATAAAAACTTGTAAACACAAAACATCATGCACCAAAATTGATTCAACCCCAAAGTCTATACACTTCAATGAACAGCTAGAGTGTAGCATGTGGAAACTTTTAGAGACACCAGTGAAAAGCACATTAGTGAGATACATGGCACTGTCAGCAGGATCAGAATACAATTTTCTTTGTTTCCTCTGACTCTCATTGCCCACATCTTATTTTCTCTCCATCTGTGTTAAACACTAAACTACAGAAATATCAATAATCAGATGATCAAAGATACAATCTAAGCGTTAGTCTAGTCTCCAGAAGTCCTACATCTTTTCTTTTTTTTTCTTAATTTTTTTTTGTAGGTAACCTCATCCAGCACATGAAGCAAGTTCGATAAAATGACTTTGACTACGTTTTTCACATTGCAAATCACAATAATTTGGAGTCTAACTAGTGTCCAATGAGAACAGCCTTCATCATTGGGAGTTATTATTTTTTTTTACTGAATAGAAATTTAAATAAAATTTGCTTAAGCTACAAAGAGAAATCACCAATTTAAGAAAAGAAATAGTGCTTGAAAGAGTCGTGAGACAAGTAGGGATGGGGGCTTAGAGGTAGAGAGGCAAAAGTTTGATGTAGAGAGTCTGTGCTGGTTACATGTTTCTGTATGGCAAGTTATCCAAGATTTAATGTGAGGAACTTCTGCTATGCTCCTGATGGCTTACTGCTTAACTATACTCTGATACTATAGAAAAAACCACAGTACAATGTGTTGGGGAATCCTTGATTGGCCATGCTGTGAGAACAGTATCTAAATACATAAAAGCAATGCAAAGATATGTTCAAATAGATCTAGTCTGTCAAGGGTCTCTCTAGTTAGACTGGTGCTTTTTTGGCTCATGTTATCTTTTATCAGTTCTATAAAGTCTTACACATACAATGTTTTACACTTGCATATTTCATAGTGCAAACTATGTACCCAATTATTATTAAAGTAAATATAAAAATAAATAAAGAATAAATGCACATGTGCAGCTCAGTGAATAAAGTTACAGATGTTGACAGTATTATGGCATACCCTTGCTTCTTATGTGGTCACTTCCATACATATTTTGTTTTCCAACAGTGTAATGAAATTGTTTACAAAGAGACTAAGTAAACATATGCATAATGGGAAAAATATGGGTTGATCAAAGAGGAGAAAAAATTAAATAGACCCCTGGAATATGATGCCCGTGTAAAATGTTGTAGCTTGGAAAGGTTCAGGTAAGCTATTTCTGAAAAGATGTAAACTCCATAAGTAAACTGGAAGCACCTGGTCCAGGCACAGTACACACACAATCTATAGAAAACTGAGACAATCAGCAAAAAGGTAGATATCTAAAAGTTCAGTCATTATCCTTTATCTCCATCCTCTCTTCTTTGATGGCAGTAGATAGAACTCAAAAATAACTTTGAAAAACAAAATGCCCAACATCCTCAAGGCATGAAAATCCAACAGGTGTCAAATGGCCACTGTTAAGTAAGACAGTGGACCAGCTTCTAAGAAAGATCAACTTACTAATAAATTTAGAGAAAATATTCTCTTCAGAGAAGAAAAGAGCATCAGGCATCATTAATATCTGTGCAGCTAATATTCTATTAAAGGTAGGATTATTTATTGACTAACAGTTAAAATGAAAAATTGTAATTTCTTATGAAATTTCCATTTTCCAGCTGAAGACACAGGGCTTTTGTTTCTTTGAAAAAAATCTAGTTTCAACTTCAACAATTATGGAGAAATTAATCATCTCAAAATTGTGTATATCTGAAACTTGGTCAAATGATCAGATACTTAAATTGTGTCTGAAGTAAAATGCTGTATAAATTTAATTTTATTTCATTAAAATGTAAGATGTAAATCAGAAAACTTCATAAACTCGATACATTTTGTTTGATGGCAAGGCTTTTTCATAGGAGAAAGCCTTGGTAATTGCATGTGAATAACTAAAATATTTACATAATTCCATGTATTAATACCATGTGAACAACTGAAGACATTCAGTTTTTATTCTACTGATTTGAATAAATACATAATACATGAGCTCATCTATTTAATAAATATGTATAAAACTACTATAAGTATTAACTTCTGTTCATTGAACTCACAGTATCAGTGAGAGAAATGCAGTTTTCCTCTTTGAGGAACCTGCATTCTTATGGAAGAGACAAAACTCAGTGTCGACAATTAAATGCATTAGTCGCTAGGCAACGTATGACACATGCTCACACTCATGAGACTTGTGCTGACATGATGTGAGCGAGTTCTTTAGGGCACATGGTTTTCATTAGCGCTTTATTTCCTAATGACATGCAAATTTATCATTAGAAGGTACTGTAAAAATTCCTGATATTTAAAATAGAACACATGTGAGGCTTTTGTTTTGTTTTAAACCCAAATTTTTATGTCTTACCATGATGAAGTCTCATACTCTTCTCATGACCGTTATATTAAAGCTTATTATGTAAACACTATATGCCAGATGCTGTTTATAACTTAGGGATTTAACAATAAGTAAGATTATCTATAGACCTGCTTTTATGAACTTGCTAAAACTGAGCACTATATAAAATAGATACTTATATTTAACGGTAAACCCTAACAGCATAACTGAAAATTTGTTTCAAAGAGGTCGAAGGGGAGTTGGTGACAGTCACATGAGTCATGTCCTACAAGGTCTTGAGATATTTTCAAGTTTGCTTTTGTGTCATTGAGGAAAAAGAGAAATTTGGGTTTTGTTGTTGTTTGGCATTTTGCAGATTACACTTCTCTTTTCTGAATGCAATAATAATAATTCTAATTTTATTCCAGATTATTCCTTTTTTTCAGAGCTCCTGTAAATAGAAGAAATTGTTCTCTGGCTCCAGGTATACCCAGGTGATTCTCATGCTCCTGCCCACCAAGGACCTGCGAGTGTGACTCAGCCAGGTGTTAAACAGGAGTAATGCCATTTTAACAGGGCCCCCAGGGAAGAGCTTTCTAATTTTCCAAAAAGAGTACCTTAGATAAGCTGCCCAGTGTGAAGAAACAAGCTATGGAGTGTTTTGATCAATGAGAGGCAGAAGAACATTCCTACAGATGGATGAGCTGGGTGCAGTTCCTTTGCAGGAAGTTTCACACTAGAGATGGTACCTAGGTGACATTTGTAAATGTGAGTGCTGAAGAAAGAGTTGCTATTCCAAAGCAGAGACTATATGCTATTACCGATAATACTTGTGAAAATTCATTATGCACTATCCTGCTGTTGTGCTAACAGCACAATATGATATCTTGACATAACCTCTCATTTAATCTCTACTACTACTTTGTGAAATAATCTTTTATCAGTGGGAAATTTTAAGCTAAATAAAAGATAAATAATTCATCCAATTTCAAATACCAAAGGAGTTGCAGATTTAGAAACCCATAGAATCATGTTCACTCCAGGATTCACACCCAATTTACTATTCACCTCTTCCTGTCATGTGGGCTTGCAGAGGTTGTAGGGAGTATTATAGCAAGTATTTTCAATGGCCCATTTCGTCTCCATTCCTGGAGCACTGAATGTGAGAAATTAGGATAATTAATAATGTGAAGAATGAACAGGGATTGTATTTTAAAAATAATATTATTTTATAATTTAAGATTTTTAGTTTGAAAATATACTATTTATAAAATTTGGTTGTGTGTATTAGAATCTTATATTTCACAAAGATATGCACACAACTCTTACCCATAAAGTTCAGGGAAAATTGCAAAGGGAGAGCACAGAGATTGTATGAGTGAAGGGCCAAGATTCTGCTGAGAAATTGTCTTCTGTTTATGACATAGAATCTAAACCCATGAAATAGCTACAATATGGTAGTTAACAAAGACTTACACAAGGATAGACTAGTTAAAATAGAACAGCCACCCTGGAAATCAGTCTGACGGTTCCTCAGAAAATTGGACATAGTACTACCTGAGCACCCAGCTATACCACTCCTGGGCATATACCCCAGAGATGCTCCAACAGATAACAAAAATTCGTGCTCAATAATGTTCATAGCAGCCTTATTTATAATAGCCAGGAGCTGGAAAGAACCTTGATATCCTTCAACATAGGAATGAATACAGAAATTGTGGTACATTTATATAATGGAATGCTACTCAGCTATTAAAAACAATGAGTTCATGAAATTCCTAGGCAAATGGATGGAACTTGAAGCTATCATCCTGAGTGAGGTAATCCAGTCACAAAAGAACACTCATGGTATGCACTCACTTATAAGCAGATACTAGCTCTTCCTCCCTCCGGAGAAAAAGCTCAAAATACCCAATAAACCATCCACAGAACTTATGAAGCTCAAAAAGAAGGAAGATCAGAATATGGATGCCTCAATCCTTCTTAGAAGGGAGAACAAAACAGGAGAGGAAATACAAGGTAAAATAGAGGATCAGGGACTAAAGAAAAGATCTACAGAGACTGCCTCACCTGGAGAACCACTCCATATGCAGCCACCAAACACAAGCACTATTGCTGATGCTAAGAAGTGTTTATTGGCTGGGACCAGATATGGATGTCTCCTCAGATGCTCTCCCAGAGTCATATAGATACAGATGAGGATGCTTGCAGCTAAACCTCAGACTGAACACTGGGACCCCAATGAAAGAGTAGAGAAAGGACTGAAAGAGCTGAAAGGTTTGCCACTTCATTGGAAGAACAACATCATCTACTAGCCAAAGCACTGAGGTAGAGAGGGTCATTGGGAGAGGAAGCACCTTTATGGAAGCAAGTTGAGGGAAAGGAGTAAGGAGAATGGGGGTTAGGAGGAAAAGTATAACATTTGAAATGTAAATATAGAAAATATTCAATAAAATTGAATAAAACAAGCCAGTGGGTATAGGAAAATTTCATGATTCTCCATTTCTTGATGAAGATATGTAAGCAATGAATCCTGGAAAAGGAGAAATTTATCTTTTTCAGGAATGAACCCTCTGGTGGGTTATCTAATTCCAAGCATCCAGCCCTAAACACAAGTACAAACAATATTAAATGAATTCAATAGTTTTTATATATATACAGACCCATATACATAATCATATACACAAACAAATACGTATATATCATATACATATTCATATGTGTATATATATATATAACAATATAGGGAATAGAGGGGCTGGGAGGAGTTGGAGAGAGTAAATGATATAAATATAATACTCAAGTAAAAAATTCTATCCTCCCTTAAAAATATGTGATAACCATATAATATTAATATTAAGTAGGTGCCAAGTACAGACATTAAATAACATCATTTCAATTCATTATTATATCACAAATGAAATATGCCTGATTCACCTATAGTAAAGGTATTTTGCAGTAATATAAATGAAAATAAAATATATCAGAATGTAGCATACTACACATAGCAATAATCTTAAAGGATCTTATGATAAAACAGTTTTTCATGTAGGTACAATATACCATATATATATATTAATGTATAATTAAAATTTTTTAAATCACAAAACTGGTTATATATCAAATGTTTTTGTTGTTGAAAGAAGTCATGGTATGAAGTGAAGGTTAATTGATGTAAATTGATTATATTGCTGAAGGTCAAAATACATTTAGATTGATTTAATTTAGGAAGTATTTCTTAACATAAGACAGTTGTTCGTAAGAATCATTCATTGCTGATTTTAATAAAAAGTTGCTTGCCAACTTCATATTATGTTTTGGTAGTTCTTTACATAGTTAAAGAGAAGATCAACACAAAAAGTAATAAAAATGCTTCTAGGTACTTACTGAGAAGGGTTGTGATCTTCTTTTCACAGAGTTTTATCCATAACTAACAAACATTTGGAACAGTAACATGTCTGTTAAGAGGATAACATATAAAATGAATGTATTTATACATTGAATATCACATGACAATAAACAGAAATTAGTTTTTAAACATCAAACCCAAAAAGAACCTTAAGCACATTCTGCTAAAGAAAAGAAACATTCTAATGAGGCTGTGTACCATATAGTTGCAATTATATAAGAAACTGAAAAATAGAAGACCTCAGACATTAAAAAGATCAAGGGTTGCAAAGGTAAGTGGTTGGAAGCAGACCTATAGTTAGAGTGGTTTACCTATCACAGAATACTTTGGGAGTTAATACTATTTGCAGGATATGTTGTGTTGAAATGTGACCAATTCATTCATTAAAGCTAGAGTAAATTGCATTTTATCTTTAGCTACTTTGTGGATTGTTCTTTATTCTACCCTTTTCCACTGTTTTCCTACCTTTTCAACCCCTTAACGCTAGATGGTAGAGAAAAAGGTTAGAGCAGAGAGAGGAAAGATATCCCTGAATAAACTCAAGAGTTTGAAAAGCAGGAAGTTATCCTTAGACTTTTTCCTGCTGATTAGGAATAAAGAGTTCCTCAGTGCAAGTTTCAACTTATTCATGAAGAGATCTAATTTCACCTTTTCATTGTTTATTCTTCGCTCATGCCTACCATTGAACAAACTGTTACTAAAAGCAACCAGCAACAACCATCCAACTAATGAACAACCTCCACTGCCTCTCAGAACCTTAACATTTATGTACCCCTGAAAAGTCTCCATAATTCCAAACATCACACAATTCCAGAAACTATCCATAGCTGGCAAAATCATGTCCTTGCTAGAGCACGAGGTAAATCATAGTCTATCATAGCTATGGTCAGTTTGAACAATCCCATATCTTTATACCTGGTATCAAAATGAAAACAAGCATTCCCATAATATTGTTATGCCTTTCAGAGAAAACAAAACTCCAAAGTTGTCAATACATGCAATAAAAGACAAAATAAATAGAAATAAAAAATACCTTTTTGTCTGTGAACTTAAACCATACTAATTAATGAAAATGTTTAAAAATTAAGTCCTGTACAAATTTATTTAGGAAAATTGCAGTATCTTTCACAATTTGTGTGGTTTGAGTATATTTTTTCCATCTCTTTATTCACTTTGGAAACAACACCTGAAAGTGTAATGACTGTCCCTGAGGCCTCAAAAATATCACTGGAAGAATCTGTCCGTGAACTCATACTTAAAGCATGGAGCTCTTTTCAGGATGTTTCAAGAGGGTGTGAAATAGTAAATGTTACAGAACCTCTAGCCACAGATTTTCTGAGCAGCTATGAAAATGTGAATATTCCTTATCTCAATGTTCTATCTTCCAGCAATGATCATATTTGGAATTTAACACCCACAAACACATGTGAATAGGTTTGTAAACAGGAATCTGCAGTTTGGAGCACTAAGAACAATTGTTGCTCTTGCAAAGGAACCAGTTTGATTCCCAGCACCCAAATGGAGGTGCACAAGTATACATAATTACAGTTTCAGGAAATCTGATGCCCTCCTCTGATATCTGGGCGGTCCTAAGAAAAACATAGAAAAATAAAGGCAAAACACTCAAGATAAATAAATAAATAAATCTAAAAAGCCTACATGCATATACATGTGCCTAGAGTCTGTGCACACAGACAATCTTATGCCTTTGAGTACCATGTATCAATAGCACTTGATAGATGTTTAAAGACATGGAGCCAATTTTAGCCTTATTAGAATGTGCCACATTTATTTTCAGAGTCTTAGAGCCCAATTCCAACAGATACATCCAAAAACTAACTTCTGTACTTAAGAACCAGGGAAGTAGAAAGGAGTTGGGGTTGGGGCATGGAAGGTTCAGGGAGTTTGCAGTAAGACTGTGTCCTCTAGGAATGTCAAAAACTATATTTCTAAAGTCTCACTGTGACGACCTCAACATGAGCTGAACAAGAACAACAATAAAAGGTATGGTTATTGGGAAAACAGCCAAATTCATGAGTCTTCAACCCTACATACAGAACTATAGGCAACCAGAGAACGCTGGAGGAAGGGAAAATAGTCTTCTCAATGAAAAAGTCCACCAATTGGCTATCCAATACTAAGTAATCAGCCTTATAAGTGCACATACAAGCAATATTATGTAGACTGAGCAGCTTGTATGTAGGAATATGCATGTATGTCATAAGAATGAATGAATAAAGAGGCCATGACTTTGAAAGAGAGCAACAAAGGTTATATGGGAAGGATTGCAGGGAAGAAAGGAAAGAGGAAAATAATGTGATTATAACCTCAATAATAAAAGAAAATCAGAAAAAAAAACCCTCAAAATGTGGCAGATCTACATGAGCCTGTTGAATATCCCCAGTTGCTGTATTTCTCTTAGGAAGAATAAAAAAATGGTACATACTAAGTGGTGCCTACTCATGTAAATTCTTCCCACTAAAAAACAATTCTAGTATCCATGAAAAATATTTGAACTTGATGGACCTTGTCTCTGGGCATGAGAAATCTCCACTGGGAAAATAAGTTGTGTAAATGATGTCAAGACTGGAGTCTGCTAAGCCCTGAGCACAGCTGCTTCTTACTGCAGCACTATTATATTTGCAGACCTGAATAATAATGGATTTCCACCAGGATCTATTGTATCATTCTTTGTTCCCTGGTGAGGAAAAAGATGGTTCAAAGTTCCACTAATATCATTTTGTAACATCATCCGCCCTTGTCAATCAAAGTACTTGAAACAACTTAGCAACTTCAGGGGAATGCTATTCAGTTGCACATCTTACAGAGTTTTCTTCCCTTGCCTTGCTCATTACAGCTCAGCTGTCACTGTCACATATTGTACTTTACTGTGGTAATTTCAGGCTTTACCACAGAGCTTTCTTTGTCTCTGGTTTCCATGAAGTTAAAGGAGTCAGATGTACCATGAGCAACTCAGAAAAAGGAGAATTCAGCCAACTGTAAAAATCTGTAGATGACTGGTTCTAGCCCTCACATGAATACTAAAATCTGAATGCCCCACTCTCTCTTAAAGATAGTTAGATAATATTTTCATAGTTGAGTTCATCGCAGAAACATTTTTCAATATTTCTAGTATATGGTTAAATCTATAGAAGGGGAGCTAGTGAGTGTAGAAGGTTGAGTATACTGATCACAGACTCCTTTTCCTAATTGTGACAGTTGTGTTACTCTCTGTGATTGGCTACACATCTAGAATCCTGAGAGCTTAGATGCACACTATTTTTTTTTCACAACTGAAGTTGAGTTACTGTCTCCTCTGCACCTGCACACACATGTATTAAAGAGCTGATACTCAGTGGCATGGTATTTCCTGGACTCTTATTGCAGGTGTCTTTCTTTTTTTTTTTTCTCCTGCAGGGATGGTCATTGATTGCTCTACCATGGATTCCCAGGTAATTAACTATTTTATTTTAGTTTGGTTACTGCCTGATCAAATCATTGCACATGTTCTTCTCCAAAGCCTCTTCAGTTCAGAGGTGCTGTCTGGTTCTTTTCAAACTTTAACTCATATACAGTAGCAAAAATAGCAAATAAGACCTGTTATATAGCAAAAATGTATCATGTGATCAGGGTTCTATTAAGAAGGTAGAAAACCTTTCTTGCAACTGCTCATGACACTCTCTGAAGTTTGTTAAACACTTTGAGAAATAAATATTCTAATGTTTTCAGAAAATTCAATCCCTTACTTTGCTAATGCATCTTAAATAAATTTACCAAAGTTCAAATTCAACACATAACTGTAAAATTTAAATGTTTCAATTATTATATGTACTTATTTAAAAATCGTACAACACTCGAGGTCAAATATTAAATAAATCCACATTTAAAAATCCCTAAGAAGAAATTTGTTGTTGGAAAAAAATCAAATTTGATTTTAAGAAGGGCATAATTTTTTATATCACTCTTGTCTACTTCGATATAAAGTGACATGGCAGGTGTTGATACTTCTTAAACTAACAGTAGAGAATTTTACATGTGGAGATTCTGGGTTTGACATTAGCAGCATGGTAGTATAATGACTTGATGAAATCTGCCCAGGATCAGGAAAGTGAATGACAAAGCCATCTGTCAGTAATTTCCAGGGGAAACAGGAACCAGCTATGCACACTCATCGCCTGGGATCACTGATTGCATCTCACATTTGATGTCCCGAGAAGACCCTGTGATCTGCAAAACTTAAAACCACCTGTGACAGAGAAAAGCATGGTTTGTCCTCAGCTTCTCTAAGAAACACTAGTAAGGCTAGTGGGTACCTTTCAAAATTTTACCTAAAGCTTTACGGTCTCTTACTACAGGAGATGTAATAATAAAACAGTGCCTACTAGCATTAAGCTGAAATGACATGACATTTCACGGTCGAGCTAATGACGTGATTACTGTGGCTATAAAGTTGAATCAGCCTATTTATTTTTATATAGATCAAAGGACTTCATCTCCTTTATATTATTTTCATATCAGATAAAAGAGAAAAGACATATCAGCTTTGACAAGCATGGGGAGAGGGTTGAAGTCAGCTCTTCTGTATCACTATTGGAATGCAGATGATGAGCTGAGAGCTAGATTCGGCCACTCCCATTGCACCTCCTGTTCCCTCCATAAAGTAGACAGAACTGGGAATCTCAAGGGATCAAGAAGCACGTACACAAGTCCATCTCTTACCAGGCTCAATATATTTTCCAAAAGTTTGAGAGCTAATTTATCAAATTGTTTCACATGACTAGTTAAAATATTGAATTGCTGTTTTCTAAGGCAGGTTCCCCTCTGTAGCCCTGGCTGGCTTATAACATGCAGTTATTCTATGTTAATCCCCCAATTGCTGGGCCTATGGCAGTAGATCACCACATGCTACTTCAAATCACCTATTTAGTACATTTTTATTCGTGGTAAATTAAAAAGCAATATATAGTTCATGAATATCGATGATATATAGGACACTGACTATATTATAGACTGCCTCTAAAAATGCTTCTCCAAGTCTCATATCACCTGGGCTTAGTTTACAGCTAGTGAGATTTCCTAGAGGCTATGAAATAATGAATGTCTTATCTTCACCAACGAATGCGTACCCTAGTGGACAGAGTAGGAGGTTGCAAATGGTCAGTGGTTAGTTGTTGTAAGATTACTTCTTACAGGAATACCTGTCCTCTACCCCTGCTTTTTACTCTTCTTAAGGACAGTGTGTTATTAATCATGATGGACTGTCTCTGCAGATGTTTGGAAACAGAGATCCAAGAGACTGTAGACCAAAACCCCTGACTCTGTGATCCAAAATAGCTTTGCTACTTTGATGTTCTTTTTGCTTTCTTTCTTTCTTCCTTTCTTTCTTCTTCCTTCCTCCCTTCTTTTCTTTCTTTCTTTCTTTTTTCATTGGCTATATTTTATTTACATTTCAGATGTTATCCTCTTTGCCTAATTCCCCTCAATATCCCCTATCCCATCACCCCTGCCCCTGTTTCTGAAGCTGTTCACCCACCCACCCACCCCCTTCTGCTTCCCAGTCCTGACATTCCCGTACATTGCAGCATCGAGCCTTGGGAGGACCAAGGGACTCTTCTCCCATTGATGTCCAACAAGGCCATCCTCTGCTACATATGCAGCTGGATCCATGGGTCCATCCATGTGTACTCTTTGGATAGTGGTTTAATCCCAGTGAACTCTGATTGGTTGGTATTGTTGTTCTTATGGGGTTGCAAACCCCATCAACTTCTTCAGTTCTGTCTCTAACTCCTCCATTAAGGACCCCACTTTTCTACTTTGATATTCTTATGTCTTCTATTTTAGCACAGCAATGCAAAGTGATCAACCCAGACTTACAAAGTCATTCCAATTTTAGCAAAATGGAAACACACTGGCAAAATTGATGAACAGATAAGATCAAAACCTTGGTGTCAAGTTTGTGTCAGTTCCTGCTGGGTACTAAATGGACCCAATATTTCTGTAGAGAAAGAGTGTTACATGGTAGGCATCGTAATTTATTTTGGACTTAGATGATTCATTGTCATCAACTTTATTGTCAATATAAATTATACTAAAGGATGTATGTGGCTATGGGTTGAAGTATCTGAAAATGCTTTAACTTTTATATTCATCCATTTCCACTTTATACATATGTGAAGCACAGTAGAGGAAATTCAGGGTCTGTGGATGTCAAACATTTTTGTTGTTGTTGTACTTACTGTAGCTCACAACTGTATGAAACAAAGGCAAATAAATTGAACAGAAAAATGTTCCATTTTTACTAAGTTGAGAGTACTTAATTCCATTTGACAGAACACAGTGCCAGGAGTATAGTGCTAATTTCATTGTAGCTATTCCAGCAACAGGGCATAATGCCCTACTTTTCTACTTATAAAGTTAGAGTTAATGATACTACATGTCTGCATATCAGAGAAGTCTGAACTTGGGTCAGAATCTATGGCAAGCAGAAGATCCCTCAAAGAGACCCATGTCCTGAAAATACATTCCCTCAGGAATGGGAATTAGTGTTGCAATTATCTGACCTCAAAATATGGAGTTTCTCTAAGGATGACCAGATGTTCCTGATGTAATCACAAGGGTCATCAACTGAGGAAGAATGGAGGTAATAGTACAGTGATGTGTTGATGAAAATCTAGGCTAGCCCTCTTTGATTTGAAGATGGAAGTCAGCTATCAGTCACAAGGCATAGGCATCCTGGATATACTGGAGTAGAGAGAAGATAGATTCCACATCAGATTCTCCATAAACAAATGCAGTCCTGCCTTCCTCTTTCTCTTAATGGAGCCAGATCTGTTTGGAATCTTAATGGTAGGATCTGACTATAAAATAAGTTTATGTTGTTTCAAGATACTAAATCTTAGGTCAATTTATTGAATTTTGAGGAAACAAGATAATTTCAGCAAGAATATGAGACTAATCTAGACTACAAAAATCCCCCTCAGTGCCAACAGCCAGGTTGTAAAGGTTGAATCAAAGACTTTGTGAGAAGCCACAGCTGAGGGACATCTGGTATACCTGGTGGCTGTCAGATGGATGGGTTCTTTGCCACAAATATCCTTCAAAAACATCATATATAAAGACCTTGAGAATAGATTGCTGAAAATGCTTCCTTACCTCAGGAAACTGCCTAGTGTGGGGTAACACGGGGTAAGATGGCAAAGACAGAGCTTTTCTATGGCAGGCTTTCATGAACACATTGTGCTTTCTCAGCAGTTTAAAACCACACTGTCATTCTGTGGCTCCATCAGTAAAAACCGGTTACAAAAATATAGATTACGCCAAAGCTAAGGAACCCTGAAACAATGAATCATGTGCACTTAACCATCCCTTTTAATCTAACTCTTAACCAAAGCATCTTGTGAGGAAAAAAATATCACCATGAAGGTTGACTTATACTATTTCAGGAACTAGTAAAAATGGCTATTAGTACTTTTGGTGAATTAAGGCCTTGGGAACACAGGCTGCACTTTTGAGTGGATCTGCTTTGTGCCCAATCCAGTTAGCCAAACCTTGATGTTTTATTTGTGACCTAATGTAGGAAAGGAAGAAGTCATAACCAGAGGCCATTGGTGCTCTGGATATTAACTAGGTCAGCACTAGAATGCTATAAATAATATTTGTGCCCTTTGCACATCTTCATGAAAAATATGCCTATAAATTTTCCTTGCAACGCTTTTCTCTTGTTCTGTAATAGCCATTTTGTGAAAAATGTGCTATTCGACCCAAGCTTCTGGAATCCTCAGAACACATTGCGTTTCTTGACTTACTTATTCCTATAGTCCTGGTCTTTCTTTAGTGCTCAGAGGCTAGAATTTGAAGAGCATTCCGAAGGGTTTCAGCCCCATAAAACTACTGCAGATGCTGCGGATCATGACATGGAGATATAACATCTGCACTGGACACACATTTCTTTCCTTACTATAATTCTAGCAAAAGTACCTTAGAGCATATGTTTCAAAAACAGTCTTTAATGAAATGTTAATTCCCCCAGAAAAAGGACCTATGTCGGGTATAAATATTTTATATATGTGTTCACCAACCTGGTTCAGGATTTTGAATCATCACCCAGGAAAGCAGAAAACAGCAACAAAATTTTTCCTGTAAAAGTAAGGGTGGTATTTAGCAAACACTGCCTCATGAGGTGAAATGTGAGCGTGGATTTTTGGCTTGGGAAAGCCTCATTCAGGTCATAGAGATTCCCAAGTATTCTGTCATGGATTTCCTATGTTAAATCTCTTAACAAAATATTTTCTTCTATGTCAGTAGAATCTGTTCATATATATATATTCTCTTCCTTCCAACCAGTCACTAACTCCACTGCTTACAAGACATTTTAGAAACACTGAAAAATGCAGTCTTCAAGTTCTATTCAGGAAACAGGTACATATTTTTAAAATTTACTTAATTAAAATAGAATTATATCATTTTCCCCTTTCCTTCCTTCTACCCCTCCATTTCTACCTCTCCTGATCTCTTCCATATTCAGTCATTTCTTTGTTATTACACAACACACACACACACACACACACACACAAACTCACATACACACTCACATGACTAAACAATTACAACCTGATGAGTCTTTTCAGTGTTGCTTGCATTTATGTTTCTAGGGCAGTCCTCATGGTATTTGAATAAACAATCCTAAAGGAAGGCTAATTCTCCCTCTTTCTGCCATTAATTGTTTGTAGTTCATAATCTAGAAGCAAGGTTCAGTGAGACTTCCACTATGTGCATTATGATGAGTCTCGTAGACAAAATGAGATCATGAGGCGGCTGGGACTGAACTACAGAGACCTGTAACTCCCTTCCCCTTGCGGTTTTACTTTGCTTGTTACTGCTTCCGTCAGAGAGTATTTCTTTACCCCAAAACTCAACACAAATACAACTCTATGGCCGAACAGCTTTTCATATAAGTTTATATATTTAATTCTCAATTCACAAACCCTCTCCACAACAAGATTTCATCAAATAAGGAATGATACAAACTGCCCTTCTATTTGATGTATTTGACCTATAAAATACTTAAATGTTAATAACTATTTAACACCAATTAGGCCCACCTGGGTCTAATTCATTCATCTGGATCTCCATCTTGGAGTTTTCTCCTTGTCCTCTTCTGTCCTCTCACCCTGACCCTCTCTCTCTACTTCTCTTGCCCCTCCCAGTCACTGGCTCTCCTTTACTTTACTAATTAAAGTGGGAAGGTTCAGATGAATGAGTACCTGACTAGGCAGCCCTTCTTGGGGAAATGGAATTAAGATCAAAACACAAACCACTTCAGAAAATCTATAGGTACTGGAATTGTTTAGGCAGCCATGTTGAGAATCCTGTAGTTTCAGCTTTCCTGTCATAGCTAGGCCACACAGTATGACAACAGACTTCTGGGTTCTCTGGCTCTAACAAATTTTGTTCTTGCTCTTCAGCAATGTCCCTTGAACTTTCGATGCAAGAGTTGTACTTAAGGCATTTCTAACTGGGGCTAGGCACTCCAAAGTCAGCTGTTATCTAGATTTTAGCTCATTATGGCTTTCTGTAACAGACTCCTAGCAGGGAAAACAAAGATTTCCTTTGATGATGGATGAGTGGATGAGATCTACACTTTTGTACTGATATAAGGACAAGCATTTATAATATAGTTAGAAATTATACTGATAGGAAGGTGCTGTTCATAGGCTCTCCTATAAGTTCTATGACCTCACTAACAGTGGGACGTGTTTCTAATACAGAGGTGATATCATCCTCTTAGGCTGGTCTTGATTCTCATTATAAAGTGGTTGGTTACTATCAAGACATAAGTGCCACTCACTACTATACCTTTGGAGCTCTGTGAAGTTCTCATCATTGTAATTTATAGTCAAGACAAAAACACATGTTCTGAATAATTACTTTGTTGATTTTGTTCCCTCCTTTGCCTTAATCACTTTTTCTTTGTTCCCCTTTTTGAGTGGACCATCATCCTTTAGCCAGTTTCAAATAAGAAAACTATACCAACTGTCTCCTTCATGCTCTTTAAAAAAATGATTTATTTATTTGTATTATTTGAATGCAGTGTCGCTATCTTCAGACACATTATAAGAGGATATCGGATCCCATTACTGATGTTTGTGAGGTACTATTTGGTTGCTGGGACTTGAACTCAGGATCTCTGGAAGAACAGCCATTGCTCTTAACAGCTGAGCCAGCTCTCTATTCCCCCTTCTTCCTTTTATTCCCTGTTTCATAGTCAATGACTCACTAACTTAGTGCACTTGTGCATACCCATAGCAGATACATTGGTTTTGAGACTGGGATAGAGTTGTGATAAGACCAAACACACAAAATACAACACAAAAGCACCCTTTACTCAGAGAGGGTTGTAGCACAATGGGATTTGAATGGTTTTGATGCATTCTGTTTCATTGCAAATGGCAAATACAATTTAAAAGCTATTCACATTCCTGTTTTTGATTTTTTTGTGGAGGTAGGATTTCGGCGTTTCTCTGTGCAGCTTAAGCTGTCCCGGAACTCACTCTGTAGACCAGGCTGGCCTTGCACTCACAGAGATCCACTTGCCTCGACCCCCCCCCCCCCAATCACAAGCACCACCACTGTTCAGCCCTTCATATTCTTTATGATGCTGGAAAAAATGATTAATAAAATAAAGTGTTTTAGCACATTGTGTTACTATTCATGGTCTCTCAGAAACGAAATGATGAATATGTGATTCATAATAAGAATGGTTAACAAAACATCATTGGTCACTAAATACCTTACTGAATATAAATACAATCATAAATATAATCATTCTTTTCTCTGGAAGTCATCTTACCCAAATTTCTATGTTTGTGTGCCCATATTAGAGAAACTATAAATTAATAGCCATCAGCAGATTCTGCTTTGGATAATTACTGTGAGAATAATTAGGCTTAGAAAAAAATGATTTTTTAAAATAACATTTAATTGATTGTTGAAGCTGTTTTGAGTATATTGCATTTTTATATCTTTTAAAATTTTTCCATAAGGCAAATAAATCACTTTTCTCAAGCCAATATTCCTCTTCTTTGCAATGAAAAATAACTTCTGAATTTTAATATTTGCCCACATTATAAATCAAAAAATTTTGTGTTTATATATCAACCAAATAAAAGTAGTTAGATAAAATTTGCAATTAATTTCATGGAATAATTTAATGCAAGTAAAATACACATATTCATTGATCCATCTGGATACATAAATTATGTACCTCCATGATTCATAACTATATTTCTCACACAAACTGGAAGAATAAGTTTCTTCAGAATATAAATCAGGTTCAGTCCATTTTTAATTATGAAGAATACAGATACCATAAGACAGCAATCAAGCATTAAGACATTTTGGACACATTGAACTAACAATTTTGATTATTCAGAATTATATAATAACTTTTCTCAATCCAGCCTTTGTTATGTTTATCTACAGAAATCTTGTTAAAACCAGAGCAAAACTAGCTGTTGCACAGTTTTTGTTTTCCCTTCTGCATTTATGTTAAGGTAAGATAATCAGGGTTGTCATGGAGACAGGCTGTAGCAGAACCACTTGGCACTAGGTTTGACATTTATAGTATCTTAAATCTCAATTTTATCACTACCCCTGCACAATATTATATATTTTATTAAATATAAGTATATTAGATGCATTAATCGAAAACTAACTATAGGCATGAACCAAGGGATAGAAAACATCGTGGTCAACATATTTTGGAATTCCAAATTGTTCAATTGACTGGTGTTTTCCAAAGTCATGGAAGAAGAAATTTAAAGAAGATCATGAAGACCTGAGCATGAACGTAACATTAATCTCATATTTGAGGTAATATATCTTGCTCTAATTTTGTATAGGAAGGTAATCACAGACATATGTGGCTCTGGAAGGTAAAAAATGTTAACTATTATTATTAAATGTAATAAACATTAACTTCCACAGTCATCTGAGCTGTATCTCAGTCTCGCAGTATCTATACGTGACTAATGGCCACCACTCAGGAAGTATAATCATCAAGTCTACAGGGCATCATCTGAAGTCTCATTGAATAGGAGTGGATTCTGTAAAATGGGAACTCTAAAGCTCATTTGAATGATCAGATTAGTAATATTTTTAAGCGAAAAAACACAGGTTAAGATACACAGGTTTAAATAGCAAAAATATTTTTTTCAGTTAAATAAGCTATATGACTATCGGTTCCTTGTTAAATCTTCAACTGATCAAGGAATTAGATGATTACTTTGTCTCCCATGTTCAACTCATGCTTAGGCATTCATGGTAAGACTTTATGGGTGTAGCTTCTCACATCACTAGAAGACACAATCTCACAGCAAACTCCCTGATTTTTGGCTCACACAGTCTTTTCCCCTCCCTCTTCAGTAATTGTTTTGTTAATGTATCCGTTGGGACTGGGCTATACTGCTCTGCCTTACAATAGGGTGTAGTTTTTTTTTTTTTTTTCCTAATATTTTCCATTTGTTCTAAAGAGTAGATTCCTTAATGATTAGAGAAGACTACATTTATGTAGGATATGGGGACAGAGATTTGAGATCATTATGGTTTAATAAATGTGATAAAACAGACTTGGTAAGCCCGCAGGCTTTAAGCCTCCACCCAAAACTATACAGGCATATAGGCATGCATGCTATGAGTGAGAGACATAGTCTTCCCCAGAAATGAGTACACGAATTGCTTATCCACAAACAAATGGAGAGAACTAAAAAGTAAGTAAATTTATACAGACTTAGCGGGTTTTACCCATGCATTTATGAATGTGTCTATATATGAATGTATAACATATAAAAGTAATATTTCAAATTAATCATTTTATTTGTTTACATCTCAGATGGCATCCCACTTCCCAGTTACCCCTCCACAACCCCCCATCCCACATCTGTTCTTTCCTCAATCTCCTTTGCCTGTATAACCTATCACCCTCTTCTGCACCACAGCTCCAGCATCCTCCAATGCTGGTGTATCAAGCCCTCCCCAGGACCAAGGGACATCTTTCCCATTGCTGTCAGACAAGTCCATCTTCTGTTATATATGTATCTGGTGCCATGAAACACTCCCTGTACACTCCTTGGTTAGTGGTCTAGTCCCTGGGAGCACTGGGTGGTCCAGCCAGCCAATGTTGTTCTTCCTATGGGGTTGCAAGCCCCTTCTTCTCTTCCGGACTTTCGATCCGTTCTCCCTCCCACCAGGGCCCTGAGCTCAGTCTGAATTAATAAAAAAAGAGGCCATCAATTTGAGTGAGGGCAAAGCAATATATATGGGGGATTGGAAGAATGAAAAGAAGAGAGAAATTATGTAATTTTATCATAATCTCAGAACATAAAGGAAATGAATAATAAATAAATAAATAAATAAATAAATAAATAAATAAATAAATAAATAATATCTGAGCCACATCTATAAAGAGGACATCTTTGTCAAAGTGCCCACCCTAAGATTTAGGGACTTGTTGGAGGTGATATATAAGAAGAGAGTCAAGAAGGAATATAAAAATTCTAAGATCTGGGAGTCAAATACTAGAATTTAACAATTTTCTTTTTATGGACTGAATCAAAACTCTATTTTATCTATTAAATAAAACTCTAAAAATTGTTTGCATATTCTGTTGATACAGAAAGCACTTGTTCACAAACCTTAAGGTCTCAATTTGATCTTGGGACCCCACATGGTAGAAGGAGAGAACTATGTATTACATCGTGTTATCAGTTTGATCTCTATGAAAATGATATGTTTTAAAAATATTAAAATATATTAATATTTAAGGAGCCACAAAAGATACGTTTCTTGGGTCATAGTACCTGTTCACAGAAATAAAATAGTAACTAAGATGAGTTAGTATAAGATGAACCAGGCAGTGTCCAGGCAGGCATGGTACAGGAGGAGCTGAGAGTTCTACAGCTTCATCTGAAGGTTACTGTGAGAAGACTGACTCCTATGTGGTTCAGAGAGAGATCTCATTACCCATCTTCATAGTTATATACTTCCTGTCACAATGTCATACCTACTCCAACAAGGCCATGCCTCCTAATTGTGCCACTCCCTGTGCCGAACATATTCAAACTACCACAGCAGCCATTTTTTTCTTTCTTCTTGGATATTTTCTGTATTTACAATTCAGGTGTTATCCCCTTTCCACCAATCCCATCTGCCTTCCCTCTCCCATTGCCTCCATGAAAGTACTCCCTCTCTCAAACTCCCTCTCCTACCTCAGCATTCCCCTACACTGGGAAAAGGACACTTTTTTGGACCAAACTCCTCTCCTCTCATTGATGCCAGAGAATGTTACCCTCTGCTGCATGTGCATCTGGAGCCATGAATCTCTCCATAACAACTTATTGGTTAGTATTTTAGTCCCTAGGAGCTGTCATGGGTTTACATAGTTGAAAAAGTAAAGTTTACTTTACTTTCTTTGTTCTTCCCATGGGGTTGCAGAACCTTTTAACTCTTTCAGTTCTTTCTCTAGCTCCTTCATTTGGGTCTTCCTGTTCAGTCCAATGGTTAGCTGCAAGCATCCTCTTCTGATCAGTATGGCTCTGGCAGAGCCTCTGAGAAGGCATCCATATCAGATTCCTGCCAGTAAACACTACTTGGTACCAAAATAGTGCATGGGTTTAGTGGCCACATATGCAATAGATCCCCAGCTGAAGCCGTCTTTGAATGATCTATTCTCCAATCCCTGTTCCTCTATTTTTCCCATTATTTCCTCCCATGAGTGTTTTGTTCTCCCTTCTAAAGAGGACTGAGGCATTTACCTTCTGGCCTTCCTTCTCTTTGAGCTTCATAATCTGTGTGAATTGTTTCTTGGTTATTATGAGATTTTTGGGATAAGTACATACCGTGAGTGTTCTTTTATTACTGGGTTAACTCACTCAGGATAATAGCTTCAAGTTCCATCCACTTGCCAGGAATTTCATGAAGTTTGTATGTTTTTTTAAATATCCGAATAGTACTCCACTGTGCAAATGTACCACAATTTCTGTACTCATTCCTCTGCTGAAGGACATCTTGGTTCTTTCCAGATTCTGGCTATTATAAATAAGGCTATGAACATGGTAGAACATGTGTCCTTATTAGATATTGGAGCTTCTTAAGAGGTTTGTCTTGTTAGAGGAAACATGTCACTGGAGCGTGGGTATTTATGTTTCAAAAGAGTATGCCAAGCTCGGACTCTCTCTGTTTCTGAGTAGAGAAATATTTGGAAGAAGCTCTCAGCTACTGCCCTGGTCCATGGAATTATGCCACTAGTGTTCCCTATTGTGAAGATAATGAACTGAATCTATAAAACTATAAGCAAATCTCCAGCTAAATGTTGTCTTTTATAATAGTTGCCTTGGTCATGGAACAGGAACACTATGGAAAAAATAATATGCTACATATCTGTGAGTAAGTTATAATTTCTCGTTAACGTGCATAGTAGGGCCTAAAAATGCCATGAATAAACATGAAGTGCATAAAAATCAAACTGAAAGCGTAAAAGATAACCTACTATGCAGTTGATGGTTTTCATATTTCTCTTGTAGTCACTGGTAGAACATCTGGCAAAATATTATATTGTACTTAGTATCTACATTACTATCAATCAGTTTGATCAAAGTCACATGCATGGAAAATTAAAGCCAACAATAACACAACTTCTCGGACCCCCATGGAACATTTAGCAAAACTGACCACATTCAGACACACTAAAAAGCCTTAACTAATCTAAAAGTATGACAACATTTAAAAACACCTTAAGACTCAACAGAAGTAAAATAGAAGTAAAGCAGGAGTATAGCTAATTCTACATATTTGAAATTAGACAACATAACTTCAAATAACATTTACAGCATATAAGCCACCCCCAAAACACATACAATGTAGTAAAATTGGGGCTATGGTAAATGTACTGCATACATACATATAGGAAAAGAAACACTTAAAACCAACAGCCTCAGTTTCATATTAGGAAAGGAAGCATTTTTAAAATTGTATCTATTTGCAATTGCATTATAAAGTTGACAGAGTACACCTATTTTGGTAGATTATTTTAATTACTGATGTGAACTTATAAATGTAATTAATCAGGACAGAGTATTATTATTTTTAGAAGTATATAACGAAATGACTACAGAACTTTTCAATTGGATATTTTATCTATTTACATTTCAAATTGTATTCCCTTTCTGGGTTCCCCTCTGGAAATCTCCCTATCCCATCCTCCCTTTTCCTGCTTCTGATGACAGTGCACTGCCACCCATTCACCCACTCCCTCCTCCCGGCCCTAGCATTTACCTACACTGGTGCTTCAAACCGTGCATTTTTATCACTATTGCTATGCAATACAGCTTGAGATCAATAATATTTATTCCTCCAGAAGTTTTTTTATTTTTGAGACTCATTTTCGATATCTTGAGTTTTTTGTTATTCCAAATGAATTCACAAATTGCTCTTTCTAACTCTATGGAGAATTGAGTTGGAATTTTGATGAGGATTGCATTGTATCTGCAGATGGCTTTTGGCAAGATGGCCATTTTTACTATATTAATCCTGTTAATCCATCAGCACAGGGATCTTTCTATCTTCTTTGATATTCTTAGATTTCTTTCTTCATCGGCTTGAAGTTCTTGTCATACAGATCTTTACTTGCTTGGTTAGAGTATATTACATTCTTTGTGACTGTTGTGAAGGGTATTGTCTCCCTAATTTCTTTCTCAGCCTCGTTATCCTTCAAGTTAGAAGAAGGCTACTAAGTTTTTAATGAATTTTCAGAAAATTTTTCTATCTCTTTCAAGTGCTATCATGGTTCAAATTTCATTGACTAGAAAATAAAGCATGTTTCATAACGAAGTCCTTTTCAGTGTGGTGCATTTTACATTCATGCTATCATGCTCATCTCAGATTCACTATCCTTCTGTCTCCATCCCTCAAGTGCTGGGATTGCATGTGCACATGGTCATATCTAGAAATTACCATCTACTGACTAAGAGCTGTCATACTAATGGCAAGTTTTCAGTTTTGACAAGTTCGCTTACTTTTAGTTCATTTTGCAAACCATTGTTGAGTATCTGTATAGCTTGTACTCCTGATGTCAGAGACAACCTGTTAGGAGGCCTGGCCCTTGCCTCTCCCCTGCCTGCATTTGAAGAAACCAAGAATGACAAGAATGTTCTCACAACAACAGGAAGTACTGTGACTGTTATGTTTGCGAAAGCTTGGTTCCATGTTTTCCACATGACAGCACATGGGGTCCTACTGGTACATGTCTTTATGTAGTATCTAATTCTGTCTTTGATATCATGACAGTTTTCCAGATGCTAGAACTTTCCCCTTGAGGATTTCACAGCTTTGTCCCTTGAATGAGGAGAGTTTCCTTGTGCAAGTCACTAAACCTTTCTTCTGGATGACTTACACATGTCAGGTTGATGGAGCATAAAGAATGATTTTCTCTTCTACATTTAAGTTACCCCTAAATACCACTGTACTTCAAAGCCTTCTGGCTTCAGTTGGTGCTCAGTGACATCAATGGAGTACAGTACCTTCTGACACCATTTTTCCTTGTCTCATAGTTAGCACTATATTTGAATTTTCTCCAGGTGGCCTCTCATCAGACAGTATTATCATGGAGCCTGCCTCACTGTGAACCCACCATCCCTGTGTCTGTGTCCACTTAAGAGCCTAATGCACCAAGGAAAATATGAGACCGGAGATTCTCAGAATAGGACATTACACAAAATAAGGAACGCTTCCAGGGATGCACTGATGTGGGATACATTTAACAGTGTTTGAAATAACTTCACTTTGCTCTGTCAGTCTGATCAATCATCTAAGGATAGAGAGAGGATATGAAAAAGGATGCGGAGTTCCTCTAGCCTTCAAATTGACACCACTGTGAATGCTTTAGGACATTTAAAATACAGTTTTACATGACCTCCCAAGTGTAGAGAATGGTGCCTGATGTGAGCCAAACAAACAATTAAAGGTATTTCAGGTGAAATTTTTCCATATATCTACATGCCTGAATTTTTTATGAGTTAAGTATCATTTTGGAAGATGATTTTAGAAACTGTGATTTAGATGCAATTATAATAATTATGTACTTTTCCTTATTTTATTGTTTATTTTATTTATTTAGAGTACCAAGCATTTATAGTACCAAGGGCCTCCCTTCCCATTAATGCAAGGTAAAGGCATCCTCTGCTTCACATGCAGCTGAAGCCACAGGTCTCTCTATGTGTAGTCTTTGGTTGGTGGTTTAGTCCTTGGGGGGTCCGGGGCTTCTGGTTGGTTGATATAATTGTTCCTCTTATAGGAATGCAAACTCCTTCAGCTTCTTTAGTGCTTCCTCTAACTCCTCCTTGGGATTCCTATGCTCTGTCCAATGGTTGGCTTGGAGCATCTGCATCTGTATTTGTCAGGCTCTGACTGAGCCTGTCAGGGGACAGCTATACCCTGCTTTCAGCATGCAGTTCTCGGCATCAACAATAGTGCCTGTATATGGGATGGATCTCCAGGTGCCGCAGTCTCTTGATGACCTTTCTTTCAGTCTCTGCTCTACTCATAGTCACTGTGTTTCCTTTAGACAGGAGCAATTCTGGGTTAATATTTTTGAGTTGAGTGGTTCACCCCATACCTCAAAAACATGCTTGGCAGAAGATATAACTGCCACGAGATGACATTTTAAAGACTTTTAATTTAAAAATACTAAGTAAAAAGGAGGAAATATATGATAAATCTCATAATAAATAGACTGAATGTTTAATGGTGTATGTTATTTTATTTTTAATTATGTGAATGTGTGTCTGTGTGGAGGTATATACATTTAGAGGCAGGTCAGTGTGGAGTCCTGAAGACATCTGTTCCCTTTGAGCTGAAGATACAGATGGATCTGAACTACGAGATGTGGATTTGGGGAACAAAGCAAGGATTCTCATAACTGCTGAATCATATTTCCAGCCTCACCGAATTCTTGGCAAGATGGTAGTGGTGATAGAGAAAATGCAGTTTGGTCATAGAGAGGTGGAAAGAAAGAACAGACAGAGAAGTTTTACAACGTAGCTGAATGGGCTGTTTAAGGGTCATTTGGAGCAGTTGTGGATGCTGAAGATTCTGCTCTGGAATGGGACAAGAAAACCGGAGCTGGAATGTCCAAAATTAACATTCTGAAACAACATTCAGCTTGGATCAAAGTTCAACTTGACGATATGCCAACTGACCAGGCAGCTGCCCATGAATACTGTCATTTAGAGGCTGGAAGGATGAAACATGGAAGAGCCAAGTGCCTTGGGTTTGCAAAACCTTAGGTCAAACAGGGTAATAGGCAAGAAACATTTAGCTTACCAGTTCACTGCATGCCATGACCTGATAGAAGGGGGAAATACCATACATAACAGAAAAGACAATAGTCAACCTTTACAGAGAACGCATTCTCAGATACCAGCCATAACCAAGTTTGTGGTGAACTAACTTATGATTTTAAAAATGCGACTAATGAAGCTATGAAGTGGAGTCCGAGGTTAAGAACACTTTTTGTCTTTGCAGAAGACTGTAGTTTAGGTTCTAGCATTTGCCTGGGGTGGATCAAAACATCCTTTGTATCCATTTAGAGAACCCTCTGTAGAAATCTGCAGGCACCTGGTGCACATAACAAAACAGGCACAGAGGGACAAAAATAAAAAGCAAATGTTTATAATGAAATGAAAAGTAATTTGTTTTCTTCCAAAGCAACTCTGTCTGGCTCTGACTTTTATTCTAAGCAAGTTTATAAAATACTTAAATTATTTCTATTTAGAATTAAACATTTATGGGTTCTGTTTACAATTTCGACATATTAAAAAAAAATAAAAGCCTTAACAGATGTTATTTTCTTGGGAAAACGGAAGTCTGTAATGTTTTTTCATAAAATGGCTGATTTGTGAAGAGATTGTTTTTCTAGTGGTGCCAAGATTGAAGCTTTTACTTTGTTCTGTGTAGCTATTCTTCCTAGTCATACAATACATTCTTTTCCTCTTTAACAGATATGTTGAAATAAGACAGGTGTTACTGAAGCTACGTCCCCGAAGTTCTGCTATCTTCATGGAAAGAACTGAGACTCAAGTAGAGTCAGCAGTGGCCTGTGTATGCAGCAGCTGGCCTACGACAGGCGTTTTTATAAACACACATTTGATGCCAGCAAGGTTTGATGGAGGGTTTTTTCTACAGAAAAATATGTACATTGGGATTATTACATTTGTTTTGGTATTTATTTTTATAAATATTGATAAGCATTTCCCATTCCACCTTTGCTGTGAGAACAGCAAGCTCCTGGGTCTTCTGGTTCTTTGCGGATTCCTGGTTGACTTCAGGAATATCTTTTGAATTCCCCTGCCCAGGAAACAGTAGAACGTGAACTCATCTTTCTCATTTTTCTTTTTTCTTTTTCTTTTTTTTTTTTCAGAACAGCGCTTTTGTGTTACATAGTCTTCCCGGTTAATTTTGAGAAGAAAATCTAGCTTCTCCCTTAAGAAAATTGAAAGCCTGTTTTATCCCCAGATTAAAGGTTGTCTAGGATCTTGTTTTTTGCCATTCAATAGGTGAATGCACCCACCCGGAAGCAGAACGGGGATTTCAAACATCTGGGAGAGGACTCTGGAAATCTGTCTGGCGATACCTCAGAAAATTGGATATAGTACTACCTGAAGACCCAGCTATTCCACTTCTGGGCATATACCCCAGAGACACTTTAATACACAACAAAGATATATGCACCACAATGTTCATAGCGGCTCTATTTATAATAGCCAGAAGCTGGAAGGAACCCAGATGTCCTTCAGAAGACGAATGGATACAAAAATTGTGGTACATATGCACAATGGAATAATACTCTGCCACCAGAAACAATGACTTAACCAAATTCTTAAGAAAATGGCTGCATCTAGAGAATATCATCCTGAGTGAGATAACCCAGTCACAAAAGAACAGACATAATATGCAGTCACTGATAGTGGGATGCTAACCCCAGAGGCTTGCACTCCCCCAGAAACAACTCACAGACTGTATGAAGTCCAAGAAATAAAGAAAACAAAAAAATATACGTATATTTACTAACAAGAAGACTTTGACTGTTTCCATGTTGCGTTTTGTTTTGCATGTACTTTACGCTTATTGTAACTATTGGGTTTTCAATGCGTACTGTCGGGCCCTTGAAAAAAATCAAGTACTGACTAAAAAAAATATATTCACATGGTTTTATGTGAAAAATTATTTTAATGTCTGAAAAAACAGTACTGACAAAAAAGTATAATTTTAAGCAAAAAATGTTTAAAATCTGTACATTTCTCTTTGTTTTGTAAAATAAAGTCATTTAAAAAAAAAAAAAGAAAGTGTGTTGGTAGCAGTTTCCAAAGATGGAGAATAGAACCCTGAAAACCACTCTCTATGGTGGATACACAGCACTGGAAATGTGCTTTCTACTGCAAGCACAACCTCTCCAACCATAAAACGAGTATATTTCTGCTGTGCATATTTTGCGACCATAAAAGGAACTCAAACAACACAGAAAGAAAGCATAGTTTCAAAGTCACTGGATCTTCAATCACACCGTTAAAGGCTTGTGGACGTAATACTAGTGCCATCCTATTTTAATTGCTAGCTGGTGAAGATGTGAGACTACAAGGAATGGAATTAAAAACAAAATGAGTGTCAACACCATTTCCTAAACTCTCTTAGCAGTGTTCACCTTGTGGCAAATAACAGTCTTATCTTCCAGACAGCAAACAAGTCACCTATCTGGAGAATGTTTTGAGAGCAGAAACTTCTTTGGGTTTTGGCCTATGGGAAGAATTAAGCACCCTCTTTCTAGTTGGATTTTCTATTATCATAGACCATTAGTAATGCTAGAGAAGTCACTGAAACTGGCCTCCAGGAAGAAAGATGTTTCATGAGGAGCCAATCTTTTGATGAAGGAAACGCCAGAGAGATTTAGCCCTGAAAAGCCACGCCAAATGTGATTGTGCTCCAAGTTTCTTTCCTTGTCCCATAGGCTCCTAATTATAAAGTAAGCTTGTATGTTGGTGATTTAGTGCCTTTACAAATGATACGTTTATACAGCCTTCTATATAAGTGGGCACATAATTTCCAAGAATTAATATCTGCTCAGGTGTTTGAAACAGATTTAGTCGAGGTGCCGGATTTTCTCCAAACTAAAACACAGATATTGAACTTAAATGAGAAGTTGTTTTGTGTTGCTGTGTTACTGTCCATCTGTATCAAGATTTTCACTCACAAATTACTAAAGCAAGACTCTCGATAAAGCAGATGACAAGGCGCACATGATTGCCCTCAGCAGCAAAACTGATTCCCAGGGAGAGCTCTCTTCAGGGGCTTCAGAGAAAGCTCCTAAATGAAATCATGATTTTACAGTACTGACTTTAGAATAAAATTTTTCATTCATTTGCCTTTGTAAACTCTGGAAAGCTGCTTTGGCAATGGGGGCATTTGCTTTTCCTAGGCTATGGTGTGAAATAAATGGAGAATATTTACAGACCAAATTGGTGCCCTGAATTAAACACTCACTGCAGACATGACCTGCATCTGAATGCTCCAAAGTCAACATGATGTGAGCTTTCAGGGGAAGGTATAAAAGATGACCAGGAGTGGGCAGAAATTTCTTAAATCCTTGGTCTGATCCAAAACCAGTTACTTGACATTACTTGTTAACTCTTTTAGACCCTTTTTTTTTTTTTTTTTTTTTTTTTTTTACACCATTAGCTCATTTTTATCCATACATGAACATGTCTATCTCACTCATGGAGAAGATTCTTACAGTTACATAGATGACCATGTTCAGAAGAGAATGAAACACCAGCAACCTGGCTTCAGAGTCTGAGTCCTCATCCAAGTCATACTGCTCAGTGTGTATAGCATAATTCAAAGAAGAAATATTTGCTAAAGGCTTATTTTCATAATCATATATTATAATTTAAAAATTCAGTGATCATATTGGGCTTTGAACCCATGTTGCTGTGCATAGGCTAGGTAATCCCCTGAGCACTGTTCTCTGGGCAGGTTTTATAGACTCCTCTACTGCATGTTTTCCATGTTTAACCTCAAGATTAGTCTTTATATGGAGCTAATTGGTTTCATTGTTTTCAAAGGAGCAGGAGCCTATCTCCAGAGCACAGGTTCATCTATGAATAGGTATGATAGGAGCCTAGGATATTATCCTCTAGGTAATATCTGGCTTTTATCTCCTTCCATTAAAGGCTATACACATTTCTAATACCTATGGTTACAAAGGCAGTTTCATCTGTGAAATCTCTGCATTTCCACAAATTAGTGAGAGAAATCCTCATTCAACTGAAGTTCCTTCCCAGAGATAGATTTAATAGAGGGAGGAAGATTCTATGTTAATCCTTTCTTCTTCTTCTTTTTTTTTCTGTTCTGTATCTCAGGCTGAACGATTACCTCACTGCCTAACCAGCATCACAATTGGGACTACACATTGCTTTTACTGCCCCAAGAACTGAACCCAAATAGACTGGCTAATTTCCTAAAATTTTTGCACCAAGAGCTTTAGCCAACACACTCATTCTCTTTTGTTAGTGTTGAACCATTTAGTGTTCTCATTCAAGACAATGCGCACACAGAAGTCATTGTTTGGCAAGCAATAGCCTGGTACAAGCAGTAGGAGAGATAAAGCACCTGAAGAATATGGACTCCTTACACTCCACACATTAGTTCTTTATTGTTAAAACTAAACATAAGCTTCCATTGGAATTATTATTATCAGTTATTATTTTATTAATTTACAATCCAGCTGTTTCCTCTCCTCTCGGTCCCTCCTTCCCACAGTTCCTCATCCCATGTCTCCTTTCTCTTGCCTCTGAGAGAGGGTGCTCCTCCTTTCCCCATCACCAAGTCTCTTTCTTCTTGAGGGCCTCCAGTCTCTTGAAGATTTAGTGCATCTTCTCCCACTGAGGCCAAGCAGTCCTCTGCTGTATACGTATTCCAGGCCTTGGACAAGCTGATGTGTGCTGCCTGGTTGGTGGCTCATTGTCTGAGACATCACAGGGGTCCAGGTTAGTTGAGGTTTCTGGTATCCCTATGAGGTTGCCTTCCTTCTAGAGAGGTACTTTTATACTGTGACTAACATTTGCTAACAAGTTAATGTCAAGAAATCAAGTATCCACAATGTGATGGAAATTTATCCAGCAGATGAAGAAATCAAAAGCAAGGACAGTCTTCTGAGACCAAGAATTTTGTCTCCAAACTATCACATTAGCATTTTGAGTATCTAGGAGCTACCAGGTTACTTGACACTGCTGGTCTTCCATTGAAGTTGCTTTCTTCTGCTGCATTTTCCATTCTTCCCCTAATTCAACAACAGGGCTCCCCAACTTCAACCCAATGATTGCGCTAAGTTTTGTTAAAAAACAATCCACAAGGCCTGACATGATAGGCTCTACAAGCATTAATCTTTACCACTTCTTATCAGCTTCCAACTTGCTAGATATTGCTGAGATAATGTTTGTTTTTTCTTGTGTTCTTATGTCCTTCATGTGCCTTTGATAAAAATCTACCTTCTCCACAGTATCTGGAGCATGTTAATCACTTAGTGAATATTTGCTAAAGAAATGAATGACTATTTGGACAAGTGCTTCATGGGAGACTTTCAAGGTCCTTCTGAAGTGCAGCTCCACACTCATCTCTTCAACACTGTAAGATGGTCAAGACATGTTTTGAACATTCAAGGGATCATGAAAGAACTCCAGCTTTTAAAATAAAGCATCTACTAGACTTCTGTTCAATTATATACCATCCTTTCCTTTTCTGCATTTAAGGTTTAATTAGTACTTGTCTGCTGACCTCAGTAAAGCTATTTCCTTCCTTTCCTGCAAAATGGACTCTTTTTAATCCCTCAGGACTCAGCTCAAATCTTATACTGTTCTCCTTAAACAGTTATCTAGCTACCTAATTGATCACCACCTTCTCCTTTCTCTGAAGATAGTTATTGTTAACAACATCTTATTTTATTTTTTCCAGGAAATGTGCTCTATGTATAGGTTTTTCTGATTTGATAATACTATGATGCTGTTACGAAAATAAGTAGTTTTTATTTACTTCCCTATAGAGTATAAATCCTTTGTTGCCATGGCCTTTGGGTGATTCTTTGTATTCCTTGTGCCCTTCATGGGCCTGAAATTGATGTTTATTTTTTTCTATGGCTGCTCCTTAGCCAATGATTATTCAGTGATTGGTGGATGGGTTACTAGACATTTCCTCTTTTGTATGTCTTGCCTAGACTTCTCCAGCAATTCAATAAATGTTGATTTGTTGTCTAAGTGATTGATTAGTAGTGTAGAAAGAAAACTAAATGTTTTGACAAAACTGACAAAAAAAGATGTTCTTAAACACCCACAAGTCATACAGTTAAATAATGGCACATGACACAGTAAAAGGCTGGTCTTTATACCTTTTCTTAGGCACTGTTTACATCAGTCCTGGGCTTTCCTGTGTCAGTGTCATGACTCAACATAAAGATTCTTAACCAGCAGTATGTGACGGTTTATAACACCCATAAATGTATCTTAGCATCTCCAAAGACCCAGTTAAAGGCATAAAGAAGGCTGTGTAATTAATAAAGCAAAGTAGAATATTTTACTCCACCCAGGCTCACTGAACTGTAAACCTAAGGAAGAAATTCTTCCAACTGGAACATGATGTCAGTGCTTTGAGGGTTGTGAGCCCTAAGAGTGGTTGGACTACAGAGGTGCACACTTTTCACTTTTGAACTCGGATATCTAAAGCAAAGCTTATAAAGCAATGCCCATAGGGCCACAGCAACAGAAGAAAGACCACATGTATAAATACTGTTGGGGGAAGGGTCTGACAGGTCTCAGTGTCTTCCTATTCGCCTTCACCCAGGAGGCAGCACAATGTCTACCCACATCTTAAATGTCCGATGCCTGGGGAATGAAGAGTGAAGCTAAGCTTTTCCAAGGTGTAAGTGTAACAAAAATGGTGGTTGTGAGTTGGAGATGTACAGGAAGAAGAGAGCCAAAGCAACAATTCCATGCACACATTTATTTTGCTTGTAACATATCTCAGGCTTCCCTGCATCCCACTGCACCCATGATCCTTTGCTGAGAAAGAACTCTGTCTTTGTTGCTAAGGTCCATAAAGACAAAATCCTCTTAAGTCCAGACTTCATTTTGTAGAATCACTGTAAAAGTAAAATAGTGTTATCGGGTCACCTGCTCCCGGACCTTGTAGAAAAGAAAAGTCAGTCTGGAGGTGTTGCTGGGGTCTTGCTCTCTTCAGCTCTGTAATGTTTAGGGTGTGAGTTTGCTCACTTGTGTGTGATTCTGGTGAGAAGGAGTAAATAGACCTGAACAGCATTGTGACTGCAATCTTGGCTTGCTGAGGGCTGTCAGTGGGAGTCACAGGGGGAGTGGCCTTTGCCACATCTGTAGTACTCACTCAGAACTGAAATATTTCACATATCTATAATCCCAGGATTTCAGGAAATCCAACCCTCAAACACTGCAGACCAGGATGGGGAGGCTTAGACTATCTCTACAAAAAGCACTGTCTCCAGCCTCTGAATCAGTCTTTCTGTTACACCGCAGACACTGACATATGAAACCCATTGATAGTGTCTTGATCTTGCTTTAACATAACTGTATATGACTGTGTTGTGATCTACGTTCTTGTACCTAAAAAAAAAGTAAAGAAAAAGAAACAACAGTATATTTGATATAATACTTATATAACAGTTTTCCTACATAAGATGAAGTTTGATGAATGTGTAGAAGTTTAAATGTTGTCACCTAATTTAAAAACAAAGCACGACATAACAAAAGCATCTGTTCTACATATCTACAAACAAAGCTTATGAACTATTATAACTTTGTAAAACTTTAAAAATTGGGTGATAATAATGATGACTAACGTGTGTGTGTGAATGTGCATGTGTGTTTGTGTAATATGTGTGTGTGTGTGTGTGGTTGGAGCACTGGTTCTTTACTTTCCCCTTTACCTAGCTTCCAGAAATTCAACAAATTGACAGGCTAAGAGCTGTAAGTACCTTTGTCTTCTCAGCTGGTCTCTCAGGCCCCAGTATTAAAGTTCAGCACAGTTTTGAGAACGAGAATGCATATTACCATGGAGTTTCACCAGTAACTCTGTGTATTTACATTTATCCTCCTTATGATTAGCACAGCTATGGAACCTAGATTCAGAATGAGAAGCCCTGGGAGTTGTCTTTGGCTTTGCTTCTTCCTACTTGCATGGGTATGGACAGGTACCTGGTCCACAATTTTTATATTTTCAGAATGGAAACAGCAACTCCTTTCCTTGGCTGGCTCAATAGAAAAACACATAACACACCAGAAAATAACAGAAAGTAGTGTTTATTTGAAAATTATACTGAAAGTAAGTTGAAAGAATTCTTTTCTACACATTGTCTTCGTACCTGCTCTATCTAAGGCTAACCACTGAGTTATGTTTCCTATGCATTCCACAGGTGCAGAAATGGAAGCTCAGCGAGGGTAGGGGCATTGCTTTAATTCCTAAACCTGTCATCAAAGGGAAGAACCGGGATATAAACTTTAAACCTAATAGCCTCACTAGTAAAAATTCAAGCTAATTTATGTGCATATTTTCCTCTTGCCAACTTTATTCTACTTCTCTTTCTTATTCCTTTCCTGTCTTAGTCTACATTTGGCAATGACTGCTGTCATACATTGTCCTGATTCACCAGAGTGAAGTTAAGTTTTAAGAAACAAAGTTAGTGATTATAAAATGACAATGGCCATAGTGCAGTCCATTGTAACTATGTTAGAGGGGCTCTGGATGCTTTTTGGAACTAAGACAAAATTATTGTAATATGAGCAAAGAGACATCATAGGTCAGAAGAAGCAGATAAATACAAGCAACATTCGTAGGAGAAAGTAAATTAATGCTAGGAGAAAGGTCATGGTCATTACACCAATGTCGACTAACACTTGGACTGGCCTTTTGTTAAACCACCAGAATAACCCTGTATGTTGTTACTCAGTGCAAAAAGGGGGTGTGTGGAATGAGCAGTAAAAACTTGGAAAAGGACAGGCAGTTAGACTTGGGAAAAAGTCAAAATAAGTTTAGCTACTTCCTCCCCCTCCTTCAGATTTCCTCTCAAGAATTTAATTCCTTTCAGCTTCAGAAAGCTAGAGAATATTTCCTGTCAAAGCATGTAATTAGATGGGTAGAGGAAGAATGGAGGGGGGAGATCTACTTTTTCACAGATCGTGATTTCAAGTCCCCACCTGATAAGAGCCTAGAGGCCTGAGCATAAAAATTCAAGTCAGAATCTAGGAAGGCAAACATAAAACATAAAACAACCCACAGCATCCAGAGATGGAATTATAAAATCTCCAAAAACTTTCTCCACTGCCTCACTCAATAAGCAGCTCTTACTCTATTTGCACTTTCTCCTCCTCCTCTTCCTCTTCCTCCTCCTCCTCCTCCTCCTCCTCCTCCTCCACCTCCTCCTCCTCCTTCTCCTTCTTCTTCCTATTTACTGACACTTAAAAAGAGCCACAGAATGTCCTGATTACTTAAGTGACCCGTCTATAAAACTTCTTTTATTTAACCTACAAATTAAATTATATTCTAACCAGCTTCTAGTTTCTATGTGTTTTATTTAACAGCAACAAAGGATAGGCAGTAAGAAAGTTTTTGAAGCCATGGGTAATGAAAGTAATAAACAGCATATTTTCCAGATTAAATTCTGGCTTTTTCCCAGAACACCAAGAAATGCATTTAAAATGCACAGCAAACTGCACAGCACTTGAACTTCAGAGCCCAGGAGTAGTTCTATGGGAAGCCTACTCAGTCTTTGCAGACCACATTTAAAATGGCTAGAGGATAAATGTCACTCCATTTTCTAGACCCACACATCTCCAAAGCAAGAAAAAAAAATGTCATTTCAGAAGGATAATAAATACCACTTACAAACAAGGCTGGAAAGGGTGGAGACTGGAATGGGTTTTGGGGGTGGGGGGTAGAGAAGAAACTCTTCACTTCTAATCTTTTAGAGGAAAAAAAAAGGCAAATTTCAAATCAAGTTTCTCCACTAGACTACAAAAGCAGTTTGGAATGTTGGGCGGATGCGAAAGGAATAAAGCAAACGTGGAGGGGGAGAAGGCAAGGGGGCCGATAAAGTTTCTGGCTAGAGTACAAGAGACGTATCATTACCATATGATCTAATGTGGGTGTCAGCGGGATGTGTTCGCTCAGTACAACCTTAGTTTTTAACTGTGCTATGGAGTAGAAGCAGGAGGTTTTCAACCTAGTGACAGTCACTGAGCAGCACCACCCCCTCCTCCTTCCCACACCTGCAAACTCTTTTTGCTTGGGCTGCATACTTAGTGTTAATTACATCGCAGCTTTGAGGGCTCCGGTGGCAAATACCCGGATTAAAAAGGTATGGCTTTCGATAATTGTCCTGAACTCTGCTACAGACTAATAAAGCCTCTTTCAAGTGGAGGGCAGAAGAAAATATCTGGTGAGCAAAAGGAATGAACGAGAAAGAAGTTGTGCTAAACTTTTTAGGATCTTTATGCAACATTAGAGACGAATTGCTTGAAAACAGAAGTAGTCGGTAAAGAAAAAAGCAAACTGGTTGGATGCATTGCTTCTGGGCTCTCTCTTCTGTTCTTGCAAATATGCTTATTAAAAATCTGTAACCTAACACCATGACTGTCTATATTGATATTTTCGCATTTGTACTGATGAAATGTTTTGCTCTCTCTAAGCTGTTAGCAGAAAAGCATTTGTAACTAGTATGTTACTTGTGCCTAGATTAGGTACTTAAGGGTTTCTTCTCCTGCTGATGTTTGCATACTTCACAAATCTTTAAAACCTTAGCAAGTCAAGTCTCTGGCTATAGAAATATAATGTCTACTTGTGAAGCATAAGAAATGAATTGGAATTATTGCCAGAAAGGTGAAAAGAAACACTGGAAATATTTATTATGTTAAAGATCTGAGATAATACAGCTGCATAGCTCTTTGACTATAAATGTTCCTGTCAACATTTTCCGTGTAAATTAATCTTTCTTATGAGGTGCATTCACAACATTCACTGTGAGCTGAGGATGGGGATTGATTCTTATTTTAACTTAAATCAGAGTAAGCAGAGAACTACTGGTTAAGTGTGCTCCACTATCTCTGTGCCTGTGGCTTTTTCTTCCTGTAGCTGTTTATTTTAGCAGACCTCTCCAAAATAAACATGCTTTCTTTTGTTTGCTTGTCTGTTTGTTTGTTTTTTTTTTTTTTTTGTAGCTCCTGTTTATGGACAAATGCATTTTCATTGCTTATATTTTAACTATTTCTATTGTTACAGAAGTTTTGAATTCACCTTGTAATGATAGATTTAATTTTGTTCTGTATTACAGATTCTCTTGATACTTACGAGTTAAGTTTTAACTCTGAAACACCTAACAATGGTCTAAGCATGTTTATACAAATGTCAACCTGGGTGAAACAGCTAACTAAATAAAAGAAGGTTGTTTCAAGGCCAGATAGATTGTTTTTAGTGAGACAGTTCTGAACCAAAACAACTATTCTGAATGGAAGAGTGGCTTTTAAAATATTTGAGAGACACAATTTCCACAAGCTATAAAAAGGATTTCTTCAGTTACAACCACTTTCTTTGTAAATGCTTTTGTACTGTTCTAGTTGTTATTTATCTCAAAAAAAAAAAAAAAAAAAAAAAACACTGAAGAAATCTTGAGGACCATTGGCTCTTAAGATTTCTCTTATGTTAATTGCTCTAAACATGCTGGGTCTTTGAGTATTATAAAAATATTTTAAAAGGAATTTCATGGGAGAATTTGAACAAAATTTACAAACCTGCTTTTTAGGATAGCTGAGTTCACAAACGTGCATGCACATATGCACACATGCACACACATTGTACATTCATGCACACATATACATACACACATATGAGAGAGAAAGAGTGAGTGAGTAAGTGAGAGAAAGAGGGGGGTGGAGGGAGAGAGAGAAGGCAAGAATAGTTACTGCAGAGGTATGAAGTCTGGCTGTATCAGTTTTTAATCTAAAGGAAGATTGAGCAGAGAATTTATGCTATTTCAGCAAGGTAAATAAATATAAATAATGATGGTGTTCCTTGGGGTATGTGCCCTGGACATTTCCTTCTTAGGGTTGATAGGGAAGCCACCAGGCACATCTGCTCTGGGGAGTGGATTACAAAGAGACATCTGCAGAAACGCTCCTTATTCTTGTGTTTCATATTTTTCTTCTCCGAAAGTTACAAGACATTAAATATGCAAAGCCAGCAAACTTGTGGTAAACCATAAACATTGTATTTTAATGTGAAACACATAGAAGGCTTTTTCTTTACTACAATCCAAATAAGCAACCCTAAACACTAAGCGCCCTTTAAAAGAAACACAGTAACTGAGCGGGATAGGGTTGCTAGAGGACAGTTGTCCTTGAACTTGGGAAAGTTATGTGAATCACAACCTTTATGATATTTTTTTAATTGAAAAATCATAAGTCTGTACAAAGTTTCTGTTTTAGGAATACTCAGTATTAAATGTAAATTAAGGTGATGATATTTTTTTTTAATTGCATAACGTTGGTTTGTTTCCTAGTGAATCTGGAAAAACATCAAGGATATATATTCTGTTGTGTGTTCAAAGATGTTGTTTTCTTTTCTTTATTTACTTACTACTAGAGAAAAATAGTAGCTAGTAAATCCAAAATAGCATGTCATTGTTTTTGCAGGTCTTCTTGAGATCATGGGTCTGTAAGTAATGCCTGCAATGTTTGAGGACTACTTATAGGAGCTGTAGAGGGATCTTAAGCAACGTCGATTCAAAAATCGGTTGCTTGGTCTCTCTTTAGACTGTTCGTTGTGAGTTATTTAATTCGTATCAAAACAACTAAATATTTGCTGTAAATGTACAATTTTGGGCTTTAGGACACCAGAATTATTTGATTTCTCGGAAAAACAGAATGCACTGTGTTATTAATAACCTGAGGGCAGCTGAGTCACTTTTGTTCAAAATATTATGCAAGGCATGGTTGCAGAAGAAGGAATAATAAGGCACGCCCTGAGGGAGAACATCCACTAACACTGGGGCAGAGTAAACACACAAAAGAACACATTATAGCATGTGATAAGTTCATTAAAAGAGGTCAGAATATCGTGCTTCAGATCACAGAAAAGGCGACGAGCAACATCCTGCTCGGAGGAGTGAGGAAATACAGGGGAGAAACCAAGAATCTCACATAACCTTTAAACTTTTTCTGAAGGTAGGTAATCAAAGTGTCGGGGTTGAAGTGATAGAGAAAACGCAGAGAACAGTAGCTTCAATTGGTATCAAGTAATGACTGGCATCAGATCCAAGTGAGGAAACATGGTTATCATCAACGGGTCATAAGATGTCAACAAATGGTGTCAGTAGACTTGACCAAGGTGAATCTTAAAGGTTAGACAATGACTTGGGCATCAACATCAAAGATGATCTGGAAAAATAGAAATGTTAAGAGCAGAAACAAGTTGGGAACTTTTACAACTGTCTATGGGATAGTGGGGGAGAGCAGAGGAAACACAGGAGGATCTGGAGATGAACAGGCCTTGAGGCAGTGTCTCTGGTAGAAGCTGGAGATTTCTTAGTACATAGGCACAGTTTTGTGTGACTGTCATATGGCAGCACTGATTCAGCATGGGAAATACAACCAGGGTTTCTTATTCAAAGACACATGGCCAGGAATATGGCATATCATCTTAATCCAGAGCCCAAGATGAAATATGCTATTTAGCACTGTTCGAATTGCTACTTACAAGAAAATAGTTTACTTATGTCTGTTATCACTTTTACTGCCTTTCGAAGACATTTTATGAATGACTTACTTCTTCATAACAAATGTTATTTTCTATACATTTTCTCTGTCCTCATTCTTCTACGAGATATGACGTAACAAATCGAATATAAATTAAGTGGCATCCTTGCTCAGAAACCCTTTGCTTTGTTTCCTTGGTTCCCAGGTGGTGAAAATACAAGAGACAATCATGAAGACAACTCTCATCTTATTCTTTCTGGCCCAAGTCTCTTGGGCTGGACCATTTGAACAGAGAGGATTATTTGACTTTATGCTAGAAGATGAGGCTTCTGGCATCATCCCTTATGACTCCGACAATCCCCCGATATCTACGTGCCCCTACCGGTGCCAATGCCATCTTCGAGTTGTGCAGTGTTCTGATCTGGGTAAGTGAGTCTGGCCCAACTTAAGCCTCTTCTTCGTGGAACTGAATTCTCTTGAGTGTGTGGCCCTTTCAGGTTTCTTTTCTACAATTCCTAAGGTGAGAGAAGCACCCCTTAAAGAGGAGTAGAAGAAACAGTCAAGGAGAAAAATGATTAACTTTGGGGCTAGAACACTTCAGGCTTTCTGCACTGCCCCACCTTCAACCCCTTTTAATCATCTCTACAAAGGTTTGCAGTGAATCACTTGAAAAAAAAATGACTTGAATAGACCCCCTTCCTGTAAATAAAATGTCTAACAATGCGCCATCTATATCATGTTTCTAGAGAAATTTTTCTTCTTTCTCATTTTCAGTTTCTTTTCTTTTTAAAAACTATTGATTTGTTTTCATAAAATGTAAGGTACTATGAAAACTTGGAAAGTCCCTTTACTATTTACAGGGTCCAGGCAGCAGAGAACAAACATTACAAACTTGCAAAATACAGTTATCAGAAGCAAAATGAGCTGGATTGTGCAACAGAAATTTATCTTTAAGATACACATGTAATCCCTCAATCCCTGGTCTGGGCTCCCACTTCTCTTTGACAACTGATCATGGTCTTTTGAACTTTCCAAAAGTAGTATTTATAACCAAAGCATAATGTAAATATCTGGTATAGTCTCAGATTCTGCAGCTTCAGCCTGATACACTAAAGACAGCTGGATTATCCCTTTGAAAGTAAAAAATTTGGCCTGGAATTCCAAGAGCCACATCTAGAAGCCAAATCTTCAGAAAGTCTGGCAGTCCAGCAGCTGAACCAAAGGTTAATGCACTTGGTTTCTATGACTGCTGCTTTGCCTCCTTCTCTTGTATATTTTCTTATAGTAAAGGAAAACTAGTATTTTGCTGTATGTCTTGCTTATAGAAGAAATACCACATGATGAGAAGATGTTCCTTGGAGAAGCCCCAATTTGCTAGTCATATTTTGCAGAGAAATGGTTAGCAATGTTAACCAGAGGAGTACACTATCCAAAGGAGCACAGACAAACATAGAACTAAACTGTTCAACATCAACAATCAAGAAACATTTATCTCAGTCTTCAAGGTTTACACTTTAAAACGTCACTGAGAATAGACATAGATGCCTTTAGGAGGCCACAGGCAGTTTCTCTGATCACTAATTGATCCGGTAAGTTCATTCTGCCCTGTGATGGATTGATGGCTTTCTATTAGTGGGAATATACATTATTATTGATTAACTTAAAGTGATCCTTGTCAGAGATTTTAATGAAATAAAAGAGATACAACATTCAAACTTTTGTCAATATTGACTATATAGTAGTTAAAATAGGTAAAGATTTTCCGTTTAAATTCCAGAGTGTGCTTTCCTCTAAGGCAGTGGTCCTCAACCTTCATGTTTTGGTGACCTCCAAACATAAAATTATTTCTTGTTGCCAATTTCTAACTCTAATTTTGCTACTCTTTTGAATTGTAATGTAAATACTTTTGGAGATAGAAGTTTGACAAAGGGGTCAGAACCCACAGGTTGAGGGCCACTGTTCTAAGGGTTTCAAACAGCATTGATCCTCAGACAGTACTTTCAAATGGAATAAATGAAGACTGAGGGGCTAAAGCTCTGTCATTTGTCTAAGAAGAAATGTGGAAGCTTCTGGAAGATGCATGGGATGCTTGGCTCTAGCTATCTTTAGCATAGCATCATTACCTGCTTATCTAGCTCATAGAGGACTGAGAATGTAAACATGAAATTAATGTAGATCATAACTAGCAAAATACTTCTGCATAGTTTTATAAAAATTTAGTTTGGGATTTAAACCAGAATTCAGTGTGAGACCCATAGTTTCTCTTCTATCTTTATCAGATAAAGAATTCTTTTTGAAAAACTAAGCAGCAAATGTAGTCTTGATCAAATTAAGACGTCTAGTTGTTACTAAAATAAAAGGACAATTCATTCCTTTAATATTTGGTATTAACAAATATGAGATTGTTGTATCCATTGGATATATTATTTGTAACATATAATATTCTGATACACATATACATTGAGTTACGTTTACATCTGTTAAACATACTTTATTATCTCAAATATTTAGCAGTTATCTACAAAAATGATCTTTCCAAAGCCCTTCCTCTAGCATTCTGAAACATTTGGTATACGCTACTTATCTAGAGTTGTCTGATTATGTAATATACCAAAAACCATCATTCTCTAACTGAATTTAGTAACCTTGGGTTATCAGATTTTTCCTCATTAACCCTTTCCACCTACCCTTGGACAGCACCATTCTATGCTCAACTTGTGTGTACTCCACAGAGCAGCGAGATCATACATTGCCTGTCTTTTTATTTCTTGCTTGATCAACTTATCATAGCACTCTCATGTTGCAAAAGACAGGATTTAACAGTTTTAGTGAACAGTAGTCACTTGTACATACATACCACAATTTCTCTAACCATTTGTCACTTAACACATACTAGATCATAGTACTGTATCAAATTTCAGAGCTTTCGTCTAGAAAATGGAACAATATAGGTGAGAGATGTACATTGGGAGAACATATTTTTAACTATACAACTATGAACATTTCCTTTTTTCAGAACATGTGAGGAACTCAAAAATCCACTAGCAAAACAATAAACAAAATCTAGAAATAAATATATGGAGAGAGAGACACAGAGTAAGGGGGGGCAGAGAGAGAGAGAGAGAGAGAGAGAGAGAGAGAGAGAGAGAGAGAGAGAGAGAGAGAGAGAAAGGCTGTGCCTAAAAAGGCAATCTCAGGTACTCCTGATAGCCCCAGCTTAGAGGCCATAGCAGCACAGAAGAGTAAGTCTTGGGGGATCCAGTCCAGACAAGACTTTAATGAACCTTGGCCCTATTAATATTTGGTTATGAATGCATAAGAGACCCTAATTGAAAATAAACCTTCTGATCCCTAGCCAGACTCCTTGTTTTATGTCATAAAATAAATGAAAATGTTTAAACGCTCCCTTCTTTAACAGGCATTCGTCAATGGTAGCAGTTACATTTTCAAAATAAGCAATAGACCTAAATACACATTTCTAAGAACTGGCCCTTTAAAGCATGAAATATAATACACTAAAGATCACTCATCATTAAGAAAATGCTTCTTGAAACTTTATCACTGGACAGCCATAAAAATGACTTTGTCAGGAGTACTAATACTAGTAGCCAATTATTAGAAGGATGTCACAAAAGGGGGTTCTTGAACTATGTGGGAAAGAACTAAAATAATGGCATGGAGGGTCCCCAGAGTATTAAAAGTAACACATTTACATCCAGATGTTCTACTCCTGGGTACTTGTCAGAGAAGTATCTTCATACACTTGTGTGCAGGAACACTATTCACAGCCAAGAACTGCAAACAGAAAATACGGAGATGAATGTAGCCTATTCCTTTCTAAATGTTGAATGTTGTCTAATCTTGATCTTGATTAGATGTTCTGTTCTGTGTGCTTGGTATCTTGGAGAAAGATAATTTTTCTTGCTTATAGAGCCTGGCTCAGTTATTAGTGTTGAGGCTAGGGATCACCAAGGAGTAAGATTTGGTATTATGTTTATCTCACAGGTAAAATAAATGAGTCCTGAAAAGTCAAATATACACAATCATTGTCTTATTAGTTTTTTCTAATTAAGCACATAATGACTGATATTTGAAAGGTATCTCAATGTCTTAATAACAATGTAAAAGTGGAAAGAGCTTTGTCTATATGGATAAATAACCTTGAAATCAATCCTACTTTGCCTTTTCCTATATGGAACTTGATATTTCCAGAAGCTTCTTTTCTCATTTAATGAATGGATATGCATTTTATATTGCTAGACAAGAACTAAATATATACATAAACACTTTATAACCATAACTTTTATATTCCAGACACTATTTCATAGCTAAGCATCTAAACCCCAAGGCAATTAATGTCATGTGTTCTTTCTTAAAAAATGATTGTCTTATATGCACATGGCTCATGAAGCTATACAAAGCCAGGTGCAGAGGCAAAATCGACATTCTCAGCTACTTAGGAGATTTATGATGAGGGTTCCAAGTTCATGTTCAAGGCTTGTTTGGGTGAGAGCGGCGGGGGGGGGGGGAGGGAGAGAGAGAGAGAGAGAGAGAGAGAGAGAGAGAGAGAGAGAGAGAGAGAGAGAGAGAGAGACAGAGAGACAGAGAGACAGAGACAGAGACAGAGAGACAGAGAGACAGAGAGAGAGAGACAGAGAGAGAAAGAGAGAGACAGAAGAGACAGAGAGAGACAGAGAGAGACAAAGAGAGAAAGATAGAAACACAGAGACAGAGAGAGACTGACAGAATCAGAGACACATAGAAACTGAGAAAGACTGAGGAAGAGAAAGAGAAAGACAGGGAAATGAAGAGGAGACAGATAAAAAAAAAGAGACAGAATTCAAAAGTCACCCTAGGAAAATAAGGAGATATTATCAAAATAAAAAATAAAGACACGCTGCTGTCATAACTTATCCCCTCCTTTTATAAACACTGAGGATTAATTTTAGTTTAAACTGACAGAGAGCAGCCATCAAAATGATTTTTAGCCTTAAGGTATTTCCAGCCCAGTGTTTGAAACTGAGAAAAGAGAGTATCAAGTGTTTGAACTTGGCGTTCAATCCTTTCTAATTCATAGATGGATTAATTTTAAGCCAAGTCACTCAGAGGCTAAAAGGAGTCTTATCATATCTCATATTTTATTGATTTATCAAAAACTGGAATCTCTGTCTCAATTAAATAAAATCGATTAGGAGCAAATTTGGGCAAAATCATTTGTTTTCCAGGATCTGTTAATTGAATGAAGACTTTCTATCCACACATGGACCTTTGTAGACAAACTCTTGGAAAGTCCTGAACTTCATGGAATAAAGATGCACACAGCACTAGACATTACTCAGAAGAAGAACCAACTCAAGGAAAGATGTTTATATATAAAAAAAATCTGTGCTTCACATACCTAAAAAATAGATTTTAGTTTCCAGGATAAGTATTATTAATAACTGTAATGTAGAGAAGAGAAAAATGGAGATATGTAGACTATAATCATCAAAAAGCAGGTTAACTTTTTCATAATGATACAAATTATAATAGGAATTGAGACCAGCTCTACTTGTGATAGACAATTAATTTGTAATACAATTTACTGAGTTTTCATAAAGGGTATCTTCTGAAAGGTATCATTTAAATATGCTTTAAGAAACAGTGATACTTTGTGGCCATAATATAAAAGATAAAAATTATTATTAAAATAATAAGAGAGAAATTATATAAATATTTCAACATGCACATGGTAGTTTACCACCATCTGTAATTCTAGGTCCAAGAGATATCCAACACTCAGTAGATGAACTTTCATCACCTTTAGGCACACATGTAGTACAAAAATATACCTGTAGGCAAAAATTCACATACATACAAATAAAATCATTATTAATTTTTAATAAGATGAATTTTTTAATTGAGTGAAGAACTTCAACTACATCATTGAACTACATTGATTACTATATGCACTCTCTCAAATAGCTTTCAGGTAAATTCCTATTTATCTCATAATACATAATGAAATAAATAATTTCATACATTGATTACTATATGCACCCTCTCTCAAATAGCTTTCAGGTAAATTCCTATTTATTTCATAAAACATAATGAAATAAATAATAAAATATGTATTATGAGTAAACTCTAAAAATAATAGCTTAATGTGTATATGACCAATGATTCTGTGAACATTGAAGTACATATTCCATACTTAATTAATTAATGTATATTATAAGCCATGTCATACCTACATTGCTCAGTTCCAGGAAAGGGTAGTATCACTAGTGACTGAATTTAGAGTCTTGCATGTTTGCACTCTTGCAAGGATCTGTGAACTGGGAGCACTCTCCAGTTTTATGAATCTCCTCAGTCATCTTTAAATTGTACTTACACAAATTTCCCTTTGTGTTCCTTCCAAGTCATTTCTTGACACTGTTGAGGTTCCAACTTTATTATTATCTTTATTATTATCTGTATTATTATCTTGACTCATTTCAAGTGAAAGTGTAGATCTACTAATCAAATTCAAAATTAATTTGTGTGTAACCTTGTCAATATCTCTCCATGAATGTTCATCTATTTCTTCATCTAGAAGCATATACTTTATCCTTTTGCAAGATGAATGCATATCATGTAAAAAAGTTATTAACTCAGACCCAAGGGTCATGTAAAACACAGAGAACAAGCTTTCCCCAGTCACACATGTTACTAAAGATGCAAATATATCACAGTAAAAGAAGAGAGAACAATTCACAGGTGAACAAAGAATATGGAATAAATAATGGGCGAATTCATTTGTTAACTGAAAACTTAGGACTAAAATGAAGACAGTTTTGTCATAATTCATTAGAGGAAAAAGAAAATGGTAATAAAAATAGGATACAAGAAAAAAAAGGATACAGAGAGATTTTATAACAAAAAAAATCAAAAGCATGGTCATGAACTATTCAGTGTAGGATTACAAGGTAGCCTGATTTATAAAATTTATTCTATTTTTCTTTATTTACTTTACATCCCACGCACTGACTCTTCCCTCTCTCCCCCTTCTACAATACTTCCCTCATGCCCACTCTTCTTTTTCTCTGAGCTGGTGGGAATCACTCTTTTCATCCCCTCATTCAAGTCGAGGCACTTCCTCTCCCACTGAGGGCAAACAAGACATTCCAGCTAGAAGAACATATCTTATATGTAGGCAAGAGCTTTTGGGATAGCCCCACTCCAGTTGTTCTGCACCCAGATGAAGACAAAGCTGCACATCTGCTTTGTAAGTATAGGTCCAGTCCATGCATATTCTTTAGTTGGGAGTTCAGAATCTGAGAGCCACAATAGTCAAGGCTAGTTGATTTTGTTGGACTTCCTGTGGAGTTCCTATCCCCCTGGGGTCTGCAATCCTTCCTCCTATTCTTCCATAAGAACCCCCAAGCTCCATCCACTGTTAGACTATGGGAGTCTGCATCTGTCTTAGCTGCTGCATGGAATCTCTCAGAGGACACCTTGCTTCTGTCTGCATGCATAATGGAGGAGACTGGTTGCTTGCCCAATGCGATGGGTCTCAAATTTTACTGGTTACTGGCTGATTATTCTGTCAGTCTCTGCATTTCTTGTAGACAATGTCAAATGTGGGGGTTGAAAGTTTGGCAGCTTGATGTTTTAAAAAATAATGTTCCAGAAAAAAACCTGAGCAGAAAGCATCCAGAAAACTTTCATAATGGAAAACAAAATAAACCAAGAACATAAACCACTCCTCTATTTATTCTGAATTTGCAAGTGCTCAATCAAAGACTCTACAGAAATGAGAGTCCATGTCCTAAGCCAGTGGTCTCTAAGATGTGTAGGCTTAAGTTATCACTTTTTCATGTGGAGTGGATGAGTATTTGCAGAGGAAGAACCTTGAGTGATCTCTAGAGGGTAATAGAGTTAGAGAAATTGCTGGATGTAGTTTTTCACAAAACACCCATGTCATGAACCAAAATGAACCTCTAGGAATGAGCATGAGTTTTATGATGAAGGGATGCTCACATGTATAAATACCTAAAATTTCTGAAGTGAGAACTCACACCATCTTGGTTATTGGTCTACTTTAGCTAGGATCTATTATGGAAATTTTACTCCTCTGATCTTCTTTAGTCAGGTAAAAAATAAAGAAATAGGATTGACTTAGAGTACAAATTACCTCTCTTTGTTTTTGGGACACTTTTCTTTCTGTTTTAGACAAGGACTTACAATGTAGCACTGGCTGAAAACAAATATGTCACTAATCATGGTTAAGATAAAGCTTAACAAAATAACAAATCTTCCAGAAGCTATCAAGTCAATATCAAAGGGCTTAAAAGGGCTTACATATAAAAGCAATAAAAGCAAATAAATAAAGAAGGAGAGAGAGAGAGAGAGAGAGAGAGAGAGAGAATATGTGTGAGGTGTGTGTGTGTATGTGTGTATGTGTGTGTGTATATGTGTGAGTGAGAGAAAAAGAGAGAGGCAGAGACAGAGACACAGAGACACAGAGAGATTTTACATCAAAAGTATTCAGATTAACTTATATACTATTTTTTTATTTTAATGTAGTCTGCTAAACAACCTCATCATAGAGTACACAGGAAACAATAGACTAGCTGACATTTAAGGCTCTTCCATTTTGTGATGTTCTAAGAACTCATACTATGGGTAATTTAACAATTATACTTTACCTAGATCTTTGAATATGCTTTTACAGTGACACATTTTAGATATAAAGTGCATAGAATTTTGGGGTGTGAATCTGGTATGAGAACAATTTTTTGGGGTGCATATAGATACACTTGACACATGAACTATCATGTTGAAAACCTGGAGGTTTATCTTTAAAACTTGTTCATTATTCCTAACAGAAATTTTGGCTATATCATTAGACCCTTTCTAAAAGTCACAGGGTAAAGAAAGTTACCACACTGCCTTATATTTCTGCTTCAACCAAGAGCTTTTGTGAAGGCTCAGTGACTCAGTGCAGGGGGAACACCAGGGTGGGGATGAAGATGGGTGTCAGTGAATGGGTGGGGGAGCACCCTCACAGAAGCAGGGCAGGGAGATGGGTTTCTGAAGGGGAAACTAGGAAAGGAATAACATTTAAAATGTTAATAAATAAAATATCTATTATAAATAAATAAGTAATAAGAGAATTAGGTTCATAAAAAGAGCTTTTACAGAAATGTTTTATAAGTTATCATAGTAATGTTGTGGAGGGAATTAACACTTTAACTGAAAATAATCTCTATAGCTAATTCAACATAGTCATGATGAACTTCATTATATGAGGTTCACCACATGAGTACAAATCTATGAGTAATTCAGAGAAGATACACAAACATTATACTTTTATCATTAAAATGGACCTCTAAGAGCTAATTTTCCAAAATCAGGTCTGAGAGGGTGTTTTTCTGTTATGCTGCATTTCCAGATATAAAACATGTAACTTAGCTTGAGCAGTTTTTGTCCTAGACTTCAAGGGTGACATCCTGAACTGACGGGTCAGCCTTCCAGGGATAGAATTCCTTCCTTACTTGTGTGAGATTTCACATCATCTTGGCATTGTTTAAGTGTTAAGATCAGCCTCTGGAGTTTTATCTCATAATTATACAAAAGTAAACATAAAAGGAAATTAAATCTCTGACAGAAACCAGAAAACACGTACTAATGAGACATAGAACAGCATTCCAAAAGAAAGGAAATCATGTCTTTTCGTGGTTACATCACACTAATTATCACAGATTTGGCAAAAGGCTACATCCTCTAATTGCAAGCAATTAGCAAATTGACATTTTTGAAAATGGCTGTGATTATGACTGTGGAGGACCCTCACTCACCCTCCTACAAGGTAGCTGTTCCACAGTCTACTTCCCAGTGCTGAAAACACTTCAGTCTTCAATTTCCATGGGAACCACGTCTGTAATGAGTTCTGTGTTTACAGAGCATATGACATCAGTTGAGTATCACCTGCATTTGATACTGAACTTTACTGAGACACTGGCCATTGTTATGAGCAATTTCTTTCTACCACTATAATTGGAGTTGCGGTTTGTGGACAAGGCCAGCAACAATAGCAACAAGAAAGACCTCTTAGAAATAAGTGATTTTTAAATTTATGTAATTATCATGGAAGGAATGAAGAGATTTGAAATCTGATTGCCATGTGGTTTCTAAGTACATGTCCACTAAAGCCTCAGAGCTGGGTAGCTGCTGTCTTCACTATATAGTTATTATACTCTGTTGTGATTTTAGTTTTAACGAAAATTGAGAATTATATTTTACATGAGTTATACTCTCAAATGGGGAAAGTCTGTTTGCTCCAACTGCATACGTGGCCTCTCTAGTCAAGGAAACAAAACAGTTTCTGATGAGTATTTAGTATTTCAAGATTTATAATGATGGAAAACTTGTTCCTACCCTAAATTTAAAAATTTTAATTTATGCTATAATATCCGAAAATATAGAGATTGACACACTATGTGAGAATAGAATTTCAAAGTTGTTTTATTTAAGAAAATGAGTGTGTGTATTTGTGTGTGTGTAAGCAGAAGGTGTGTGTGTGTGTGTGTGTGTGTGTGTGTGTGTGTGTTTGTGCACACCTATTTGTATAAATCTGCACTGTGCAGATATAAATGCCCGTGAAGACAAAGAGGAACTTAAATCCTGGCAGCTGGCTTTACAGGCATTTGTGGGCTCCTGCCTAAGGAGGTAGAAATCAAATGCAGATCCCCATGCAAAAACAGTACCCACTCATAAACACTGAACCATGTCTCTGAACTCAAATATACAGTTTTTATTTTACTTCCTACATTCCCCAAAATAAAAACAAAATTACGTAACACAATGGGTTAAATGTGTAGTAAAATGTATTTTTGACAATCAAGGACCACTTGGCTGTTTTGCATCTGTTTTAATATACGGCAAATCTACATTCTAAAATATGGCATTACAATGTTAATATATTCACAGAATATATACCACCAAATTTATCCTAATGAACTATAGCCCCTTTTGCTATAAAATAGCCATTAAAACTTATATATAATCATGGAACACTTATTGAAATAAAAAGAATTACTCTCTCAAAAGGTTAAAATTTTAATGTACAAACAAGAACCTGGTTTTAAGTTCAAGAGACTCTCAGTTTCATCCGTAAATCCATGTCAAGGTTAGAGTTATAAAAGTTGATGTGAACTTGGTTGGAGCTCTCTTATTTATAAGGTATTTATGTGGGTAGTACAGGTTTACAATTCAAGCCAACATTTACAAAACTTTTGTTAAGGTTTAGCACATAGCTAAAGATTAGAGCCTCATTCTAAAGGTATTAGTAATTTCCTCTGTGATAACAAGCAATGTATATAAAACATTTTCAGTTATAATGAAGAAAAAAATTTCTCGACTTGGTTGGGAAAAATGAAAGAAGCAGCTTCAACTACAATTGATTCAAATCTTGGGGGGGGGCACATTATAGGTGAATTGAAACCTTAATTTCCTTGCAAACATACACATTATATGTTGGAGATGGTTATAACCCCAGTACTCAGTACTTAATAAACTTAGAAGGATTACAAATGGAAGGACAGCCTACATAGTTAAACATTGTCTCAAAGATGAAAAGAATTCCCATCCTTTCTGATGCTGGAGTTTGGTATTTCTTCTCTAGACTGTTCATTCTTGTCTCTCCTCTGCTAGGTTTGGACAAAGTGCCCTTGGAATTTCCACCTGACACAACATTGCTAGACCTGCAGAACAACAAAATAACAGAGATCAAAGAAGGGGACTTCAAGAACCTGAAGGACTTGCATGTAAGAATCATTTTACCCTACTATTTGTTATAAGATCAGGCTCGAATGGCATTTTCCAAAGAAACCTACAGTGAGATCAAACCTGGCTGTGGTGATAAAATAGAACATAGCTGTGCGCTTATCAGTTCTCTTCCCGGCAACAACAGGTAAGCAGGACAAACTACTAAGCAGCCAATGACAAGGAAACATCACCAAGATTTCTACATATAACCCATGTGTCTTCATTATTTACTTTAAGAAAAAGTCTTTATACCTTAATCTCTGTCAGAGTTCCCATGAGTCTGTCACAAAGAGGCAGCATTTCAATTATAGACTAAAACACAGAACCACTTAATTCTTGTGTTTTTTTTTTTATGCTTTTGCTTCATTTTTTTTTGTGATTTATTCTCTAAGAGTGTTGTGAATGGCCTTGGAAATTCTCTTCTTATCAACAGTATAAGGTCCATGAACATGTTGTTTAGTAAATATAATTCTATACATATATTCTTTTATTACTTTGTAATTTAGATAATTTGTGTGTGTGCATATGTGTGCGTGTGTTTAACTTATGTCTACTTTATGTCCAATGTACATGTACATATGTTTTTAACTTATGTATACTTTATGTCCAGAGTATATCATCAAAGGGATGGCATTTTCAGAAAGTTTTCATAAGCGTGTGTCATAAAGCAGCTGTAAGGCATCATAAGGCATTCAAATCTGAAGGTAGAAGGAGGTGAGAGAACTATGAGGCACAACATTGGAAGGTCTTACTCTATGGTCTATGTTGCTGAACCTTTTTAGATTGTCATAAAGGCACTAGGTTGAAGCAGAGCTCAGCTTTTTTGGACATAGAGTAGTAAGTAATACTAAACAACAAAGTATGAACGTCATTGTCTTGGGAAGTGTGTCAAGACCAACTCAAATTGTGTCATGCTTTCTGAGGCAAACCTTTGAAGTCTGACTGCAGGGAGCAATGGAACCTCTACAAGATGTATCATTTTATCAGTTTGATTCCTCTGGGAGAAATATAATACCTTTCCAAATATCAGTGAGCATTTAATACAGGTAAGCCAGGCATCAATGTCTAAAGTGCATTACACTATGAACATCTCAATGTCTGGACTACACTGTAGGACCACTCCTGAAGTACTGGGTATGATCCTCAATAAATAAAACTATTGAGATGGCCCTAAGGAACACTCAGAAGGGGATGGTCATGGGAGAAAGGATCTGAGTGTCATGTGTTCTTGCCATAATCGATAGAGATATCAATATCTACATTCAATGACAGGTGACATATCTTATTTGAGAGATCACAATAAGGAAGAGTGACTACAGTAGCTTCTTTCTACAATGGGAAAACACAATTTTCCTAGTGGAGAGAAATGTCAGGGAGGCACATTTGCATTCCATATTAAAATCGAATTTAAAAAGAATTCCCAGACAAATTCACATTTGTTTGATATACTCATAGTTGAAATGATTAAGAAAATGCATAATAAAATCAGAAGTATATGATAAAATGCTGCTACATATTAGAAGAGGAAATGAAGATAGAAAAAAGGGTGATGAAATGCAGAATAGAATAAGCTGGTCTGAAAATATTATAAAATTAATGTAATCAAGATGAGATTCATAGTGACATTCTTGACAGCTGAGATGACAGTTGTGATGCATTTCCATGAGCCAGTACACTAGACTTATAAAGTAAATCGACTAGTTTTCTCAATCCATAGATTCTGTATTGATGATGCTAAGTAATATGCAAATTGAAAGACTTAAAAAAACATTGCTACCATTCAAATAACTGTACCAGTTAGGTTAGGTAGTATATATGAAAAGGGTGAGGTCAGTTTGCGAATATGTCCCAGCATAAACAATATGTAAGTTGTGGGTGTTGTGAGAAAAATCAGATGCCAGTGTATACCCAATTAACAGGTTTTTGTGGAAAAGTCTGACAAAATGAGTTAAAGAATCAGCAGAGTATTGAAAGGTGAATAGCAAAGAGGTCTCACTGTGTAAGAGAAAAGACAGTAAAATGAAATGGTAATAAAATGTCACATAAACTGAGTGGAAGCTGCAGGGTTGCCTGGGTGAGGAAATTATCTGAGCTGGAGCCAGGGGGGGGGTTGGGAGTACTCTGCAGCCCCCCTCCTAGGGTGCCTGTGAGCCCCACACCCCACCCAGCTCACTGCTTTCCTCTTAGGGCTTCCTGGCTGAGTTGATGGCCAAATCCGCAATATCTGTCTCTGACTGTCTCAGTCGCTGCTAAAGCAGTTTGAGCAAAGTGAAAATGAATACCTCGTATCACTGAAATGATCTGACACAGCTTAAAATATGAACTCACTTTTCTTCCAAATCTGCCATTTTAGGGAAGGAAAGTTCCATTGCCACAAGTTACCAGTTTTAGACACTCAGGTGTAACCTGAGTCTGTTGTGCCAGGGGGTACTCGTAGAAAGACATCCGGTTTCTGCAAGGCTCTCCTTAAATCTGCCATAGGTGACAGGCATTCTCTCTGTAAGTTTCCTTCTGGTAAGTTTGTGAAGCCTTTGTCATCTTGGCAAGCCTCTGTTTCTACTTCAAAGTATCCATCGGAAGAAGAGGAGAGGTCATTAGAGTCTGTGATCATGCAGGAGATGCCAAACAGCTATTTATCCCTCAGTCTTTCATTCTCTATTCCTTCCTTCCTTGTTATTATGCAAAAAGGCATTATAATTTTGGTTAGGAAAACTGTGCTGGAATGACAAGGAAGTAAAGAAACAAAAGTTTCGTGAGGATTAAAATAGAAAAGGTTTAAAAGGGGAGATGTCCTTTATGACCCAATTTTTATGTTCACTTACAACTCTGTGGGTTATTTCTTGAGTAGGTCTATAGACCATTTATACATATAGATGTATATGTATTGATAACTTTTACATAATAATAGAGCTACATTGGATATGCTTGTTTCACACTGTGGCATTGTAAACATAGCAAAGAATAAGTTTTATAATGATAGTCAACAAACCTTGTCAGCCACTGAAAACTAACAAATATCTGTGTGGCACACACAGTATTCCAGCTGTGGGGTTCCATCCCAGAATTAACTTAATTCTCCTGGCTATTGTTATTTTACTATCCCTCTCTAGGGATAAGGAAACCCAGGCAGAGATGGATCAGTTGCTATTTCATAGTCACACAGTAACATAAGAGCAAGAAGTTAAGTATAGAAAGCCAGGATCATAGATGTGAAATAGAGTCCAATTAGACTCTTGGAACAATACTTGGGATATAGAAGCCCTACATAAAGTTCTTTTGAGAAAATGTATACAGTAGTAAAAGTCATATTTCAACATTCAACAAAGTAAGCCAGGTCTTTTAATCTGGTTTTCATACATCTAACAATGACAAGGTTTCATTACTATGGCTGGCATTTCAGGCTGCAGAAACTGGATTTCTAAATTTAAGGGTTTCATCTAAAATTAAGGTTCTGCAATCTCTAATATCAGCAAGTGTTGCAGTTTGCATTTCTGGCTCAAGACACCACTGATAATTTTAAAATATAATCTTTAATTAAAATATGTGAGATTGTTTTGACTATGTTCTTTTACTTTCCCACAGTTCCTCCCAGATCATACCCATTTCCTTATTCATCCAACTTCATGATCTCTCTCTGTCTCTTCTTCCACATCTCTCTCTCCCTCCCCTGCCATGAAAATAAAACCAATCAGATGTTAAAATACATAAATAGAAAAAAAACAATATGAAAAACAGTACTGAAATAAAACAGAAGATAGAACATTCGTTTTGTGGTGGCCAGGTACTCATGGGCATGGATCCTGTCTAGAGTATAAATTTTATACCTAGTGACCCTTCATAGGAGAAAACTAATTTTTCCTCCCCGAGCAGGTATCAGTAGCAAATTGCTTCTTAGTCTGGGCAGAAGCTTTTCTTCACTCCAATTTCTCTGTGTTCTTTGCCTGGTTTGAATGTGTGCACCCCTGTGAGTACCACCTATCACAGTCTGTCTGAGTCCAGTTGTCTGTCATTTCTGCTGTGTCTGGAAGATGCTGGTCCTTGGAGTCACTCACTACCTCTGGCTCTTGCAACTTTTCCATCGTTTTTTGAAACATAGATCCTAGAGTACTGGGGATAGCTGTGGTTGATAAAGACATCCTGATTAGGGCTTAATTCTTAAAAATCTTCCCCTTTCTATACATTATTCAGTTGTTGTTATCCCTGCTAATGACCATATACTTATAAAGGAAGTTTCTCTGAATGAAGTTGAACAAACCTCTGGTCTTTGGGTATAGCAATGTGTCATTAAGTCTTATTTTATTGTGATTATACTTTAGCAGATAAAGAGTAGTAGATTTTCCCCTAGGTTCACTGACTTCCTTAGTCTCATGTTGTTGGGGATTTTAACAGTGTCAGGTGTTGAGTTCATCTTATGGAATGGACTTTAAATAAGATTAAAATTAATCTTGTATATATGGCTATTGCACCAAGAGCTCTTTTGGGCAAGTCTTTGTAAGTCACAGGGTTTAGAGCTGGTGACACCGATGAGTACATTTTTCCTCCAATAGCATTGTAGTCATTGGAGGAAACGAATCTAGTTAAACTCCAGTACTTTTTCTCCATGTTTGATGACATAGTAAGTGGTGTCTTCAGGAATAGAGACTTACCATTGTAGAGGTTAACTAATGAGCTTGGCAATATTTTTTGACAGATATGTAATGTTGGGGGGCATCTGTAAGACCCCTTTGAACAATTATTTCACACAATTCTTGTTACAGAAAGTTGAACTTGGTAACAAGATATTTCGTTGGAACATGCTCTTCAATATTATATGGTGAATCTATTTAAATCCTCTTCTTATTTGTATGGATTTTAGGAAGCATCTACTGTAGTAGATTTCCATATAACTGTCCAAAAAGTCTTTTCCTTTCTCTCTCACCCTCTCTCTCTCTCTCTCTCTCTCTCTCTCTCTCTCTCTCTCTCTCTCTCTCTCTCTCTCTCTCTTCTTTCTTTCTCTCTCTCTTTATTTATTTACATCCACACTGCTGCATTCCTCCTAATTACCTCTTGCAGAGTCTTGTCTCCCATCAACACTACCCTTAGTCTATAAGAGGGTAGTACCCCCAGGGTAACTGCCCACTACCCGGTCATTAGGTCTCTGTAGAATTGTGTGCATCCTTTTCCTCTGAGGCCAGACAAGGAAGCCCTCTGCTACTAATGGGCCTGGGGCCCTCGAATAGCTTGTGTATGCTCCTTGGTTGTTGTCTCGGTCTCTGGAAGCACCCAGGAGTCCAGATGATTTGACACTGTTGGTCTTCCGTGAGGTCTTCCACCCTTTCCTACATCTTCCATAGGGGTCCCTGTCCTCCATCCAATGTTTGGCAGTGGCTATCTGCATCTGTCTCAGTCAGCTGCTAGTTAGAGCCTCTCAGAGTGAAGCTATGCTGGGCTTCTTTGTCTGTAAGCACAACATAGCATTGCTAATTGTGTCAGGACTTAGTGCTTGCCTGTGGGATGGGTCTCAACTTGGGCTGGTCTTTGTTCAGCCATTTTTTCAGTATCTCTTCCATCTTTCTCCCTGCATTCTTTTAGACACGATCAACTTTGGATCAAAAGTCTCATAGGTGGGTTGGTGTCCTTGTCCCTCTACTTGGGAACCTGTCTAACTACTGGAGATCGTCTCATTAGGTTCCATACTGTTGGGCATCGGCACTAAGGTCATCACATTGAGTACTGGGAAGGTACCACATCCAACATCCCTAGGACTTGCTAGAGGCTCCCCACCCACCTCCCCACCACCAGCAGTTGTATACTTTCATACTTCTCCTGGCTCTCTGGGATTCTCTCCTATATCCACCATACTTGATCTTGTCCACTTTTCCTCTCCATCTCCCTCTTTCAACCCAGGTCTCTCTTTTTCTCCCTCTGCCTCCCATGATTATTTTGCTCTCCTTTCTAAGTGGGATTGAGACATTTTTGCTTGCGTCTTCCTTATAATTTAAATTTGTAGAGTCTGTGGTGTGTATCAATGGTTATTCTGTATTTTTTGGCTAATATCCACTTATCTGTGATTACATACCATGAATATCCTTTTGGGTCTGTGTTTCCTCACTCAGAATGATATATTCTAGTTCTATTCATTCACCTGCACATTTCATTCTGTCCTCATCTTTAATAGCTAATTTGTATTCTATTGTGTAAATATAGCCCATTTTCTGTATCCACTCATCGGTGTTGTTACAGCTTCTGGCTATTAAAAAATAAGGCTGCTATGAACATAGTGAAAAACATGTTCATATGGTAGGGTGGAGCATATTTTGTGTATATACCCAGGAGTGGTTTAGCTGAGTCTTGAGGTAGAATTATTCCCTATTTTCTGAGGACCTGTCAAATTGATGTCTAAAGTGTTTGTATATGTTCACATTCCCACCAGCAATGGAGAAGTGTTTCCCTCGTTCCACATCCTCACCAGCATCTGCTGTCGCTTGCATTTTTTCATCTCAGCCATTCTGGCAGGTATACAATGGAATCTTGGAGTCATTTTGATTTGCATTTCCTTGATAAGTAAGGAAGTTGAACATTTCTTTAAGTGGTTCTCAGACATTTGAGATTCCTCTTTTGAGAATTCTTTGTTTAGCTCTAAACCCCCTTTTTGACTGGGGTATTTGGCTTCTTGGACTCTAACTCATGACATCTGTACATAACAAAACAACATATATGCCTTTTGGTGTGTATGTTACTTCAGATATGGCGATTTTTTTCTAGTGTGATTTAATTTATTTACCTGCAAATATTTATTCCTACTGATCATCTTATTTATATTGCATTGTAAAAATGTGCTATATTTTTCTTATCTTTTCCCTTGTTTATTGGCAGATGAACTTGGTAGCTTAGTTTTTTCCAATTTCTGGCTGGATATTATAGAGCAGCAGTAAACACAGTTGGGCAGTAAGTCTGTGTAATAGGATGAAAAGTCCTTCAGGTGGATGCCTAAAAGTGGTATAGCTGAATCTTTCAGAAGGTCTGTTGCTAGTTTACCATAGTAAATTTTATAATTCACACTCACATCAACAAGTAATAAGCTTTTCCCTTTCCCCACATCTTATAGACCATAAGCTCTCATTTGTTTTCATTAATCGTGCACCTTCTGACTTGGGTAAAATGAAATCTCAAGATTTAATTTGCATTTTCCTGAGGACTAAGAATGCTGAACCTCTTTTCACGTTCTTCTCAGCCATTGTATTTCAGCTTTCAAAAATTCTTTCTTTAGTTCTATACCCCATTTTTTTGTGTTTGCTTATTTTAGCCAAGGTTTCTCTCTGTAGCTCTGTCTGTACTGGAACACACTCTGTACACCAGGTTGACCTCTGATTTAGAGATCTGTTTTTAGTTAACATATAGATTCTAGAATTAAAAGCATGTACCACCTTGGCCAGCTCTACATCCCATTTTAAATAGGATTACTTGCTTTTTTCATGTTTAGTTTTTCAGAAATTCTTTGTATATTCCAATTAATAATGCTCAGATTATTGAAGTCCAACATGATAGTGTCTTTTGTTTTACAGAGGGTGTTTAGTATCATCAGGTACCATTATTTTCTTAATGCCTGAATAAGACTGGTAAGAGTCCTGTTTAGAATGTCTTTTATTGTGACAATGTTTTCAATCTTTATTCATAATTTTTCTTCTATTATATTCAATGTATCTGGCCTTATGTTGAGGACGTTGACACATTTTTAGTTGAGTTTTTAATACAGGGTCATAAAAATGGCTCTATTCTCCCTCTTCTACATGCAACCATCCAATCTGACCACCACCATTTGCTGAAGATGGTATCTCTTTCCTATGTGTATTTTTGGTTTCTTTGTAAAAAACCAGGTGTCTGTAGATATGTAGCCTTATGCTTAGGTCTTCAGTTTTTTTTTTTTTTTCTGTTGATTAATATGCCTGTTTTTAATGCCAATATTAGGTTTTTTTTCAAAAAGAATTTCATACTTTTGTAATACAACTTGATGTCTGAGAGGCTGATACCTCCAAGAGTTCTTTTATAACTCATAATTATTTCAGCTATTGTGTTTGTTTTGTTTGTTGGCTTGCCTGCTTGTTGTGTGTGTGTGTGTGTGTGTGTGTGTGTGTGTGTGTGTGTGTGTGTGTGTGTGTGTGATTTCAAATAGATTTAAAGATTGTTTTTCAATTTTAGGGAAAAATGGTGTTGGAATTTTGATGAGGAAAGAGAGGATTCCTTTGGACTTGTAGATTGTTTTGAGTAGGAGGGCTATTTCATAGCATTATTCTTACCAATCCATGAACATGGGAGATCTTTCTATCTTCTGATACCATCTCCAGTATATATATATACCATTTCTTTCAAATGTTATATATTTAGTTGTATTTTTTACATTCTAAGTTTGTCTAGCAAAGGAATTTTATGTTTTTATGAACACTTAGTAAAATTATATACTTAGCTATCCTTTTATGGTCGTTCCTAAATTTTGTCATCAAAATTTTTCTCAGCCAGGTTCAATAGTTAATATCTGATTCTATATTTTTCTGGATGTCTTCCTATTTTTTCCCAAATTTTTTTACTACTTTCACAAAAAGAATAAATTTGCTACATGTATGCCATGTGTATATGTATGGAAGCTGTCAGATTTCAGGTATTATTTCTTCAATTTTTACAGACCTTGATCCTTGTCAACAACAAGATCAGCAAGATCAACCCAGAGGCATTTAAACCTCTAGTGAAGTTGGAAAGACTTTATCTGTCTAAGAACCAGCTAAAGGAACTGCCTGAAAAAATGCCCAAAACACTCCAGGAACTTCGTGCCCATGATAATGAGATCACAAAACTACGGAAAACCGTATTCAATGGACTGAACCGCATGCTTGTCATAGGTACAGACTGAATTATAGCTTAAGGATTGGGATCTAGGCCACATGAGATTTCAAAGAATCGTTAACTGCAGGAAAGGGTTGAGCCCAAGTGAATTGTATGTGTCAGAAGACTGTGTGACCACTGGTCTCAGGGCCCAAAGAAAGGAGACAAGTCACCTGTGCCAGACTATTTTTTCTTTGCACTTGATGATCTGTCATGGAGGAAAGACTGACCATATCTGATTAGATGAACAGGATATAGAATACACATTACATCCTAAAAGAGATTTGGGGAAATCTTTTCATAGCAAAGTTTTATTGTGTTCTGAGCACAACACATCTGTAGATTATTTCTCTTCTAAAAGTAATGTTTAAGTGTGTGGTATATGTTTGTCTGTGTGTGTGTGTGTGTGTGAGAGAGAGAGAGAGAGAGAGAGAGAGAGAGAGAGAGAGAGAGAGAGAGGGCAACTGAGAGCGACGGGGATATTATTTAATGAAATTTTATAATCGTTTTGCAAATTGATAGCTTTCACTAGAAACATTTAAAATTGCTTAAGAAATCTCTAACATAAAGTATTATGCATTATCACATCCTTAGACTTCTGGAAGAATTACAAATAGTGCCATAACTGTTTTTTGTTAAAATAATTTTTGTGTGTTTTTTAAATACATACTGTTTTTATTATTTGTTTAAGTAACTGGCTAACCACTTATTTCATTCATACACAGTTTCATGCAGAAAAGGAGATTCAATCTGCCCTTGAATGGGGAGCCTCTGACAGAGTTGGGTTATGTGCTCATGGTCTGTTCCATAACACCAGGTTTTGTTTCAGTAAGATAAAGTTTTACTTGGTTTTGATGCTCCTCTGAAAGCTTCTGGTTTCTCATTCAAGAAGTCACAAAGCTAAAGTTCTTTTGTTTCCCCTAAAATCTCCACTGAAACAGGATGACATCTCAGAATCCCTCTAAAAGCTTTGCATCTTTTGTCTTTGTAGAACTGGGCGGCAACCCACTCAAGAGCTCTGGAATCGAAAATGGAGCCTTCCAAGGGATGAAGGGTCTCTCATACATCCGCATCTCAGACTCCAACATAACTGCTATTCCTCAAGGTGACAGAAAGTTCTCCAAAATGTTTTGAAAAATCAAGTTACAACAGCTTTCAAATACGTTTTAAATAAATGGTTGTGGAGGTTAAAATTGGCGCACATGTAGCAAACCTTAACATCAGTGAATTCCCAATTCCTGGCATTGTGTTTTTAGAACCTAGTTGACTGTTCGGTCTTGCAGGCATGCATAGACTCAGTCTAAAATCCTTTCTAAGAGAGAACTTGAGACACAGTAAATTTGTATTCTGCCTTTATGGTTTCTTAAAGAGAAAAAAGACAACCTTTAGTGAAAGTGCATTATTACTATGCTTTAAACAAACAAACAAACAAAAATAAAACAATTCCTGGTAGTATTTCTGAAATTAAGCCAAGTGTGACCTTAATTTTCCAATCCTGTAGAGAATTCTTCTCACTGCAAAACATCATCATCTCAATGACAAGACCTAACTTCTTACTTGGTCATGGTGATCAAAAAGAATGTAGACATCGACATCTTGGATTCAAATTGTCACTTGAATTTGAGAGTTCAAAGACTCTGAGGTTCTTAGGGTTCAGAGTCTCAAAACTGAGTAGCAAAACATGTGTGTTATATATAGGTAGGGCACTAACAATGCCTCCTAATTTCATTTGAAAATGTATTGAAGTTTGAAGCTTAACTAATGTACATTGGAGAAATTTGAGTGCGTAGGAGTCTGGTTTTCTGTCCACCATAGCCAAACCATTTAAGGGTGATCAAACTTGTCAGTTCCAAACCTGCTTTTTCGGCCATGTGGAAGCCTGTTTCTGGTAAACCATAGAAGGTGAACAACAACATTTTTAAAAAGTGCCTTGAATTTCCGTTTTTATCTACCTCAAAGTACAGTCTCACAAAAGTGTCTCCATCATTTCCTCCCTGTCCCCATCCCAGACCCCCCCCCCAAGTACAGGTGTCTTTTTCTGAAGCTGGGACTAGATGCAAATTCTCATTTATGAGAAACACTGGCTATTTTTCTCCTGTGCTTTTAGAAAATTACTCTTAAATGTAATGAGAACATAGAAACCATTCTTCAAAGGCACATACATATTCATAATATATACATAGGCATGTATGTAATCGATTAAAGAATGAGATAGCTAGGTAAATACATATTTATTCAGAACTTAAAAGATATGTCTATTTTGAACATCTATTTTTTAATGCAACTAATTATCTTTTTATATGAAGTAAAGGTAAAATCAGTATATATCCTCATATATACAATTAACTGTGGATCAAAAATACTTAAAAGGTTTTATAGGTGTATGAAATGTATAATATTGAGGTAATTTTGATAATAAAGACACACACATAAGTTTGATGCAAATATTTTATTTATACAACAAGGTTGAACATCAGAATATTTGGGCATACAGAATTTCTCACCATTTCTTTACTTACTGTTTATCTACAAACACTGTATCCATGTATCTATCTACTATGTGTGCATATTGTGAACAATACCTAATATATCTACAACATCTGAAAGTTTTGGTAGTGAATCAGTTGAAAATTCCCTAGTGCTGGCTGCTGTCATGTGACTTGCATTAATTGTAAATTTTAACTTTGACCTTGAAATCCCCCAAAATGTCTCACAGTGACAGATTTCATCATAAAGTGTCTGTTTTCCTTCCCTTTTTATTTCTTCTCTCTATCCTGGGCATTAATTATTATCACCTCAGGTGTGCTCTCACTGAGTTACTCCTAATCACAGGAAAATTACAAACATAATTAATTAAGCACCCATAAGTGCTAGGTCTTGTGTCAAATACCTTTTATAGATTTAGGTGTCCCTATCTAGCAGTACTGTCCCTGATTTATAGAAAAGCAGGGCTTAGAATGTTGAAGTAAATAGCAGGGTCTTAGAGATGAGTATTGTCGGGGCTGAGATTTTTGATGGGAAACATCAGAGTTCATAGGATCAACTATTTGACTGACATTCTTTTCCTTACACATACATGTATTTCCCTAATCTATCATTACTAGGCCGGAAACCTAACAACTGCACATCACTGGGAGCCTGGTTATCTTTTCTCTCATAAATTGCAGAAATGTAAATTCGGTGTAGTGGAGATTATAATGTTGTAGTTTTGAGTTAAACCAATCCAGTAAGGGGTGTAACATAGTCATGTAGTTATTCCTTGACTTTAGATTAAATATTCACATCTGTAATACATGAGTTTAGTCAACTACAAATGGAATTTTAATAGCAGGTATATTTTAGCATTACCCTATGGATTAATAAATAGAAGGTGTGCACTCCTTAGATAAAATTTCTATACCAAGCTGATCTTTCATTTTGTCCCCAAAATGACAAGGTTAAAAAAAAAATCCACATCACTAGAGAAGTGACTCCTTGGCCAAATATCAGCGTGGGGAAAGATGAAGAGTATTGTTTAAAGTTCTCTATCCTGAATCAGTGTCGCTTATTTTCACCTATAGTCAAAATTCTTCCAGAAAAACCGAGATACAGAGAAGAGAAGCATTTAGTGGGCAGGAAACAGTAATAGAAGAGCCACACAGTGGTATTTTAGTAGCACTGCTTAAAACAAAAACAACAACAGCAACAGCAACAACAACAACAGTAACACTTCATTGAGTAGAGAAGAACTACTTACTATATCTTGAATTTGCTTTATTAAATGAACCCTTGTAGCACTTACAAGAGGACTTTTAAGTTTTCCTTTATTTATGTCCAGAAGTAGCTAGTGGCTTAACTATTTCATTACAAGCACAGTTGTGATTTTTCTAATATTTATTCATGAGAAAAATTCAATTATTTAATTTTCTTTGCTTAGAGAATGCTATTTTATACTCTCCTTTCTTGATGGGAGCATAGTACACTTCCTGTTTAAAATCAGCAAATGTATATCTTTGAGTCTGTTTCCTTACCAAGAAAGGGAGTTGATTTTTATCTTTTTACACATTGAAACAAAAATTAATTTAATTGAGAGACAGGGTAAATAGGAGCTTATCTATTTGGTTATTTATTATTTGTTTTCATAGAACAAGCTATTTAAAAACATATTTCCCTGAAAAAAAAACATAGTAATTTTAAGACAAACATAGAAAAATATGTTAATAAATAAAATTATTAATATAACTTGCTTGAAGTAATGTAAACTTCACAGTAATGTTATATGTAAATTCCCAATTCTATGTCTTTACAAACATAAATAATTTAAATCAAAACTCACATCAACTAGGTACTAGATCTAGTTGAATATCAATTCACGATTTTCTTGTAGCTATTGCTACTCATCGAAGTGGAACACAGAACTATTGGCAGGCGTATACATCCTTTAGAAGCCACATGGTCCTTTAGAAGGCAGGAAGAAATTGAAAATTCAAATATTGCTTACTATTTATTTTACTAGATCTTTGTACTTCACAACCATTTAAGAAATATTGCTGAGAGTTTAGTGGGCCCTTTGGAGCTTGGATTATTTGTCTAGGTATTCTACTCAGGCAGGTTTCTTGACTATAGTGCTTGGCATCCCCCTCTTATGAGAAAACAGTCTGGATTTAACAGGTCCACATACGTTTTAGCTATTGCTGCAAAGCCATGTAACAGAGACATCAAATGCTCTCACAAAGACATCTTGTCAAAGGGCTAACACCAGGACAGTACACCGAGTACTCCTGATGAATTATTCTCGTAAATAAAATATCTGCTTGGATTTATAGATAGACTTAACTAATTCACTGATATATAATACGTGCACTAGAATTTCACTGTCAACCTCATTTCCTGCTTTTACATCATGAATTTTTTATATAATAACAGCACAGTGAGCTCACTGACACAAGTGGCGAGAACAATGAGGGTCGGTGTTTGACTTCGGTTCTACAGTTACAGCACAAAAATCTATCACATGCTGCAAACAGTTCTTAACCTTATCAATACCACATCACTTTAAATTGAACATTATTTTATAAAAAGAAAGAAGGAAAAGGGTGAAGATGAAAATTATTTGAGATGGTGTTTAGAAATTCACAGCATGTCTAGCCACTGAAGTGTGTTATGTATTTCTAATGTTTGTTGGCCAATTCAGCATCGTTTTATGCTTATTCCAGGTCTGCCTACTTCTCTCACTGAAGTGCATCTGGATGGCAACAAGATCACCAAGGTTGATGCACCCAGCCTGAAAGGACTGGTTAATTTGTCTAAGTAAGAAATGCATCATTGTCTATCAGAGGATGGCAAGGGGAGGGTGTTATTCATCTTTGGAAACACAATGCTCTATCTTTTTTTCTCTCTCTCTCTTACAACTTTGTTGTTTTTTAACTGAAACTCCAGCCTACCGGATGATTTCTTGGTTTTTTTTCAATGAACTATTATAATGACTGTAGACAGCAAAAAAATTGGTCATATGATTTGAATATTGTGTGAATATTGTATTGCTCATCATTCTTTAATACAGGTGATCAGTTAAAGCAGGTTTCAATTGTACATTTAATATATTCTAATTCAATGTGTTCCAAAAAAAATTAAGACTGTAAACAGTTTGACTCAAACTTGAGAATGCATTCAAACAGCATTTGTATGGGCATCAAGATATTACTTAGAGAGTAATGGCAAAAAAAATTTTCTGATTCATATTCTCTTAATGGCTGAACAGAAAATGCTGTTGCACATTTACTTCAGGCACACTAAAGGGAAAAATTTCTGTCACCCAGCCTAACCTTACATTTTCTCTGTATATTTCCAGATATCTGCTTTCTAATTTGTTTTCCATCCTTCTGTGTTTAAAACTTGATTACATAAGAAAAAGTAAGCCAATGGGAGGAGCTCGTTTGGTGGTTTTCAAGAAATACTCTGTCCTTGACAAGCATATAGCTGAATATTCTTACAGGAAGTGTTTCTGCTGTAGCATTAAGCCAAGTCAACATAGCCGATGAATGAATACACAAAGCACATGTCTTTATCGTAGAGAAATGTCAGTGACCAAGTTAATACAAGAGGTAGCTTTCCCTGTTTTTGTGTGTAAGCCCCAATGACACCATAGATGATGAAGATAAAATATAAATATATCATTTTGACTATAGCTAAAAATATCTTCCCCAGTATGACAAGTAATAAGAAAGTTTCCATGTAGAAAAATTTAACCAGAGACTCTAATATAAAAACCTTCTTCTTCACAGTAGCATTATACCATATATCACCTATTTTTCTTTATTAAACAATTCCTTCTAGCTGCAGACAAGAGGAGGCAGATAAATTGACTTATTTGTTATACACATTTGACATTACAATCTTATTATTCATGTTATTATTTGATGATGATTAATATTAGTAGTATAAAGAGGGATATTTTTAAAGCTTCAGGAATGGCAATATTTGTAATATATATATTTCCTTAGAAAAGAAATTTGTCTCATATGAAAAGCAGTAAAGAGATCCTGGCATTCTAAACTCTAATAATGATGACATATGCTTATTAGCAGGAGCTTAACTTTCTAATAAATTATGAAAGTGACAAAAAATTCAGGTTTCTTGTTAAGCACATTTTAAATTTCGTATAATTTCTGTACCTGTAGTGTCAAACAACTAAATACTTGAGTTTATCAAATATATTTCTTTCATAATAAAATCTGGGAAAAGACTTTTGATTAAACTATCAAATCTTTGCACTTCCTGTGGTTTGAACACAATAAATGTATTGGTGTTGAAACTTAAAAAAACAAATCTAAACCTGTGAAAGGAAAGCAAGAACATTTTGTCATGGCAAAGTTTCTGTTTATTTTCAGGACTGTACTGGGAAAATATACCACTAACTCCTTTTCTGTATAAAATATAAATGGGTGTTATACACAGAGACACAAAAATATACATGGACACATATTAACACACACACACACACACACACGACATACACATACATGTGTATCATTTTGTCCTTCATTATGTAAAGTATTTTGCAATGGTGACATGATTTTTGAGGTTTGCTGCTGTTTTCTTTAATCCATGGAGAGTTAGAAAACTTCAAAAACACTGGGTGATTGAATACATAAAGAAATCATTTAAAGTAGCATTAATTTTGAAAATGTTAGTAATTTTAGAATTAAAAAATATCCCATTGCTAAATTGAAAAGAATAAAAAGATTTTGAATGTCACTAGGTATAGGAGACACAATTCTGAAGTAGAAAAGTAAGGCCCATGAATAATAGACAGACATCTAAGAGGGAGGGAAAATCTAGTGTTCTCAGCAAGATGTCAAATTCATAATCAATAGTTAAAATAATTAATTATTCTATTTATGCCCCCAAATCTTCACATTTTAATCATTATCTCAAAATAAAGGCAGGACTGTATATAAGGACTTCAATTATGTAAGGCTGGTATCCATGTTCTAAGGGGTTGAAGCCTGGACCTGCCTGAAGGTTAGGGAAACAACTCTGCAATCTCCAGACCACCTTTTCTTTTTTCATGTGAAGATGCTTGATAAACATTCTGCCTCTTTGCAGCTGTTCGATCTCTTTCACTATTCTGTCACTTCCTGCTCCCTGTACTATGTATTTCCATCTCTCTGTTTTGGGTGATTTTTATCCCTAGTGTTTAATGGATGAGTCATGTCTCCAAGCCAACTGCTTCTGGCTTGGAATCCCATTTAAAAACAGAATCCCCATTCATTGTGCTTTTAATTTAAAAAATATAAATCAATACCTCAAGAAAATTAAGCTACATGTCACATAAAGAAATGAGTCAGATGTCTCAGAGGGAAGAAGTAAAACTCACACCAGGCTGATGCCTTCAAAGGGTCAGTGTAGAGAGTGGGTTTATTAATGTTTTAGAATGTTATTGTTCAATTTTCTATGAATAAATGTGTATGATACATGGGTAGTTGCTCTAGTTCCAAAGAGACTAAAAAATTTTATTTCTTTATGTCCTTTAATAAGCTAATCTGCATGTTTATTACGTGTAGAAATCAATTTTTGTCAAATATGTCAAATTCTATGGTGATGCTATTCTAGGACTGGATGTGCTACAAGACATATTTCAAAGGAAAGACATACAAGTAGCCATTCATGACACTGCCTTTTATATTCCCCAAGGTCTTCTCAGGATGCTACAGAAGAGCATTTACTGAAAATTAAGAACAGGCTGTCGGGTGTGTAGTGGGTAGAGATGTTTCTGTCAGTAAAGCGATTGCTATGGTTATGTCAGGAAGTGTTATGACTATCTGAGTTCAGATTCCCTTTGTCAAATCCTAGCCATGGCAGCACTTATTCTGGAAGAAAAATATGAGAGAATCCCTGGAGCTTACTGACTAGCTAGTTTTTGACAAATTAATGGGCTCAGGGTTCAGCGAAGACTGTCTCAAAACTTAAAGTGGGAAATGACGAAAGAATATATCACACAATATATCTGTCATGTACCCTCAAACAGACCTTTACTTAAACATACACACACACACACACACACACACACACACACACACACACACACACACACACAGCAATTTGCATGAGTACGTGCTCATGCACACATAGGGAGCACAGGCTTTTGTCTAGGCCCAGAAAGGTTGAAATAAAAACGCTCTGATGCAGAATAGCCACAGCTGATGCAGAGCTGATGAGTGTGGTATTTGTTGCTCAAATACCTGCTGACCATAAGAAAAAGATTCCTGACTACTGTGCACACCAATTTCTTCTCTCCTCTGCAGGCTGGGGTTGAGCTTCAACAGCATCTCCGTTGTGGAAAATGGGAGTCTGGCCAATGTTCCTCACCTGAGGGAACTTCACTTGGACAACAACAAACTCCTCAGGGTGCCTGCCGGACTGGCACAGCATAAGTATATCCAGGTAAAGCAAAGCCGATCCTACTTGTGAGGTCTATCTGGAGAAGAATAGTCCCAGTGTGATTCTCAGAGGAAGGGAACCTTCCACAGAATGTTTTCCATGTCATGGCTCTCTACTATAACAAAATCCTCTGAGGTAGGGGCTTGAAGAACATTCATAGGCCGAGATCAGCATGGCAGTATTGCAAGCTTCTGGTGAGGGAGTCTCCCTGATATTGAGCTCCTAATGTTACCTCTTATTGTCACATGGTAGAAAGTGCCTCCCTCTATGGGCAGCAATCCCATTTGTGACTGGTCACTTTCCATAGGTCCATTCTGCATCCCTGTTATTGAGAGTTTTAAAACATAAACTTGGGAAGATACAAAACTCAAACTATTGCACAGAAAGGAACTTTAAATATTGTCACATGTACAATCTTTTGCAGGAAACAAGTTTGACTTTTTAATTTTAAAAATAAAGACAACTGGGATTATTTTATAAAAACCACCGCTAAAATGAATATTTCTCATCAGTTAGCCTGATCTGAGGTCTTTGATCAATTTAACACATAAGTACCTGTTGTAAAAGGCAATGACCATTGAGAGTGTGACCAGTGACGTAGAGAAATCAAGGTTTAACAATAAGCCGAATGCAGTGCTGAAAGAAAGCGATGCACTGAGTTAATTTTATATAAATTATCAAATGACATAGATTGATAAAAATAGAAATACCAGGTCTTTTGGGTTGATAGTGCTACAGATATACAAAAAATACTAAGTAGTGACAAAAATAATTGTGCATAATAACAGATTTCCAGTGCAGCTCTAAGAAATTAAAATTGAAAAACAAAAGTTTATTCAAGCTACTCACTTAGGAAAAGAATAAAACCACAACAAAAATCCAGTGCTTTTAAATGGGTTTACGCCATAATTTTTCAGTGAGGATTTATGTAGTGTGTGTGTGTGTGTGCATGCTTGCATGTGTGTGTGTGTGTGTGTGTGTGTGCTAAGACTTTTTATTTTTATTTTGGTTTGTTTTGTGTGGGAATGTTTGAAATGAATCTCATTACGTAGTTATGGATATCTTGGAGCTTGGTATGTAGACCAGGCTGACCTCAAATGCTCAGAGGTCCTCTGGCCTCTGCAGCCCAAGTACTGGGATTTAAAGGCATGTGCCATTGCACTATTAAAAAGCTCCTTTCCTCTGTGTGCACTCTGAGAGACCTATTGATCCAGTTGCGTATGTAGCTGAAGATAGCAATGTCTGGAATCAATGTGAGAAGAGGCTTTTGTTCCAGAGGGTAGGTTTTCTCAATGTAGGGGAATGCCAAGGCAATGGGGTGGAGAGAGAGATCAGAAGAGAGTGTACCTTAGTGAAGGCAACTGGAGGGGGAGGGGAGATGGGGGCAGAGGAGGGTAAAGGGATAACATCTCAAATGTAAATACAGAGTATCTAATAAAAAATGTAAATGCAAAAAATATTCTTTTTTTTTAAAAAAAGTATTCAATGAATACGATTTTTATTCCTTAAATTATAAATAATAAAGGTCAGCTTAAGAAATAATTCAAATGCATTTTGCCATGTAGAAGGCATTGGATTTTAATTCAATCAGTTAAACTCAGCTGTCACACACACACACACACACACACACACACACACACACACACACAAAATTAAAAGTTTCTTTCATTTAAATGGTTGTTAAGTTCAATCACTGTGTCTCAGAAACAATATCTTGAGACATTTTATAGGTAAAAATCACATAATATCTGTGGGTTGTTGGTGACTCAAGACGGACTGTTTTTTATTCTGTTGTCAGTGATGTTAAAAGCAAAGGACTGATCTCTCTCTCATGGTTGTTTAGTTGTGGTATAAACTCCAAGTTCAACTGGTAGCAAATGTGACATTAACTGACTTTGACAAGTTTTTGACATGAAAGTGAGCAAAAACCTTCATGTTTTCTTGGGTGGTGATTATTTCCAGTAGGGGTGCTTAGCAGTGTTGGTTTATTAATAGAATTAGCTGCTGTTTTTTTAATTTTTTTTAAAGAATAACTTAGAAAACTGAACAAAACTCGCTGTCCTTTTGGGCTGTTAAGGTCTCCATTGAGGCTAGTTTGTGTTTTGGCTCCACTGTTACCTTTTCTATTCGTGTTTTTCTCATCAGCTGAGTGCACATCACAGAGAGCATTGGACTGCTTTACCAGGCACATCAAGGAAGAAAACACAGTAGAAAATAACTTTTACTCTTGATGCATGTCATATAATTTTCTTCATATATTTTGGCTCTCAGCTTCACATGATAGCCTATTTTATTATGTCAGTCACAGAAGAAGACAATTAAGTGTGATGCTTTGAACTCTGTTGAGTTTTAAGGAAATTATTGCCACAGAAACACATATTTGAAAAAGAATCCTTCTGAGCTCCATCTTCCTAATTTTTAGAACCTGCATCCTTTTCTTTCCTTCATGATCCTCAGGATTTCACATGTATTACTTCTTGTTCAATTATTTTGTAAATCTTATAAACATTTACTTTTAATTTTCATTGTATAGTTTTAATTCATTGAGAATTTTGTGCACTAAGACCAAGTATTTTGTCTAAATGTATTATATTTCCATGTCACCCCCTCCCTCTAAGCCCCTGTGTCCATGTCTCAACCCTCATCCCCTCAAATATCATATGCTCTTTGCACACTATTTGTCTGTCTGCCTGCCTGTACCCATATGTGTGAGTGTGAGTGTGTGTGTGTGTGAGTGTGAGTGTGTGTGTGTGAGTATGAGTGTGTGTGTGTGTGTATGTGTGTGTGTGTACAGCACAGAGTTCAATTTGAGCTGATCATATATTCATGAACAATCCACTGATAGATTTGCTGGTAACCATCCACTGATGTTTGGAGTATGGTTGCATATTCTTATAGAAAACTAGAATCTAAAAGATAGGGGGTGACAAGAATGTGAACAAGATACAGTGTCTGAAAGAAATCAAATGCATGCATAATGCACTGTATAGTGATAACTTCTGTGAGTATAGGTAAAGACACATAATTCTGAATTAAGAGTGTCAGAAAGGGAAAACAAGAGAAGGCTCTTTTGTTATGCTGAAACTAGGCAACAAGCCTGCAGGTGACTTGGGGCAGTTTCTGCAGGTAAGGAGGCCTATATGTGACAGTGGAGTGGGCTTGCACAGTTATAGTATGCAAACAGGACCAAGCAAGGAGACAGAGTGGAAGACCTGAAGGCCCTTAGTACAGATGCATTTTATCTCCTGCGGGGAATGACAAGGTGTGATTCAGCTGCTTCTGGCTCTGTGACATGGATAGTCTTCTTTCCAATTTGCTCTTTGCCATGGCCTTCTTATAAAAATATTTTTTTTTCTCAGAATTTCTCTGGAATGTAAAATGATACAATGTGTCTTTGAAAACCAACGGAGAAAGTAGGAAGAGCTGGTGGCAATGTCAATACTTGAAGATGAGGTCCCAGAGGCTTAGTCTGGGATGAGGGAGGGATGGGGATGCGAGGGCACTGCATGTGTGCACTTTGAAGGTAAGATGGTAGAACTGGGTGGTGTGGAAGCGGAGTGCAAGTGTGGTGTCTCTAGCTTGCACATCTAGAGTGACTGACATGCAGCTTACAGAAACAGGACATACGGAGGAAGGAAAAGCAACTTTTGAAAGGAAGACAGAAAATGGAATTTGACTTAAATAATTGACACCCATTTATAGCAAAATGTCCAAATTAAAATAGTATTTACAGGAAGAACCTTAATACACAAAAGGAGATTAATCATCCCACACTACTTCATGTTGCAGGTCGTCTACCTTCATAACAACAACATCTCTGACGTTGGGCAGAATGACTTCTGCCCACCTGGATACACCTCTAGAAAGGCTTCCTACTCTGCTGTGAGTCTTTACAGCAACCCTGTCCGGTACTGGCAAATCTTTCCAAACACCTTCAGATGTGTCTATGTGCGGGCTGCCATTCAGCTTGGAAACTACAAGTAACTCCCAAGCAGCCTCATGTTTATAATCTGGAACAAAAGCCAATCTGTCAATATCATTGCTAAAAAGAAAAAAAAATATTAAAGAAAGAAAGAAATAATACTGAATTCTGGAAACTCAAGCATACTGTGGACACCTTTCCACATGACTTATTGTGTATCAAGACAAATATGCAGATTGAATGATTGTCTACAATAAAAAATATTTTACCTATAGTATTCAGAATCACTTTAAAAGTTTTCTGTAGATGTGAACTGAGGTATCAATTGTGGTGTAATCATAGATGTCAGCCACTTAGTAAAGCTTTAAAAGGAGCAGAATACAAAGTTTACTGTAATTCATAGAGCTAAATTAACTCCTTTGGCATAAAGTCAAAGGCCGAACTCTAGCCATGTACTATTATTGGTAAAGCCTTATTTGAATACATAAGTTCAACATGTAAAATTTTCCTGTCATATTGAAATAAATAAAATTTAAAAATGCATTCAAAATGGATATTTTGTAAATGTTTAATTCTAAGTATTTTTGAAATTTGTGGACAGTTGATAGTAATATTATCTATTTTTCAAATTCTCAGCACAATTTCTACTATTGTTATTTACATGTGAGAATGACAATGTGTATTATTTATATCCAGGATTAGGCTTATAGAGCACAAAGCCGATTCTCTCTTATTAGTATGCTGATTCATATTCCAGTACTAATACCAGCTCTAAAGCTACATACAAGCAGGCAGTTTATCTAGACATTTCTGCATGCACTGATATATTAGGAATGGATTGTTCCATTAGTTAGCCACTGGCTTTTGGAAAAAAAATAGATTTGAGTTGGATTTCAAAATAGCTGTCAACTCAGGTTTAAGTATGTGTCAGGAGTTGGCGGCAGAGCTTAAAGGATTTATGACTTGGAGTGTTTGTAATATACCTCCTGGGAAAGCCAGTGAGCATAGCCTGTTTCTGCTGCAGAGTTGGATGTATTCTGGTCAGCAATCATAAGACAAAATTCAATCCTGGCTTTAATCAAAAGGGGTGTGCCCATTATTTGGGATGAGCCTTCAGGTTCAGTTTACTCAGAGATCTCCACAAAATATGACTTCAAAATATGAACCCTCCCTGCTATTTTACCGTTTCTGAGCAGACAAGCGTATTATCTCAGACTATCTAGAAGGCACTGTGAGTTTCTTTGTAATTCTTACACATCATATCCAAATCTCTGTAGTGTGGATGTTATCAAAACCAGCTTTCACAGAAGGAAACGCAGGTTGAAACTTAACAGCTTCCTCATCCAAACACACAAAGACAATGACGCCCTTTGGTTTTTTCAGATATCCTGAGGGTTATTTTCTCTCTACTCTTTTCTCCCTAGGTATTCTTGTCTCGCCCTAATGACCATGACCCCAATTTTTCAATTTTCCCTTTCAATTCATTTATTGCCCTTTCAAGTTCTCCCCACGTGTGACATGGTCTCCTTTGACATTCCTGGGTTTGCAGGCTTCCGCTTCGCTCAAGTGATGTCACTGTAGCTGTGCAAAACCCTTTTATTTTTATGAGGGACAATTTGTCACTTGCTTGCCTTAATTCATTGGCAAATGGAGTTCTATCCAGATATTCTTTCCTATACTTTTGTCTTACAGGATCCTCCCTCTGTTTTCTTCTACTTGCTTGTGTTTCAAGTTTTACATTGATGTTTTATATACATTTAGAATTAGTTTTTGTGTGACACATATAAGTACATATCCATATACCTATATGTCTATCTCTCTATCAATCTATCTATCTATCTATCTATCTTTCTATCTATCTATCTATCTACCTACCTACCTACCTACCTACCTATCTATCTATCTATCTACCTATCTTTCTATGGAGTTAAGACTCTTGCACACTGACAATGCTCTCTGTTTGAGCCATAATCTATCGAATATTAATCTCAATATCAGGCATAAGAAAGCCTTAAAGTTGTTGGTCAGGAGAACACATAAGTCTGCCAAAACAATTGATTGCCCTCAGTTGCCTCCCAGACTTTAAAGTAAACCCCTAATGTTGAAGACACCACGTGTTCAAACATAAGACTTGAGGCCTAGAGTTCAATAAGACCTCAATGCCTACTTGATGAATAATAACTTGCATAGTCCCCCAAGATGCTTTGGAAGCTCCCAGGGGATGAAAATAATTACAATCCTATCCATCTTTGAAATCCATTAATTACAACAATTAGGATTCCAAGATATTCCTGAAAGTACAATGCCTGTATTCATATCTTAGTGGTAACCAACACCTGGTTGGACTTAAGAAACACATCACAGGAGGAAATCATGATCAATACTGGAAACCTAGTAAAGTCCATGTGAGTCAAGGACTTATGATGTCACAGATCTCAGAGGAGAATCCATTATCACCACTTTAACAAACCAGTGAAATTTCTCACTCCATTCTAAAAATTTGTTCTTATACCAACAGAGGAGTAGTTTCCAATCCTTACTGAACAAGGTTTTCTTTGCAACAATCAAAGACCAATACAAAAAATCAGGACTAGTCACAACGCAGAGATCAACTGATTTTGAAGAATACAGTACCAGTAGATGTATCTATAATAAAATAATAAAATTATTGCTTCTAATTTACAGACAACACTGAAGAAGAGGGGCCAGAAAGAGTATTAAGGCCAGAGACATGAAAAATATTCTGTGAGATTGTGTCTACTAGAAATGAAAGGGGGGGTTGACCACTGAATCTTCAATCTAACCAGGAAGACCATGACAATGTCACCAATAGACATGGTGAAACAGAAGTGGGGAAATCCTCATTGACCTCATCCCTAAACAAAGAACTATTTTGTGTATAACATGTATGCTGTGTATTTAATGTGTGTGTGTGTGTATGTGTGTGTGTCTGTGTGTGTCTGTGTGTGTGTGCGTGTGTGTGTGTGTGTGTGTATGTGTGTGTGTGTGTGTGTGTGTGTGTGTGTTGGGGAAAGGGTGGACCAGGGCTTTTATGGTACATCTGTGAAGACCAGAAGGCAACTTTGTGCAGTGTGTTTCCTTTTTGCACATTTACACAGGGTCTGGGAATTGAACTAAGGTCGCCAGTCTTAAGTAACATATGTCTTTTTCTGCTGAACCATCTCACAAATCCAAGAATCTGACACTTCTTCTGACATAGTTTAAAAACCATGATAAAATCATACTTTAACACACAAGTGTCATAATGATATAGTTATTTACTGCATATCAGATCTTAAATATTTACTATCAATGCCATAGTCGATACTTACAATAGCTTGTATGGACCACATTCAGTATTTATCATTCCTTTTATCTATGAGACATGGAAGTTTCAATGACACCAACCAATAGGCCCATAGGGTACCGCTATAAACACAGAAGGTAAGTTTTCCATGGTTATTTTTTTAGGTACTTTAGCAAAGTATGTACTCATTTCAAAGTAACCATAAAATAGCTATAGGCTTTGCAGTAGACTCACAGACCCCAGCCTGAAGTGGTATTACTTGACAGCAGAAAAAAAGAAATGGATTGTTAATTATTTTTCATGGCATTATTTAATTTTAAGATGCCCTATCTTTTTATTACCCTCTCTAGTATCCTCTAACTACATATATCTATGGGACATTGGAGATGCTATACTACAGTTACATGATAGAATTAAATATAATTCATCTACTCACTTGCATGCTCATGTGCACTTTCCCTTGTGTGTGCATAGGCATGGAGACCAAGAGGTAACAATGGACTTTCTTCTATTGATCACTGGCTACATTATCTATTTATTGGTGGTCCTGTGTACCAGAGGTTTTCTACAGAGATCTCTGGCCAGGTCAGGTGTGAGGGTTCAGGTGAAGGGGAGAGAACTGAAACAGGGCGGGGCAATTGCCTTCCTTATCTTGACTGCTGCAGCTGCCTCCATCTCTGTGGCTGAACTCCCTTCTGTTGCTCCAAGAAACTGCACCAGTTGCTCTGAACTGAGTCAGGCCAGGCTGAGCTGGTGCGAAGCTGACTAGCCAGCAAAGGGTGTGGGGGAGCTTCTTGTGGCATTTCTGGAGACCAGGACTCTTCCATGGAAGCAATGTTACAGCTCTTATGACAGAAGCTCTCGGATGATGGGGTAATTCTCACACACTTTTATTTCTTCTGGATAGAATCTCTATGTATAGTTTTGGGATGGGTCGGGGTCTGACAGTAGGTGTTTCTTATTGGCTTGGTCTGAGAGGTTGAAAATATCTTATCCATATGTGCCTTGGGGTGCTGATCCTACCATGACTGATGGCCACAACCTCTCTATAAGGGGTGGTGGCTGCAGGAGATTGCGGCTAAGTAACAGGGGCCTGGTTCCAGGAGCAGACAAAGCTCCTACCTTTCATTCAGGGTCTCTGGGACTTTTATCCTTAGCTCAACCTTTCTAGGCTTCCTCTCACAGCCCATCACCCCACATTTATTTATTTATTTATTTATTTATTTATTTATTTATTTATTTATTTACTTATTTACTTATTTACTTATTTACACTTATTTATTTACAGACAGTATGTCTCAACAACCTTGGTATTTGACGTGTGGAATAGACTGGCTGTCCAGGGAGGGTCCACAATACACTTTTGCCATGCTCCTACTCTTAGGCATATAGGTCTATGTTACCACTCCTGCTTTTTTATATGGTGCTGAGCATCTGAACTAGGATCTTCATGTTTGCATCGCAGCGACTTTCACTACTGAGCCATTTTCCCAGCCATAAATTTAAGTTTAAATGAGCAAATAGGTTGGCATCATATTGCTTTGTGTAAATATAGTCAGTTATTCTTAGTGACTTTAAATCTTTGATTCACAGAGTGGATCGTGAGCAAGACAAAAAACTTTCACAAGTTCTTTTGTTATATATATATAATCCAAATAATAATAATAATAATTAGATGAGACACTGGAATTTAAAGTCATCATAATTTAATACAAGATTCAATAAATAGATCTTGATGACTGTTGGGAGATTATGAACTATTTGACAATCTGACATATGGAAATGCATCAAGAAACATTTCAGCCTAGCAATCTCCTAAACCACAGTAGTGACTTGGAGCAGCAGCAGTATTCTGTCATCATAGCAGAACTGCAAAGCAATATGGCAGATAATTGTGGAGTAACTGGCAGTTAGCAAGAATGGTTGGTAGGTGACAGTTCATTGGTTGGGGAAGAGCTATTCAGAGCTGAAAGTAACCATAACAAGGAAGCGTTACATCTTACCAATCTCCCTGCCATATGAGCCTAAGGAAAAATGTTATGGTTGGGTGCAAAATGTCCCCTACTGGCTCATGCAGTAAACACTTGCAAGCTGGTGACTATTTGGGAAGTTCCTGTAGCCTTCTGAAGTGAGCACAGACACAGAAGAACTCTTCAAGTTCAGAGTCTAGCTCTGTTCCTGTGTACTATGATTTCTGATTTTCCCTGATGTGCACAGGTAGAATCATGCTCCTGCCTCACAACAGCAGGAGCTGCTTCCCAACACCATCCTACCCCCACCAAATGGTCTGAACCTTCAAACTCTGAGCAAGGTTATCCTTCAATGTCAGACATTTGGTCACAGCTATGAACCTAGTAACCAATACAGAAACCATACTCAACCTTACCACCGTCTGAAGGAGCTGTAGCAGCGTGCATTTGCATTTGGAATGGATGGCATCATAACAACAGAGCATTTTCTTCTGTCTCTCAATGTCCCAATGTATTCAAGAGTAGATAAGATAAGAGGTTTCCTCCCCAAAGCCATATCTGTCACAGGATTTCTTTTTTTCTGCCATCAAAGAGATGGACCTTCAATGACCTACTATCTGTTCTGTTATAATTGAAGGATCCTCATGATCTTTTCTATACTATAACATGTCTCTTATAATGGAAAAGTCTAGGGTTGCTCTGTTGCTTAGCTGACACGTAGGTGAGAGATGTGTAGAGACAGAAAGGCTGGAAGAGGACATTGGATTGATATCTGTAATCAGATTCTCTAACACACCTTGCCTATAACTATAGCTATTGGTAATTTTATTACTTTAAAGGAAGACCTGACTCTTCAGAACCCAAAATTTTTATGCCAACACAATTTTCTTTTCTTATTCCTTCAGATAAAGTTCCTCAATATCTCTTTTAAACTCACTATTTGCACAGCTAAGGGAAGCAGATGGTTCTACATTTCACTTCCCAGCTGTTTATGATGTGGCATGTGTTGTGAATGAGCTAATGCAGGGTTTAAACAAGTATCAGAGCCCTAGAGATAAGGTAAACTGAGATAAGTTTGCCAAGATCATGATTATCCAGACACATACCTGGGGCTTTATTTAGTCTGCAGGGAAATTCCGATTTCCAGGCCTTGGTTGGAGTCTGAGATTCTGCACGCCTGATAAGAACAGAAATGTTTATGTTCTAGGCCAGCAGTTCTTAAGCTGTTGGGTGCAACCCCTTTGGGTGTTAAATGTTCCTTTCACAGAAGTTGACTAGGACCATCAGAGATACCAGATATATACATTATAGTGCATATTGATAAGTAGAAAGAAAACAATTTTATGATTGATGTTGCTGCACATGGGAAATTGTATTAAATGGTTACTACATTAGGATTGTTGAGAGTCACTGCTCCATTCCTAATCATCTTCCTAGAAGGCACCAGGAAGTTTGTGTGGTTCGTATTGGACCATTCCTTTCTATATTCCCATTGCAAAACCACCACTGTATGGAATTTTTAAGCCCTTGTGACAAAGCAATGAAAGCTATGTGGCTTTGAATAATAAATCTATTCTCTTATGATTCCAGAGGACAGAGTTCAAATGAAGTATTGGTTCAGCCATTGTTTATAATTGGGATCTAGAATGTCCTTCCCTACATTGGGATCTAGATTCAGCATAATACTATTTCAAGATTCTGGAAGTTTTAAAAGCTGAGGCCTAGTGGAATATTGTATAATCAGTTCCTTGAAGGGACTGTGGAAACCCAGTTCCTTCTTGTTACCCTCCATTTTTCCATCAGAAGATAAATGGTTTGGTTAAAACATGATACCATCATGATTTTCTGGATGTTCTCTACCATGCCTATAAGAACACAATTTCTTTCCTTGTAGAATGATTATATGAGGCACTAAAGCCCCTTGATGACCCCATACTTCTTTCTTCTAGTGCCAGAACTTTTGAGGCACCTCAGTTGTAATTTCTGCCCTCCTCCTACATGTATTTATATGGTTTTCAAAGATTGACTTTGTCTCTGATTCACATAAAGCCATGAGTAGTATTGGGCAACAGGTCACACTGATTTAGTATGTGCTCATAACAATTTGATTATATCTGCAGATACTACCTTCTAGTGATGTTATATTTACAGGCGCTGCTGCCTAATTTTAAATATCTTTAGCAGGATGGACAAGCCAGTTGTTATCCAAAATTTTAATTTTATAAAATGTTTTTGTTTTATTTTTAGCCACAATGGAATTTTATTTACATGAGGTTTATATAAATGCTGAAAATCATTTGACTCTGGTCTTTTGCAGATCTCACACAGATTCTATGCTATCCTGAATCTCCTCCTGCCCTTTTCAAAGGATGCAGACGTCCCAGAACACAACTCAAATAGTCTTTTAATCCATTTGTTATCTATGTCCTTGACCCAGCAATGGATGCTTCTCTGCCATTGTCATCATATAAATTAATATAACCCAGGTCTCCATGTTCCACCTATAAATGTTCTTTTCTCTGAGTCTTCAGTATCATTTTTTACTTTTCTCCCTTCTTTTCTTCATAACACTGTGCCAAGAAGCTCCTTCCCTCAGTGAAGTTTTCCAGCTGCTGTAGACACAGGACATAACTATCTTATCTTCGTGGAAACCGAGAAAACACATAATCCCTCAAGGAAACTAAAAGCATTCTATCCAGATGTTTCTCATCCATCACCAACTCCAGGCATGTCTGTTCCCTAGGCTGCCAAGCTGGATACTTGTAAGAACCCTGTATCCTTCAGATGCCATTCTCCATAGCACCAGGATTATGGGATTGTGGGGCCCACTGCAGTCCTTTCGAGATTCCCACACTTATCTGGTAAAACACTTTTAGGGCATCTGTTCACATATGCAATCACAGCATCTTCCACAGACGAACAACACAATGAAGAGAGCTAGTTTCAAGCTACCATGCATAACAATAGAAAACAAAGTGTAACCAAGGGGGAAATGACATGTTATTCATAGAAAACTGCCATCAAGTCATAAATATTTTGCAAAGTAAAATGACCTCCAGTGACATAAAATACTCTCAAGGAAAAGCTTAAAGCTGCATTATATCCCTGACCCCAATCACAAATAACCAGAATATGACTGGGTAAGAGCTCATCTGAGTATATGAAGACTCAAACAGTGCCACCAGATGATCTCCGCAGACCCTTTAATATGGAGTGTAATGGCGTAGTTATTGTTCCCAGATCATCAGCAACAAGCCCAGGAGAAAATTCAATTTCAAACCTATATGAACTGTTAACACTACTCCATCTACCTGTAATTTAGCAGATGCTTATCAAAAAATGTTACTGTTTTAATTTAATGATATCTCATATAAACCTGCTGTGTTCTTGACACCATTCCCCCGGATGATAAGCTTTAGTGACAAATGCTCCATCCATATGCAAGGAACAGGGCAGTAGGAAGAGAAGTTAGAGGGCCTGGCATGTAAAATACAAGGAAGTAAGGCAGCATCGAGTCCTGGGAGATGAGAGAGGATGGGTGCTGTGGTCTATGTTTCTGCATTGCTGGAGGACTGCCTTTTTGTTGGAAGTGATATTTGAGGAAGAGTGTGAAGGATAAAGGGGGCAAATGGGAGTCAGTGAGACTCAGTTTAGGAAGGTGCACGTCAAGTCCCAGAACTAGCAGAGGAGGAAACTGGGTGCCAGCAAAGCAAGCAAGAAAGACCAGACATTAGGACAGAAAGATCACAGTTGTCACTTCTGCAGAGAAGGGCTTCTTTACCTTTTCCACGCATGTGCTTTTTTCACCAGAGACATTTTGATAGAACACTTGGTATAGAGGCAAATATACAAATAAATATACAAATCTAACAGTCAATGATAATAAGTCAAGAAGAAATACAAAACAATGCTTTAGTACACATACACATATACACATACACATACATATACATATACATGATATAGATATATATACACATATACACATATACATACACATATACATATACATATGCATTTGTATATAATTTTACCACTTATTAAAGACTAAAGTAAATGCACATACTAATGTGATGGGTATGTTTTGTTTTGCAGGAGTCGTAAAATCTTTCTGTGTTACTCAGAGGTTGGAAGGTCAAGAGTTCAAAACCATCTTTGGCTGTATAACTAATCTGAGGGGAACTTGACTCAAAAGAAACCATTGCTATTTGCTGTGCTTCTATGTGCATTAGATTATTTGGAGATCTCAGCTTGTTGTAAGCTACTGCCCTGCAGCTACAAGAGTAGCAAGCATGTTTAACAGACAAGCGATCTCTCCAGCCTCAAGATTCACACTGACATTGGACAGGATAGAAAGCTACTAAAGTGGTCTCCAGGAGGGGTGATTTGATTAAACTGTGTTTGGTAGAATACTTTAGCTTTACAGACACAGGATTACAAGAATGGGAAGGAAAAGAATATGCAGATGGTTGTTTACGTTGCCAAGCAAGAAATGATGCTGTCTTTGGCCTGGGTCTACACAGAAATGGTGCTAATGGAGGTTAGCACACAGATCTGTTTGGAAGATGGACACAGGTTTGGCTGACCTTTGAGAAGGGCCATGAGAAAAGAGATGAGTGAGTCTATGCTTTGGCCTGAGTCACTGGAAGGATGGAGTCACCATGGGCAGAGATAGAAAAGAATGAGGAGGTTTTGCTGGAAGGACTACAAATCGAATGTTTAGCTTGGAATCTATACTTTTAGGGACCTGAATTCATTGCATGTGGCTTTTTCAAGCAGAACTTAATGTTGGACTTTTGCCAAACATAAATCCCAAAGACAGAAGAGAAAGCATGGTTATTCTTTATCAGTATAGACACAACTTGACATTATCCAAACTAAGCCATCATTCCGTACACTTAGCAGCACATTTCACATGGCCAGTTCTGGCTGTCTGCAATGTTCCTGTGGTTGCTAAGATAAATAAACAGTATATGCATCCCTCTGGATGCTTTTGCTCTCATCCTGTCAGCATATTTCAAACTGGCCTTGCTGGACCACACCAAGAATGAGAAATGTCCTGATTAATAATTTCATTGTTTATATTAACACCAGTTGTTTTCTCTTATGGATTTAAGTGTAAAAGTACTCCAGTCTTTGGTCCCTCAAGACTTCATTGAAAGTATTGCTCGAGCTGCCTTGAGTGGGGTTTGATAACTTGTTGATGGTTTAAAAGTCACAAATAAGCAGCACTAAAAGATAAAATAATATATTCCTGAAACTGCAGGTGGTCTTAGTGGGGTTCAGGAATTAACTACATAAGCCATAAAAATTGTGAATTTCATAGCTGAAGCCATTTCTCATGGGAAACTAAGAGACACATTTAGACAACTCTTTTGTAAGTTAATTAATCATTGGCTTATAAACAACACAGATTATCACTTGATTTGGCAGCAAGAATAAGTAAAAGGAAATCTTAAAATAATTTGCTTTTCTTTCTCTTTTCAGATAATGTGTTGGTGAAGGGTGAGGTGTGTGCTCTTCCAATCTGAACATGTGTTTTGGAAAGAAAATATAAAGAAAGTATCAGACAACTTAGCCATTTGTTAATAAATTCATATGTTTGGTGAGGAGCTAGAAGATTTTATAAACTATGCTATATTTGAAGAAAAAAAGCAAAATGTCTTTTGTCTTGATTATGTTGAAATGTTGCTTAAATATTTTCCTCTCTTCCTCCACTCCTTTCTTTCCTCCCTTCCTTCCTCCCTCACTCCCCCTCTGTTCCTTCCTTCTTTCCCTCCTGTCTTCCTTCTTTCCTTCCTTCCTTCCTTCCCTTCCTCTCTTCCTTCCTTCCTTCTTTCCTTTCTCTTTTAGAGCAGTGATTTCATCATGTAGCCTGACCTGATCTTGAACTTATGACCCTCCAAACTCAGCTTCCCTGGTACTTAAATTGCAGGCCTGGAGCACCACATCTGGCTGCAACAATGCTTTATAGTAGAAGTTAAATACAAATATCTAAGAAGACTCTGTGAGGAAATTAAAGGAAAACATATTGCATCATCATGGGGATTAAAAACTATAATGCTGTACAAATTTCCTGTGGTTGATCCCGCCTCAGGGACGTCATCTGGAGCTCTGCAACAAATGCCAGGCCACCCGTAAGTCAAAGGACAGCTTTCTCTGGGAACGAGGAGATGACAAACAAAAGCACAACTCCAGATGCTTCTGGATGCCACTTTTGTTTTAAAAACTAAAACTTCTCACGACATCTGGATTGACAGATGACTTTGAAAGTTTATTCCTTCCTAGATTCAGAACCTCTCACTGGTGAGAGGTTCGTTTTGCAAAGAGGGATGCCAATAAAGCAGTGGTTTTCTGAAGAGGAAAGGAATGATTTCTCCCGTGAGTCTATCTGTGAGTCAGCTCAGGCTTGCGAGCTGCTGTCACTTTCATAGTGCAGACGTTTTCCCCAGATGTTAGAGTCCATTTCTAAATGTCTTCCAAAGGAGCTGCTTTGAATTCTGGTCGGACCCCATTGGTGGAACTGCAAGGAACAGTGCTTTGTGAATTGCTGGTGCTTTTTATTTTATTTCTTCCATGTTGTACATTTTACATTTTGATGGATGTATCAAAACACAGAAGAGTGCACAGCAAGGAGATGCCATGTGATATTCTGGTTCATGCACAATGTGTAATTTGTAAATCAAGTTGTTTGAATGGGACAATACATACCTGCGACTATAGCCATTAGGAGGAAGGAACTATATGGGAGCTATAAGCTTGAGGTCAGCAAGGTTTCCATGGTGACGACTGGTCCACCTGATTGCATAGTGAGACCCTGTCTGAGATGAACAAAATAAGCTAATGAGTAGACAATGACCAAAAAAATCAGCTTAAGCATTGACAACGCCTCAAGTATTAGTCATTTCTTCATGAACGAAGACATTCACAATACTCCCAGTCTTGTCTTTGAAGATACTGTTCTTTATCAGTGTTTGAGGTCATCATTCTTGCAATAACATACCAGAACTTTTTATCTTCATCTCTTAGAGCATACTGTTCAGTCTCTCCCCATCCCTTCTCCAGCTTTGGCAGCCCATTTCTGTTCTCAGCTTCTGTGAGATCAGCTTTGTAGGTTATACTTGGGAGTGAAACCATGAACCTCTTGTTCCTTTGGGTCTGGTTTATTTCACCTAGGGCAACAGTCTTCCAACTGCATTCCTTTTCTTGTATACAATGCAAGACTCTGATGTTGTTTGTTTTAGACAGGATTGCAGTGGAATGCAGCCTGGCCTGGAAGGTCCAGCAGTCTTCCTGTGTTAGTCTCACAAATGTTGAAACTGCAAGCATGAATTAACATACCTGAATAGGATAGATAGTTGGAAAAAAATTAAAAATAAACTGTAACTCTCATGTACAACAGTATGGTTGGAACTGGATCTTTGACTCTTGAGAACAGCAAACTGCTGTGAGGCTATGTTTACTCTCTGATGTCAGAGTAACTTACAAATTGAGTGCTACACTCTGGATTCTGTATGGTTGTATTTGCTTTACAGATATATTTATGAATCTATTCTTCTTACTGTCTCTCAATTTATAAATTATACTATAGTAAGAAAAAGCAATAAGAACTGAGAGATTCACAAGGACTTTGATATATTTATGAATCTGGCTACCTGACCAAATATAAGCATCTCCTGTAATCTACAGGGAAAGGAGCCAAGGAGCTGAAAGTTTTGGTGAAGGAAGTGGACCTTTCCCAGGTTTACCCTTAAGAGGTCCTTTTTATCTTTCTTTTCCTTTACTCTTCCTTCCCCCATATGTGTGTCCACCCCACACATGTCACAAACGCACACTCTTGTAACATAAAGAATAAGGAGGAGAGAGCCTGGCTGTGTGGCTACTGGAGACTTATTTCTCAGAGTACAGAACGAGTGGGCAGGCAGTCCAAGGCCAAGGAACCTGTGGGGAAGCTTGAACTGTCGCTGCCAGATATGATCCAGCTTCCTTCCAGAGTGATGCAGAGGAGCCATAAAGACTACAGTCTTGTGGCCCAGTCCATTCTGGACACCTTGAACATCTGCATGTACAACTCATGTCATAACGTTCACAGCCTTAACCTAACATTGCAACAAAAGTGCCTATCATGGAGGTTAGAGGCAAATTAGTAGATACATTGTTAACAGTGAAACACCTGAGGTTTGAGACCAGAAAACAACAATGTAACTCTTACAACTTTTATTTAATATTGACCTAAATCTTCTCAACAATACACTGCTACAATAAAAATAAATAATATTATAAGTACCAAGTAAGAAAAGTAAATCTGTGTTCCTTAGATTATGACATCAATATGTATATACACACACACAAACACACACACACATACACACACACACACACACACACAAACAAACAAACATTACACCCACAAAAAACTTCTGGAATCTATGAATTTCAGCACAATATATGACATTTTTATTTTATTCATTAATTACAAAAAAAAGAGGAAAAAGAAAAAAGAAAGAGAAAGAAAAGAGATGTAATTTTAAAGAGAAAATATTATCTTAGAATCACAAAATACATTAAAATTTATTAAAATTAGAAAATGCTATATAAGTCATATACATACAACTTTTAGGTTAATAGGGCTCAACGCCTTTGTGATAATATGTAAGCTACAGGAAAACCAGGAACATAGGCTCTCAGTGAGTGGTGTTTCTTCAGGCCGATGTATGTATAACCTGTTTGCTGACCAGGAGCATGTGAGAGGATGTGGTTAACAGCCTGTTGACCTCTGTGGTGTCTGTAGGGCCAGGCCACATCTGGCTTCTCTAAACTCTTACAAACAGGGCTGGAGGTAATTAATGGTCTAGGTGACCTCTGCACTATTTGTATGACTGAGACCACACCAGTTCCTCCCCTAGGCCCTAAAGATAACACATGTAACCTATCTATAGAATTGGTCTTTATGAAAGTGCTTTATGCATATATTTGAAAACATTTCAACTGAATTATTCCCTATTGTGCACATGGGATTGTGTTACACCAGGAGGCATTTTTCCAAATTGTACTTTACCTAAATATGCCTAAAATAAACTGCCTACTGTTATGCTGTTGAAGTTCTACTCACCAACATGACACATCAGATTTCCTTCTTCACTCACAGTTACTGACACTCTTCTGGCTGTGATATTTGCAGAGGTGCCCTACAATTAAATATTTATAATATAAATTTGGGACACTGAATAACAGAAGTATGAAGATGATGCTAGATATTTTAAGATCTGACACGGTTATAGTACTTGAAAAATGAATGATTAAAATTTTAAAATAAAATTTGAACAAATCTTTTCTTAGAAATTAGCAATTCCTAAAGACAAGATGAAAGTGCATGCACACACACACACACACACACACACACACAAAGAGAGAGGAGGAGAAAGAGGAGGAGGAAGAAGAGGAGACCTCTCAATAAAGAGGAAGCCTTTTATAAGAAAGAAAAACATGAGTACATAGCCCTTAACTTTTTTTCAAACCTATATTGATATTGCCAAAAGACAAAGATGAATGCACATAAGAAGGGATATAAAATGGTGCATAAGATTAGAGGAATGCCTCAACTGTTCTAAGCACTGATTGTTCTCACAGAGGACCTGAGTTTGATTCATGGCACTCACATGGTAGTGAGCAACCTTTTGTGATTTTACTCCAAAGGTTCTGAAGTCCTCACTAAGATAAATGAGAAGAAAATACAAATGGATAAGACATGGTCTTCAACAAGTAGAGCTGGCAGTACCCACCATTATTGTGCTATTCTCAGTTTGCGAGTTGCCTGGTCGTCTACATATAACTGGATTGAACATAATCACAATTATAGGTAAATTTAAAGCTAGAAGATTATAGAAGAAAAATGGGGGTAAATCTTTGTGAATTTGAAGTAGGTAAACACGGTTGGACAACATGCAAAAAACATGCACCATAACAGAAAAGGTTGATAATTGTATATTCTCAAAGTTAAAGCCTTTGCTGTTTGAAATGTATGTTACACAAAAATAAGAACGTGACAGGCTTTGCAAACTCCTAATTAATGAAATATTTAACAGAGAACACAGAGTCTCTGTGAGAGTATAAAGAAGTCCTTTAAAAACATTTGCGTGTGATATAGAAAATTCCATGTGACCAACGAATAACCTTTAAATTTGAGAATATTGTAGAATAACCATGTGTATCACATATGTGTTTTACATGTACATACTCATAGCCATCAGATTTTGTGCACTTATAGACTTGGCTAACATTTCAAAGGTCTCTATTTTTGGACTGAAAATCCATTGAAACAAATTGAACACATACTTTGCTGGTGACGAGGACAGTGTCCTTCTTTCATTTAGGTTGCTCTGACAAAATCCTGAGGAAGATAATTAGAAAAAGGAACTATTATTTGCTTCATAGCTCCAGTTTATAGTCCATCAAATTTGGGAAGTCAAGGCATGAACAAAAAACATATCTATAATAAAGAAGAGAAGAAGAAGAAATACATGGAATCCTGGTGTGGAGGCTTTCTTGTTTACTGCTTATAATGGTTTGAATCCATTTGGCCTAGAGAGTGGCACTATCAGGAGATATGACCTTGTGGGAGTAAGTGGAGTCTTTTTGGAGGAAGTGTGTCACAAAACAGGTGGGCTTTGAGTCTCTCCTAGGTGCTTGCAAGACAGTCTTCTGTGTCTTTGGAACACTATGTAGCTCTCTCAGCTTCTTCCCCAGCTCCATGCTTGCCTAGTGGCTGCCACTCTCCTACCACGATGATCATGGAGTAAACCACTGAACCTGTAAGCTAGCCCAATTAAATGTTTTATTTAGAAATGTTACCTTAGTCATGATGCCTATTAGCTGTAGCATCTTCTTTGTTGAAGGCAAGAGTACAAAAGGATTAAAAATAGAAACGTAAATCTTGGTGCAATTTTTAGCCAGAAGATGCAAGTTTTTAAGAACATCATAAACTATGCTGTTGATAAACTTCCTGTCAGGGTCTCAGAAATTTGCCCCAAACCAGACATATGTTTCTAAAGACAATTGAAAGAGGCTATTGGGAAGCATGCTGTGGAACCAACGGGAGGCAGGGAACATAATTGAAGGGTTCATAACAACAACTGGGTTATTGTACCATCACTATACTGGTTAGCTTGACTAATAAATGAAAACAGAATAAAGTTAATTTCCAAGATAGCAAAACCTTATCAATTGTCTAATTGTGTCTCAACTTACCTCTTCCATTGGTATTAATTTTTATGTCAGAGGATTCTAAGATTGAAAGGATCCAGGGGTTTTCCCTGAAGATGTGTCTCAGTAGTGTCAGAAGACACTTCAAAAAAACCTCACAAGTATGACTGTCTAAACATGAGCTGAACAGCGGTGCATGCCAAAGTGCATGAAGAAACCACAAGAGGCCTAAATGCTGCCCAAATAACTCTCAGCCACTAAGGAATGGTCAGAGTGAGAGAAATAATCTTCCCCTGAGAAGAACCAATTCCTCGGATACACAATAACAACTGGTCATCCCTGAGAACATATATGGGTATCATTATACAGACGGAATAGGCCATATTTTGACTGTATAGATAAATATGTATGTAAAAATAATTATGACAAAGAAGAACACAAGTTCAAAAAAGAGCTAGGAAGGGTATTTGGGAGGCTTTAGAGGGAAGAAAAGGAAGATTGGAATGATGTAATTACATTATAAACTCAAAAACTAAAAGGTTGGAGAACAATTGGACATATGCCATTTCTTACTTAGCAATGTCAAGTTGTATACAGAGAGGCAATTAAACTCAGCACACATGTATAGGGCTTGGTTTTATGTTGTCTAGAAGACACACAATTTTGTCTTCTGAGTCTTTAAGTAACTAAATTTCACTTGCATATGTTGGTAAGAAAAATAAGCAGGTAGTAGAATCAAAACTTTCATCTTATCACATATGTCTTCATGAAAACATTTTACTATTACAAACTGCCCAGCTCCATATTGTCGTGTTTTCTCTTTAAGGAGGAGCTGATGTCTAACAAGCTGAAAGAAACAAATGAAACAAACAAACACGAACACCACGACCGCCAACAAAACTCAAGACCTGTAAACTTCAGTTCCTCGGTCCAGGTACCTGCTTGAGTTCATCTGCTGGTTACTCTCATTGATGGAAGATGAAGAAAGTCTGTAAGCCAAACAATTCCTTTTTCCTAAGGTGTTGTTTTTCAATTCTTCAACACAGACACTGAAAAGGAAATTAGAATACTAGCTTATGGGTAATTGTTGTTGTTAAAAAGTAAGTATTTAAGCTCCTATAGCCTTCAGATTGCATTTATGTGCTTGTGTTTATGCATGTACACATATATACCCACATAGATCCCCATACACATATACATACACAGACACATACATACACACACACACACACACACACACACACACACACACAAACACACAACATACCACAAAAAGAAGCTACCTATTGTGAATAGGAGGAGAAATGGGAAGGTCTAGATCGAATAAGAGGCAATAGAGTAATGTGATAATATTTAATTAAAAATGTAAAAAACATTAATTAGTTAAACATAAAAACTGTACCCCAGATAGAATAAAGTCATTCTTATAAAAAATAAAGTTAAAAAAAACATTCTCTAAATTGACAATTTTGAATCAAAACCTGAGAATATAGTAATAAATTATCTAAAACTGAATAAAATATAGCAAAAATTCTTGAATTTAAAAAATGAACAGCAATATAAAATGCACATAATAATGTAATACAATAAATGAGACAAAATTCATCTTTAGGATAGGCCATTGTATTCATTTTGTATTTGTATTAACAACTAAATTTTGGAATAAAATTAAAAAATGATAATTTAATAGTACATAAAACTATTCTGTAGAAGATTTTTTAATCCAGCAATTTGGCTGCTCTGATCACATCTGAAGTACTAAGAGGTCTGTGTAATCCAGCTGGAATACAGGCATGCCTTTAGTACACACATTTAATACTGAACAGTAATGTCTAATTGTGGGGTAAAGTGATGAACCAGAAAGATTTGACATAGTGAGCCAGAGAGGGATGTGCCAAACTCTCAGAAAAAAAGCTATTTAAGAGCAGCACACTGAGAGTTTAGTAAATTCAGTTCAGTTGTGTGAGTTGGAAGTTGGATCAGTTTTGCCATCAGTTGGGACGCACAGCACTGAGTCGAGCACAGGGGAGTTGAGTTCATTAGTGAGTTCATGCAGTTCAGTGCAGGTCAGCAGAGGTAAATGAATCCAGAAGGGGAAAAATGGTTCCAGAAGATCAGGACAAATTTCCAGAGTTAGTTTGAGTGAGACCAAGAAGGTCAATGCAGTGAGAAGTCGAGAAAAGCCACATTGAATCAGTCAGCTTGGAGAACAGCTGAGTTGAACCAGCAAGTCAGAGTTTAGAACTAGAGAGGGTGAGCATATTCAGTATTAAGCCTGTGAGATAAGTTATGTCAGGTAATTAAAAAGTATCCTGACACTGAACATATCTCTATGTCACTTTGTGTTGTCTCGTAGTACGTTTATGTATGAAGCTGGCCAACAAAGACTTGTTAGATAAAAAGAAGTGTCAAATGTAAGAAGAGTACATTGTTTTTAATCATTTGGAAATTTGTAAATTGATAAAGTTTCTTGAATCAGAGGAATGGAAGATTCTGTTCTTATTGATGTTTAAATGTTAGAATGTGCCTGGCATTCAACTCTACTGATAGCCAATCATGATAAATATTCTTAGCTTTGTTTGACTAGGAAATCATAATAGTGCCCTTTAAAATCCCAGTTTATTTATTTTTCTACTTTTCATTGAGTTTTGAGACCAACCATATCTTTTGTTCATTTCCCTTTCTTCCTTCCAAACATTTCCACAGACCTGTCATTATTCTTTTTAAAATTCATGACCACTTTTTAAATTGTTTTTTTCACATATGTATAGGCATAGACATATTTCTCCCTGAATATAACCTGTTCAGAATGTATGCTTCCAGGACTAATCATTTGGTAAAACATACACAATTGTACTTTATTTTATCATAGAATTATAGAAATAAACAAAATTCTTGGTTATCTATAGAATATAGCATCATTTAATTATTTACCTGTAACCAGGACAGCTACTTAAAATAGTCCATTTGTAAGTAGAATTTTACAGCAGTCAAAACACATCTTTAGTGGGATTTGCTTTTCTTTATCATAACTAACCCACTTTTTCTATAATTGTGAATTATAGAAATTATAGAATTTTCTCAACTGGGATATGAAATATTGGGAGTCGTGTTCGTTAGAGGTTTGCTGCTTTGAACAGACACCATGATTAAGGCAACTCTTAGAAGAAAAACATTTAATTGTGGCTGGCTTACAGGTTCATAGGATCGGTCCATTATCATCAAGAAAGGACCATGGCAGAGTCCAAGCCGCATGGCCTAGGGGGAGCTGAGAATTCAATATATTTACCTGAAGGCTGCTAGAAAAACACTGGACTTCAGGAAGCCAGGATAAGAGTCTTCAAGCCCTTGCTCACAGTGACACACTTCCTCCAACAAAGCCACACCTACTTCAACAAGGCTACACCTCCAAATGATACACTCCCTGGGACAAGCATATTCAACCCATCACAGGAGTGACTTTTTTTTTTTTTTTTTTTTTGCTTCCATTTTCTAATTTCTCCACTTTCGTTTCCTACCAAGTAGTTTTCTTTCCGTTGCAAAGGCTAACTTGGATAGCACCATTCCATCATTATATTATATTTTATTTTTATGTCATCCCATTATTTTTCCCAGATACATAGTTTATTGGCTATTTATCTTTCTTCCTAATACATAATCTTTTTAGTGGAGAGATCTCTTTTGTTTTGGTAAAAGTAGGGTAATTCTAGATAACCATTCAATGGTGGCAAATAAATAAATGAATAAATATTAAAATAAAAAAAGACTGAACAGTAAATGGCTTATTATTTTTAGTCAATAAACTTAGTCTGACAACAACTCAACATATTTTGAATTATTACTCTGAACTTTGTGAAACATTTGTCTTTACCTCCATCGTGTCATTTTGAAATACTAGAGTTGTGAAGGTTGGCTTAACAGGATGCCTTGTTACTGTGAAGGGAAGGAATTGGAATACCAGGAAATATAGCAAAAGCACAAAGTAGCACAGCACCAGTACTCCATTCTCCATTACTTCCTGATGAAACTTATTTGCTAAGCATGTCCAAAGGGTGGTCAGAAGAACGAGAAAGTAAAGATGCAGAAGTGAAGTGTGAAGGGCAAGAGGGACCAGAAAGGGAGAGAAAGAGACTGACACATAAACACATACATGTAGTCACCAAGCAAGAGAGATAGACAAGGAGAGAGATAGGGAGAGGGAGGGAAGGAGGGTGGGAGGGAGGGAGGGAGGGAGAGAGAGAAAACAGTTGAAGCAAATTCAAATTAAAAAGTCAGATGCCAAATCTCATTCTTTGTCTTGATTCTGGACCCAGAACTACCCCAGCATTTGTGGTGAAGTATCGCATCCTTATTGGCAAAAGCAGAAGGAAAAACCCTGCCCTGTTAGCAATGAGTAGACTGTATATACAGGTAAGTTATTTGGTCTTTGGAAAAGGCCTAGTGGGATTTCTAGTGGTGACTTGGAGAACAAGTAAATTTAAGAGAAGCTACAACAAAGATATCTTTCTGTAGATCTTGCTTGTGTTCAGCATGGATGGCATATTTGGAATGCTTTCTTTAGTCATGGGATTTCATATCTACTTAAAACAGTAAACTTTGAAAGTGAGATGAGGAATCTTGAGTATCACAGACATAGTCTTTAAAATAAACACATGCATTCACGGTCATTGAGCTGCTATAATAACTGCACATGTTTAAAAGAAGTTTTCAGGGATTTATAAAATATGCACATGTGAATCGGACAGCCAAAGCTTTCACTCTCTTTTAGTTTTACCAGGAAAACATGAACAGAATGAGTCAGTGAAATTACAATTACAAAATAGTCTGTAAGATGTATCCTAAAACTACATTTAGAAATATTTATTGATCATTTTTAGATGCTTCATTTTGTCTCAGGCTCTGTAAAATTATGGTGCTAAAATAATCTTCACTTCAAGGACATCATGGTGTTTCTGGTTTCATTTCATTGTTATTTTGTATCATTATTAAATGTGTATCCTCTAAGGACTTAACCTCTTGGTACTGACATCCTTACCCCAAGTTTTTGTAGACATTCCTTTTACCTTTTTAAAAACTTATCTCCATTCCTCTGAGTTTTCTGCTGATCGCCAGAAACACTCTCTACTAGTGACCCACAGAAGCCATACTAGGCTGGGACTCAGGTAGGCAACCTATTCTTCCTGACGTCCATTCCAGTATCTTAAGTCTTAATATTAGTCCTATAGCAACCTGCTTTCAGGATCCCTTCTTCCCAGCCCACATCCATTTGCTAGGCTTTTCAACTTGTGGATTGCAAGCTGTTTGGGGGTTGGACAATAATTTCACTGGGATCAACTAAGACCACAACAAATATCAGATGTTTACATTACAATACACAACAGTAGCAAAATTAGAGCTATAAAGTAAAATTGGAAGCTTTTAAGATGTGAGGGAAATCACTAGGACATGAGGAACTATAAAAAGGGTAAGAATCACTGTGTTAGAGACCGTCTCTTTTTGTAGATCTAAGCTCTCCCTAACTCTTTTTCCACCACCTTTTCAACCTTTTCTTCTAGACCAACTCCATTCCTATGTGACTCAGGATGCCCAGGGATCCCAATGCCACTATACTAGTCTAGGATACAGATTGAATAATGCAATTAAATAATGGAATACCCACTCATATATCTACATCAAGAAACACCTCAAACATCAAACTCCATATGTGTATATCCAGAGCAAAAACACTAATATGAAGATACTAAGACAAAATGCCTCCTCCAGAAGCTAGAAATGCTATTGCAATAGGCTCTGAGAAAAGTAATTTAACTGAATCACAAGACAATGACTTCAAAATAGCAATGATGAATATATTAAAGGCCCTTTAAGAGGATAGGAATAAATGCCTTACTTAACAGAGAAAAAATACAAATAATGGTTTAACAGAATAATGAACACAGAAGGCACGTAAAGTGGAATTTAACAAAGAAATAGAATCACAAAGGAAAACCCAGACTAAAATAAACCAGAAATGATAAACTCAAGATGTCACATGTGTTAAACTTTCACATTATATTAAACCATTATGAATTGTTACTTTTTTGAATGTTATATTTGCTGCTCTTCATTTATTGAATAATAAAGACATAGTTTTGATCATTTTTTTAAAAAAATATTCATCTATGGTATCACTTTTGCATGCTTTTATTCCTCTATTTTAAATATTTTAAGGTTCAATTATTAAATAATATTGAAATATAATTTGAATCATAGATTACTGTGATGGTTATTCCTGATTGTCAACGTGACTATATGTGGAAAGAAGCACAATCCAGAAACTGAGGGCACAGCGGTAAGTTTGTCTGAATTATTCTTTCAAGACTCTTCTAGGTCAAACAAGTGAGAGTAAATTTATTTCAAATTATTCATTAAGACAGGCTATTGTTATTTGTTCATATGCCTCTGTAGAAAAAAAAAATGTATGTTTGAGGAGTGCAGATTGTCCTGGTGATTATAGACCTCAGTATAAATTCTCTGATGCTGTGAGTGAATAAAGTTGGCTTTAGTCCACATCATTGTCGGCTCCATTCTCCCAGGTCTCACTGCCGCTGTAGTGGTAAACCGTAGTATAATTCTTAAAAACAAATGAAGGACTTCTAATAAAATTCTCATCATTAGGTGTACATAATGCTCACCTAGGAAACTAGTCTATGATCATATATATCCATAGGTATTTGAAGTGCTGCTCTGGCCTGAGAAGTGGATTAGAGGACGGTAGCTCTACCCTGGAAGCAAGAGCATAAAGCATGAGTGGAACGCTGAGAAGATTCTTTTCACGGTTGGCAGAGGTTCATAGGAGACTCATAGCTGTCTCTAAGTGGCTTCGAAATGTTAAGTCCTAAACCAGACATTGAAGGTCCAGTGAATTAAACAGAAGTGACAACAGAAAGAAAATAAGAGTCATAGTAGAGTTAGGAGCACTCTGGATATTTTTTTTTTGGTGGGTCAGCACACTGAATCAGACATGATGGGTATGGTAACCTACATGTGCATAAGAACCGTTAAGAAGAGAGGTCATCAGGATTGGGAGTGGGTAAAAGAGAGTAATGGGGAGTATTGATTATAATCACAATGCATTGCGTATATGTACAAAATTGCTAACAACTAACAAACAATGCCCTTGAGGAAGAGAGTTAGGGTCTGGACTAAAATTTAACCAAAGAAACCAAAAAGGAGGGTCATTCACGTGTACATATATTTGGGAAAACCAGGCAAAAAAGCAAACCAAGAACTCTGTTAAATAGTTTCAAAAAAAAAAAAAAAAACAAAAACAAAAAAACAAAAAAACAAAAAAACAAAAAACAAAGCCAGAGCTGGGCTGAGCAGCAGCCTGCTGAGATGGAAGCTTACACGTCCTCTGTATAGAAAATAATGTGATTTGAATTAAGGGCATGATGCACTGGACTGTTCATCACAATCAACGCAAATTAAAAAAGAGGTGACATGAGACAAAACTAACAGTGGTGGCATTTATAGGCAAAAATCCGCATTTCTGAGGCTTCACCTCCTGAGGTCTTAGTTTTAATTTAATCAGAACTTAGCAAGTTCCCATGTGAAACAATACACAGTAAATGCTTTAGGAAATAATTATGAGTGTGTTTACTTGTGAATAAATGCAAAAACACATGATATGAGAGTGTGGACAGGAGTGTAACTGTATGTGTTTGTATGGAGGATAGGGGGTCAACTTGGTGGAATTGCTTCTTTCCTTCCACCCTTACAAAGATTGAAGACTAAACTAAGGTTTCCATCTGGCCAGTCAAGGAAAGAATGTTCTGTGCTATAAATTGTCAAGTAAATGTAAATGATTATTATCATCCTTGTCAAGAGTGGTAAACAAAGTCTTCACTATAGCAGGAGTCATTCCTGGAATGAGGGATTAAGATAAGAGCTGGGTGGAGCTTAGAAACAGAGGGTTGTTTAGAATGACCACATTAAATCTGGAGCCTGGGTGTCAGTGCCTGCCAATACGAAGCCACCTGCTTCCTGAAGACTTGTGTATTACTGGACTCATGGGACCTTAGAGTCTCTCTGGCCAGTGTCACTTATTTTTCCATATTGTGGTATTCACAGGAAGAAAATGACATTTGAAACTGAATAAGGGGCACGTGGAGTTCAAATTATAACATTAATCATATTTGAGGAATATACTTTGTCTCTTTGAGACATGTGTCTTAGTAAGAACTCTCTAAGAAATGCAGACAAATGAGTTATTCTTCTGGTCAGAGTGGAGGGAAATAAGAATGCTATGTCAGTGCTGAATAGAAAAATAGCACTTTTCTCAAAATGTAATGGAACATCAATTGGCCTCTGTGTCTTCTTCTTCTATTCAGTTGCATTTTGGGAAGAGAGGATGTTTTTCCAGCAGGTACACATTCACAGCAGGGTAGAAGGTGACACAGGAGGTTGGGACGGTGGGAATAGAAGCAAAGCCCGAGAAGAAAGCAGGAAGGGTCGGCTGAGTGTTGAGAGACAGCAGAGAACAGAAAACCTTTGGGGGCTAAGATGATATTAGAAACTTGGGGGAAAGTCTTCACCGTTACTGATGATCCAGCACAACTGTGTGTATTTTCCTTTTTAGATTCTTTTCTTCACTCAGCTTTTCCACAGTGGCACGACGAAATCATGATTTATTTCAAGGTTCCACTTGACTCATGACAATCACAAACACAAGATGGCTCAGGAGCCCTTATGCTCTCAGTCTTGTTGGCCCTTCTACTCTGCAGCACCACTTCTGGGAAGAGCAATCCTCATACTCACAGTACATCCCCAGGGGACTTTTAAAATTATTCCGAGACTAGTCCCAGAAAGGACATTAACAAGATCCAGATTAAATACTTCATAGTTTTACTTCCCTTGGCTTTCAAAGGCATCTACTTTTAATAATTTGGACATATCATTTCTGAAAAACTACTGAAGACCACATCTCAACTCACCTATCTTACTGGCTATTCAAACATAGAAGTACAAGTCAAATTTCCAAATAGTGGCATGGATTAGAAAATTTTACATAATTTGTGTCTACAATTAGTATTTTTAAAAAGTATTAATGATTTCATTTTGAACAAAAAGTTCTCAATCGAGGAATATCAAATGGCTGAGAAACATCTAAGGAAGTGCTCAACATCCTTAGCCATCAGAAAAATGCAAATCAAAATGACCCTGAGATTCCATCTCACACCAGTCAGATTGGCCAAGATCCAAAATTCAGATGACAACAGATGCTGTCGAGGATGTGGAGAAAGAGGAACACTTCTCCACTGCTAGTGGGGTTGTAAACTGATACAACCACTCTGGAAATTAGTCTGACGGTTCCTCAGAAAAATGGACATAGTACTACCTGAAGACCCAGTTATTCCACTTCTGGGCATTTACCCCAGAGACGCTCCAACATACAACAAAGATACATGCATTCTATTTATAATTCATTGCAGTTCTATTTATAATAGCCAGAAGCTAGAAAGAACCCAGATGTCCTTCAGTAGATTAATGGATACAAAAATTGTGGTACATTTACACAATGGAGTACTACTTAGCTATCAGAAATAATGACTTAACAGAGTTCTTAAGAAAATGGATGCATCTAGAGAATATCATTCTGAGTGAGATAACCCAGTCACAAAAGAACAGACATAATATGTAGTCACTGATAATGGGATACTAACCCCAGAAAGCTCTGAACACCCCCAGAAACAACTCACAAACTGTGAAGCTCAACAAAAAAATATATATTTTTTAATTAAAATAGAACTGTATCACATCCTTCTTTCCTCTCTACAGCCCCTCCCAGTTTCTCTCTTATCCCCTCAAATTAATAGCCTCTTTTCCTATATTATTGTTACATAAATACATATGTATATATATTTATATGTACCCACAAATACTTAATTACAACCTTAAAAAATGCTGAAAATTTGTACATTTCTCTTTGTTTTTTAAAATAAAGTAAAAAAAGTACTAATGAGTTCATTTTAAAGCATATATTACTATAATAATATATATATATGTAGTTATCATATATACATATATTTATAGATATAAATATATGCATATTTATTGATTGATAAATTATATATAAAAATATGTATATACTTGGAACATACATATATATATACACACATACAAATATATATACACACATATATATATACACATGCACATGTTTATATGTATATAAATATATGCACATATATTGACATATATATTATATATAACTAAGATGAAACTAATCCACAAGAGGTTTTAAAACACTGTAGTCAAATAATGTTCACATTTTATTTCTCAGTTGTTGTGACCATGTTACATCCTACATCATATAGGAATTAAGATAGTTAGCTGGGATTAGGTTCCACAATTGACTCTAAAATTAGGATTATCTGAGTAAACCTAATGCAACCACAGGATTCTTACACAGGGAAAAGGGTAGAAGATACATCGTAGAGGAGAGGTGATACAAGGAGGGCCTCTGGCCATAGTTGTCCTTAAGATCTATGAACATAGAGATGAGCATTCAGTTGATGTCATGAAATTGAAAGAAATAAATTTTGTCTTATGAATACGTACTTGACAGAATGCTGATTGACAAATCTCTTAATTTTAGCCCACTCATTTTGGAATTTTAGAGACTCCAGTGATAAAAGATAGTAAAGTTTTGTTATCTGCAACAATTAACTTGTAGAAATGTCTTACAGCAGCAATAGAAAGCACGAGGGCTCCCCTGAAATGGTGTTCCATTTCCTCCCTCTTGCCACCTTATCTTTGGTTCTTTAGCTCAGAACCTTTGCTCAAGCACCTATATAATTAGAAATCTCAATACCCTGATGTACACAGGCTTAACACTCATTGGCTACTGTTGACAGCTTTAGAAACCATCCAATAAAGAAATTCAAGAGGGGCAACAGAACTATAAAGCAGACCCCCATAAGTAGACAATACCAAATTTTTGATAACTAAAAATGTTAACTAAACTTCTTTTTCTTCTACTTCCATCCTAAGCAGGTCCCCTCATGAGATCATAGAGAGTGAGAATATGAAAGTAACTTTACATTTGGAAAGTTAGTTTAAATACAGATGAAAACATTTCTGCGTCAATTGGTTTAAACTTCCTACCTCCTATAGTTTAAGGACGGAAGAGTATGCTAAACATGAAGATGAAAGCTATTTAGATCCTCTGGATACTCATCTTTGTACTACATAAACAAGAAAACTACTCTGGAATTCTCTTAGTAAGAGTCTCTATTACCGTGAAGAGACACCGTGATCATGGCAACTCTAAAGATGGAAAACATGTAATTCAGTCTGGCTTACACTTCATAGCTTTTTCTGTTATGGTCATGGTGGGAAGCAAGGTGGAATGCAGGCAGGCTGGTGCTGGTGAGGTATCTGACAGTTCCACATCTAGATCCTCAGACACTGGTAAGAGGGAGCGACACTCGGTCTTATTGAGCCTCTGAAACCTCAAGCCCACTGCCGTGACACACTTCCTCTGAGAAGATCAAACCTACTCCAATAAGGCCACTAGTACTAATCTTTTGAAATAATGCCAATCTTTATGTACCCAGGACAGTCGTTTGCATTAAAACCATCACAGGGACAAACCATCTTCCAGATTCCTAAGCAGATTCCTAAATAACGCAAGTGTTTCCAAAGGTTCTGAAAATGTAAGATATTTTACACAGATTATTTGTGGAGAGAATAAGTAAGCCCCTTGTTCTATCTGAAGACATTCTGGACTCCACCATGGGTTTATATATTCTTTCACCATAAATACATAAGAAATGAATAGATGATAAAATGATATATTAGAGATACTATCTGCAGATAATAACTGATAATACAATGCACTGTAAAGTGCTTATAAATTGCGTCAGTCCGCATAAGACACTTGGATTTACAATCTGATGTTCTTATGAGATAGATATTTAATAATGTAAAGAACTGTGTCTTATTCTGCCCAAGACCATCAAAGTTAGTATAATGGGTTTTCTCCTATACATAGGGATAAAATCAACCAAACAAACAACTAACCAAACAACCAACCAACAAGAGATATTTAGGTAAACAAAATGTTGCCAAGATCAGTTCAATGTACACACAAAATTGCCATTTTGGAAAGTTTTGAAGGACTTGTATAGACGTGAAGGTAATTCCACTGTTGTACACCAGAAGACGTTAGGATTGAGTGGGAACATGAGAAGTTCGGGTATACATGCCAAACCATGTTCTACACAAGGCACAAGAGCAGCTTAGAAGCATTACGGTTTCCAATATTGAAATAATTATCGTCAAAACATCTTTGTGGCTTATGAATAAGTCAACTAGAACTTGTATTTTAAAACCCCAGAGTTATTTTCTAAAACTCCTTCCAGAAGTGTAGAGGAAACCACAGAATTTTGGGAAAGAATATTATCTCAAGTATATTAATGACCTCATAACACAAACATGCCCTTGTCAATATAGAAATGCAGGGATCTGAATTAATAGATTCATATTAAGTTCAGGGCCCAAACTATATACACTACAATCATTAGAACTACTGAGACAAACCAATCAGTTTCCTCGTGAAACTTTTTGATGATGAATCAGCATTATGTCACTTTTTAAACATGCTCTGTGGTTTCTGTGATGAAAACCCACGGGAGAATTAGCCATGTCTTTAAAATTTGATACTTTTATGAGGGTGTGGTTATTAGACTCTGAAGGAAACATTCATTTGTAAGCAGATTAGAAATGCTTTTAATTTTTCATGCAGGGTTAGTCTCTCAGATAATGTTGGGTTTTGAACCATTATAGATATCTTCTGGGGTATTGATTCCTACATTCCAGTGTCTCCATAAACCTTCTATCTATAAATCCAGAAAATGAAAAGCACGGAATATAAAACCTTATATTTCCTCAGGCCTTTGTAGTGTTTTCTTCTGCATTTGCTGGTCTGGACTCTTCTCAGGGAAAACTTCAGTTTATCCCCCAAACCCTCCCTCTGCCTTCCCTCCATAATAATAAATCTCCTCCTGTGACAAAGCGCTTGGGCCAACTTGCTGTTTCCCATCTCAGAGGATCAACTCAAGCTAGGGGGAAGATTACATGACCTCTGAGAAGTGGTTACATAGTAACAAAGGTGCAAGCTTATTTGCAGTTTGTTTGGCTAAGCTTTGTATTTCACAGGTTAGGGCATTAATCTAGGTGATCTCATAAGGACTAAAGAATGATTGATCAGGTTTTCAATCAAAGAACACATGAGAATTTTGAAAGATACCAGAAGCTCACAGAATTAGTGACTTCTTCATCTGTAATGAAATACGTGGCAGAAACCACTTGCATGTAGAAAGATTTACTTTGACGGATTCTTACTAGTCTTGTGATGGCAGGAAGGGTCAGGAAGGGGGCGATTGTCCATGGCACTCAAAGGGAGGCAGTTGACTCAATAAAGCTAGAACCAGAAGAGGATCTAACTTTCAAAGGCTTTTCCTCCATTTCTTACTTCCAATAGCCAGGCCCCAGGTGAAGGCAACCACCCTCCAAACAGCATCATAAACAAGGTTATTGGTGTTACAAACATGAGTCTCGTAGAACATTTCAGATTGAAAACATAGCACCCAAAAGTTTGTGTTGCTTTTAATTTGAATTGCAGGTTGAGAAATAACAGCACTGTGTCTGAGGGCCTTCAACAGTGTTTAATGCCCTTGTCACAGGACTCCGACTAATTCTAAAGAGAAGGCGTTCACATGTACTTGGAGACGGGCACATTGTCACTTCTATGATAGTTTTGTGTCTGTTGTGACCTAGGCAAGGGAGTGAATACTCAGCAGATAAAACAGTCAAAACTTGGACTTTAGCATCTAGGGCTCTGAGTTATGTAAACCTCACTTCATCAGGAAGCATTCAGAATCAATTATTTTGGTACAGTACTAGAAACTGCAAATCACTATAAGTTGAACAATAAATTGATAGGATGTCAATTTCCCTTAGTTGTTGCATTGCATTATTGAGTAGCATTTAAAACAATGTATAATTTTACTAGATTTTTATTTTTCAATATATAAGTGATAATGTATTTATTAAGCATGCATCTGTAAATTTTATTGAAATTGCCTGTGGTTAGGTCAAACCATAGCAGTATAGGCTTATAGTGTTCTAAGTACTTTAGCAGATGGATTAATTCATCTGATACTATTTGTAACCATCCTCAAGGTCATTGGCCAAATAAGGAGCAGGGCGAGAGTGAGAGACAGAGAGACAGAGGAGGGGAGGGAAGGAGGGAGGGAAGCAGGGAGAGAGGGAGACACAAAGACAGAGACAGAGACAGAGAGACAGAGTAGTAGGGAGACAGAGACACAAAGAGAGAAAGACAGAAAGACAGACAGAGATAGAAAGAGAAATGCTGAGACACACAGACACACACACACACACACACAGAGGGAATGAGATGAGACAGAAGTGGCAGAGATACCAAGCATCCTTCAAATCATAGCTCAGAAGAGACAATGAAGATTGTACTCTAGGGAACCTGCTCTCCCTATGCTGCTGTATGTGTGCTACCTTCTTTGTCTGTCAAACACGCTGAGGGGAAGGCCCTAAATACCAGAAGCACCAATTCTTTGTAAGAATTCCTGTAAGAAGTCCACATGCATACACATGCTTAGCTCACAAAGAAACCTTTGCCATTCATCACCAAGTCCTTTACTTTTAGCTGTACACTAAACTGACATTCTGTTTTGTATTCTGGGACCGTGTTTAATTAGTCTGTCTAGGCCGATCTTGAACTTATTCCACAGTTTAGGTTGGCCTAGGACTTGTAATCTTCTTACCTTAGCTTCCCTAGTTGCTGAGGCAACCAGATCAATGTTGTCAGTCCATCATTAATTAACAGTGTTACACGCAAATTAACATGCACAGCACATGCCCATGTCCATCTACGAGGGCACTCACAACAGAAGCACACAGGTTAGCTTAGTACATCTAGCAAATACATCACCAAAAAACCAAAAAAACCAAAAAAACAAACAAACAAACAAACAAACAAAAAAAAAAACCCTGTATCTTTCAAAGCAAAATAAAAGTTTTGTTTTGTTTTTTTTTTTTTTTTTTTTTTTTTTTTTTTTTTTTTTTTTTTTTTACAAAATCAAAAATTGGAATTTTGGAAACCAAGATAGGTCTGATTGGACTTCATTATTTGACTTCAGTTGTTTTATCTTCATTTTATCTGCTTCTTGATATAAATTCACTTTGTGTTGAAAAGAACACTACTCACTGAATTTTCATGTATATTTGAAAATCAGGACTGGATTTTCTGGAAGGGAGCAGTGCCTTTATTGTGGGGTCAACATCTGTATGGAGTGGCATTTTGTCCATGTGTTTCAGCCAATGTAATGTGTGACTACAGCTTTAACAGAGAAGCTGGTATAAAGACACATCTTTCCAATTGAGAGATGTCTCATACAGACTTACAGATGTGCAACAGAGTCCTTACATCCTTAACACTTGTAATACTATATTTTTAACCCGTGTGCTTCCATAAAAGGCTATATATGTTGAAAGATAATGGACCTGTTATTTCTATTTTAATGCATGATTTAATCACATGTCCCCATTTCCACCTTGCAGGCCTACATTGCACATTATACTCCTCATAAATCTCTGTGGTTTTCAAACTCTCGGTGACTTCAAAGAATATAAATGTCCCGTGGACTAGACTGCTGACTTTTGAGAAGAGTGGCTCAAGACAGAGAACAACGGGCAAATGTGTTGAAGTTGAAATAGATTTATTTGGCATGGGTCACAATGGCTGAGGGCCAGGAGAAATAAGGAGGGGTGTAGCATCAGGGTCTTTGTCAAATACTTTTGCTTAAATTAACCTAAACTTAAGAAAACTATAGGCAAGTTAAGTTGCACACGTGAAAGATGACACGTGATACCCATAGTTACTGTCTGGGTTATTCCAACTGGATTGTCCAGTTCTATTCATTTTGATTAAAATATAAGGGTGCTGTCCTTCCTTTTGGATTAATGCAATATTCAATCATACATGCAATATAAGACAATACAGAAGGTATAAATTCCAGTTGTTCACAGTAGGGTGGTAACTATATTACCCACATACACACACACACACACACACACACACACACACACACACACACAAACACTATACACTATTTCATTAAAGACTTTGTAAAGATCAAATAGTAAGCAAAGAAAACATGATATAGAGGCATGGGTGCTAGTGGTTTCCTTGAATATCAGCATTTCAGAGGCTGAGGTAGGCAGATCTCTGTGATTTCATGGACAGCCTGATCTACATGAACAGTCTAATCTGGAATAATTCTTCTAATAAAGTCACATGGTCAGTGCCCACCATCAACACAAGTTGAAGTATCATACTGGATTCCATTAATCTGTGTAATTATTTCCTTTTCAGTTGTAAGAAAAAAATTATTTTTAAATTCACAAGAATCTCTGTGAGAGCAAGTCCAGCCTGGTTTGCAAAACAAGTTCCAGGCTACATAAAGCTTCCTAGTGAGACCTTCTCTCTCAAACAAAGATATACAAGCAAACCCCTCCCCAAAACCACCCTGTCTTTTCTTATTACTTGTAGATACTTGAGAAAGTTTGGTTTCATCTTTGTGTTTACTAAACACTTCTAGGACAACCTTTTCAGTTCAACAGCAAGAATGGATAAGCAGAATCACCTTTCAGAGATTTTACAAAAAAGACGTACTTAGAGTTCAGCATAAATGGAATAGTTATCGCTTTCTCCAGAATACTTGCTGGTCTCCAGGAAACAAGGTCTCTGGGAATCGAGATGTAGTACCCACTGCCACGCCCCTCTGTCCATCGGTGTTCATATAGGCTTCCAGCCTTTATTACACACTGTTACAGGTCCTGAATCCTTCCTTTTGTAGGGGTGAAGAGTGAATTCCTCACTTCAGAATTGCAAAGGCAGACACTGTTGTGTCTCTTTGTGATGTTCAAGGGATCTAGTCCTTGGGTACCATTTTGAATGAAAATTTGTCCTACTTAACCTTTATTCTTATTCTCAATTGATACCAATACTGTTTTCACTTTTGAAAACATGATAAAAATACATGAGAAAAATTAGTGGAAGTTTAAAATAAGAAACATGAAAATTCTGAGAAAAATATAGTGCTGTATAAATATACTATGGGGATTGATGTTAGGGTGTGGAAAAGGGTTTAGCTATTAAGAACACTTTCTCTTGCAGAAGACTGGGATTCTGCCTCCAGCACCTACGATTACGCTTTTAATCACCTATAACTCCAGCTTATGGCATTCAACATTCTCTTCTGGCCTCTATCGTCTTCCACAAAGATGCATGTGCTCAAATACAGTCATGTACATACACACGTGAATGCAAAAAACAAACCTCAAAAACGCAATTTTGTCCTCATAGACTTAAAAAACATCTTTTTTTAAATGTTCATTTTATTTGCCCATGGTTGATTAAAATGTATTCTATTTTTGTTGTGTAACTCTATTTGAGATCTATATAGTCTAGGTGAGGATTCTGCAAAAAAAAATTAATGTAAGAACACAGGTAAGAATTTCTAGAAATGCCCTAGATTCATTATACATTGAATTTTGAACACAGTTTTAGTTCCTGCATTTGCAGAAACGCATAAAGGTCACCAATATTTTCACAACACTAGGCATTTAGATACAGAGTTGTGACTCAGACTTTAAAGGCTGTGTTCTAGTTCTGCTTGTCAGATGAAGAGAGGCAAGTGTTTTCTTCTGTTCTGAAGACCTTCATTTCACTCCTACCTTGTTTCCTTGATTCTGCAGAAGCTTTTTTAATTCATCCACATCCACTTCTCAGTTTTCATAATATTTTGTTGCTACTGATAATTTTAAGATTTTTTTTAAACTTATGGCTGTATTTTGAAGGGCTATCAATAAATGAGCAGATACTAGGAGATGTAACTCAATTTTTAATGGAGTTTTACCCAGATATATGAGGCCTTCTTCAGAAAATCCAGTGAAAGTAGAGGCGGTGTTAAAGGAAATAAGCTAGAATCAGGAAGGCAAGTACTCTATTCTTTTTCACATGAAATTCAAATTTTAAAAATATGTGAACATATATTTATGTAATGTATATATGACATGGGATGGAAGCAAGACTACTTCTAGAGAGGAAGGTAGCCAAGGGGAGAAAGGAGTGTAATCGGGAAAGCACATTACCCACACTGTTAGTATACATATATGAAATTGTCACAATGAAACACATAATTCTGACAACTAGTTACATATTAAAATGAAATTATTAAATTAATTGTGGTCATGTCAACAATATTCTTAATATTATTACCTTTGCAGACCTAAGTCTACTGCAATCCTATTAAAATTTATTAGAGATTAAAAAGAGAAGTACATTCTTTGCTTTATAAATGAAATCATAAGCCATAAATAGATATTTTTCACAGAAGATCTAAGATTCTAAAAATTGATACATTTGCAACTAGTGTTTGGATTTATCAAATGTCTTATTACAAGGCCATTTTTTTCTATTTGGCCTATTTGTATTTTTCTTTATAAATTACATATCTGTTTCTTTTATTTTAAGCCTGACACCCTAATAGTAATAGTTTTAAAAATGAAATCACACTTGAAAACCAGTCATTTCTGCCAGTTCCATGCAAGGATAAAAACATCTCTTGTCTTTGCTAAGTACCATTGGCTACCTTCATTTCTAAAAATTATTTTCCTTACATTTCATGTCATTTATACATTATATAAATATATTTTCATGTATTTTTTAAAACTTGAATTTCTTATATGGAATGAATATAAGACATTTATTCTAGTATAATTTTTCCAGATGAATAAGGTAGTAAACTTAGAAATGAACCTTTTTGGGGGTTGTCACTATTAAAATTTGAAACATAGGATACGTACTCTGATTTTTGTTTCTTATTTGGTATGTTGCAATGGGGGGGTCTCATGAATCCCAGGCAGGATTCAATACACTATGTAGCTCATGATGAAATTAAATTTCTGCTCCTCCTGCCTCTACCCTTGGAGTGCTAGAATTACCTATGTGTATAATCACATCTAGTTTATCTGATGCTGGCTATTGAACCCAGTTCTTCATGAATGCTATGCTATAACAAGTGGTGTGCTTCTCAAGCTATTTTTAAAGGAAAATGAGTATATTGTAGAAAACTACATTGAAACATCTTGCTCTAAGAGTTTTATAAGTACTAAAAGTTAATATTTATAAATTAAAATATACCAGATACAGATATAGGTATAATCTTCTTAAGTAATTAAAATAATAAGGGTTTGAATACATTTCCCATTTGCTATAGTATGTACCAGAAAGTGACTTGGAATGCTCTATCAAACCAGAACTTTGGAGAGACCACAACTTTGGGTGCCTTCCACCTTGGAAAAAAGTCAGGATAATGTGGTAACAGGATGAAAAAGATTAGTGACTTGTGATATTTTTAGGATATATTTATTTTCTGTTGTTCTGTTTTTGGGCTCTAAGCTATAGAATATAATCTTCAAGTAGGGTTTTGAGCTAGTTCCTGAGGAAATCCACAAATGAAAACCAGGTCGAACATTTCTGAGTGGTTCCAGATCTGAGGAACATAAAAAGAGTTTCCTCAACATGACAAGGGAAATAAGATGTACATACTATCAGTTGTCCCAACGTGCATATGAAGCGCTGTTCATAGTACAGAAAAGAATTTATCCTTAGGACAATAAGCAACCTGGTTCAAATGAATCAAATTAGTAATCCGAGAGAGATGGCCAAAAAGGATGCAGTTCCTTTGGGTGTGCTCATTTGCATTTTCCTGAGATTCTTTGCTCTGTTTGTGATTTATGGGATCTTTACCGGAGCACAATAGTTGGCTGAGAAGATCACACTTAACTGCCACCACACACACAGGAGTACAGAAGTTTGGAGCAGGAACGCTCTCACAACAAACTGGCTCATTTGCTTCAGGCTCAATGCTTCAGGGGGGTTCATCCAGTAAAGCATCTCTCTCTCTCTCCCTGATTCCATAGGGAAGGGTTTGTTCTGTCCACCTGTTCTTCATTAGAGAGAAGCGTGCTCAGAGGCAACATTAGCCCACAGTGACATAACTTCAACCAGAGACGGGCGTGATTGGGCTGGTCCCCCCACCCTCCTCAGCTCTTGTATCACTGAGACTCTGGCAGCCAGTTCCACCCTGACAGAGTTCACAGCATATATTAGTGGATGCTTGTTCACAGTGCGTCTGTTTAAGGAATTAACAGAAACAGTGTCAAGAGAGTAAGGTAAGTGCACTTTTAAATATAGCCCAGGGGACCCTGATTCCTGAGGACAGTGTTTAATTTTAACAGGAACAGGGGGTAAAAGATCAGGAGGAATTTTGCCAATTTTCTATTTAATGGCAGTTTTGAACATTTATTTCCACATTTGACCTAATGTGCTTCCCATTATTTATGGATTAATTTCATCCTGTGTATCAGATTAATTGGCAAGGGAAATCTAACATGTTCCAAGGTTACAATGAAAAGGAAAGTTAAACTTGACAGTCAAAAATATACAGAAATTAAAATGCTATCTATACTAATAAGCTAAAGATTCTTATATTGTTGAAACCTAGCATTGGGGTAGAAAAAGGGCACTGCTACCAGAAGTTAACAGTTTTTGCAATAAAATATGTTGCTATAGCTTGCAATAAACATTTTGAGTTAGAAAATGTTAGCAGAAGGACTCAGATACTAGTGTGGATTGCTTTTTCATGTTTTGCTCATTTTAAAGGTTTGTGGTTCAAGATGTACACCTTAAGGAACATGTTTGTAAAAGTTTCTGGGAAACAATTTGCTTTTTTGCAGAAAAATATTTCTTTCATGGCCAGAGGTATTTGAAATGTAGGGGCCAAATGCATGACTTACCCTCACAGAGGAGGCATTGTATGTTCACAAGGTCGCTTTGAATTTAGACTGCTACCTTTTACTTTGCCAGAAATGTGGAAGAAATTTTTGTTACTATGCATACTCCATTTAAAACGTCAAAACACAAATGAACCAATAGATTCATTTGTGTGTTTATCATTAATATGCATAAACCTATGAGAAATTCTATTACTATCATTGTGTTTCTAGTACTAGGCTATGGGCATATCTTGTCTACTAAATTAAAACCTTCCATCAGAATCATTGACAAGAGATAATTATTAGCATTGTGATTGTATCTGGTGCTAGAATTTTAAGTGCATCTTTCACAAAATCATTTTTAATATTTCTTTTCCTTAAGTCTATTATGATTCTAAGCTAAAGCAAAGCATATACATTTAAAATTCATGGTCTCCCAACTTCGACTTGCTCCAAACTACCTGATGCAAATGCTTGTCTCATACTATCTACATAAAATGTCATGCAATGCAGGGTGTATACGAATGTGAATTCTCTTCATGTTGTGTCTCAGCAACACAGGCATTGCTACAATGCATTCTGTGATTCCCAACTCTCATGTTCCAGCTTTCTTTTATGTAAACGGGGAGCTATTCTCTGAAATTTGAATCATTATTGATCTTCATCTTAGAAACAAGTTCTGTGGAAATAACAACCAGGGAATATTTTGAATTTGTGCTCTCAGCTTAATACCTTACTCACAGTGCGTGATGCCAACATTGCTATTATTTTATTCTTGGTTTTGTCTCTTTCATTCTCTGCTTTCGCCTGATTCCACTTTGTGAGAGCACTAATATTTGCATTAGCAAACCATGTCGCCTTACAGTTGGCACAAAGAAGATTAATATATTATTTAAAAGGGAGAAGGGCTTAACTTTTAAATTTGGACACAAGGTTATTTCCCATTAATTGGTATCCTTTTCAGTTTGGATTTAAAAAGCCAACACTGTCTACAATTCCCTGTTGGGGAAACATTTGTTCATCTAAAATTGACTAAATACTAGCTTCAGATCCAGTTTTCAGTGGATCTCAACCCATGGAATGTTAAGCTTCAAATAATGTAAATATTCATCTAAGAATTCAACCCCTTTCCTCAGAATGCACAACAGTTGCAAGGCCCCGTGAAAGGAATGTGCTTACTGCCTCTTCTTCCTCAGAGCAGTTTGTCTTAGGGAAAACCAGATTGTCCCTGTTCCCAGTTAGAATCTTTCTGAGACATTTTAATGATGCTGATGGCAGAGTATACAGAGAAATTTCCACTTGTCTTCTAGGTTTCATTTCTTCTGGCTTAGGGAATGTTCTTAAACAGGGTTTCTAACGTGTGAGACAGTGCCACCAGGAAATGTCCTGATGGATATTTCAGTTCAGGAAATATCAGAAGACAAGGACTAACACATTTGACAGCCATACCCACAAGGGGGCGCATGCGTACACACCTGGAACAAGTTTCCACCCCAAGGAGTGAACAAAAACACACACCCTTCTCCTTTGCTTAAACAGAAAGTTTGCAATGGCAGTGAAGACACTATTTTTGGAGGCACTGAAAATGAAATGATATAATGCAGTTTATTACTGATTTTAACAACTGAACTGTTAATGACAACTGATTTTTTTTCCTTGAAATTATGTTGTAACATTCCTTTCCACTTTATTTAGGACACAGAGGACTTGCTGAAAATGAATGTATGTGCGTTCTCTCTTGTCTTGGCATTAGTTGGTAGTGTCAGTGGCCATTACTATGATTATGATGCCCCACTCTTCATGTATGGGGAACTATCACCTAACTGTGCACCAGAATGTAACTGTCCCCACAGCTACCCAACTGCCATGTACTGCGATGATCTCAAGTTGAAAAGTGTGCCCATGGTGCCTCCTGGCATCAAGTACCTTTACCTGAGAAATAACCAGATCGACCATATTGATGAAAAGGCCTTTGAAAATGTAACCGATCTGCAGTGGCTCATTCTTGACCACAACTATCTAGAAAACTCCAAGATAAAAGGAAAGGTTTTCTCTAAGCTGAAACAACTGAAGAAACTACATATCAACCACAACAACCTGACAGAGTCTGTCGGTCCACTTCCAAAGTCCCTGCAAGACCTGCAGCTAGCAAATAATAAAATCAGCAAGCTCAGCTCCTTTGACGGGCTGGTAAACTTGACCTTCATTTACCTTCAACACAACCAACTCAAAGAGGATGCTGTCTCGGCTGCTCTGAAAGGTCTTAAGTCACTAGAGTACCTTGACTTGAGCTTCAATCAGATGAGCAAGCTGCCTTCTGGTCTTCCAACATCTCTTCTAACTCTCTACCTAGACAATAATAAGATTAGCAACATTCCCGATGAGTATTTCAAGCGCTTCACTGGGTTGCAATACTTGCGTTTATCTCACAATGAGTTGGCTGATAGTGGCATCCCTGGAAACTCATTTAACATATCATCCCTGCTCGAGCTGGATCTCTCCTATAATAAGCTTAAGAGTATACCAACAGTTAATGAAAACCTTGAAAACTATTACCTGGAGGTCAATGAACTCGAAAGTAAGTATCAAGCCGCCCCTGTGTTTGATATACTTAAAGTGTACATTAAATTTAACTTACATACGTAAACTTTGTATCAAAAACTTCCAGTGCTAAAATAATAGACTTCACAATGTGGTAAGAATGGATTAAAGGACTACAAAATCTAAGCATGGAACTCTGGCTCAGCCATATGTTGAAATGATCCCAGCTTTTCCTTACCCATTAAGGTCATAGATTTTTTTCATTCAATTTCTTAGTATCATTTGAGAATAATTGACAATAATATTATATCTCTTAACATTTTTCAGTTATTGCTTACCTTGCTCTTGCATAGAATTACGTGCTGCCTTTACTAAGTGGCATGATCCATTATAGGAAAAGAAAAAAATAACTTTCAGAAGGCTTGCAGTAAGCACAGGCTCTCAAGCATCTTCCCACTTGCCTAACTCAGAGCACACATATTGTTCCCATCTTTCCTAACATCTTGAGGTTCAGTGTGCTGCCCTATTAACATGTCCAGCACCACCACTCCTTTCTGACAAAGTATATGTGATCTTCAAAACATTCCCATGAATATCATAAGGAAGAAGAGGGAAGGAAAGATATTGGCAAAGGTTTCAAATATCTATTTATTTATAAGATATCCTTAGAGAGCCTTTAGCTTTTGTACAGTCCTTCTCCCACAGTCACACACAATTTTCTTTAGGTGATGCTGTGTTTTATTTTTTATTTATTTTCATGATGGAGCTTGACTTGATCTGCTCTTTGAGGGCTTCCATCCACCTTGGCTTACTTCAATTCAGAAGATATGAAGTCAGGCAGAAAATTAAATTATTCAATCCCAACCTAACCATTTAATAGATTTGGGGACAGAAATGTTTTAGTTCACCACAGTATAAAACATTCAGATGGAAAACACATATGAAGCAATCACTGTCTATTCAAACTGAACTTGTTTATCTAATGAACAGTTTACTTCCCTTGCCAAGATAAAATCATTGCTATCAGAAAAAAAATTAAGTGGGACAGTGTGACTACATTGCAAATTTCTTTAACTTTAATATAGTTCCTGGATTAAACATTTTCATGAAGGAAAATATGATTTCTGATATAAACACCATTCCTTGTATTTTACTTTTAAATGGGTTTTTAAATCCATTAAAGCAAGATTTAGAACTGTTTGACTGTTACAAGAAACACAGTTCAGACTATCATGATTAATCTGATATAATTGTTTATACTTTGAAGTTTGATGTCTGACAGTTCTCATTCTTCAATGTTTCTAAGTAATGACTGCATTTATTATTTGCAATTATCTCAGTCTAAATCAGTTTCTTAACACTTAACATTACATTTACTAATGAACATTAAGGACATGTAAAGGCACAACCTTTGGTACCTATGAAAAATTGGTTCTCAAACTCTCTTGGATCCCTAACTCTCCAGATGTTCAAGTACTTTATATAAATTCTATAATAGTTTCATATAGCCCTATGGATATCATCTTCCGTACATGGAATTTTCTACAGACAAATTATGATGTTCAGTAAAATTGAGAGGCTATGTACAAAGTCATGTGCTATAATGCTCAGGGACAAGAACAATAAAAATGTTCACAGTATGCCCATATGCAAATTTTAAAAGTGTTTTGACACATAGTTAATCACATCTACAAATAACACACCAGCTACCCCTGAAAATTACAGAGCTTCAATATACAACTCCAAACAGTCATCCCTATTCCAGTCTTATGACTAAGAATGAATTTAAGTCAATCTTATGCTTTAATGAAGTTTATTAAGAAGATGAAAAGTGTTAAAAAGATATCAGCAGTAATGGAGAGCATTTTGTGTGTTGATATACTGTAATGTGCTTTGGACAATTGAATCTTTTTAATTTTAACTCTCTGACAGCAAACCACGATATCAGACAGAGGGGGCAGTTGAAAGCTCCAAATTTCCAAGCCAAGTAGCAGAGATAGCTTGCAAGCAAAATCTTAAAACTCTCTTTCTTTATATCTTTCCTTCTCAGAGATGAGTATTATAGAAAGACCAAGGACTTACACTGAAAACTTTATTCAAACAAGCATCATTAGGCACCAGAGAACAATGTGCTTGAGTTTTATTAATACTGCTTGCTAGACTTTGAGAAGAAAATAGCAACCCAAGAACCAGACAAGTGTAAGTTCACACTGACCTAGGTGAACATAGATAGTTCTGGTAATAATCTTGGTTTCTATGTAAAGAGTAGATGAGTTCTTGCATGTGGCAGCTTCTCAACCATCAAGTAACACTGGCTGGACAGTGTTTGATTTAGTTTATGCCCTGGATTTTGATTCTCTGCCATAATGTGTGAGTGATGGAAAATTCTTTCATGATCATTTAACCAAGTCTATCATTTTCAGCTGGAATAAAACAAGGATGAGATTTTCATTGATGAGGTCATTCAAAAAATTCATATTTTTATCAGGTTAGACTAAACATTTCATGTTAGTTGAGTGCTGTTCTAAACCTTATCAAAATAAAATAAATTCTATTTTTTGAGAAATTTAATTTTTTTCACCTTAGTAGTGCTTAGTAAATACTTCTGTGCCACTTTAGTAGCCTGAACTGTAAGCTCTGTGGTTTTCCTTTTAAAAATACATTGCAAAGAAGACTTTCTACATACAGTAGATTATCTGCTAATGACTCATTGATGGGGTATTTTTCAAAATGGTAATTTCAAGATAGCACAACAAAAGATGATTCAGCTTTCTATTTTTCCATTTGCAGAGTTTGATGTCAAGAGCTTCTGCAAGATCCTGGGACCACTATCTTACTCCAAGATCAAGCATTTGCGCTTGGATGGCAACCCTCTCACTCAGAGCAGTCTACCCCCTGACATGTACGAGTGTCTGCGTGTAGCAAATGAAATCACTGTTAATTAACATCCTCTCGTTCTAATATGTTGGAGTATGTTCTGGAGCAGTACTTCATGGTTGGGTATTTGGGGGATGTGTTAAAGTTTTCATAATATCCTTTATGTTGTTGTTTCTGGTATTACTTCATGGATTTTAATTAATGAAAGAAATGTTTTGTGAACATTTAACACTTTTTAAATAAAAGATGAAAAGCAGGCCTATTTCATCATGAGAACAGACACACAAAACCCATTAAACTTAAGTCTTTATTTGTAAATTTAAAGTTTTCTATTGCTCTATGTTCAGATGATATGAAGCCTTTTTACTGAACGTATGGAGATCAGTCAAGTTTTTATGGCCCCCACATTTTGCATTAGTAACTTCAAAAACATGAAACAAGCATACATGAATGTTTTTCATCCTAATCCAAACTATCTTGATATGTCAAGTTTGATTTCCAGAAATTTAGATTCTGTATTTTGAAACCGGTGATTTGCATTATACCAAAGAAAATTAATGAAGCCACATCTACTTAAAGAACTGTAGTTAGCAGTAAGATTTGCAGTTAGTTAATGAAACTTTTCTTGAGTCATTTTTCCTGTCACATGTATGTTTCTTTTTGATTGTTTGCATGTTATGATTAGCAAGATGAAAGCAAAATAAAACAATACAAATGGCATCATGGTGTTAATTATTGTGAAAATAAAATATAAGACACATAAAGGAGTGCAGTCACATTCCAAAATGGCCCAAACTTGTCATATCTTACTTGTATGATCATAGAGCTTCTGACAGTTTTTCTGGTGCTAGCAACCACCTACAATGTAATAGATTACTAAACCCTTTCATAAGTACAGTTACATCTCAAACCTTCCTGGATATTGTTGGTACACTATTCTTGGTTACTTTTCTCAATTCTATATAGTGAGACCTCATTCCAGAAAGAACTAAAGAAAAATCTCAGCTGTCACTGATGAATTTTTAAATGAAAATGATGAGGTATTCTAAGACACAAATGATAAGACAATTTGAAAAAAATTTTAAAATAGAATTAATTATGTCCTTAATCTATTGTATTTGAATTATAGGTATTGGTTTTATGTTTTAGTAATAACAGTAATAATTTCATTGCTCCATATTATAGGATTCCACAATTTTTCATGACAGAAAATAGTAGAAAATGTCACTAAGGAAAATCACCTTTTACATTCAGAAAACAATGAAGATTTGGTGTTGTTTTCTCTGATAAGTTTAGAAGATAATTAGAATTCATTTTTATACTTAGGTGTTCTTACTCTTAGAGAACTCTGCTCAATATATCCTGACCATAATCGTGCTCATAACTTCATGTCCTCCCAGAAACAACCAACACTCTGTCTCTCTGTCTCTCTGTCTCTCTGTCTCTCCTCTCTCTCTCTCTCTCTCTCTCTTTCTCTCTCTCTCTCTCTCTCTCTCACACACACACACACACACACACACACATACACACACTCACATACACACACACAAACACAAACACACACTCACATCATTTGTAATTTGATTTTTTTAAATTGTAATTAGATTTTTATAGAGTATATTCTGATCACACTCCCTCCCGGAATAGGCTCTCAGAATCTTTATGACTCCTCATACATTCATGCCTACTTTCTCTCTGTCTTTAGAAAACAATAAGATAACTTTAAAAGTAACAACAAATTGAACAAAACAAAGAGCATATCTATATAGTGAAAAGAAATAAAAGCATAAGAATCACACACACAAGCAGACATACATACACAGGAATCCTATCAAAACACAGAATCAGAAACAATAATATATAAGCAAGAGACTAGTAAGGTTAAAAAAAACCTAGACAAAACATTCTGGCACAAAACAAACAGAATCAAAACAAAACAATAAAAACCCACAACAATAGCAAAGTCATCCAAAAATACTGTTAAGGTTGTTTTGTGGTAGCCATTTACTGCTGGGTATTGAGCCTGCCCTTGTGTGTGGTTTGTAGAACCAATGGAACCCCGTTGGGGGAAAACCTATTATTTTTCCATTGTGAATGGTCACCAATTGAAGATATGTGTTTCTTGGTTAGGGATGAGAGCTAATATCCTCATCCTCATCTCTGTAAAACGTGTTTCTTAGACAGTATAGGTAGTCAAAACTACACTCATCTAGTACCCATTGTTTTTGAACCCAAAACTAAAGGAATGACATCTTTAAAGTATGATGACTCCATGGAACTAATTTAAATAACTTACTTAATGTTTTAGTGCCCTGTAACTTACATCCTGTCTAATGAGTACCCCACTAAGACTGGAATGGGAGGAATATGACATCAACATGTCTTTTTTTCTGTGGAGCCAAGTTTCTTTAAGATTGGAATTAGTCCACTCCTTGCTTGGTACCAATTTAAAATGTACTCTTCTTCAAAAAAATTCTATTTTGTAGAAGAACCAAAATTTAAATTTGTTGCTCTTTCCATAAAATTTAGTACCAGCTCTTGGAAAGCCAGTGCTAGATAGATAGCGATGTGTGTGCATTAGTTCTCCATTAAAATGTGGCCTTGGATGAGCTTTTCACATTATGAAGAGTATAGTTTCTACCTCAGCTAGAAGTGTGTATGCATCTTCAAAAGCCTCACATTGACTTCCATCCAAAATATAGTGTTATTCTTGAGTCAGAAATAACAGTTGGTAAGGTCAATCAGCAATCCACTGTGGAGTCGGCTTGAATGAACAAAGGCAAAGTTAAAGTACAGGAAATCTTTGTAGAGGCATCTGAAAAAGTTAACAAATCAAGGCCTGAATGTAATTTTCTCTATACAGAGCTGGACAGAGACTCAATTTTGTGGGCCAATTTTAGGTAGGTCGTCAGGATGAAAAAGCCAGACCAGACACATGTTCATTTCTTGTTGCCCCAGGTAGAATACTGTTTTTCAAAATGTCTAATGTCCACCAGCAAAGAAGCCCCAGAGACAGAAACTCAGCAAAGTGCATAGCATAGGATTCAGCATCTTAAAACACGTTTTTATAATTTAGATTTCTCGCCATAGTGACTTAGTGTGGTTCTGTGGTTAAGCTAGTGAAGTCTCAAACCATAAAAGATAGACCCCCCTACCCAGAGAAACATGACAGGAAGAACCCTGGTGTTCACAGCATACACAAATGAGAGTAAAAACCATTTGAGTATTCACACACAGAAAACTTAATTTTGGCGTTAGAAACTGTCATCGAATGAAGATGGTCAGTTACTTTAAAGCAACTTCTCCCCTTCGGAGCTACTAAGTTTGGATTCCAGCAATCAAGATGCTTTCAAGTTCAATTTGGTCGAGTTTCAAGATGATACCAAGGGAAATTTAGCAAAAGAGGAATGAATCAAAAGAGTGTCTTAGCTGACTCCAACAATGTTTTATTTAATTTTTTCTGGAATAAATTTCCCCACGAATAGAGCAATTCTCTGACGCATACAGATTTTTCTGCCCTTAGGTTGGATTTACATAAACTCTTAACTGTGGTCCTCTAATTAAATGGAAAGCAGAAAAATGAGAAAATTCCTCCTTTGTTCTCAAGATGGCCGTTTGAAAATTGGGCCTTTATAGGACAAAAGACTATAATGTTCTCTGGTCTTGAGGTTTCTGAAGATCCCTAATGCTCTATTAAGTATAAGAAAATACATGAGTAACAAACCACCAAATGAGCCAAAGGGAAGCCGATTTCTTAGTTAAAAGTTTGTTTGCTGGTAATAACTAGGTTTTCTGATATCCTGGAGGGTTTAAATGATTGGGTTTACAAAGAACTCAGTTTCTTTGCTTATGGTCTTGAAAGTTTGGAATTTCGTATTTCAAGAGCTATGATTTTTGTCATAATGATGGCCTTAAATTTTTTCCCTTGGTTGAATGTAACCACCATACATGCTTAACACAGTAAGAAAAAAATAGGTTTATTTTTAAATGGAACAAAAATCAACTTTAATACAACAACGTAAAAAGGGCAAAAATGAGAATGAAGCTTAGATGAGTTGAAAATATATAATGTGAATGTATATATATATATATATATATATATATATATATATCCATTGAATTATATTAACTTATTAAGTTATATAATGAATATATTGTCTCAATAGGATATGAGGTGAATACTCCATGTGTCAAAATAAAATCTAAAGTTTAGGAAAGACCTATTGAGATAAGCATCTTACTTTCACTGTCTAAACTCAACATTGACTTCCTGTGTGTCAGAACATCTCTCAGGTTTTGTTTGCCTAAATACTGACAAATTTAAATAAATCTAATATTTACCTCTTGTGTCTTCAAACTATATTTTGATAGAACATCAGCTATACAGAATAGCAAATAAACACTCCATGATTTGACAAGTTCTGTGACTCCTTGTTTATATATAGTACAGTATAGAGTTTCTTCAGGCCATGGGGATAGTTAAGAGGGTAGTAGCGGCCTAGAGAGACAAGAGAGGAATAGAGAAGTAGAGAAGAGGCCAGCCATGAGCACGTGGAGGGAGAGGGAGAAATAACTCTAGAAACACGTCCCTTTCTCAGAATACTATTCTGAACCTAATTTAAAAAAATCTTATTTTATAACATGATTGTTGATTGTTACATTTTCTGATGTTTACAACCATGCAAACAATATTTTTTGCATGTGCGCAATGACAATTAGTGAAAACCAAGTTTACAAATTTGGAAGAGAGTGGAGAGGCCTTAATGGGAAAGTGTGGGAAGAAATAATATATTCTCAAAAATAAAAGAAAAAAAGAAAAAGAAATAGCCTTTATATTTTATTTTCAATAAATGTTTATAAGATACATCCTTCTCTTGAGGAGGAAATATAGATATGTTGGGTCAGATACCTAATAAATTTTATCCCTCATTGTGCCTCTTATCTTCAACCTGGAGGTTTTTATTTAACAAGCTTTTATGATGATAAAGTGCTTACAAGTATGTCTAAAACATCCTGTCTCCAACCCTGACAAAACAGATGAATCCTTAAGATGTGGCTACTGACTGGAGTTGGTGTAACTCAGCAATGATGGAGAAAAGCAAACTGTATAAGTAGATGCTGAACTGAGCCTCTTCTCAGAAGTACAATAAGTCACTCTCTTCAATCTCAAACAAATACTTGAAATTGTTTTAACTCTTGAAACCATTTATTTCTATTTGTTAAATATGTTTTCAGGTATAATTGTCAAAATTATTTATATTGGCAATCAATTATATGCACACACATGTGCCTAGAGAATATTTCATGGACTGATCAAGCTAATTAACACACCAATCACATTTCATTCTGAGATTATTTTTTTCTGTTTAGAAAGGATTTTAGATCTATTATATTAGCAATATACAAAGAATGTGTTTAGCAAGTGGTTTTCAACATTTGTTACACTATGATCCTTTCGTACAGTTCCTCATTGTTGTAGTGACACCAACCATAATATTCTGTTGCTTACTTTATAACTGCCATCTTATTACTGTTGTGAGCCATAGTCTAAATATCTTATGTGCAGAATATTGGATATGTGGCATCTACGTGGTCACGACTCCCAGGTTGAGAACGGCCTCTCTACACTATTATTAACTATGGTTGCCAGGTTGAGTGATAGATCTCATGTCTATTTATTCTATCATGAGAGGTTAGCCTTGTTTTATGTCTGATCTTGGAGACCATTATTTTGCTTTCTTTCCCTCTTAAAATCAGCTTTCCAGATTCTATAAATAAATGGCATTCCACCTTGAAGACTGCTTTCCAGGTCCTTATTACAAACTGCTGGACTTTTCTGTTTTTTATTTGCCTATCTAACATTTCACTGTGGATGATTCACCATTTTAAAAGTCTATGTGCCCATCAATGGACATCTTGATGCTATTATGAATATTGAAACAGTAAAAATAAAAATGACAATATCCGGGGAAGTACTTATTGCATTCCTTTAGATATTTCTGTGCGTTCTCAGAAATAGGATTTTTGGATCATATGTTAGCTCTGTTATTAATGATAAGGATTTTTTTGCAATATATTCAACAGTTAACCTGCTAATATTTATCTCTCCCATTCAATAAATAATAACTTAATGACTACTGACCAAAATTTATTTAAACTCCTTGTCTCTCTTTTAGGCCTGAAGGGTAAATTCAGTTAATCTGTCCTTAGTAACTTCAAAGGTTTCCAACTAGGCTTTTCCCTACCTTCCTAATTTCCATTCTGAGTTGAACATATCTCTCAAATACTTTCATCTGTAAATCCAACCCCTCCTGATGTTGAAGGATGTTATTTTTAGGAATAAGATCAAAAGTCTGAATTCTTAACTATTTTCAAAACATAATCTTAAAAAGTGTTTATTTAGGGGGCTAGAGCGGTGTCTCAGTGGTAAAGAACTCTGACTGTTCTTCCAGAGGTCCTGAGTTCAATTTCCAGCAACCACACAAGTGGCTCACAACCATTTTTATGAGGATCTGATGCCCTCTTCCTATTTAGTTTGAAATTAGTCCTAAGCAGGACCTTTGGTGAATTAGTTTTTAACATGAAACAAGAATTATAGAAAATTAAGGAAATAAACTGGATAATATCTAGAGAACCTTCCTGTCTGAGTTCCTTCATCAATAAACAAAGCTTTTGACTCAGAAACTGCCTTGTATTCCATTTTCCTCTTGCTGTCCTGTAAATTCCGGGTCTATTTCATTTTGGTCTTAAAGGTTCCTGTAAATAGATGGAAGAGAGTCTCTGAACATGTGAATTTCTAATTGCTCATTATGAACTGCTTGCTCTTTGAGTAGCTCTGACTCCTAGACAGATAGAGAGAGACACATCAACCCTTCCTATAAGGCCTGTGTATTCTGTGCCCAGGAGCATGGTCTCTCTTCTGTGGAGGTAGTTAAACTGGAATTATCCCAGATTTTATAGTCCTTACTCAGAGATGTCAACTCACTTGCCAAACTCTCCCATCTGTCTTCCCAGTTCTGTTGGTTGGCACTTCCCCAGAAACCATCTGTTATAAATGTTTCATTTTAACATTTTTATAAAAAATGATCTTGAATTCTGAGTAAAAACATCTTAATTGTAAGTTTACTTTTCAGATTTTACTGTTATGAGAAAACAATGACCTTTATTTGCCCAAGACAGCAACTGCAAGACCGATGATTTCAGGGCTATCAGGACATCGGGAGGGTTCATATGTCTGAGCCTTGAAAATGTCAATTTGTTGCCTCTTGTGTTGCCAAGAATTGTTTTAAGGAGGATTTTAAAAATGAAAACACTAGAAAAACAAATGGCATTTGCAAAACTTTCTGATTAGAGCTAAAAAAATGTATAGTGTATAAAATTTGAGTGAGGTAGGAAAATAGGTCAAGGCATAAGGTTCCTGAAGCAGAAATGTGAGTCCCTGAGTTTAGAACTCCTGTGCCCACTTAAACTTTAAGCACAGGAGCACATCAGTATCCTCAGTGCTGGAGGGGTGAAGGCAAACAGAACCTGAGAGAACTCTAGGTCCCCAGGCTAGCTGAATCCATGAGACCTGTCTCACAATATAAGGTAGAGTGTGACAGAGAAATATATCCACTGTTGACCTTTGACCACACATGTAGATGCAAATTAACTCACATACAAATACACACACACACACAAACAGACACACACTGTTATACTTTATATATATTTGGTTTATACACACAAAATACAGATATTATATATGTATATGCTATGCACACACATTTTCTTAATGAGTTTGTAATATATTACAAAGAAAAAATATGCTAAGTATAAGATTACCTCACTCTCAGAGACTGATGCCCAAATTCATATATTTTAAAAGTCCCTTAAGAGATGATTTTTTTTTGACTTTGGGTTTCAGACAACTTCAGGATCCTGGTTCAAGATCATCTCTTCATGAGTTCTTAGCTCTCCCTAAGCTATATTCTCCTTTATGATAGCTACAGTTCTCCTGGCAGTCTTAGGTTTTACTTTCTTCCAAAGCTAATACAGATTTTAAAAAGGTACCCAATTTTTACCTTTATTTTTCTATTTTATGTCTTGAGTTATTATGCTACAAAAGGCATTCAGCTGAAATAAATGACCTGAAAAGAATCCCCAGGAGAGCCAGAAAGTAACTCTCGGGTAACTGCAGCCTACCTTTATGCAAAAGATATATTCAGAATAGTCTCAGTTTCAAACAGAGTTTCTGGATTTGCTCTTATCTCTAGACTCTTAATCTTTCTCCAGGTACAAAAGCTAAGGGCAATTTGATTTCATTTAAACTGTGAGAGATGTTTCAGGGCTGTGTGTAACCATGATAGAAGTCTCACACCCAGCACCAGAGAAAGATTTCAATTTTGTGCCCTGTTCTCTAAACTGTATCCAATTTTCTACTCAGAGATGAAATACTAGACAGCAGCAGTCTGCCAGGTTCCAGATAATTCTTTAACTATAGAAGTTCAATGCATTCTTTGTTTCCCAAGAAAATTCATCTAGCATTTGCTGAGCTGATACTCAAGTCCAGTAGCATTAGTCAATCTTCCTCATGAGAGGACAGAAACCCTTAGCTAAGATAGGGTCGATCATAATCTTTTGTACCTCTTGTTTGGCATGAGAACACAATTTGGAGTTTTGGCTGTTCATTCTGCATGGAACCTTTGTCTGTGGTGGCAGCTTTTCCACTTTCACCTCCTTCTCATCCAATCTTCATCCTCCTTTTCATCTTCTTCCTCCTTTTTTTCATCTTCTTCTTCCTCCTCTCCCTATCTTCCTTTCCCTCCTCCTTGTTTCACTTACCAAGGATTGCACAAGATAAACTGTGGCAATAAACACACAGAACCCTGATAAAAATTATTCAATTATTGGAGATCATGGAAGGTACTTAAACAGCTTACTTTTAGTCATTAACATTTGGACTACAGAAAAAGAACTACACACCTAATCCTTTAGCAATCACCCGGGTCATTTGAGGCTTTCCCTCTCCCCATTTAACAACAGGAAAAACATCTATGGTTTAAGGGAGTTGAATCACCAAACCAGATTTCATGGGGATAGTAAATTCTGCAGCTAACGTTTAAACTCGAATGACTGTATTTCTCCCAAAGACTCCATCACATATTAAAATTTAAAAAGAAAAAAAGAAACATCTTACGAGCTGAAGGGTCAATGTCACACAATGGAAAGAGGGTATTAATAGAGAGTACAGAGGCCTGGGAAATCTTTATGTTTTGGCTGTGAGTATGTAGCTAAGTAATTAACTTGAAAAAATAAAAGGACACTGGACTGGGTGATCCCACAGGTCTTAGGCTTAATGTTTCTGTGTGGTTTAACTTGTGCAGGGCCATAATGGTAGGCACAAAATCCACAGTACTGTGTTTACTTCATATACCTGTAGTATTTCTATTCAACTGTATACATAATTAGGAAATTTAGGTAGGAATTACATACAAGAGTTTAGTTATGCATTGTCTTTCCCAAGCAGAGTCAGACAAGGCAATTTCAGTGTTAAGAGAGTATGAAATATCAAAGAAGTAGGAAAATAAATGAAAACCAATCAGTAGAATCCAGATAGATAATCTAGCATGCAGATCATTGTGTTTAACTTGAATTATTGGAAACCATCAAATAAGTACCACTAAAAGAAATCAACTTGCACATTCCACAAAGTAACATTATTTTCTTGTTGTTTTGGTGATCATTTAGAATGCCTTTATTTCTTTTCTCACAGGTATCACAATACAAGGAATAGACTGACTAAAAGATTACTAAGATGTATGACTTTTTTTCATAAAACTTGTAAATTACAAATAAAAGCAGAAAAACCTCCCTTCTTAGAATACTTCTTTGAAAAGACTATTTTGAAAATGAATATTAGGGTCAAGGGAAATGGCTCAGTAGACAAACCCATAGCTGAGCAAGCTTGTGGACCAGAGGTCAAATTTCCAGAAGCACTTAAGTCTGGATATGGTAGAATTCCTGTGCCTCTGATATCTCCTGCCTCCCACCTTGAGATGGGAGACAGAGACAGAGGAATATTCAGAAGCCCCCAGGCTGGCCATCTGTGTACACAGTTACACAGTACACCATAACAAGTACCACAAACAAGGCAGACACCAGAGCCTAAGGTTGTCCTGAGCTCACACAGTAACTCTCATATACACATATCTACACAATACTTCACGTACACACACACACACACACACACACACACATACACACACACAAATACACACACTGGAAATTAAAAAGCACACAGGTTGGAAAGAAAACCTCATTATTGGTGTATTAAATGACTAGGCAGAGAAAATAAAAGATAATCTATAAAACAACAATCAACTAAACAAATCCTAAAGCTGATTTTTCGGTTTTTTGCTTATTTCATTTCATTTATTTTGTTTCATGTCTCTTAGCAACACATTTAGAATTCTGTGGAAGAGGTGCTTTTCTTAAAGAAGGGGAATTTATTTCTTACTCAAGTGATTATCAGGGTTAATATGTTAAAAAAAATACGTGTGCCATGTTTAGAGGACAAAAAGTACCTTCCTACCTGCAAGTGCAATCTGCAAAATATGCCAACACATCTGCTGTGCTGGGCCAGTTGGGCCAAGAGTGAAATTTCCTTTCTCTCTGTCCAGGGAAAATAAGCTCATGCAAACAAAGGAATGACTAATTGTGAGAACAAATTAGTAGTTTTTGCAGTTTTATTTACCCATGTCTCCAGACACAGATGCAATGCCTAGAAACCGGGAACCTGTCAGTGTTGGGGCTGACACTGTGTGCTTCACTGTGCAGCAGCCCAAGAGCCTTTTACAAGTGGACTGTTAGATAGAGTCCATCTGGTTAAAAAGAAGGCAAGGGAAAAAAATCGCAAGTTTTTTGTTACAATATCCTATCAGCTTGTCGCTTGGCAACAGTGTTAAGATTTCAACACTTTCTTTTCTCTTTTATAGGCCAAGAAAGGTTCTAAAAGTTAAAGGCAATAGAGCTGCGTTTCAGAGGTGAAAGGCAGAGCAATCTCCTTAACTTTCTCTCTAACCAAAGGTCCACTAAGTGTTTTCTAGGCCCTTAGTATATCCAGAGTGGATATTGTGGCCATGGGATCTGCTCTCCTAAGAAGCAAGGAGAGAAACGAAATGCGATAGAGAGAGAGAGAGAGAGAGAGAGAGAGAGAGAGAGAGAGAGAGAGAGAGAGAGAGAGAGAGAGAGAGAGAGAGAGAGAGAGAGAGAGAGAGTTTTTAATAAAAATCTGAAGCCAATCAGTATAGAGTTGCGTTTGGTGGCTCTGAATCAGCCCACACTGGAGTGCTGATGGAAGGGTGGATGGTCAAGATTCCTTTTAAATTACTAAATGAGATGTCCAAAATCAGGGACTCGTGGCATGAAATTTGAGCAGCTCACAGGAGGAGTCCAGATTTTAAGAATCTCTGAGGTAAAGGGCAAAAGACATATATGCTCTGAAGAGAAATCAGAGTATCTAGGGCCTCAAACAAGAGATGGAAGTTTCCTGCTCCAAGAATTCAAGATGCAGTTGCTGTCATTGTGTTTTATGTGTGTTTTTGTGTTAGTTAGGAATGTTTTGATGGTGAGGTGTTCCATGATAATAGATTTTTATTTTCCTAACTTGAGAGTTTACTCAGAAGGCTTTTCTCATGGCTGAAAGAGGTGTGTTTGAGTGCCCCTAGTTTGGGAATTACTGACCTAGAGCCTCTTGATGTGAGGTAAGGAAATCCTGATTCACCTTGCTCCAGCACCTCTATGTGGCCTGGAAGAAGACATATCGCATGGGGTGAGTCAGCCGTGACTTCTCCTAGGCTCAGGTTGGGACTTTCTTTGGACTGTAAGGCCCAATGAGGACAATGAGACATAGCTGTGAAACCTAATATTTACTTGGTTCCATTTTTAATGCATATGGTTTTTAAGCACCCAAAACTTAAAGTATCAGATAAAGCTATATGTCTTAAAAACATTTTTCCACCTTCCCGACCTGGGACCAACACTGTTCTAAGAAATTATTTATATATGAAGATAATAATAATATGCTTATTCAGATGCAAAATTGAAAGACAGCTTTGAAAGAGGGAAGACAGTCCTGGTGAGGGTGGAGGGAACGGAACGGCCCTGGAAGTTTGTTTAACTGTAAAATTGCACAACATACGCTCTTGCTGAGGGTCCGATTCTGTCTGTACTGGCTTCCCAGATTTGCTTTGTGCGATACCTGTATAAAGTCATAATAGGAAAAAGCGTTCCTCATGCCCAGTGTTTCCATCATCTGGTTTTGGTAGAATTCTTTGAAATGACGCTCAGCCAAATGTTCTATGAACTTTTGTTTTCAAAGAGAGGTAGGTGTGAAAGGCGATCCCACTGTAATTAACTCACTAGCATGTCTCCTGTTGCAGCCCTGTCTGTCACTTGATGTTTGCTATTGGTAGAGGCATGCTTTGAATTAGAACTCTTCCTTGATAGTGTTTGTGATTTCCCCCAGAATATGACACTGTGTAAATTGTCACATAAATTAGAATGAGCCAGGAATGCAGAAGGAGGATTTTCATTTTTCCTGAAGTTAGGAATTGAAACCTTGAACTTCAGTGACCGACCCCAGTCTGGGCTCACTGTCTTATTATCGTCTCCTTTTGATGTCTCTCACAGCACAGCCACCAAACATGCAAACCCAAAAGCCCATGTGCCAAGGTTTGGTTTTGCTAGTTTCTGAGAAGGGTTTTGATCTCCTTATAGTAATAGTGTTAAATAGTGATTGTGAGGATTTAGGCGTGACAACATTGCTTGACTTAAAGTATGGTTAGGGAGTAACGCCTCTCTAAAAGCAACTGTATTTTATACAAACATTTGTGAAGATTCAAGTCCTAGAGAGGAGGACTTTGTTGTGTTTGAGACACTGAGTTAATATGAGGTCCTTTTGGATAATTCAAGCAGCAGAACTTTCTTATTCTTAGAATAGGAAAGTCATAGGACTTGGGCTCTCTGCACTTTGCTGGTTGAGAAGCAGCCAGTGGCTGAACTCGAGTGAGTGGGTTAAAAAAAATGTGTCTCATGACAGTTATAAAAATCTGGTGATCTTTATCAGCTACTCAGATGTCAGTGTGCACAAAAGTGGGCCCTTCTCCTGACTGACCGCAGCAGTACTAGAGAAGACTGAGACTCTGAAGTCTGCCTTTGGCTCTGGGAACTGATTTCAGTCCAGCTTCTGAGCTCTGTTCACTCCCACTGTGAAAGGGCACAGCTCCATTCTGGGTATCATCTGACAGCTTCAGTTTGTACATACGCTGAGGGGTTTTCTTTGATGTTCCTGGCAGACCTACCAGAGATGGGCCAGGCACACAGCAGATCTGTTCCCAAACCTGGATCTGGACCAAATCCTGTAGTGACAATGCCGACACATTGACAACTACAAACATAAAATAAATATGGTTTCTAGTCCCAGGTTTGTAGAGTGTACCTTTGTGTTAATGTGTAGGGAAGGGAAAGTGGTATATCCTTGATGTATATTCAGGGCGACTATTGATCAGTTACAGCTTTTCTTTAGGGATGAGTTGTGGGGAAAAGAATGAAGGCATGAAAATGCATGCAGTCCTGCAAGGTGAGGACACAGGCAGGCTTTGCACCTATTTCCTATCAGGTATTGTTAAATGTGTGCAGGGATTTTTGTTGTTTTTGTTGCTTAGTAATTGGTAGAGGAGAAGAGAAGAAGGGACCTCACCCTGTAAGCTTTCCTAACCAAAGTTTTTTGAGGGACATGGCTGGGGAGTAAAATCTGGCTTTAACCTATTGGCAGGACTCTGTTCTTTGTGATGTTCACCGCACCCTGCCGAGCTTGGTACAGAGAAGCTACCTAGTTGTACTCACCGGCACCATGGTTTCCTGCGAGCCAGTGATGTCATCTTATCATGCAGTCTGTCAAGACATTTATGTGCCTTTAATAAACTTAAACTTAGTGATTTTGCTGCTGTACCAGGGTCTATAGTGACCTATATATTGCACGATGTCTTTGACTTGAGTTTGACATGTAGGATCACTTTTGATTTCATGGCAATTGGCAGTCCTAATGGCTCAGCTAATATGAAACTAACAACTTTGCTGTGTAATAGGAAAAAAAATGGTGTTGTGTTCAGTATATGTTTTGGGAAAACAAAGAACCTCTGAGGTAAAGTTATTTCAAGGACCCAGAAAATCCTAAAGGAATGTTCATTTTAAAAGTGCTTCTTTTAGTCAGCAAAAACTGTCTTATTTTAATTATCTTTAAAAGACACTCCTCACAATATGAGTTTAAGTGACTCCTTCTGAAATTTTAGGGCAAAACTTAAGGTGTATGTTTTAAAAAGTACTGTTGGGCACTCTCTCCCAAATTTATAGAATGCACATGTTAAAAGTAATATGATTCATTCCATATTAAACTTGAAAAGCCAAATAATTCACATCTTCTTGAATAAAGTTTATAGAGGTGAGCTGAAATCCTAGAAATGAGGAGAGAGAGGGAGTTTACAACCATGAGGCCAGCAGACCAAAGGCCCTCTCAGTAGAGGAACAGGAACGTAACAGTAAAAATATTTAGTCTTTTGGCTGGAATTATTTAAAATGAAGTTGCTGGCTTGGGAGAAACCTGTGAAACACATAGCAGGTCATGTGGTTAGCTTTCTGACACTTCAAGGAAAACCCATGGTCCTCTGCACAAGGGGAAAATAAACATTTGGCGGCAGAAACTCCTGCCAGTTCACCTTGGATTCTGCCAGAGTAGTCTAGCTTTACAAGAATTCTTTTCTATAAAATGTATAGGCTTGGTCAATTTCCCTCCCATCATACCTCCCTCCCGCCTTAATTCTCTTCAGGGAAATTGCAACACAGATATTAAGAATAACATTAATTATAGTTGGAAATATGTAGGAGTGAACAATCATGTTATTTCTGTAAGGATCTCTCTATAATGTCTGAGCTCTCCACAAAATTTCAGCCAAATATGAAACAAAACAAAACAAAATAAAATAATAGTTGTCTGAGTTTTTAAGAAAAGAAAAACACCTTTGGAAAGCCAGGCTGTCATTTTTTTTTTCCTTGAAGTGTGGAGTTTCTTATGCAGAGGCTACTTCAAAGGCTCAGCAGCTTTGGTCTACTGCTCTCATGTGGCAGGAGTCCTCAGGTTTCTCTCCAGAAAGAATTGGAATGTGTAAGCTTATATTAAATTTGACTTGGTATTAGTTATACTGTAATACTTTAGAAGAATAAAACCATTCAGCCCATTCTCATCTACTCATATCCATAAAGTCTGAAGTAGTAAGAATGAGATGAAGCCCCTCAGAATCAGTAGATAGATCTTATCAACATGACACAGTAAATAACAGTCTCTAGAAATCTTGCGGTGTGAAAAACATGTATAACAAAACCCGTGATTTGTGCTGAATTTTTAGCAATGGTTTAATTGTGAAATATTACAAGATTAAAAAGGTCAAGTGTTTGGGATAGAGAGATGGCTTAGCACAAAACGACTTATACTACTCTTGCAGAGGACCTGAATTAGACTCTCAGTATCCATATTGGGTGACTCATGATGGCCTTTAACTCTAGCTCCAAGGAATCTATCACCTTTTCTGGCCTCTGAAGAGACTGCACTTAAGTACATAAACACACACACACACACACACACACACACACACACACATGCACACACACATACACACACGCACACACTGAGAGAGAGAGAGACAGACAGAGACAGAGAGACAGAGACAGAAAGAGACAGAGACATAGACAGAGGCACAAAGACACAGAGACAGAGAAACATACTCATACAGACACACAGACACGGAGAGAGACACACACAGACACACCGAGTCTAAAACAGAGAGTGATTATAATAAAATGGATTTGGAGAGAGACACAAAGAGGTTATAATAAAATGAATCTTAACAAAAATTAAAAATCCGTATCAGAAGGGCTTTACTCTTACTGCATCCTATATGCTAGTATATGGCTTTGCACTTATACCTACAATTGCCTTTTATTGTCTTAAAAGTAACTGTGACACTGTGACTTTGAATGGGTGTTTTACTGCAGGTGCTTTGAGAAAGCAAGTTAATGATTGCATTACTGCAGACACAGCTTGAGCCATAGTCTGATTTTTATGACCATATCTTATTGTATCTCCAGTCTTTTGCTGAAGTTGGGGCAGTTATACAATAGCTATTTGTAAAGGACCACAAACCTGAGTTGATTCAATCTAGAATTGAAAACTCTGTTTTGTTTTGTTTTTTTTAATATACTGTCTACATTAAAAAGAAAACCTTTCAGCTTATTTCTATTCAAGCAGCTATATTTCACACTGTTTATTCTTAACAGATAGAAAATTCTATTAACTCCACTAGTGACTATTTTCAAAACCCAAGTTATTTAAAATGAAGAGAGAAATGAGCATTCAAGTTCACTCCCTTTCTTAAATTTCCAGGAGGAATTTCTCAGCTCTTCCTTCTTTCATCTCCACTTTTCCCTCAGAAGGCCGGAGTGATTTGGATTGTTTGTTCCTGCTCAATTTTCTTTATTTACACAAAAATTAACAAGAATAATCAGATTAGATGATATATAAAATTACAGACATCTGTTCACACTAAGAGAGGTGAAAACTAGCAAAGAGGTTTTGAAAATGGGAAATCTCAGTTGACATTTTTTTCCTCTGCCTACAAATATCTTTAAAATTCATCATAAAGCAAAGGGTTCAGGTGGAGACCTTAACAGCACGACTGAATTCTCTTTGTTCCTGTCTCCCCAATACAAAGGGTAGGGAAATATGTACTGTATTAATGTCAGTGCTGTTTATTTTCCCAAATTCAATAAATGAAATTCACAGAATTTCTGGAATCCCCATTACTCTTCTGAAAGCCAGCACACAGAAACGACCGATTTTATTTAGTTAGTTGAAGAAGTTCAAGAGTAACACACAAAGGAATTAGAATTTTATTACAATTCTCTACTACTTGTTCCTATGGGGATGGTAGAAAACACAAAGCATTCATCTCTTTGTAGCATTTTAGTTTACGTCCTTCTTTTTGCTAAGAACAGTGTCCATTGACTAGAACAATAACATCTCATCTAATATTATAAACATGGAAGACATATCTATCTCTCATCAGAGACATGAATAAGTATTACAAAACAAAACAATAAACAGAAAAAAAAACTGTTATACAGCATTCTAGCTGCTTCTCAGAGATATTTTTCCTAAACTTTAATAGCCAAGAGTACATAGTAGAATGAAAAGAATGGAGAAATAAACAGAATTAAATATTTATAAAGAATGTGATTAAATCATTTAGTTTTAGATGGTAGAAAATTTGTATTGCAATAAAGACAAATGTGCCGATCATTTCTATTTAATAAGTTTGTGTTGCAAAAGAGTTAGAACATCATTACTTAAAATAGAATAAAAGGATGGAGATAGAACTCAGCAGCAGAATTTTTGCCCAGCATAGACCAGGTCAGATTTTGTACCTAGAAAAACAAAATAAACACAGACATTAAGGTCAAGAGTAGAAGCTGCATAAAGTTATATAACATGGAAGGTAGAAGTCTTGTTGCCCTCAAAAACACCAAGGATGCCCTGACAGAGTTCTAATCATTGAGAGAAAAAGAAGAAAGAAAGTCAGAAAGAAAGGGAAATAGAAGGAAAGAAAAAAAAAGAGAAAGAAAGAAAGATGGAAGGAAGGAAAGAGAAGAAATAAAGGAAGGAAGGAAGGAAAGAAAGGGGAAAACATGCCAAACATCAAAGGGATTTCAGCTCAGGAAGCAGATATAGAAAGAATGGGTTTAACTGGAATTGAGGCTGTATGGATACAGTGGTTTTCTACAGAACCGTAGATAAATGATGCTACCTTAAATATGGATGGGTAATATGGGAAAACTGTATAGCCTAAGAAGCATATGTTGTGTGAATACACAAAGCAAAAGTACTGCAAGTGAAGTTTGAAAACTGTCAGTATTATGGAAATTCAGAAAATGAGTCAGAGAAGGCTGCAGAATGTGACCTGTGGGTATATGAAGAGAGAATTCTGGAGCAGTATGACTAGAATAAATCATGGAGAAGTCGTCTGTGCCAAAGAGAGTCTAAATCATGCTTCTAATCTGGTCATTCTGCATGGCTTGGGTAAATATTTGGGAGCTGAAGAGGTGGCTCAGTTAGACAGTGCTCATTGCAAAAGGCTGAAGCTCTGATTTTAGTCTCCACAACTCATATACACCTGGTACTCTGTCACATGTTTATAACCTCAGTGCTGCCATGGTGAGATGGGAGGCAGAGACAGCAGAATTCTACAAGCACACTTTCGAGCGAGTCTGAAATATACAACAATTACAAAAAAAAAAAAAAAAAAAAAAAAAAAAAAAAAAAAAAAAGACATTCCTTATTGGAAAAGATAAAAGGCAAGATGAATATCCCAATGTGTCACCTAACTTTCACATACAACTAATGGTGTGAGCACACATTGTATACATCCCCCCCCTTACACACACACACACACACACACACACACAGAGAGAGAGAGAGAGAGAGAGAAAGAGTCACTTCATCTCTTGATTAAGTGTTTCTTAGTGAGACTTCTCAGCCAGATTTCTCCCCATCCTACCATCCATTAGTGAGGTTGGAGCAAGCATCTCTAAGCAGTTTCTGGTTTTTAGATTAGAGGTACTGGCAGTAACTTCTTTGCAGGCTATTAGTGATTGCTTCTGCTGCCAGTGACCCTCAGCAGTGATGACAGAGTCCCACTGTCCAAATCAATTTCCCAAGAGCCTCTTCTTTTCTGTCTGCTTTTAGGTCAAGTAATAAGCCGTATTCTTTTATATTATCACTTATAATCTTCTTCAGGGAAATTTTCTTTTCCTTAAATACACTGTTACCATTCTTGTGCTATATCCAAGAATCATGCTCAACAATGACATAAAGTGATGTGAACATCAGGTTGTAGGGTATGTATTAAAGAAAATCGGCTAGGTGCAAAGTTGATGTATAATAAAAGCGAAACTCTGAAAATTAAAAATGAGGGTCCTAAAGATGACTGACAGGAGACTTCACCTTGATACATTGCTTGAAGGATTTGAAACAAGATTAGAGGCAGATAGCTCCGTCTGAGAGTCTATGGAAGTGCTGGAAGGAAAGGGGGAATGAGCAAGTCTATTCTCAAAATCTTAACTCTTTTTTAGGACTTAAGGTCTATGGTCTTCATGAACTTAAGATCTTAATCTCTTGTTTATTTCCTCTGCAGAACAACAGAGCTAAAATCCAAAGTATGCCTTGGTTTAGATCAATAATACTCTTTATCTGGTCTCTTAGCAAAGTGGTTAAACATTGTTATGGAAACAGCTTTTAGAATTGGTACTGGAATCCAACAATAGAATTCAGATGATGGAAGTACTTGTGAACCACCCTAAGTCTTTAATGTTCCTGGTATATAACAAAATATTGCTGCAATAAAAAGAGAACTCTTGGAGTGAAAGCATCATTCTAAATGGGCTACAAAAAATCTTTAAATTATACTTACTAAGTATTAGAATATTCTGAGTTAAGAAATCAAAATGAGTGAATTGGATTGTTAGAGAAAACTGATTTTGGTCATAGGGAATATATTCTAAATAATCTAGGTTTTGTTACTTTACACCAAGATGCTGCAGCAGGTTTTTCAAGTTATCATCCCTTCCTTCTCAGAATATTTGATTAGATTATTATGGCATATGTGGCAGGATTTCCACCCTTCCCCCAATACATCATTCAAAACCTGGACTTAAAACTTCTGGAATGGGGAAGAGGACAAAAAGTTAACTCTTCATGAGAGCACAAGCGTGTGCTTTCAATTGTCTTAACACATTCTTTCCCTGAAAGAATCAAGTGAAAATTTAACAGTTATTGTGCCATTAAGAAGATAGCTTCATTTTTAATCCAAACTACTCGTGAGACAGCAGCCACTCTCCCATAGAAATAAAATTTGATCTTAATGTTAAGAATGCCTCCATTCAACTCCCATCTTCCTGATGCAAACTTCTCAAATCCTTGCAAGTACAGTTGGAACAGATCACACGGCAGAATGAATGATTTCTCATGCAGTTTCTATGGCTTAAGAAACACAGTCTGCTGCAAGCTGCTTCTTACGGTGGGTGGAACTTGATCATGTAGAGACTTGTATTGTCAAAGTGTTGAGAACAGGTGACGGTTGAGCATTCATCCTTATGTTACACACAGATATCTCCCTCTCCTAAGGCCCAGCAAACATTATGGAAGAATGGAAAAGATGTTGTGAGATTGAAGAATGCAGTGAGGAGTTATACAATACTATATTTTAAATATAGCATGACCTTCATAGTTATAAATATGAAGTAACTGTGTTTAACTACATGAGAAATGACCCAAAAAAAGACATACAAATAGAAGGACACTAGATAAGAGGAAACAAGGGTGACTGGGAGTAGAAGGGGCTAAAGGATTAAAATGGGTGCTGAAGAGGATCACAAGGTTGGCCAGACAGATATAAACTGCTCAAAAAGAATTGAATCCCGATTACAAAAGATTACAGTTACCAACTATATGACTATATGAAAATATAGATCATCAGTGCCCAGGTTTCCCTTTTCATTCTCTGTAGATGATCTTCTCACACCAAAGGGACTAAAATGTTAGGTCTTTTGCATGTATATTATCTTAGCTTAGTGTTTTTGAGGAGACAGTTGTCACCTTGACTTTTTATCTGCTTTCTGGACTCTTTTCTCCCTATTGAGTACCTTGACCTGTATGAGAGCTTTTGTTTTGTCTTATTGTGCCTTAATCTAACATGTTTATTGTCTCTTTGGGGTTTGATCTTTTCTGAAGTGAAACAGAATGGATCTGGGGAATCAGGGTAGTGGAAGGTAACTGGGAGGATTAAGGGAGGAACAACCATGACTGGGATATATTATATAAAAGAAAAACAATGTATTGTTAAAATCTTATATATATATATATATATATATATATATATATATATATGTTTAGTTATATGTATATGAATATGTATATGTATAAAATATATGTATCATTAAAACTTTGATAGTGTTGACACACACACACACACACACACACATATATATATATATATATATATATCAACAGCTTTGAAGAAATAAAAACCAAGTTAAATGCTTTAAGAGTTTTTTAAATCTGATGTTTTACAGTCTAATCAATGAACCATTGTTAAAGGTATAAAAGGATTTCTAAAAGTTTAATTAGATGACAACTCCTGCTGTAATGTTTGTTCCAAGTATTGTCCAAGTGATCACAGAACTCAGTAATTACACAGTAATTGTTCTGAAAATGTCTTTGTGGTCTATTTTAACAAACAAAAGTACTAGAGGCAATCTTCTTTCTGTAACCATCTTATTCCTCAATTGTTTTGACTCTTTGACCTACTCAATACCTCAGCTTTCAGGAATACCCCAATGACATGGCACCAAACCAAGTAATTTACAGGAAAAATTTTGTTACCTGCTTACATTAATTAGAAACTTGGATGTTATTTCCCCCACTAAGTTTGACAATAGATGCTGTGGAAAATTTGTGAAGTCTTTCATTTACTGTAAAGGTTTGGGGTTCTAAAATTATTGGGTAAGACAGTTCTTCAAAGTGAACACAAATTGCTGAACCATATTTTCAATGCCAGGAGAAGTACAGTCTCACTGTTTGTTGAAGGAAACATATTACTCACTGCATGGCAATGCACTCCCCAAGACACTGTAAATGCTCTAAGGATGCATGAGATCAAATTTGTCTCATTAATAACCATCCAGAAGATGAAAGGTAAAGGTTGTTCAAAGAGTATATCATATAGGAGGCCGTTGTAAGTCTCAATAGGAGATTTAGAATTCTTATGTTTTTATTAAAAGCTTTGCTATCTTTAGTAAGTTAATATTGTGAGGAAGCAGACCCTAGCAAGGGATGCATAATAATCAGCTATTTGCTGCCCATCACTAAATTATTGTCTGATCTGGAGTATGAGTCATCCAACTGACATGAATCAGCAAGTACAGTATATATGGACATAGGAAAGAGAAGTTGTAGAGCTTTTTGCTCCTCTCACCCTCTTAATTGGATTGTGAAGGAGCTTTTTCTAAATCAGAAGATTGAGAAGACTGTGTGCACCAAGGTGACTGTGGGTTTCTGTGGTAACTTTGGCTTGTGCTAATGAGGAAAGTCTGTTGGGTAAGAGGCAGCAGACAGCAAGAGCATATCTCAGATGTAATGGCCTCTCCTCAGTGTGATGGGAGCAATGGCCATAGATGGCATTTCCTTCAAGTAGCAAAGGGACAATGCCTTGTAAGAAATCCCTTCAAAAAGGTAGCATAATGAGATTGTCCCTTATTGGTTTCTAAACTGCCTAACTCCCAATAACCTGGAGGAGTACCGGTGTAAACTGTCACTTTGTAAAACTGGAGAGAATCAAAGAACCCAGAGCATGTGACTCTGGTCACACATTAAGGAATTTACAAAGCTACTTTTATTTGTTTTTTGAAACCCAGTAATGAAAGCTTTGTTGCTTCCTGGACCCACTGGCACCATCTGAGTAATAAATGGCATGTTAGCAGCTTAGAAATGACAGGGTCACTACAGTATTTGAATCCATTTGGGAATCAGCATAGCCTCAGGTCTCCAAACAAAATACAATGGACTGTGCTTTTACATTTGTAATTTGTGAACATTCATATTAGTAGAAATGTAAAATCCAAAGCTACAAAACATATACTAAGAAGAGATATGTTGGAGGCTGGAGAGATGGGTCAGCAGTTAAGAACACTGACTGCTCTTCCAGAAGTCCTGAGTTCAATTCCCAGCAACCACATGGTGGCTCACAACCATCTGTAATGAGATCTGATGCCCTTTACTGATGTTTCTGCAGACAGCTACAGTGTACTCATATATATTGAATAAATAACAAATAAACAAATAAAAGAGAAACTGTTTAAAAATAAAATGTGGTAACTTTTTATAATTGATAACATATGTGGGTATATTTGTGTGTGTTTATAAATCAAAACTAGTAAAGAAAGAAAGAAGACATTAGCTACATGAAAATAAATAATTTGGAAAGTATCATGGACAACTTCTATAGTAAATATGCTATATACAACAAAAGAAATTGGAATACACAAGTTCAGGAAATCCAAAAAAAAAATACAATATGTTTTTTCTAAATACCATGGACTAACGTACATATGAACTCACAGATGCTGTATCAGTGTCTAAAAGGCATGCAAAGGATCAAAAATGACCAAGGGCCAACACCGAAGAGGGTGGTCACCCAAGATATCACTCCTATGAAAGCCCATTTCAATTATAAATGCTGGGAAAGACATGCATTTTCTCCAGTGGAGTGTTGCTGCTTAGTCAAGCATACTGCAAGGCAGGGTCTGTGCTCTCCGGTACTTGGTAACATGAAGAGAAGGACTCAATGCTTTTGTGTGCACTTCTTGTTTTGCATTGACAATTTTGTCATGACGATTTTTTTCAGTTTATTTATTTTGATTTTAGGTTTTCAGCTTGTTTTCTGCTATCTCTCTCTCTCTCTCTCTCTCTCTCTCTCTCTCTCTCTCTCTCTCTCTCTCTCTCTCTCTCTTTGTGTGTGTGTGTGTGTGTGTGTCTGTGTGTGTCTGTGAGTGTGTGTGTGGGTTTTCTTTGAAAGAGATCGGCAGGGGAGACAATATGAAGTTACTTGGGTACAGAAGTAAAAAGTGGAACAGAGAAAGATTAGGAGATGAAAACAAATATGATCAAAATATATGTATGAAATATTTTAAAACAAACATTTAAACATCAGGAGCCATAAGAGGACAAGGTAATAACCAGCAGGTGATCATCCTAAAATGGCCGCCTCAGATTATTGTATAATCTGTGTCCGGTTTGTCCCTATTAAGCAAAACAATAAAGGATTCAATTTAGGAAAGACTCCATCTCATAAAATGCTTTTCCTGTTATTATTAAACATGTATAACAATCATTAAGTAATTGAACACTCCCTACATCTTCAGATGGAGGCAAACAGATTAGCTTCCAAGCAGCTAGGATGAGGGTTTTTAAGCCCATGCCCACAATTACACACCTATTCCAACAAGGTCACTCCCACTGAAATAAGACCACACCTTCAAATAGTGCCACTTCCCGGGTGACGAATATACGCCTTCCTCTACAGATCCACTCCTACATTTCCTTTCAGAAAAGAGCAGGCCTCCCAAGGCTATCAGTGAAACAGAGAATAAAAATTCTTAAAGTGGATTTAAAAATACGTGATATGAAACTCTAGACTTTAACCAGGAGGTTTGCTTTCTGAGACTTAACAGAATAAAAATTACTAGGGAGAACACTATTTAGTCTGTATGACATGGGTAAATGAGGCGTGCTCCTGAACTCTCACCCATCCCCACCTGTGGCAGGTCAGAGAGCTGGTTCTGGGGTCCGGAGACCAGGAGAGCTGGCTCCAGATGGGAGGATTGCAGATAAGCTGGCCCAGAGGGAGTAAGTGAAGGATAGTCATATATTTACTTATTTTTTAATTGAAATTTCCCAAGTAGTACGTTGTTATTGTGTAGATGATACAACCAAGTTCTAATTTACCTGCATAAGGCCAGGAGTATAGAAACACGTGGTTGAGAAAGTTCTTTTACAACAGTGCCTGCTCTCTTTGGTGTATCTCAGCACCTGGTATCATGCATTTCTCAAAGAACATGATGGCAGTCAACAGAATACAGCCGGACATAAAACAGAATATTGTTTGCGTCCCCCTTCAACAGAATCACCGTTTTCTCCCCCTTGAATGTGACAAATGGAAGAACATATGTTAAATAAATGAAACCAAGGTACCATAATGCCTTTCAAGTCACAGAGTGGAAAACATGTGCCAAAATATAAGAGCAAAATCCCTCCTGTTTTAACAGTTACTTAAAGTTATTATTAAGGAGTGTGGAAAATATATGCAATATTGATTCTGTGAAACAAAGGTGATTACCAAATTCAGTATTTAAATCAGCTATAGATACTCAAAGAGAATTTTAATTCTTTGCAAATGTATGTTTCTCTTAATAAAAATATTCCAGCATCTGTTTTGTATCAGAGATGAATAAAATATGTCCACATGAACAGAATACATTGGCCTTTAGTTTTGTGTTTAATTGTTTTAAAAGATCATCCAGAGGGGGGAAAAACACATTTCATAAATCTTTTCTTTTTTTTTTTTTTTTGTTATAATTAAAATTCTCCTCCGTTGCTGGCTGGTGGATCAGCTGTGTACAACAGTATCTTTTAACATCCCTGGAGCTGTGAAGTAAGTGGAAAACTTGCCTTCAGTATTGAAAACCATTTTTGGACTTAAAAGAAAAAAAATTTTTAGTTGAGCTTCGTAAGCGACAAGGTGCTGCAGCTGTTGGAAGGGTTGAAGTTGGAGCCAACGGTGCACACAACTTACAAAGAACTTTAAAAATCCAACAGCAAAGATTGGGTCAACCCATTACTGTGAGCAGCAGTGACCAATAGAAAAGGAAGGAGAAGATCCAAGAGGGCTGAGGTAAGCCATCCTGAAGCCTGTCAGAGTGGAAACAATACATCAAAAGGTCTTCTTGGGGACCAGTCACCATACGTTTTATTATTTTTTTTTCAAATTGAAGGTTTAATAGCATAAAGTCAAAACATTTTTTTTCTTTCTTTTATCCCCCATCAACTTATTTTAGCTAACTTAAGACCAGCCACAGGACTCAACGGTATATTCCTGGAAAGCAAGGTAAACTATTTTGTACTTCTTACAACTTTTGGTTTGGAATTCAGAATTATGATTCAAAAGATTCAAGGTTACCATTTCAATAATCATGCAAAAAATGCATTGCTCTTCTTTGGAAAAAAAACATTAACTTGTCTTTGTTGGAAGCAGTCCAGAGAAGCATTCTGCAAGTCAGCTTGCAGAAGGAGGTCTGACCTTTAATGGGAGGGATGAAATATCAACATTAATGATTTATTTTACCTTCATGTCCTTAGGAACCAGTGAAATGTATGTGTGCTTATTAGAAGTTGGTGGAGCTAAATGCACACTGAGGAAGCTGAAACTCTTACATATCGTATAGATGTATGTGTAACATATATTTTACAAAAATGTGTTTAAAATATTTACTATACATATATTTTTCTCTGACAAAAGTTCTTTGTGACTGTTATATCTGATGCTGTTCAATGGGGAAAGTTTCTCTCTTCTAAAAGTATCCTATACCAGAATGTATTAAACTAATCTTTGTTATTATCTGTATTGAACATATAAACATAGGGGAAATCCTGGCCCATGTTCTAAATATTTGTATTTTTTTATTCTGATGAATTATGCAATATTTGAATAAACATATACCAAAATTACAAAAATGTTAGCTTTATACAAAATTTCTGTCATATTCAGGCATGAGCATATATATGCATTTGTACAAAATAGAAATTGTCTGTATGAAGGATGTTTTAAGAATTAAATAGGAGATAGTGGTTATATGAGAGAAATCATAATTTCATTTCTTGGCTGCATATATCCATTCTGATACTGTACTTAAAATTATACAAGTCTTCTAAAAAGGAAAACTAACCTGAAAAATTCAGAACCAGAGATAAGTCACAAACTTTTCTTCAGATCCTAGACCCTTCTTTCACCATAAACATCTAAATTGTCCTTTGATCTCTACATTTCTTTGGTCCAAGGGCCAAAGAACCTGAAAAATATCCTTCAGATGTTGGCTCATTTAAGGGTAAAATTAAAAACACATGTAGATGCCCATCTCTGAGAAACAGCACCGAGTCACCACTTCGTTTATTAGGTCACATTTTGTTCTTTTATACTCACTACTGGTTTCAGGGAAGTTTCTTGAATTAATAACTTGAAATGGAAAAGCACTTAAAGTTGCTGAGCTTTGCTTTCCATTTCTTGCCTTTCACCATGACTCAGTTCAGCCCGGATGGCTCAGTGGCTGTGAATTTCTTTCAATGTCTGTAAAGTGCGTTTCCTTTCATGGGTACTCAATAAATATGACTTAGTTGCAATGCAGGGATGAGAAGTTGATACTGTCATCTCTCCCTTGCATACCTATTGGATGCATGCCAATGCTTAAAGGCTAATAGACTATCTCACGTGTTGCTTACTCCACAGACACTGTAATGGCAACCCCAAACTGTTTGATACTCTGGGTGTTACTCATAGCAGATGCTGTGTGGACACAGAGTGTGAGACAGGCCTATGAAGTACAGGGCCCAGAGGACTGGGATGTCCACGATGACTTCTATTGTCCCAGAGAATGCTTCTGTCCACCTAGTTTCCCTACTGCCTTGTACTGTGAGAACAGAGGTCTCACAGAAATCCCTGCTATCCCTTCAAGGATCTGGTACCTCTACCTGGAGAACAACATGATTGAAACAATACCAGAGAAGCCATTTGAGAATGCTACCCAGCTGAGATGGATCAATTTGAACAAGAACAAAATAACCAACTATGGGATCGAGAAGGGGGCCCTAAGCCAGCTAAAGAAGCTTCTTTTCCTGTTTCTAGAAGACAATGAGCTAGAGGAGGTACCCTCTCCATTGCCAAGAAGTTTGGAGCAACTACAATTGGCTAGAAACAAAGTATCCAGAATCCCTCAGGGGACCTTCAGTAATCTGGAAAACCTGACTTTACTTGATCTGCAGCATAACAAACTGTTAGATGATGCCTTTCAAAGAGATACTTTCAAGGGGCTTAAGAACCTCATGCAGCTAAATATGGCCAAGAATGCCCTAAGGAACATGCCCCCAAGATTACCAGCCAACACCATGCAACTCTTTCTGGACAACAACTCCATTGAAGGAATACCTGAAAATTATTTCAATGTGATTCCTAAAGTGGCCTTCCTGAGGCTTAACCACAACAAACTATCAGACGCAGGTCTCCCATCGAGGGGTTTTGATGTGGCCTCCATTCTAGATCTTCAACTGTCTCACAATCAGCTCACAAACTTTCCCCGAATCAATGCTAACCTGCAGCACCTTCACCTCGATCACAACAAAATTAAAAGTAAGTAGATATAAGGATGTGCCTGTGACAGAAACTTCCATCATTATGTCTAGTCTCAGCCTCTTGTAGTCACAGAAATTTATGTTTTTTCTACTAATAACCAATGGGCTGATATAATTCACAAATTATTTCCAGTTTTTAATCACACAACTTTGTTGGTACAGCTTTTAAAAAAATCAAGATGCCAAAATCTTCAGGAAAGGGATTGAGAACTGAGCCTTAGTAATGTACATAAGGCTTCTATATAGGGGAGAAAATAAACTGACATACTTTTTTTTTCTTGTTGGAATCTGATATTTCTTCCTTTATAGATAGATATCATTTATGTCTCGATATATTTTTCAGGGTTAACATGAATACAAGAGGCTTATGCCATCAAGCCTGGTACTTTGTTGGGGAGGGAAAGGCACCAACAAGCTCATATACATAGAACAGGATATAAGGGATTAAAGAATAGTTGATACCTGAATTTCCATAATAATGATCACCAATCAAATATCTCCAGTTAGAGTGTACAATATGGTACCTCCCCTGCCGAGTTCCTGAGTCATAAGGTCTTGGGTAGGACCTGCTGGTCCTGATGCTCTGGGGATTACACATGGTTAACTGTTATCACTGTTCAAGGTTGTGCTCATGTAAAATGGAACCCAGTACCCTGAGAGCTGTCAATCAGTGGGACTTAGTGATACATCCTCAATGAAGGGAATGCTACTCCTTCTCGAAAAGATCTTCAGATATGGAGTGGAGATTGGATTGGATTGATATTTTTTGAAGCAAAGGTATTATTGAGAGATGAACTGGTTGTACAAAGTACATTCTTGGCAACATTTGAGATGAACTTGACTTATCCAAACTTATGACAGCCTGTCCCTGGTGGTGGAACTAATTAGATCTATGTTCTACCCACAGGGTTACTAATGCACAGCCTAGAACTCATCTTCAGTCTTGGCATAAGCCTTTTGAGAGAATAATAGCAGAGGATAACTTCCTTTTGGAAGTTTTTTGGTTTTTTTTCTTTGTTTTGTTTTTTTTTGTTTTTTGTTTTTTTAATGCAGTCTTGAAACAAGAGTTGATGAAAATGCTTTAAAGAAAGTAAATCAGGCAAATGCCACAGGCCTATGCTTTCTAGTTCTCGCTCATTAAAGTTTCACTGAGCATATGGTCACATAAGCATGCCATTTCAGGATTAGTCTACATTTCCCCTGGGAACCGCTTGGCTACCATCGATTTTTGTTTACCTTGATGCTATTTACTTGAGCCTAAAATCCTCGAACTAAATGGCAACCTGTCACCACAGCAGTTATTTTCATCTCTTTGGTAAGAAAACGTACTGTTTAATAGTCCAGTCAGAAAGAAGAGATTCAGCTCAGAAAAGTTGTGAGATGAGCATGCTTAGTAGTTGAGTCAAGCATCATTATGCTAGAGGAGGATATTTTGCAAGATTTCCCTGAAGAGGTGTCTGCCTCTGCAGGCACAGTTTATCTTCAAATAAAAGCCCACAGACAACTGGAAAGAAAGTTGGCTTCAAGTGTCTCTACATAGATATTTGTATGTGAGTCGCATACCCTGGGAACTTGAGAGCCAGTTTTCAGGAGTGAGGTAGCGGCTTTGAAAGCAAGGTGGAGGGCTAGGGAGATGGCTCAGGGGTTAAGAGAACTGACTGCTCTTCCAGAGGTCCTGAGTTCAATCCCCAGCAACCATATGGTGGCTCCCAACCATCTGTAATGGGATCTGATGCCCTCTTCTGGTGGGTTTGAAAACAACTACAATGTACTTATACATAAAAATGCTTATATTTAATATATAAATTAATCTTAAAGAGAAAGAGAGAGATAGCAAGATGGAGAAGAAAAGCCCTGTGTCCTCCACTATAACTCTGCAAAGCATCTTCTAAGCCTGAGTTCGTACAGTCCATAATTTAATAATTACTATATATGAGCATGTTTCCCAATTTTGAGAAAGGTTATAGTGATTCCCCCAACCCAAGTATTTATGCCCTGTGGCTCTGAAGTGGGTTCTAAAAATTCAGAGCTGTAATAGTGCCTTAGCTTCTTGTTCATGTTTAGAGGAACACAAAACCTCCCAAGCATCTGTGTGACATTGTTTGGAAGTTTAAAGAGGAAACTAAAGTCAAGTGGGTGAAAGTAGATGTTCAAAGAGTGACAAAGTAATCTTTGCAGGGCGCCAAGAGCAAAAGTAATAAATACAGAGTAAGGATTCCCTTTCCTTTCCTTTCCTTTCCTTTCCTTTCCTTTCCTTTCCTTTCCTTTCCTTTCCTTTCCTTTCCTTTCCTTTCCTTTCCTTTCCTTTCCTTTCCTTTTCTTTCCTTTCCTTTCCTTGTCTTGCCTTGCCTTTCCCTTCATGTTTTCCTTCCTTCCTTCCTTCCTTCCTTCCTTCCTTCCTTCCTTCCTTTCTTCCTTTCTTCTTTCAATGTTAACAATTTTTTTCTTCACATTACATCCCAGTTTCTGTTCTACCCCACAGTCCCTCGTCCCACCCTCTCTCCTCTTCTCTTCTAAGAGAGTAGAGTCCCTCTGCCCCTGACAACCTAGGCTCTCCCCTGATTGCTGGCTCATCAAGTCTCCATAGGGTTAGGGGAACAGGTTCCGCAGACAGGCCATCACATAATCTAATTGTTAAAAAATATGTTTCTGAGAAACAAAACTTTTATATGAAGAGCCCATTAAATTTTCCCGTAAATGTTTTATTTTTATTTTATTTATTTTTTGGTGTGTGTGTGGGGTGGGAGGGAGATATATATATATATATATATCTTTATATATATATATATATATATATATATAAAACAGGGTTTTCTGAACATGATAAGTTACTTAACGTTTTCTGTAAAATCTGCATATACTTTAATAAATCACTTTTCCACATTTTTGAGAAAATTCCTAATATATGGAAAACAATTAAATTCAGAACTCTGAACTCTGACATTCTAGTTATTTTATGCAGTGTGTAGAAGGGGAAAAAGGGAAAAGAACATTAATCAAGGCATTGAATGAAGCACAGTATCCCTGGTAAAGGGCTAATCTTGATCTCCTTTTTCTATAATCCTTGGGTAAGAAGAGCACTCAGATTTTCCAATAAAAAATGTAGATAAAGTGGCTACATATGTGAAGTATGATAATCACAATGCTGATTAACATGTAAGCCATTATTAATATCACGTTAACTCACGAGGCAACATAAGGTTTGGACAACATAGCCGTGATTCAAGTATAAAACCATTAAATATTATTATGCGAGTTTTCTTGCACCAATAAGGTCAAAGGGAAGAATCTTTTCTCAAGTTAAGAGAGTCTAGCTGAAAAAAAAAAAACAAAACTCTTGCTCAAATATTTGATTAAAATAAAAAAAAAAAAAAAAACCCAGAACATGTGGGCTGATATTTGAGATCATCTCCTCCAATATTTTCCAAAGTTTGTAGTTCAGGGGGCTGATATAAAGGCACTTCATTCTGGAGAACACTCTCGATGTGGCATTTGGTATTGTGAGTGCTAGTCTAAAGCAGATGGTTCTCTCATCAATACTGGGCATAAAGGTTTATGGGATATTTCTTGGCCTCAATCCTTTATAATTCAACTATCGGCAAATGCCTTCCAACTAAATATACTTATGTGGAGAGATTCATGCTGTAAGAATTAGATGTAGAATTCTATTAAAGCATATGTATATATATACCATATACTATTTTGAAGATTTTAAAGATACTATTAAAGCTCACTCCCCTTATAAGACCTCTTCCACCCATTAATCCATTTCTTTTGGGCCAGATCTAAGTGCTTCCTCTGCCTTTAATCTTCTGAATGCATCTCTCATTTTGAACCTTTCCAGGATTCTTTTAGGAAGGAGAGAAGCATAATAATCTACGCCACACTGGTTTGTATCTCTAGTCTCCATTACATGATGTCACCTGGCCCCTTAGGACCACTCTAATATTGTTGGTATAGATGGCCTGACTCTCTGGTGTTTTAATTTAACCATTCATGCTATCTGTGCTTCCACAGATGTGAACATGTCTATTGTCTGTCCCACCGCACTGCGCGCAGAACAGGATGCCTTTATTCACGGACCTCAACTGAGCTACCTGCGTCTGGACGGGAATGAAATTAAGCCACCAATCCCAATGGATTTAGTGGCATGCTTCAAGCTTCTTCAGGCTTTCATAATATAAAAGCAACTTTAGATCACCCAAACCGGTTTAAGAGTAGATGTGTGTGGTACAAGATTTGATTGTAACTTTTAGGTTTAAGTGGTAGACCACACTTGCAATTATTCTTAACCACCGTTTTCATATGTGCAGCTTGTTGTTTCTGTTCAAGGATGCTCTGGTCGGTGGCATACAGAGGTCACATGTATTAGTTTGCTTTCCTCTGATTAACAAAACAGACGCAGAGTTGAGAAAGCTCCTCAACTCAAAGCTATTTTTGTCTCTTCACTTCTACTAATATTCTTTTTTTATCATTGGCATACATTTAAAATAATTTACTTTTGTATGACCAAATTTGTGTGTGCTGGTAGTGTCTACACCCTGTAAGCATCATAATGAGGCAGCAGGAGGAAGTTCTAAAGGATATGAATAAATGAAATATTCCTCTCCCATAATCATAAAGAACTCACTAGTCAAATGCTTCATAAAAAAGAGATATTTAGTTATTAGAATGAAGCAATAAAGCAGGAGAGAGAGGCTCGATTCCCTTAGAGTCAAATGATAATCCAGAAGACATCGGTCGTTCACTCTCATTTCCTGCATATGCTTCCTTAGATCTTATACACTATCTCCAGAAACTGAAGGCCCAAAGTTTGCAGTTATTGTGGCACAAACTATTCAGCTCTTATTTTGATGATGATTTGGGGGATTTTCTAAATAAAAAGACTCAATGTTTTCTAACAAAATTGAAGTGTGATGTTTGTTTCAAGAATAATATTTATAACTTTCATCTCAGAGCATGTTATAATAAGGAAGTGTTATATTCTCAATTATTTTGCTAGCATGAATTCAAACAAATATGTTCTCCTATCTTATTTTTCTTCCTTTAAGCATTACAAAAATTATATTCTAAGTAAATGATGTAACACATCTGCTAGCAATCAGTTTTACAAACTCAGTACTTCATTTGTCAGCAAGGTATATGAAATTTTCATATACTATAATTATAAATATATAATAAGTATGTGATACAAAGATTAAGGTTTGTACATGTATTTCTATATGCTTTTCAAATAACTTTCCTAGTATCCCAATATATGTCTATAGACTTCTATTATTACTCTACCTCTTTGTTAGTCATTGCAGTGAACCTCATTCTTAGGTTAACTTATATTCAAGTCAGCCCCAGTTATGCAGGTGATGAGAGAACACAGCATACTTACAGTTTACTACTGTAAACAGTTTCAGCTTCCCACTATGTATCTTCAAATGCATCTTACACAGATAATAATAAGTGAATACTCACCTATTCAGATCTACTCAATGATATATCTTGAGGAAGTTAGTACTCTTTAAATGGAGATAGGATAATAGAAAGCATTCCCAATCTGCAGAAATGCTCCTGTTGGATATTTTAAACTTTCTCCTTTCTTTCCTTGCTTCCTTCTTCCCTTACTTCCTTTCATTCTTATTCCCCTTTCTTACCTCCACCTTCAGTGTCTCCCTGTTCTCTCACCCATCCGGTATTATCTTCTTGTGTTTGATCCTTGTGTAGTGTGTGTGTGTCTGTGTGTGCATGTTTGTAGATACCCATGTGTTTGGCTGCATTACATAGGAGAAATCAAGTTTTCTTTCAGTTTATGTTATATTATATAACACACAGATTGGTGTAATATCAAAAAACATGGAGAATTTTATTTCTGCTTAACAAATGTTTGCATTCTGCATAATAATTAGTAATACTGATTTTATGTGAAGGTTTCTACAAAAATAATGAATAAGGAAACAAAGAAAGAATGAAAGTACATAATAACATGAGGTGGGGAAGAATATTCCAGGTACAATTAGAAGACTGTGTGGTCCTTGGAAGAATTTTGGAATTAGAGAAGAGATTTAATATGGAGAGAGTTATGTTCAAAGTGGTAGCACCTTTTAGTGGTGAAGAAGACAAAGGATAAAGTTAAAAATCTCAAATTTTTTCATTTTCTTTTGGGCAGAACTTTTTGTTCTTCAGTCTCTCTTCACCTATATAATAGGAACAAGTAATAGCATCTGATTATGGTGAGGATTAAGGGAGTGTAACATTGGTAGAGTCTCCACAAGTCCCTGGTGCATGCTAAATGGCATGGTATTTGTCAATACTATTGTTATTGTGGGTACACACATATGTTGCTTATGGGCAACAGGCATAATGACTTGGAGAGAAATCTAAGGTCACATATGAGAAAATTAGCTGGGATTTCAATCCTTTTTAATTCAGTACCTATTTGAATTAAAACAAACATGATTTGGAATATAGGAGACTGATAGTGTGATGTTGAAAATAGCATCTTACAAATTTGAAAAGAGTTGGAGGCAAAATTGTTAGGATTTGGCTTATGTAGAGGGAACATAGGTCAAGGAGGATGTTAACATTTTTCTTTCAAGTAATAAGGATCATGACAACACATTTACGCAGAGGGAAACATTTAAAGATCTACTTTGCCCTTGTATATTTTGGAGGAAGGACATATTTTGGAGACAAACATTAGGTGGAGCTCAGTGAGTCTTACAGAAGACTTGGGAGAAGGACTGAGAGACCCTACAAGACAAAGTCTCCACAGAAATACCAACTGAGTCAAGCAAAATAGACCCTTGGGGTCTCCCAGAGACCTAATCACCAACCAGAGAGAAAGCAAGGCTAGACCTAAACCCCTGCACATATGTAGCAGATGAATAGCTTGGTCTTCATGTGGGTTCTTCAACAACTAGAGCAGGAGATGTCCCTGAACATGTTGCCTGCCTGCCTGCCTGCCTGTGGATCCTCACTTCTATATAGACTGCCTTGCCTGGCTTCAGTGGGAGAGTATGAACCAAGTTCAATAGAGACTTGATGAGTGAGGAGTGGGAAAGGTGTGGGGGTAACACACAAAGTGGGGCTTCCTCTAAAAGAGAGGGGGAAGGTGAAGTGAAGGGAGGACTTGTGTGAATGGTACTGGGAGGAGAAAAAGGGCTGATGTGGGGTTGTAAAATAAATAAGAAATTTAATTTTAAAAAAAGAAGATCATTTATTTTAGCCAGCTAGAATATATATTTAAATGTAAGAAGCAATCTGGATTGGTAGATAGGTGTTGACATGTTATAGATTTTTGTTAATATATCTAATAATTCTTTCTAGATTTTTGTTGATATATCCAATGATTTTGGGAGCCACTCTTCATTGGAATATTTATAGAGTGTTACTGGTTGAGGCCAAATGCTGAACACACACAAATGTTATTCCAAGTAATGGCAAACAGATCCATGGTAGGTTAAGTAATTTTACTTCCAGTAATATGAGTAAAAGTATCCATATTCACATATGCCATCAGACCATATGGTGGTCATATTTCTGATGTCACACATATGATTCCAATAGAAAAAAATTAAAGAGAATTAGCTAAGAAATCACCTTAAAAATTTTGATATGAAAAAAATCTTTAAAACATGTATTAATTATGGTTTCCATTGCTGTGAAGAGACACCATGACCAAGGCAACTATTTGCAAGAAGAAAATTTAATTGAAGTTGGCTTATAGATTCAGAGGTTCAGTCCATTATCATCAAGGCTGGAAACATGGCAGCTTCCAGGCCAGCATGATGCTTGAGGAGCCGAGAGCTCTACAGTTTGTTTCCAGGCAGTCAGGAAACTGGCTCCCAGGCAACTAGGAGTGTGTTTCAAAGCCCATCCCACAATGATACACTTTCTCCATCAAGGCCACATCTACTCCAACAAGGCCATACCTCTTAATAATGTCATTTCCTGGAGCATGCATCTTCAAACCATGACAAAATATTTATTTATTTTATAATTTAAAACACAAAATAAAATAAGTTACCATGCTCTACTGTCTTCCTCATGTAACATGAGCTTAGCACACGTATGCAAGAAGTAAAAAGCACTAACAAAAACAAAAAGAAAGATATAATAGTAGAAAGGAGGTTAATATGATAATGATGATGTTAAAGAATATAGACTTCAAAGACAGGTGTGTTGGTACATGTCTATAATCACAGTAAGAACAAGAGAATCAAAAAAAGGAATCAACATTTTAATCACAAGACTGGTCTGCTTATCAACCAGCCCCAATGTCAAAGCCACTAAAACTATCTATTTAGAAAGAAGTACGATATGATTTTTATTAAGAAAATTGTAAGAGATTTAAAACCTATGACAGTAACCAGAATAAAAGATCAACTATAAGACCAAAAGTTTATCCTAGGGTATTAATCTACAAAGGCCAGAGACTAAAGGCAGGGGTCAACATAGACATTTCTGTCAAATATACATATTTGATTGACAGATACATACATAGGGCCATACTTTAACTTTAAAATCTTTAAGAGATCCAGTGTATCTGGGAATAGAAAGCAGATCAACTTGTGAACATGTTTAATTTTTTCCCAAGTTATTTATAGCATAGAGATTGCACATTTGCCAAACTAATGCAAAGAAAAAAAATTTAAGATCAGAGAAATTTATGGACGCACAGGAAGCACAGGACAAAAAAAAAAAAAAAAAAAAAAAAAAAAAAAAAAAAAAAAAAAAAAAAACCTTAGCAATGCATCAGAAACCCATTAGGCACGTGGCACAGTAGTACAAACTGCTTTGGAGAAAAAAGATTGTATTTCTAATCAGCCAGTGCTGTCTACCACTGCTCTCTTCTTTGTCAAGTACCTCCCTGATTCTAGGCACTGGGTTCTCATCTATAAAACAGACCACTGTGCACTCCATCTTCATGACTGAGAGAACAGATGTTGATCAGTTATCACCTGGTGTGTGTAAAGAACCCAGTAAAGGGTAAGTTAGAATTTTATTACTAGCTGGCAGTCCAATATGAAATTCTAAGGACTTTTTTTTCTTTCCAAAGAAGACCAATGTACAAAGCAAGAAATGGAAAATAAATGATTAAACTGATTGTAGTTAAAGGTTTGACATCTTGAGGAAGGGAAGACAAGGGTGACAATGTAGAGCTCAAGGACAATGTTAGGTTGATTCGTGAAATAAATTTGTTTAACAGAGAACAGATTGGTTGAAAGAATAAGATGGAGAGAAGAGTGGAATAAATACCGGATGAAGGGCATGTGGTTCCTGCAGGTTAAAAAGAAGTTATTTGAGCCTTAGATATTATAATTTACCAAGTGTTAAGGCTAAACAATAAAAAGAACAGCAAAGAAACTAAACTTCCTATATCTTTGAATATAATAATACTATCCATTAAAAAAACAAAACACAAGACATAACTTTTTTCTAGAATCTGCCTGGTAGCCAAATGAAAGCTCAATGACAACTGTGTTGACCTTCCCTATAGTCATTTTTCAGGGTGTTCATTGATCCCCATAACAATACAAGATATTGTTAGTGGTTTTGGTTGCCTGCTAAATCTCATAGGAAATAATTTATTTCTCAACTCACTAAAAGTTCATTCATTCATAAATGTAGTGATTTGAATAAGAAAACTCCCCTAGGCTGGTAGATTTGAATATGTGGTCACTATATATTGAATAACTGGCACTATTTAAAAGGATTAAGAGGTATGGCCTTGTTGGAGGATAGGCTTTGAGTCTCAAGAGTCCAAGCCAGGCTAAGTGGCTCCTTCTTTCTAACTACTTGTGGATCCAGATGTAGAGCTTCTCCATCACCAAGTCTGCCTGTGTGCCATCATGCTTCCTGCCATGATAAGAATGGACTAAATCTCTGAATTTGTACTCAATTAAAATGCTTTATTTTATACAAGTTGCCATTTTCATGGTGTTTCTTCACCACAATAGATACTGAATAAAACAGTATGACTGTGAGAAATCAAGTTGGTACTGATCTGGGATCTTTCATAATACCCGTATGTGTTATGTACCTTTCTGGAAGAAAAAACAGTCATCAACATTCTTACCCAGCTGAAGCCCAGTGATCTATGATAATGACCAGGTTGGAAAGACATGGCTATGAATACAATAGTGCTACAGTTGTTACAGTGGCAACTTATAACATCCTGGTTGGATTTATGAATGTCAAATCTATTGTTGGCATACTCCTAGAACTTAGGATTGACTACTACTGTTAGTATCCTAACTTGGCGCATTGTCAAACTGTCCTCTAAATCCCTATATCTACACTCATAGATTAGTACCTCTCTGAGACTTCATCAGAAACATTTTGTTATAAAGTAAACAGTAGTTTATACCATGTCTTAGTTGGAGTTTTCACTGCTGTGAGATGACACTATGACGAAGGCAACTCTTTTATTGAGACAACATTTAATTTGGACTGGTTTACAGGTTTAGAGGTTCAGTCCATTATCACCAAGGCAGGGGCACAGCAAGATCTAGGAAGGCATGGCACAAGAAGATCTGAGAGTTCTACATCTTCTTGCAAAGGAGTCAAGGAGAAAACTGCTGTCTTCCAGGCAGCTAGGAGGAGGGCCTCTAAGCTCACTGCCCCAGTGGAACATGTCCTCCAACAAAGCCACACCTACTCCAACAAGGCCCCACCTAAACAACACCACTCCCTGGACCAACCACATTAAACCATCAAATACAGAAACTCAGAACTGGTCAGTGTACAGATTAAGTGTCTAAGGTGTAATCAGCCACAAATGAAACAAATGTATTACCTTAACCTTCTCCAGGCTCAAGGACCATCTTTAAGGAGAAAGCAAACATATTGTAGGAGCTGGAGGTCCAGAAGACTAGAGTAGAAGAGTATCTTCTAACATGACAGGACTGTTGAACTCATACACTTATAGCAGCTGTGGTTGTCCTTTCAGGACCTGAACAAGAGCAGGGGCCCATGAGCCTTACCCTTATCCTAAGAGCTATTGGCAGCTGATAACTTCTGTGAGAGGGAGAATCAAATTTCTTTTATCAGTGTGGTTCCTACTAGTCCAACCATGCCTCAGTGGTTGGTCTATCATGCATGGGTGTGAGTAGCACAGAATAGACTGCTTGATTTATTTAAACCATGAAAAGACAAGGTTAGGAGAGTGTGTGGATCTAAGAGTGACTAAAGAAGCAGTCAGAAAGGAAGATAGTCAAAATGAATTGTATGAAATTTTCAAAGGATAAATAAAAATATATTTAAAAGTTCTACAAGCTTGTGACTAATGCCTTATGCTAATTACACTAGCATTTAATTTGAGGGCGTTAGATTAAAGAAAAATGAAGCCAGCACAATCTATTGGAGTTAAATCATGTGAAAATAATTTATGTGAATCTTCCTAATCTAAAATTATCCAACTAATAAATACTTTTAATCATTTTTTTGTAAAATATATGAATCATTGCATGTATTGGAAGTAATTTGCGATTTACTAAAATAGCGATTAGTTTTATTTATCAAAATCTCTTTAATAATATATTCTTTATGCATCATAGAAAGTATAATATATTGGTAACAATAATCCTATTTTGATAAAGTAAAAATAATAAATTAATAACACTAAAATTCTGGATGTGTCACTTGACTTTTATTTCAGTATTCTTGAGGCCAATTAATTTCTAACTGCATTAGTTAGGATTCTCTAGATTAACAGAATATAAAAAATGCATCTCTCTGTATAAAAAGAAAGGAAATTTGTTGGAATGATTTATAGCCTGAAGTCTAGCTAAGCCAATGGAAAACCTGAGAATCTAGTAATTTTTCAGTTCACAAGACTGGATATCTCAGTCAATCTTTGGTGCACTCTAGAATCCTGAATAAACAGGTTATAATGTCAGTGAAGGAGTGTCCTTGCTAGCAAGGTTGGGGCAAGTAGGAAAAGGCTTTCTTCTTTGCTGTTCTCATATTGGATTCCAGAAGAAAGTATGGCCCAGATTAGATGTGGGTTTTCCAAGCTCAGATGGTATTGATTATAGGTGTGTCTTCTCAACATCAACATTAAAGAATCTTTTCATAGGTCTTATAATCTGAATTAAAGGCCTGCCTTCCATTTTAAGATCCAGATGAAAAGTGATTTTCCTACTTCAAATCAAGCAAAAGTCTTTCACAGGAGTGCCCTCTACTTTTGGGTTTTAGTTCATTCCAGATGTAGACAAGTTGACAAACTAAGGAGGCCATCACAATGAATTTGAAGCTATCCAAGTCTACATAGTGAGACTCTATAACACACACACACACACACAGACACACACACACACACACACACACACAGACACACAAACACACACACATACCGACACAAACACGCACAAGCTTAATAGAGTATTATAAAGCTGTAGTGGTTTTGTTTAAATTTTTGTTTATTGTCTTAACTTTAAGATATACTTTCTTAGTGACATCTGGCTGAGCAAGCAAAATCTAAGTATAGAAAGTAATTCTTTGAGCTTATAAAGGTTTCCAAAGACAAGTTGAAAATTTCCTGGAGGAAGATCAGAACAGTAAAATGTGTATAAAAATTATTATTACTGTTATTTTTATTTTTTGCTTTTTAAAAAGCCATCAATAAAGTTATAGACTATCTGCAACAGGGTGTCAGAGTTTGTTTCCAATGACAGAAATAATGCCTTATGCCGTGTTTTCAGGCCCTTTGTTTGTATTCAAACTAACAATTAAAAGTTGTTCATCTCTGCAGGTGCAGGTGCCAACGGGCAAAGACCAGGCAACAGATGTCTACCACTTCTGAAAATTCTCATCATATACCCACTCTTTAAATTAGTCTGGAAAAAATCATAAAAATTAATTTGACTTACTTTAAATGGAAGATGGAGAGTGAGGTCAGGAAAACCTCAGTGTGCAGCTTCCGACAGAAATGTAACAACCCAGAGGTTTAAATGCAGATTTCTGATTTTTACAGAAATGACCATTATCCTCTGTTTCAGAAGTATATAAAAAAGTTAACATGTTCATCCAGAAATCTTAAAGAAAATCTAAGTGAGATTGTGGCTGTGGAGAAAGGGGTGGAATCACCAGATACCAATTCCAAGCCATGGGTTTGCAGCTGTTGGTAGGAAGGGATCCTGTTGTATCAGGATGTACCCTTCAATGGAGCTGCCCTCACATCAGTTTGGCTCTATGAAAGGAGAGACAGGGCATGGCTGATACAATGATGAACATATAAAAGTTTGGCTGGTTGGTGACATATTTAGCACTGCAATTGCAGCATAACAGCCTATTATAAATAATTTATTTATATCTAATGTAGCTGTTCAATGTAATAAATAACTAAAATTCAAATCGCCGAGGGGCACATAATGTTGTGACATTTGCAATTTTGCTTTCTGTAAATAATATATATGCTTAGTAAAATCCAAACATGCAGGAGAATCTCCTTTTGGAGACAACAACAGTTTCATTTTTCAGTTCTATCCCACTCTGAGAATCTAAAAAGAGCTTTAAATATTTACTTTACATAATTACTTGTTTTATGTTTCTTTATTTTCTCTCTATATTTAGCAAAATGCTATAATTAATTTTTTATCTTAATTTAGATATTGTAATGGATTCACTTAAATTCTGTTATGGAATAATAGCATACATTTAATACGTAATATATGTTATATAGTATAATACATATTATATACAATATGTACATTACCATTTTATTGTATTGTAATAACAATTACATTTTTACTTAATAAACTTTGAGTAATTAAATCCTTATGCTTGTAGATCTAATTTGAACAGGTATACATTGCATTTTTAAAGTAAAACTGAGATAAGCTAATGACTATTCTAAACGTACCCTCAACCTTGCCACTGTCTATCAGACACACATTTGTCTTTATGTTCATAAATGTAGAAATTTATACTATCTCAAAGAATTAACTCTTACCTACACATTTTCTGAAAGCCATTTGTTAAATGTGAGTATTTAATGGGATGATTTGAAGAGGTGGGAAGTGAATTTAGGGTGAATTTGTTGGAGGTATGAGGGCAAAATATGATCATATAATACATTGTAAGAAATTTTTAAAATATCAATAAAAATGTTATATTAAACCAGAAATAACATACTTCCACAAATGTAGTGTGTGTGTGTGTGTGTGTGTGTGTGTGTGTGTAACTTTAAGCATTTGTAGTACCTTCACTTAGAAATGTCAAAATGAACATGGAAAAACATTTAAAAAGAATTTGAAGGAGTATTTTGGTGTCTAACAAGAATGACAATATATAGTATCTGAGGTTCAATCTGTAGAATTATAATATTTTGCTTGGTTTGTTTTAGCTACAACACTCATAGGTTTACTGCTGATAGTCATACTCTAATACCACAGCCAACTCTCCTTATATTCCCTAGGTATCCAAGAGGGAAGACTCTTTTCCTTGTAACAATACAGCTTTGCCCTTAAGTTATGTGTTAAAATCTATTCTCTTCATGTTTCTGCATCCTCACGATTCTGAGAAGTTGAAATATCCTCTTCATACCTGCATAAGTCAGGATGTTACCTCTGAGGCTGTCAGTTATTCCACTTCAAAGGACTTATACTCATCACTAATCTTCCAAATAATGTATCTTTCTCAAGATAGTAAAACCTATAAATTTCATTGGTTATTATACATATGGAAAATTGAGGGCTGGCATAAGAAATATGTTCAATTGGGTAGCTTGGATAACAGATATAACAGAACTTCTCAGTTCAGGAGTTCAGTGATTCTAGAACAACTGGGTTCCTTTAAAACGTCTTTTACTGATTAACAGCTAACTTTCTATGCCTCTTTTGTAGTCTAATATCTTATGTTTACCAACAACCAAACAGCCACCTCCTTATAAAGATTGCCATTGGGTTTTCTTAAGTTCTACCTTAAGCATCTAATTGTAACATAATCACCCTTTACAAACTTCTGGTTTTCACAGGAATGATTAGAGGTATTTGGGAATTCCAGGCATGCATAGTTTATCTGCAAATTTGTGTGCTATAGTTGGGATATATGCTTTCCAAAGTTAAAGTGTGTTAAAATGTAACAGGAAGGTCATATTCTTAGGTCAGGCCAGTAAGAAATAAGGAAACTCTGGATGTTGCTTTTATTTTCTCAGATGAGATCTTTAGGGATGAGTGGCTTGGACAGAGCCCAGAGCACTTCCTTTTTTGTTCTAACTATATCTAGGCATAGACTGGAAATTTCTAACCTCTATACAATGTAGTCTTCCTAGCTGATTGATTCAATCTGGCTTTTTTCAGCTTTTGACTATCTTGCTCTGTTTGGCCTCATATTAACGTTGGCAGTATGTCCTAATATTTCCCATGGCTGTTTTTCATTTTATGGCTTGTTCTGTCTTTACCTGTCTCTAGCTTGTTCTTTCTTTCACTTGTCTCTGTACAACTGTCCCATAAAAACTGACACACACACACACACACACACACACACATACACACACACACACACACATGATATGCATGTGCACATGAGCCACCCTTTTTTTCTCTAGCTGCTCTTAAGTAGCCTCTCTTCCTCTACTGTTCTCCTGTGAGTTGGGCATATCTTAGCTTTGACTCCTAACCAATCTGTTGAATCTTTCTCTGATTCATTACTTTGTCTGCCACTCAACTGGAAGCCATCTTGAACATAGCAGCTTACTTTATAAACTAATCTTACCTTCATTTTTAAGGACTACAGGTGTGTGCTAAGTGCATGTCTGTAGTTTAGCTAGATCTTATTGTAATCCAGGGCATGTGTGCATTCTGGCAGATTCAAACATTTTAGTGTGCTTTCTTGTCAGAGCAACCACATTAGTGGTTTTATATCCCTCTACAGGGATCTATGAAATTATTTTGTAGTAATGGTACAGTATAGATATAAAAGAGGCTACATACAGTATTATCCATATTATGTTGGAGATATTCAACCATTTTGAGTTTCACCCTATGAATAACACAGAAACAAATGTGATTAGATGCAAAGTGTATAGACCTTGTTAGCTAGCACCTCAACACTGACTTAGAGCCACATTAAAAAATATTTTGTTTAATCAATTACTCAGTCTTAAATATTTTGTTAAGAGATGCAAAAAAATATGAAGATGCAATTGTCTCATTTTCTTACAGCATTTACTGTTAAATAAATGTATACACTCGTAGGCTGCATGTATGTTTCCTTTCCTGTTGGGCAATCCAACCATTTGTCCACCAAGTATTGATACTCACTTATTCTGGAAGTATAGGATTTCATATTTTTGCCATACTTTGATGAAATTGATTGTTATAACTTTAAGACTAATTCTACTGGTTTTTAAAAAGGGTTTGGAAACAAGACATTTTAGACAAAAAGAAACGTATACCTTTTGTAAATTTCAGCCATCAGTCATTAGACTTAAAAATACCCAAAGCTTAAGCAAATATAATTTCAGCTAAAAATGAAATTAATGAGTGAAGTGTTGTTTCTATTTCTTTATTGCTCACAAGATGGCATGTTGATGGGGGAGGATCTTAGCAAATGTGATTAAAAAATGAGTGATCATCTCAATTCTCTGAAAAACTAAATAACAAAGATCAACAATCTCTAAGCTATTTGACAGAATCATTTGATTCTATGAAGTGTTTGCTAAAAGATCTCATCAGAAGAAAACCAGAGCTGTCACATGAAAGCTCTGGCATCTGTAAAATGCAGCTGTGGCTAAGTTTACTGAGGGCAATAAATTAATACTCAGCTATTCTAAAATGAAGTTATGAAATTGAGAATGCTCACAAAATATAATAAGCTCATATCCATCTAAAATGACCTTTACAGATGCCATGAAAATATGTGCCAATGAGCTTTGTAATTAAATGCTACATAATTAGTTCTTTGACTCCATGCCAAAACTATGCTACAGCTCGGCTAAGTTTAAATTGTGCAGAGTGGTAAATGAAAATGATTATTTTAAAATCTTGTTCCACTTAGCATGTCTTCCTTTATACACATATAAAAACACACACACACACACACACACACACACACACACACACATACACACACAGTCATAAAGGCAGTGCAAATCTGGAAAGAATTATGTCATCTCTTTATTGGCAAACGCAAAGGAAAAGTTTGCAAGAAAAATTACTTTACATTTAATTTCTCATATTTCATGCATGCATGCAAGGAAAAGTTGGCAACTTCTTTCTATGTATCATTTGTTACAATCCTAAAATTGCTTATTCTACAACAATACTGTAAAGATGTCCAAATGTATCTTCTCCTCTGCCTTACTAAACGTCAAGCATTTTGATTCCAGATGGAATATATTAAATAATATCATCTATCAAAAGTTATATAACTCCAAGCACATCTCTTTGGCAAAACAAAAGCAAAATGGCTCTGGCATTCCTATTTTACTCTCTCCATTCTTTCTTTTATTTAGGGTGATGATAGTTTCTAGAATAACATCTAGCAGTATTCTTGGAAAGCAATAAAGATTCAGAGATAGCCAACCTCCTTTTCTAAGTGAGAAGTGAGCCCCTCTCACAGTGCTTAAGCAAGCATTTATTGGGCTATGTAATTACTCTAGTGAAGTGTGGAAGAATATGAAATATCACTCTATAAATTATAAGCATCATGGTAAAGACAGCACTGAACATAATTGGTATATTTTGGAATAGAGAGAGATGTCAATTTTTATTCTTTATTTGTATTATACAGGGTAACTTCTAGAATAAAAAATCTGAACCTAGATAGCAGTTCTGTTTAAAAACTTCTAAGCAAGAGGATATTCTAGTTTTTTAAGATTGTAGGAAAGACCAAGAAGAAAAATGCGGTTAAAAAGCATAATGACATCTGCCTTTAATCACTGAGGGTGAATAATGAGGTAACTGAATAGAACTTACTGTATACATGCAACCTGGAAAAATGATAATAACCCAAACAACAGATGCATCATTTTCAGTCTGGGATGCAGAGGCAAAGACTTCAGAAGAAGTCAAGGGAGCATTCAACACAGTTCCTCTTTCTAGCTTAATCCAGGCAGAAGCACTGTGGTATCGATCATGGTGATTGCTGAAAAGTTAGATGGCAGCCACTCAACCGACTTTATGTATAATTCCTAGCCATCTCTAGATTATGTTTTATCATTCTAAAGAGTCAAGGTAAAAATACATTCTAAAGCATAAATATATAACTTCCTATAATAATCTACATCCTAAAAGACTGACAGAAAGACACTCTCCAGTCCCCATTTTGTTGCTATTTCAACTATCCACACAAGAGTTTTGAGACAAGCATTTGGGAGGGAAGGTTTCTTAGAAGTTACACTAGTAAGGAATTGAGGTACAAAAGCCCATAAAAGATAGCAGATTTATGGGGATGAGACCATTCCTGGACTGTGAGAGACTACACGGCACCCAATATGAAATTTCCATTTTAGATAAGAAAACCATCTTTCATATTCAAATCTCTTGCCACTCTGAATGATCCTCTTTTCCCCTTCTCTATAAAATGGATAGCTAGATATGCCTGGATGCAAAGCAACTGATTTTTTTCATAAAGTTTGAAAAATAATCTTGTTAACACATGTACTGGGCCGTGGAAACATCTCAGTGGTGGAGCATCCAACACGATGATGCTGGTTTGGCAAGGCATTTGCAACACTGAAAAATAGATTAAGATATGGGTCAGTAATGCATCATGCATTACCATGTGTGCTTACTCAAAGAACTGCAAAGCAGAGAACAGAATTTGTGTAGATATTATGACATCCTGACCCTGTTACATGAGAGCAAACCTGATATTTGCCATCAGCAAAATAATAGATTTTAATCATTAAAAGTATGTCTTTTTCCCAATTCTGAGCTCTTTGGGGACTTAATTAAAGTCCCTTATTTTGAGCTCTGTGGGTCCTTAATTAAGTGTATTTTGTGCTACAATAAATTTGTTCATTCTCCCTTCTTCATCAGAACCTAAAACTTCATTTACGGCACGTTAACCTTTTTCATTAAAGAGAAAACAATGTTATAAAACCATACGTAAAATGAATGACAAAGATATGCCTGAAGAAGATAGGCTGAAGAAAATCTCCCCACAGAAGAGATTAAAGTATCTGTTTAGGTAAGAAGAAAAAGATGACAAATCACCATAGTGTATATAGTACCCGCGGTATTTTCTCAACACTTGGAAAGAAGTTTGTCAGTGCTTTAGTTATGAATTGTGAAGAGGAAGAAAATGGAAAAGAATGCCACCATGTGTAAGCAATAAAAATTCAATCTAAGACAAACCATATCCTCTCATAACCCTCATGATAAAAACTGCTTCCCAAACTATTCTAAAATTGATGGCAGATGTTAATCGTGGAAGCAGAAGATAAAGAGGCTTTGGAGAGAGAAATCTCCATTTTAACTTAGGAAGTTAACTTAGGAAGGAGAAAAAAAAAAAAGAAAAGATCTGGAGTACATCTGGTTAGGCTATCAGTCTTTGGTGACACAATAAATCATTTTTCCACACAGATACTTGTGTTTTCTTTTAGTAGTCTAAATCCCTTCCCTAAAAATGCTCTACTTGATATACCTTTCCATTTACAATGCATTCTTTATTGTTGAGTAAAGATACATTCTATATTCTTTTATCTTTTTCTTAAAAATAGATTTTTTTCACACAATATATGTTGATCACAGTTTTCTCTCTCCCATTTCCTCTCCATGCACAATACAAGCAAGCCTCTAAAAAAAAGAAGCTAAAAAAGATAGACACCACGAAATCAGTTTGAAGCCAAGTACTAACATGCAGGCCAAGGGAGTCCTGAAGGAGGCATTTCAGAGATGCTTTGGGGTTTGAATTTTGAAGCTTTAATGAAATGACAGAGCCTCATTCATTCTGAGCAAAATCTGAGAGGGGACAGTGAGAGCTCTGAATTCCTCTCCATGTTAATTTCTCTCTTTTCCCCACTCTCCCCTTCCCTTTCCTCTGTTCTCTTTCTGTGTCTCTGTGCCCCTGTCTCTGTCTCTCTCTCTGTCTGTCTGTCTGTCTGTCTTTGTTTCTCTGTGTCATGAATCAGATTTAACCTGATAGTCTTCCACTCACATTTCACATTAGAAGTCTAGGTGGAAAGAATAAATATTTCTACCCTACCTAGACCTTGAGACAATATCCGCAGAGAAGTCTGATTTAAGCAGATGTGACACTTTATGTCATGTCTCTGCAACAATATTCAGCCTATGCAATGGAAGGAAGGACAGTAGCCAAACTTTACTGAGCACCGTCAAGTTATTCATAGTTATTCTGTTTCAGCAAAACTGTGGAAAGTCTTACTACTTTAGGATAAAAAGAAAAGAAACCAATTCTATTTTCTAATTTCCAGTAGAGACTGAAAGAATAGTTCTGCTGTGGTCCAGGACATTTTGCATGGAGCATCTTACATCTGCCTTCAGATGCAGCCTTTAGTTGCACTTTTGAAATTGACAATTATGAGAAGATGTTCATTGGAACAAAGATCTATAGATGATAACCACGGCAGTGAAGCTCTTATGAAATTTCTTTCTGTAATAATCAGTCACATCTATTTAAATATCAATTCCAGTGAAGAAAGCTAGTGTTTAGTTATCAAAAGTTTATCACAGTTTTCTCAATTTCTATCTAAAATGGTAATATCTTAATTTTAATAGAATGAACAATAGAATAATAAAGGGTCATTTTGTAATTATGGCAATATTCTTGTTAAGGCAAAATATTTAATTAAATCAAAAGAGTAATTTGAAGCTACAATTAGTCTTTTGGCTGAGTGTTAAAAAAACTCATGAAAACCTGTCACCTAGTAGATTTCATTGTATTTGTTTCTTTGGTATTGTCTTATTTTTTCCTTTTTGGTGTTGTTTTATTTTTTTGTCTTCGCTTGGGGTTTTGTTGTTGTTGAAGTTGTATTGGTTTTGTTTTTTGAGAAAGAAATTAAAGTTAGGGTGTAGGGACAGGAAAGTATATGAAAGGGCTTGAAAGAGAGGAAGAATATAATCGGAGTTTATTTAAATTTAATTTTAAAATAATAAATATATAATGAGAAAGAAATATAATTTCTTAAGTTTGTATATGCCCATATGCATATACAAAGGGCTTAAATGGGATTACAGTATAGTGGGAGTAAACTGCTCAAATTAAAATCTTAGCGCTAGGAAGGGTTACCTTTTGGAGTTGTGTGATAATGTGGTCCAATAGATCTTACCAAGCATCACTGAATATTGCCGTTGCTCTTTGTTACCCTTTAGAAGTTGGTAGTTAGCTCCTATTGCTGAAGGCACCATATGCCTTTGGCATAGATCATACAGAAATCAAGTTGCTACCCACTTGGAAGCTTCATCGCTATAGGCTAGATTTCATATGGAAAAATTTTGTGAACTCTGCGAGTTGTGATTATGTCCAGACTGGAAATACATGTTCATTATCACAAGAGTGAAACAAATATTATGGGGTGTCATTTCATTGTCTGACCGCATGTAAGTCTCACTCTACATAATGAAATGCATACCTGACACAGTTATTTGAGCCAAGTACCTGTGGTCATAGTTTCTGTGGGAAAGCACTACCATTACTCTTCTAAATGGCCATAGAATCAGTCCTAGTGACTTATTATATGGAAAAAGAAGTGAATCCCTCAACCCTAATCAGAGAAGCTTCTTTCTGTGGTATTTGTCATTTGACACAAAGACACATAACTTGTCAAGGCATGAAGAATAAGAGAGTTATTATTGCTCATTCTTAAATGGAATATCTACACCAAACCACCTCCCAGAAAGCTCAGGAAATATTGTGGAAGAAAGTTTGTAACTGCCAGAGGTGTTCGATGACTGCAAGGAACCAGTGTTTTCCAGATGTAGCTAGAAACGTGCCTGTTCCAATTCATGACATGACAGTATGCACATGATCTGCACATGTTCAAGCCAGTCAAAATCTCAACAGGGATAGTGTAGGAGAATACAAATTTCCATCTCGGCTTACTAGGAATGGATTGATGCTGGGTCCAGGTGTTAATTTACATTAATGATCGAGCTTTTGCTAGGTAGACCATTCACTAGGGGTAGGCCACATAACCACAAGTATATGGGAAGTACAAACACTCTGGTTTTGGAAATAGAAAGAAAAAGTTGACATAAGTTGCATGAAGAAAGAGAGTTGGGATGTGGTGAAAGGGGCATGTGAATGTGCTCACACTGTTTGAAATTGTCAAAGAATTAATAAAAGTGACATCAAGAGAAGATTGGCCTTCTGGTAGATAAAGGTCCATTGTTTCAGTCTGTGATATGACCATATTTACTTGCATACAATAAAAGGATTCTACAGTAATATTTTTTGATTGATAAGCTATTACTGAAACCTTTGTCTCTATTACTAACCACTATCTAAATAGGAATGGAGTTAGAAATTTATACTTTATGCCTCAAAGCTCTGAACACTCCAGAAACAACTCACAGACTCACAGGCCATATGAAGCTCAAAAAAAAAAAAAAAAAAAAAAAAAAAACAAAGGCCAAAAAAAAAAAAAAAAAAAAAGAATGAAAGCCTCAGTCCTTCTTAAGGAAAAAATAAGTGTATTGTACACTCTCAGAGTGTGGGACACCTGGACCTAATAATCCAAGAGCTAAGGATATTGCCTTGTGGCTTTTTTTGGTATTTAAAGATCATTTTTGTCAACAACTTTATTTTAAAAAACAAATATAAATGAACAAATTTTAAGCATTTTTGCATAAAAGTATACGAATACATTTTTTCAGTGCTTAGCTTTTATTTCCCAAATGTTTGATAGTGTGCATTAAGGTCTTACTAGTTACAATGAGAATAAAGTACATGTAAAACAGGATGTAACCCAGAATTAGTCAAAGTTTTCTTGATGTGTAAGGGTTTAGCATAATGTTTTCTTTTCTTTTCTTTTCTTTTCTTTTCTTTTCTTTTCTTTTCTTTTATTTTTCTTGAACCTCACAAAGTCTGTGAGTTGTTTCTGGGGTGTTCAGAGGTTTCTGGGGTTAGTATCCCATTATCAGTGACTGCATATTATGTCTGTTCTTTTGTGACTGGGTTATCTCACTCAGGATGATATTCTCTAGACACATCAATTTTCTTAAGAATTTAATAAGGTCATTGTTTCTGATAGCTGAGTAGTACTCCATTGCGTAAATGTACCACAATTTTTGTATCCATTCATCTACTGAAGAACATCTGGGTTCTTTTTTTTTTTTAAAACGACTTTATTTTGCAAAACAAAGATAAATGTAAAGATTTTAAACATTTTTTGCTTAAAATTATACATTTTTGTCAGTACTGTTTTTTTCAGACATTAAAATAAATTTCACATAAAACCATGTGAATATGTTTTTTAGTCAGTACTTGATTTTTTTCAAGGGCTTGACAGTATGCATTGAAAACGTACTAGTTGCAATAAGCGTAAAGTACATGCAAAACAAAACGCAACATGGAAATAGTCAAAGTCTTTTTGTTTTGTGAATATATGTATATTTTTTGTTTTCTTTATTTCTTGGACTTCATACAGTCTGTGAGTTGTTTCTGGGGGAGTGCAAGCCTCTGGGGTTAGCATCCCACTATCAGTGACTGCATATTATGTCTGTTCTTTTGTGACTGGGTTATCTCACTCAGGATGATCTTCTCTAGATGCAGCCATTTTCTTAAAAATTTGGTTAAGTCATTGTTTCTGGTGGCTGAGTAGTATTCCATTGTGTATATGTACCACAATTTTTGTATCCATTCGTCTTCTGAAGGACATCTGGGTTCCTTCCAGCTTCTGGCTATTATAAATAGAGCCGCCATGAACATTGTGGTGCATATATCTTTGTTGTGTATTAAAGTGTCTCTGGGGTATATGCCCAGAAGTGGAATAGCTGGGTCTTCAGGTAGTACTATATCCAATTTTCTGAGGTATCGCCAGACAGATTTCCAGAGCGGTTGTATTAGCTTGCAACCCCACCAACAGTGGAGAAGTGTTCCTCTTTCTCCGCAGCCTCGCCAGCATCTGCTGTCATCTGAGTTTTGGATCTTGGCCAATCTGACTGGTGTGAGGTGGAATCTTAGGGTTGTTTTGATTTGCATTTCCCTGATGGCTAAGGATGTCGAGCACTTCCTCAGATGTTTCTCTGCCATTCGATATTTCTCAACTGAAAATGATTTGTTTAGCTCTGTACCCCATTTTTAATAGGGTTATTTGATTCTCTGGTGTCTAGCTTTTTGAGTTCCTTGTACACCTTGGACATTAGGCCTCTATCTGATGCTGGGTTCTTAATCTATACTCACCAAGAAAACTGTTTCCATGTTACATTCTGTCCTACATGTCCTTTATGCTTATGGTAACTAATGGGATTTCAAGGCATGCTACCAAACCTATAAAAGAATTAAGTACTGCCAAAAATATTCATATAGTGTTATGCCAAAATGCCTTTAAAAATTTGTATATGTATTCTGCTTTTTTAAAAATAAATTTTTAAGAGAAAAAAAAGGGAAAAATTGCTAATATTTGAGTCAAACAATTAACATCTATTAAATGCAGTATTTTGAACATATTGATTTGCATAACAAAGCAGAATAATACATATATCAATTAATTTGAACTAGCAAAATACTTAATTATCTGTTTCTATTAGAAAATATAATGCTAACTCATAAAATTAACTGTGTGTCTACAAATATTTACAGTATGAGTGAAGTAGGCATAATTAGATATCAAGTCAGGACAAACAAAATTTCCCAAGTAAGATGTTCTTTTCCAATCTATGTCTAATTTTTGACAGAGTTATCTTTGTGATGAGAATGCTAAACTTAATATTTAGTAATCCTAAATGTTTCATATCAATCTAAAAGGAAATTGTATTTCCTCAAGTTGGATTCTTCACAAATTCCTCTCTGTATGAGGTATGACAGATGGATTTACCTATTATAAGCACTTGTACAAACAGTCTTTCCTGCAATTCATAAAGGATTCCACTTCCAATTCTTAGTACACATGTCTGAGCTGCTTCATAGTACTCAAATCATGTAACAATAGCAGCCAATGTATCAAATAGTTGGATAAACATTAACCTTGGTGCCTTTAAATTTGTACTATTCAACAGCCTTCATATTCAATGGTAGTAGCATTTCTACCAAATGGCCCCTTAAATTGAAGGCTTGGAAATTCTGTCAGCTTAATAATCACCCCTTCCACAAAGGAGAAGTGAAAATAAATGTTGCATGACTGCCTGGCTTCAGCTCAAAGGTACCTCTACTGTCCTAGTAGTCTCAAAGGTCACACCTAGGATGGCAAGTTTTTACTTAATTATTATCCTCACTGTATCTTGTTAATCTCTTTTCCCTTATTTTACAATTTAAGAAAAATAACTTCCAATGACAGTCGGTCTATCTAACAAATACCTTTATATTGATTCACGTTCATATTTAGAAACAGAAAAGGTCTTTTTGATAATTTATAGCAAAGTTTAATTTAAAACTTTCAAAAATGAGAAGCAAAATGAATGTGAGCACAGCCACAAAACGGTGTACTGTTTATAGATCGCTCTCTGCTGATTCTAACTATTCTTTTCTTTAGAATTGAATTCATAATGATTTTCTTTTTGTACAGTGTCAGAACTATACTTTGGCTCTTGATCTTACCATATCTACAGATACCTTTGAACAGGTTAATAACATGTGACATCATGTGACTAATTTCAAACATTAGCTTATGTTTATGTTTACACACTGTTCTTCAGCACTAACAAAATCAGGAGGGTCTGGTATAATGTCCTCATCTTGAGGAATATCTGTTATGAAAATACCATAGTTGTTCCCATACTGCAGACACACAAAACTACATTTTCTGGCTTGCAGTTCAGCTATGGTATCTTCAATGACAAGTTAGCACAGTCTGACATAAGTGAAGGACCACAGAAGTTTCCAGAATATCTTTTGATGTATTGATGGAGACATTGAATCCATTGTTTGGTTGTTCTCACATTCTTTTTACTCATAAAATAAAAATTTCAAGGTGGAGATATTTGTTGTTGTTGTTGTTTATAAAGTTTTTCAGGGAGATACATGTTTTTATAAGTAATAAAAAATTCTTAACTCCTCCAATTTCGCTGACAATTCATTCCCAAGGAACATGTTAATTCTCAAATCATCCACTCCTCTCTGTGCCTTCTTTTGATTACGGATCTTCTTTCAGTTGAATGCAGTGCATATTCAATAGAGTATCTATATTTGGGTGTTTTCATGTTTAATAAGCTCTTGACAAATCACATTAAATTTGTTTGCCTTGCTCTTCCATGAACAACTGTGTGTCTCAAGTAGAAGTAAAATACTCATTTTCAAATATTTAAATTCTGTAAGTGTTTGAGTTGTCCTTTTTTTTCAAGCGTGAATAACAAGCCTGCTTTCCTTACAGTGAGTCAAATTGTACTTGTAGCAACTGTATTAGTCAGATTTATCTCAATAAACAGATACCATAGGGTGTTCTTACAGCAATATGATCAAGTTTAATAGACTGTCTTTTAGGACCAGAAACTCTGAAGTTCCATAAAAACCTGTTCAAACACTGGAAACTAAATTATATGCTCTGTCCAAAAGGATGGAAGCCTCAGAATATCTGGGGGCAATGATGATTCTCAGACTAAGGGCCAGGGCTTAAATGTTCCATGGAGAGATACCTATGAATCCATATTCAATGGCTGAAGAGGTTGAAATCTTCTTGCCTGACAGTAGCAGAAACAAAAGCATACACCCAGTCAAGGATTACTATTACATCTTTTCTTTCTAGTTTGTCAGCAGTCTGCTTAGGTCTCTGATGCAGGACAGAACTACCTGCATCCAGAGTGGCTCTTCCCTCTTAGTTCTGTGGTGTCAATCGATTTTATCATGTTGACAGCAAAGGTGAACTATCACATCAATCAAAATTTAGGAAAAATTTTTAAAAATAAAATCATGATTAAGCAAATATTAATTATTATCACATTTTTAGAGTCAGTGCTTCATTCATCTTTAAAATATTTTCATAGGAATATAAATATCCACTGATTATTGAACTCAGTGAATGCTTAATAATGTGGCTGGAATTCATTTGCATACATTTCTCCAAAATAGCATTATTTAGTTTTTAACTGTCCATGAGAAATATTGGCAGCTTTATTTATTGGCCAGTCATAACTGTTTTACCACCTTTGTAAGTTTTTTAAAAAATGTTTTATGAATTTAATTCAATTTTACTTTACATTTATTAGGTTTGTGTGTGCACCTGTTTATGTCTGTGCATGTGTGCAGCTGTGTGTAATATTGTGAATGCGTGTATATGTTACCTGCATTGTGTGTGTGAGTGTTTGTGTGTGGGTTGGTGCATAGTAGATCAGAGAAAAAGCTGCAGGAGTAAACTACAACCTTCCATCATTTCAGTTCCAGGTTTGTAGGACCAATTGAATGATTTGACAGCTCAATCCATTAGCTGCTGAGATATCTTCCTCGCCTTTTTCTAATACTGAATTTAATTTTCTTGATAAAGTTCATTTTTATTTTCTATTTCACTATACTAAATTTAATTTTATAACTTCATTATTTTTCATTGTTCTTTCTTATTTTTAGATGCTTTAAATTGGATTTTAAATCATAATTAATTTATCATGTCTACAGATTAAATATTCATTCTACTAATTTACCTCTATGACTAAGTTTTCATTTAATGTACTTGGAAATGTATTGCTAGTGATTTGAATAAAAATGGTTTTCTATTTTATTCCAATATTTTTGTTGATTTGTGTGCTATTTAAGAAAATATTTCTTAGTTTTGATGGAATCTCTCATCTTTTTACATTTGTTTCATCTTCTAACTTAACGGAATTTCTGGTGTGCATTTTTTAAGGGAAAATGGTGTTACTATATTTTTCAGGTTTTATTTGTTGATTGATTTGTTGACTGTTTTTTTTCTTTCATGCCTCCAACAAAAAGATAACAAAATATGTATTTAAGGTTTCTATTTCTAACTTTTGTACCTTTTAAATATGAGATATCATTGATGTGTTTATACCAGGAGATAGAATAGGAGGTTTAGATTTTCATGGGAAACTCAGAATTACTTGATACTGTAGTTGGCTTTGGCTTGGCTCTACTTTGAAATCTAATGTTTGTACAAAAGCTTAATTTTTGAGGAAAAGTTTTCCAAGAGAATAAGCCAGTGTTATATTCCAAGCTGGTGGGAAACGTTTTTATGAACTAAGCTGGCATGTGTGAGAATTTTATTAGCTTCTACTTCTCCAAAAATATTGAGCTCAGAAACTGACAGGTAGAACATAGCCCTGTGAGGAATAGCTACGTGGAGAAATTCACAGCTGATGTCTTCTATATGATTGTTCACTCAAACGTCTTTCTCCATCTTGCTTTTGTAAAATTATATCACACATAACAAAAGATCTCCTCACCTGCCCATTCATAACTGTTGCCATAGTTAATTTTAGTCTCAGTATTGTGTTACCTCCTTATAGGTATTTTTTTGTTGTTTATGTTTTCTATGGGAGCCCACAACTACAAGCATCTTTCTTCTAAACAGTAAATTGAAACTCTTTGGAAAATTTATTTTTCTTTCCTACTTAATATTCCTTGTATTGTTTTATAGAGTGGATTCCCATTCTCCTTGTTACCTCCAAATAAATTATACAAAAGAATGTGGAATAGTGTCTATATTTATCATGAGAAAAATTAAAAATGGGTTTATTTAAATAACATATATTATAACTTAAAATTCAATCATTTTTACCATAATTTGATAGTATATATAATGAAAACATCATTGTTTACTACATCAAATATTTCTCCATAATTATTTTCTGCAAAATAATTATTATGTGTATGCACATGCATATAGAACCCTATAAATATAAAGTTAAAAAAACCCTAAATTGTACAACTTTTAGAAATGGCTAATAAATAAAAATATCAATATTTCCCATGTATACTTAAAAACTAAATAACAATGCTATTTTGAAGAATTTTATTATGTACATACACACACACACACACACACACACACACATACACACAAGGCTCACAACCTAAGGTTGGAATTTTCCAGGCCGTTTCGGTGAACGAATTTACTGTTAATATTTTGTTAAATGGAGACAGTAAAAAGCAAATTTCTAAATTTATATTTTGATAACAATTTATTAGTGCAACTCTCAGACCTTATCAGAAATTTTTTTGTATAGTAGACAGTAATTAACTCTGAAGTTCACAATGTATCAAACTGCAGAGAATAAGAGTTTGTTGCAAGCACAGACACAAATGTGATATCTATACCAGATTACAGGACCTTAAGGATCAACGTGGGTTGAAAGTTGCGATAGGCAGAGATCAGGAAAGGAAAAGAGGGAAGGAGCTACCTAAACCCTCTAATTTCAACCCACCTCAGCAAGCTGAGCTGCACATACTTATTATCATAAGAAGAATAAAAATCAAATCAGAGCATATTAGTAAAGTCAAAATATATCCCATATTCCCAACTAATCAATTTTGCAAAAAATTGAAATTCCACACTAGATTTCTTAATTATTGCAAACATAATGCAGCATTCACAAAGTAGTCCACATGATAAGAAGAAAATGGGTCAAAAGGTAACCTCTACATTGAGTGTATATAGACAAAATAAAACATAAAATAATACATGAAATAGTTTTTAAAATGATAGTAAAGTTAGTAAAATTTCTGAAATTTCATTTCTAAGTACCTCATATTATTTATATCAAGTACCTTATAGAAATTATGAAATTTCTTTATATTATCCAAATACATTTTTCATTAATAATCATGGCAGAAACTGTGTCTTTAAAAAATTATATCTAAAATTACAGAAACATAAAATAAGGAGAAAGCAAACAGTAGCAACTTTTAAAGCTGTGTTGAATGTCACCTCCTGCTGCCAAAAGTAGAAGAACATTAATCACCGAGGCAAAGACAGAGTGAACTTTGGAGGATGTTGTGGGGTACAAATCAAAAGCCTATTCATATATAATACCTATGAAATCCAAGGTGCAAAGTATTTCATTTTGTAAATAAGTCCATGAATTAATTTATTTTAATTTGGGCCAACTAAGTTAAACAAGTTAGACAAGCATAAAGCAACCTCAGCCAGAGGAAGACTCCTTATGAACAGTGATAAACCTCACAGTGAAAAATACAGGAGCCAGACATTAAGACTGCCAACAAAGCAGACTTGTACAGACCTTATTACATATGAGGCAGAGAAGATCTTCAGTAAGAATCCCATAAATGTGCTGTGTATAGTTTTCTTGCTCTCATAAAAGCATCTATTCATTTCAAATGCTGTCCTCTGTAAAATATGTTTACCAAAGAAGACAAAATTTATTAAGTTTATATACAATGTGCACAGTGTGTGGTTACTTCACTGATGACTGAAGGAATCCAGTACACACTGCAAGACATTCATGCAAGTGTCTGTCAGGAGTAACTTACTAAGACACATCTCTTCAAGTCATGGTCTATCTTGAGTCAAGCATTGCAGGTAGAATATTCTCAAACGTCAATGTGAATCTCTAAAGAGTTCAGGCCCCAAGCATAAGCCATTTTTTTAAAAAAATCAGACAAATAAGAAAATAAAGACAAGTATTACTTCATGTCATTGGTATTAAAGAACAGAACTGGAAATTTAGATTGAAGGCTTTTCTTTTAACCGAGAACCTAAGTTGGTAGTGCAGAGATCAGGCAATTCAACCCATCACACATTTCCCTGTCAGTGGTGTCTGTGTTATTATGAAACATTCATTAAAGTAATAAACCGGTGTTAATACATCATCAGTAGCTAAGCTTCATAGATAACTTTTATTAACATTTTCTGGTTTGTTAAATAATTCTATGGGTTTTAATAAATAGTGCTGTAGATTCCGCCATCCCATTCTGTAGACTACACAACACCTTTGCTGTCTCTAAAATACAGGTACTGGTGACAAAATTAGGGTGATTTTAAAAAGCAAGAAACAAATATTCTCAGGCTCTTCAGTAATCCTTTAAAGGGATACAGCATAAGAAAGGTATGAAGAAGAACACTTTGAACCAAATTTCAATAATTTAGTGAGCATTAATAGTGTCTGAAGACAGTAGCTGCATCTTTTTATATGTATTTATCTATGTATCTATGTATCAAATTATTTATCTACTATCTATCTATCTATCTATCTACTTATATATCTATCCATCTATCTACTTATTTGCCAAGCTAAGAATTGAGTCCAGACTTTATATGCACTGTACAAGCACTGTGCTGCTGAGCCATTTATCCAGACTTTTTAATTTTTATTATGAGACAAGGTTTTACTAAATTAACTTATGCTCCCCTTGTAGCCCAGGCTATCCTCAAATTTCTGATCTGTCTGCCACAACCTTCCAACGGACTAGGATTAAAGATGTGTGACAGCCCATCTGATTGTTTTGTTTTAATGATTAAATGATCATGAGAAACTTGAATAGTTATATAAAAAATGCAATGTGTCATAAGCTAAACACAAAGCAGAACTTTTTAAGCATGGCACACTGCCCATTACACTTGGCATCTTGCATCCAGTTCACTTAGAAGACAGATAAGAATCAAAACTTTAGAGAAAGAAGCTTAAAATTAGCCAAAAAGGCTTTCAGAATATGTCTCTGCAGAGATTCAATTACTTCTCTTATTCAATATATTTTCCTTCTTTTATGAGTTCCTAATGATAATCATTTTTATTTTTCATTCAGGCCACCAGAGATTTAAGGGAAGGATTTTAGACCAAAATCTAACTTAGGTTATTAGTTTACTGGTTAATAATTTGGGTATTAATCAAATGTTTATTGTCTCTTATTCACTGGAAATATACCAACCAGAGGACATCAATTAAATAATGCTTTATGTAAATAGATTTTCATAAAAGGGACGATATTAACTAATAATTTACATAATAATGAATAATTTGCATAATTGAAAACATTTCTTAATTTAAGTAGAATGGACAGACTGAGGAACTGAGGTTTCACTAGAACATAGCTTGGAATGAAATGAGTAGCTCAAAATTACAACATAAAATTTTCTCTCTCAAAAAAAATAAATAAAAACACTTTTCAAAACTTTTTAAGTGACAGGTATTGGTAGTTTTATAGTAACTAGTAATTAAGAAAATATTTTGATAATATCTCTATGTCTTTAATGACTTAACACCAAAAGGTATGGACGCAGCATTAGCATCTCCTTCACTTCCAGGCTTAATGAAGAGTCTTAGGAAGAGTAACACCCTTTCTCAGTTAGTACTGTGAACCCCATCCTATCCTGGGCCAGTCTGATGTCTTGTCTTCTAAACTTTTAACCAGGAGGATAACTAAATGGCAGCGGAACTCAAGTGTTTTAACATGAGTCCATGCCTCATCATTCAGTAATAACAGTAAACAGAGTTATCAGCAAAGAAAAGGAAAGCCTACTTCAAGAAAACCATAGGCAACAGACTGGAAAGCATATTGAGATGACATTTTGATTAGGCTTAACAAAATTAGCAAAAAAAAAGAAACTAATTAAAACAGCATAGAAACTATAATTGATTTGTGAGCTTAGTGAAGAACTAGATATTGCCATCAGTACAAACAGTACTGCACCTGTTAGAATAACTCAAAAATCTTGACAGTTATAAATGATTATTTAATTAATGTATTTAATTAAAAGAATAATGAAGGGTGGATCATCTAGGAGGATAGCTCAATGCTAAAATATCTGTTACTCAAATGTAAAGACCTGTTCAAGTGAGCCCTGGAACCAATATAAAAAGCTGAAGATGGTAGCATGTGTCTGTTATCCCAACTCTGGTGAAACAGACAGAGTAGTCTGATATTAGTTAGGCAATGAGATTAACCTAATCAATGAGCTTTAATTTCAAAGAGATGTTCTTTCTCAAAAATTAAGGTAGTGAGCAATAGAGGAAGACATATGATATATGCATCTCTATGGATACATACATATACACACAAACACACACACACAAACACACACACACATATATGATCATGAACATATTATACATTTACACATAAAGATATAAATGAACACTGAACATAGACTGTGGACTGAGGGCTCTCTTAGAACTGAAAATGTCACTGTGACTCTGACTAGTCAAGTTTATGTTATGAAGTTTATAGGCTTTATATTATTAAAATACCTATAATGTGAAGGACAAAAGGAATCAGGAAGGAGAATGGGCAGAAGAATCTCATATGAAGCCCGCATGAACTACAGAAATATAATATTATAGAAAATGAAGAAAGCAGTAGTATAGAGCAGGAAAGAAAAAACAAGTCTATCGGCATGTGAAGAAGTCATGAAAGCTTGCTTGCACCACTACTTACATACATGCTTATGCAGAATATTAAAACTGATGGGAGAGGATTCTGAGAAGAGACAAATAAACAAATATGGCCTGTGAGAACATGAAAAGGAATGAATGGAATTCTAGGCATTAGGTGGAGAAGAGATGTACAGACCTTTGCACAGACACAGAAGGAAAGGCAATGATTTCTAAGGTTGGTGGATCTGAGGGCAGAAAGCTAAACCCTTAATGTTTAGCCCTTTTTGGTAATGAGACAAAGTGTATAGGACAGTGTTCACAACCTTCCTAACACTGTGATCCTTTATAACAGTTCTTTTTGTTCTGGTGACCCTTAGCCATAAAAGTAATATTAATGTTAATTAAAACTATTTAATTTTTGCTACTGCAAAGAATCATAATGTAAATGTCTCTGTTTTCCAATGATTTTAGGTGACCCTGTGAAAGGATCATTTGAACTTCCAAAGTAATAGCAACCTACAGGTTGAGAACCAGTGATATAGAAATTTTTGTGATAAAATGCCTCTTGTAACACAACCCTCTTAATATAATCATTCTAAAACTACCATCTCTAAGTCAGCACTGTAGCTTATCTTTGTGGATTTAAAATTGTTAATGATTGTTTTTGTGTAATTTGTAGTAGCAATAGTTGTAACTTCTCATGATAGATGGAAGGAGAAGGAAAAAGATGTGTTCAGCTCTAAAGGATTGTGGAAATTGTTTATCTGACATGCATGTAAGAAGAAAGGGGAGGTAGAGAAAAGCCAACCGAGCTCAGGTCTCAGAAAAAAACAAAACACAAAACAAACAAAGAACAATAACAAAACCTGAGAGAAGTACATTCAGGATTACCTCAGTGAGTTGACGAAGGGACTATGGATGACAGTTGGAAGGTGACAGTTGGTAAGTGGGTAGCAATGTAGTGGCTTTTCTATTACGTGAGGAGACCACACAGTAACATGTCACCAAGACAAATGAAGCACGTGTATGGAGGATCATGGCACTGGGAATGATAACATGGGTATGTCGGAAGAACAGAGAGAGTCAGAACAAAGTTGAGTCCAAAATCTGGACCAGGAGTTCAAGGGGAGAGTTTGAAGAATTAAAAACCAGAAGAGGTGAGGTCCAGAATAGATAAATCTGTTCCCCGAGCAAGAAGACAAAATCTCTTGGGAGATAAAATGTTGGGAATGAGTTCTCCCATCCTTCAGCTACGTGAGTGAATGGGTGTAAAAGATAACCTTTGTCAGGAGTTACAGTTTCACAATAAAGTAAAGGAATGAAAATATTCATCAACACTAAAAACACACGTGTTTATAGATGGAAGGGCAATCTTGTAAGAGCCTAGGAAAAATCTTCATAGGATTGTGGATGCCAACAGCACAGTGTCTGTGGGAAATGGTACAACTAGGGTTCTGCACCCCTACTAGTGTATAGATCACCTGCAGGGCAGTGGGGATTCATGGAATATAGGTCATTATAGGAAGACAACTGACCATTGTAAGCAATATTTTCATCGATTAACATCAGTGGGTGGAATATATGTGTCCCACTTTGTACCAGCTGGATCCTTTAGAATCCAAAGGAAAGCTAATAAAGATTTTCTTCAGAGTTACTGCTGTTTTTCCAACATTATTGCTACATAATAGAAACAATCATTAGAGAAGACTATTTTTTCACACTAATGCTGTTAAAGCAATCACCCTGGTTTTTAATTCTGTAAAGAGTTGTAGTCAAATGATTTTGTGAAATGTTTTGGAAGAGGAGAAAAGTCTCCATAAAACCCAGTTATGAACTAATGCAACTTGTCATAATAACTGATCCCCTGAGTTTTCTGATAAACAAGTTTAGCCTCTATTAAGAAAATTATCAGGAGACCAAAAGATGTTTACTAAGAATAAAGCAGACTGGAACTGGTAATTAATTCTTTCTCACTTCTACATGGTGACTGTGTCCTCAGGGGCTTGTTATAAACTTGAGAAGCAACAGTTCGAAATAAAATTTGAAAATTTTAAGAAACCCAAGGAAAAACAATGGGAATGATTCAAAATATTATTCATTTTATAAGAAAAAATAGAAGTTTTACTAATTTGAAAAATATATGTTTGAGGAATTATAATTTTTGCTTTAATTTTATACTAAGAAAAGTACATCTATCCATCCATCTATCTATCTATCTATCTATCTATCTATCTATCTATCTATCTATCTATCTATCTATCTATCAAAACAGAAGCTCATGTATCCCATTCTGGCTTCAAACCCATGAATCACAAGATGGCCTGACACTTCTGATTCTTCTTCCTGACTCTGCAACCGCTGACATGGTAGGCATGCATCATTGACTGCAGATTGGCAGATGTTGATGTTTGAACCCAGAGTTTTTCATATTAGTTAAGCACTTTACCAACATTTTCATCTAGTCTTGACTTCTAAGCTGTGATTAAAATAGGACACTAATAACAGTGTAGGTGAAGAAAGACATTATAAGAGCAAAGGAGTTTGGGGAAGTGTTATAAAGAGATGGGGGATGTCCTGAGAAGAGACCTTCATATTCTACATATATCTATTTGCATTGGTGATATAGGAAAGATTCTTGATGCATAAGAGTCAGGCTTCTAGAAGTCTATAAGATAGAATAGAATAAAGCATGCTACTTTTATTTTCTCTAAGACTTTTATAGTTCTTAAACTAAGGAATAGAAAATTAACACACATTTTTTTCTCTCCGTCTGTAATGAAAATAAATTTTATATTTTACAGTAAAACCACTTACTGTAAGAATTGTTTAAAACATTTAGGGGGGTTGGGGGATATCTTGTTCTTATGTAATTTGATTCGTTGGGCTCTGCTAGATAAAAGAGAAAAATGAGCCTTTATAGAACACTCAGATCATATTAATATATTATTTTTAGAAATACTCCTTTTAAATTGTTCATGCAAAAGGCTCATTGTCCATTGTTATCAAAGCATTCCAGGCAATCAGAATAATTTTGCCTATCTTCTCTTACACAAAGTGAAACAGGTAAGTCTTTTGTAACATTTGAGATTGCAGTTAACATTAGTGAAAAGTGAAGAACGTAACCCAAGACATGCAAAGTAAGGGGAATTATTTCTTATTAGACTGTTTACTTAAGGAACCCTTACCTACAATAGCCTCATGTTCATTCCCTTCCTTTCATAACTGGTGAATTTGTTACAGAAGAGACATAGGAAAACTAGCTCTTTTCTACTTAAATATTTTAAGATAACATGTTGGCAAATATAACTGATTCGCATCCTTGCAAGCTTTGTGTACTGTGTAATTTGGATTATGCAGTCTAGCTTGTGTGACTATAAAATAATACGTGGTTTTTGAAGACAGAGAAGCATTCTCCAGGTTAGGTTTTTCAAACAGAAAGTTGAGTGTTCTAAATTACACCCTCCACAGACCAGAATTCATATCCATTGGTCGGGGGCAAACACCAAGGACTCTGCATGCTAAGTCACTCTGTGCTACTTCATCAGGTCGGAGCCAAAGGTAAGCTTTTACACATGCTTTCTTCTTTCTCCTCGTAGTATAACAACCTTTAAAAAATAATTCAAAATGCTTTAAGGTCTCCTGTTGGCTTTGATCGATACAGTGGGTTTGTTTAAATTTGGCTGCTGACTGTAGATTGATATTATTCTTGGAAAATCAAAAACTGTGGATTAGCTTAGGAATTAATAACATTAAGCAAAATAGTTAATTTTAAGTTTTAACAGATGTGAATAAAATTATAGCGGTTTCCAAATATATGCCTTGTAAATCAATATCCCTTGCTCTGACCATAGCCTACGGCAACAGAAAGACACTATTGAGTGATAATGATTGAAATATCTCACTGAAGAAAATATGGTGGTATTTCAGGTGTTTAAACTGTACTGATCATTATACGACCCTTTACATTTTTGAATGTCCTTTTGTGATAAATATTGTAAACTTTTAATTAAGTTGATGTTTCCAGACTTTTAAAATATGATGTAAAGTGAAGAAAAAACTAAAAAAACAACTATATTTAATATAAATATTAATTCAGGATATTTATTTGTAACAAAATATTCATAGATATTCTTAACAATTTTACTTCACACATGCTGCTTGTTCTTGTCCTGATAGCTTTTCTGGAAAGGCTAAAAGCTATTAAACCCTCATATGCAGACAGCAAAATTACAGAGAAAATATTAAGGGAGAAACAGTACTAATAAGTGCAAGTTTTCTTTAAATGACGGAATTTGATAAAAATGTACAGGGAAACATTCTTTTCAGGGATAACAATGCTGATACTTTACATCGGAGTGTGAGCAGCTGGCTCTTGGGGGATTTGGGAATTGTGTGCTCCTACTAAGCAAGACCTTTGGTTATTGCTCATTTGAATGGCAAATCCTCAACCTTGTAATGCTATGTCCAAAGACAACTGAAACCGAGCCAAGTTTGTTCAGTGTGAATTTCACAACATATTTGGAAAAAACGTGGGAGAAGTGAGTTAGGAACTCTGTCCTGATCTTGTTCTCAGAAGAATCAAAGCTCCTTCTGCCTGTGTGAGCTTCATAAATTTGTCTAAGTAACTGAAGGTGCATTTAAGTCTCAAAGCAATAAATCTCCTTCTACAAGTGTTTAGATGCACTAACATCACAGATACTGTCAATAAACTAGAAAATGATTCCCAGAACATAAAATCTTTACATATTACACATTAAGCAAGAAACTATATTGCTTTGCATGGTGAACAATTGATTATTTGTGAATATTCTTGATATTACCAATGTGAACACTCAAAACTCAGCATGAGGAGTTACTTTTTATTCTTAAACTAAACTATAGTTGAAGCAATATGTGCACATAGAACTCAAATATTCAAAACAATTATGCTAAGATTGTATTGGGGCGAATCCAAAGCCTTATAATGGGAAACAAATTATGCTTGCTAAGCAATTACACAGGAAATACCAAGCCATTTCTATGTATGTGCAAACCTCTGGGCAAATATTGCCTTTCTGACATGTATCATTGTTACTTTCTGAGTCTACATCTCAGTTATAAATAATTAAAAAAACAAAATACAAAGGAATTAAAGTGACAGTTCATACTCTGCTAAAACTTAAGTAATCACTACATAAAATATTAATTTTGAAATATATCACATTGTATATGCATTCAGATTTCCAGGTCAACAAAACACCAAAAGGAGAGATAGCCGTCCTTAATTTGTTTTGAAGAGGAAAAGCCTTAAACTTGGGTGCACAGGAAGAGTAATGATTTTCAATAGTATTGGTGATGACCTGTTAGTCTCCTCCTTTATACAATAGCAAGATCATCATCTCCAACTTCATCATCATCCTCATCACACACCTGCATCCCAAAGTCACTGAGAATTCTAGGGCTTCTTAAGTGGTACAAGGAGCTCTGAGGCTTGTATTTATCAGCTAACAAAAGGCTTTGTGAATCAATACATTACAAACATTTCACATCCTAACACTTTCCTCTTCATGAATAGCATAAGACACTTTTTTTTTTAAAACTGTAGTTTGCATTATGAAAAAAATGAAGATGTGTGTGAAAGGAACATTTGGCTCTTTGAAATTACCAATTTGCATGTGTTGTTTTTAAATTATGCTATAAAGATACTAGCTTGAGTTTCTTGATGCTGACATTGATCAATCATTTCTATTTAGCACAAACTATTTCTAAGTTATTACCAAGTTTTGTATTTTACATTTTCTGTTTAAGAAATCTTGAAAGATGAAAATACTAGCAAGAATAGTCCTGGTACTTATCATCGTTGATGCTCTATTGGCCGCACCAACTACAGAGCTCTTTAACTATGACTCAGAAGTGTATGATGCGATCTTGGAGGACTCGGGGACCTATTATAACTATGAACACATACCTGACAACCAAGTAGAGGTAATGATATCTCATACATGAGGCTATTAAATGCATTGATTGAATGATGATTGATAAGAGGTTTGTTGATTTTTTTTATGTGCTGTCAAATATTATGGGTTTTATTTTTAAACTTATTTAGTTAATCACTTACTTTCTGGTCATAGATTCTGCTTACTTATAAACAAAGGTTGAATCTCAATTTTCTATAAATATTTGGACACAGCATGTGCAATTTTGTTCACTGTGAATGTACAAGGACACATGTGGGAGTAAAAGGAAAATTTGACATATTTGGTTGTCTATGTGGTGTTTGATGAAAAAACTCAGGTAACGGAGGACCTTCCTATGTTTAGTCATCTCAATAAACCAACAACAATTTCTATTAATTACCACTGGTACATTTTAAAATGTAATCAGGAATGCAAGGAAAATATAAAGAAAATATATGAGGTTCAAACAGACAAGAATAACAAAAGCAGGCAAGAAAAAAAAAGCATTCTTGTTTAGAACTATGCTGGGCAGCAAGAAGGGAATGTGCATTGCATTTCTGAATGGTTATTTTCTCTCCCCAACAGTAAAAGAGGCATTGGCAAGTTTACAGACTGTTACATAAATCTAATATGACATGTTTTTAATTAAATGCTGGGCTTACTTACACTTTCACATAACTAAAGGATACAGGCTAATTCTCATGAGTCAGAAAGCAAACAGACCTTGAAGCATGATTAATATGCAGCACTGGCAAAAATGTAGATGTGAATAATTAAGGGAGAAAATCAGATTAGCCTTGAAGGATCAATGTAAATTTTGAACTGTTTTAAGTGTAAACTTTTCAATTGCTACTTTTTGTGGCCTTGACTAAAACACTATCTAGACAGTATAATACATTTAACTTGTATAAAATTTAAGATTCCAAAATATTTGATACAATTCATGTTGCTCCCCGAAATAAGAATTAGAACTCCAAACAAAATATTCACACTTCTCTCCTTCCATCTCAGCATGACTCTCTCCCCGTATTTTATCTCAGTTTTCTTCTGTTTTTAATAAAGTTTTGGTCTCTCAGCAGCTATCTGCCAAGATAAACACTTTAGCTCAGATATATTTGATTTATTCCACATTTTAAAATAGAGTAAAAAAGAAGCCAGGGACTAAACATTTAACAATTATCAGCAAAGAATTCCGTTTGAATCTCTCTGAGAAGTGGGGGGAGTGCTGTGTTCATTTCCTTCAGGAGAACTCAACACACAGTGCAAGAAACTTCATTTAGTTCTGAGTCTTTCAGGGAAGACTGTGAATTATTATTATTTTTTTGGAGATAGCATCCTCTATATAAAATTTAAAACTAGTCATCTCTGTCAGGATCCTGCACATTTTCTCAACACCCCCAGATATTCTTGGAAGTGAGCAGAGAACCTCCTGCTGTCGAGTAGTTTAAGAATGTCTGTATAAAGATGATTTGCATACAATCTTCTCTCAATGAACAAACGCCCATGTGTCTACCATGTAGTAAATGCCTCAGCCTTTGCCTCATGCTAATATCCCTCATTTGGGATAGAATTTTATTTTAAAGCAAAGCTCATGCTCACATTATTCCTTGAATAAATTTTGAAAAGCTATTACTATTTCCATTGAACAGATGCAACTTTAAAGACCATCGCTTTTAAATAACTTGGCTAAGATTAATGGCAAGGTTATATCTACAAACAATATTGTCTTAAAACAACAGCCACAAGTCCCATCCGAGTACTAAGAATTTGTATATTCCTCTCCTTGTTCCTACACTTTTCCACAGTATCTGTTTAACTTGGAATTGGTTTTAGTTAAACTGGATTACAAATGTTCCAGCATGCCTGAAAGTACATGACAAGGATCCACCTATGTTGGTGTAAATATGAAGTAGAAAGAAACTTTGTAGATAGCATTGGCTATCAATAATTTTTCTGCAAAACAGTGTCTGAGGACTATAAGAAGTGTCTGGGCGTAGACATTCTACAATGTATGTTTATTCCTTGATGTCGGCCTCAACACACATGTGACATTATATTGTGCATATGTCACATAGGTAACATATATCTCCTGTATTTAGTTCTTAGGACAAAGCATGTTTGTACTTGCCTGGATGATTCATCAAAGAGCATAGCATTTGAAGATGGTAGAATTTATGAGGTTTAACTATTTCTGATAACCATGGTTATTAGAATTTTCCTGTTTTCAGGGATTAATTTTTAGGTTATAGGTAGTTCATCTCTCTTCTGGGGAAAGGAATTCCAAACTTTCTTAAAAAGACCGCTGGACCACCTATGTGTCTTATCTTTTTTTAGGCATATATTTCATGCCAAATGTGGTGCTGGTGGCATTTCCATTCTTCCGCTGCAATCTATAAGGCTTCACCCAACTAGATTACTTAGTCCTATGTATTTGCCTTTTCTTTATTTGACCTGCATGAACCCCAGATCTTCAATAAGCAGATGCATTGTACTAGAGAACACAAGAGGGGTTGTTACTATAGTCGCTGTGAAGCAGGGTGGAGAATTCAGTGATGACACATGATTTTTTTTTTTTGAAGATATACATCCTCCTGGGTTCTCCATAGGAGGACCGTCTTTCCTGAATCATAGGCATTGAAAGTTTTATTTTTCCTTTTTTATTTATTATTTTTAATTATTTACTGTCCAGTCCTTACACCCTTCCCAGTCTGCCCTCCACACAGTTCCACATCACATTCCTCCTTTCCCTCTGTCTTCAAGAACATGTCCCCACCCCACCATATCTCTCCACACCCTGGAGCTTCAAGTCTCTTGAGGATTAGGTGCATCTTCTCTCACTGAGGCCAGACAAAGTAGTTATCTTCTCTACATATGTCAGGGGTCTCTTGGCAGCTAATGTATGCTGCTCGGTTTGTGGATCAGGATCTGAGAGATCTTAGAGGATCAGATTAGTTGTGACTGGGGCGTCCTCCTATGGTTTACCCTCTTTCTCAGCCTCTTCCAGCTTTTTCATAATTCAACCACAGGGTTCTCAGACTTCTGTTCAATGGTTGGATGCAAGTATCTGTGTCTGACTCAGTCACCTGCTTGTTGGGACTCTCAGAGGCAGCCATGTGACATTCCTGTCTAAGCATACCATAGCATCAGTAATAATGTCAGGCCTTGGAGCCTCACCTTGATATAGATCCAAGTTGGGCCAGACACTGGATCTCCTTTCCCTCAGGCTCATCTCCATTTTTGTGCCTGCAGTACTCTTAGACAGGAACAATTCTAGGTCAGTGTTTTTGACTGTGGGATAGCAGGGATAACAGCCCCATCTCTCCATATGGTGCTTCGTCTTTGAAGATAATCTCTTGAAGTTCCATCTCCCCATTCCATCTCCATAAGAATTTCACCTAAGGTCCCTCCTTCCTTTGAATCTTGAAAGTCTCTTACCTCTCAGGTTTCTGTTACATTCTAGAGGGTGTCTCCCACCTTCCACCCTCTAGGTTGCATGTTTCATTCATCTTTATGGCCCTCGGGGCTTCTCTAGTGTCTCCCCTAACCCTGGCTGCCCAAATAAGTGATCTTGTTCCCCTTTTCCCACTTCTCTCTCTTACTTGGGTCACCCTTTCCCTCTCCCTCCTGTGATTGCTTTTCTTCTGATTCCCAAGTGGGATTGAAGCATCCTCAGTTGGTTCTATCTGTTTGTTAACCTTCGTGAGTTCTATGGATTGTATCTTGGGTATTCCGTTCTTTTTTGGCTGATATCCACTTATTAGTGAGTATATAACATGCATGTTCTTTTAGGTTTGAGTTATGTCACTCAGGATGATATTTTCTAATTCCATCCATTTGCCTAGAAAACTCATAATATCCTCATTTTTAATGGATGAATAGCATTCCATTGTGTAAATGCACTATTTTCTGCATCTATTCTACTCTAATGGGACATCTTTGTTGTTTCCAGCTCCTGGCTCTCACAAATGAGGCCCTTATAAACAACTACAGCACATTCACCTGTGGTATAATGGAGCATCTTTTGGGTATACACCCAAGAGTGATATAGCTGGGTCTTCAGGTAGATCTATTTTCAATTTTCTGAGGAACCTTCAGATTGATCACTAGAGTGGTTATAGCAGTTTGCAATCCCACCAGCAATGGAGGAAAGCTTTTCTTTCATCCTTGCCAACAAGTGATATCACCTGAGTTTTTTATCTCAGCAATTCTGTTTGGTGCTTCTTTGGTTCTTTGCCAATCTATATACCGTGCAACCAAGTGTTTTTGTTAGTCTGTTTTGCTTGCTCTTAAATCTGAAACTAGTTTTTATTCTTCTACCTTAGTTTCTTTTAACTTCCTCTGTTTTTATTTTCTGGTTGCCTTAAACCTTTGTGTAGATCCTTTAAAGCATCATTGTGCATTGCATTAAAATTGCTTTCTGAAATGGGATGGCATATTTAATCATAAGCAAATACCAGGGACAGACAATAACAACAAAAACAAAAACAACAACAACAAAAGAAATGTAGGCAAAATTTTCTTCATAGTAATGATTTCTTTGTTTTTTCCCTTCAGTGCTGAGGGCAATCCTTCTTATTATGAATTTGAAGTGTATGTTTTCTTTAATGAACATTTCATGTTTATTTAACATATGCATTTAATATGATCAGTCCACCTAGTAGGCTTAAAGAGAAATTAGATATTATTACTATTTTTTAACGAAAAGGCAGTGACTTTTCAAGACAAAACTCATCACATAGTAACAATGACACTGTTCTGCTGATTTTTAAATCTCTTCAGTGTTTGGCCTAATAGAACACAGCTTTTCTCCTTATCTGCTTTGGTCTTTAGTGTGTTAGGCTACTTTGGTTGGATTCTGATGAAATCCACCTTGACATGGAGATGTAGTACAAAGGGAAGAATTATTTTAGTAGTTTTTAAAAAGAGCTACAAATATTACTTGTTGCTAGTCTAGAGCTGCAGCGTTTGTCTCACCACAGATGTTGTGTTGTAGAATCTAAAGCTTCATCAGTGAAATCTCTGATGTTATATTATGAGAATCATTATCTGTCTTACAGTTTGGATGAATGACTTACTTGTACATGGTTTGATTCTGCCATGCATTGTCTTTTTGAAAACCACTTATTTTTGAAGTTAGGTGGCTCTTTCAAATGTTCACTTCTTTCATTATATTAAAAGCGCAGTTAATAGCATCATTAAGCATCTCAGAAAACCCATTAAAACACAAGCAAGCAATGCACAAACGAAAAGTATGTATCTGGATGATTTTTGTTCTTACAAAAGTTATTTCAAATGTTAAATAGATGAAGTGAAACTGCCTCCTCTCTGAAGTGCCTCTAGTTGAAGTTACAGAGAAAAGTTTCCCTGATGAGTTTCCAGTGGGTTAATTTAATCAATACTATGCAAATTTGTTTTTCAGGGAATTTTGAACAATCTAATACTTATTTTAAGATGTATTAAAACTTTAGAAATGATATGTCAATAAATGTCAGAATCCTTCTGTCTCAATGGGAAAATATATTGATAAACATTGTCAATAATTTCTGTTTGTTTGTCTTACATTTTTATGAGGATATATATGTAAATTAATTCAGACTACTCATGAACAGGAGATATTATTGTGCCCACATAAAAGAAGTAACTAAAGACTAGAGTTTTGCTCAAAACTATTTACCTAGGACATTTCAGAGTGACATTTAAGCTGAATTCTTTTCTTGCCAAGGCAAGAAGGCATTGGCACTAACCACCTCTGTTACTTTTCAGCTTGATCTCCAAACTTGAGTCCTTTCAACTCTGTCCAAACAGTGCTTTATATTCTATGAAATGAAGTCATAAGAAAAATAATAGCTCTCAGGTGATTATAATTGGCACAGTATCACAATGTGAGTCTTAGCTGTCAATGTTGTTAAAAGCTCAACAGAGAAGAAAATGAATCTTTCCGACCTAGATTCAGCTCATGGAAATGCGAGAGAGGGCTTGCCACACACTTCTCTCTTCCTCAGTTTCAAAGCACATAGAGGGAATCACAGTTTTTACTGTCAGGTGTTCAGAATGACTACTTTTAATTAATTAATATAGATTACTTCAATATATTTGAGCACCATGCTCAGGTTTAAAGTAGAATTCCACAGTGCCAAGCATATCTGATGCTGGCATGTCAAATTTATCTAAATGCATTATTAGCACCACAGGCTGAAAGCTTGGTGCCCTTTAGCACTGAGGAATTCAGTTGTTGACATAACGGTTATTGAGTAGTGCCAAAAATTATTTGTTCAACTATGAGGTATATTTGGGGAGACAGGTGAATCCATGGGTTCATTTCTATCAATATGATCTCAGTGATTAAATAAATCTCCAAATGACATTTCTTTCCAAACACTTTTTCTAAGAATGAGCAGAAGGGAAATATATGAAGTAAATAAGATCTGCTGAAGACAAAGGCTTACAGTTAGGAATTGTGTGACAAAGTTGGAAGGCAAAATAAATAACTCTGGAGTTCGCAATAATGGGAGTCACATTGCCTAGAAATCGGGTGCATGTTTTCATACCAACTTTATGACCTTAGGCATGACTTTACCTCTGCTCCTAGTATATCTTTTGATGATTGGGTCAAATAAACATGTTAATTGTTTAAGGTAGAGGCTTGGGCATAAAGAACATTAATAAATGCAGTTAGTTTTATAGTGGGTTCATTCAAAGGAAATCTACTGAAACATCTAAGAATAACGGTTATGACAGATTCCTCATAGAAAGCATGAGGCCTGAGTAACACTGAGTACTAAACTTCACTGTGCTTAGATTTATATCTGAGCAGGTACTGATTAGGCCACCTCTTTCTGTTTTTCAAGACATATAGAAAAGTAGTCTTATAAATACACAATTTAATATACCAGAGGAAAGGAAATTATAAGGGTCCATTGAAGTAGTGAAATGTAAATTTATACGGTTCTATTTAGAAAATGCACAGGACAATAAATTCCTTCATGAATTAAATATCATCATGAATCTGATCAGGATCTCAAGTCATTTACATAAATAAATGTAACAAAAGACAGACAGCTCAGCAGCTTAAGAGAGTCTATCTACTCTTCTTGAAGTAGGGTTGAGTTCAGTTCCCAGAACCTACTTCAAGGGCCTCACAACAACCTGTATGTAACTCAAGCTTCAGAGGAATAAGATGTGTCTGGTCTCCACAGACATTAGAACTCATATAAAAAGATCCACACCAAGACACACACTGAAACAAGATTGGAAAACCTGTGTGAGTCCAAGGAATCTGAAACTGGCGAAGTTTCTAGTAACCTTATTTAAGGTCACTGTGATGAATTTTGGGGAAACTCATGCCAACCAAAGTAATTGCACCTCTGTCCCTGCCTTCTGGCACACTGAGTGGCAATCTCAAGTACCAGCAATTGTTTGAAGTCCATTTTACTTTCTGCAGATTCACGAAATTGACATTCCCATTTTCCCCCAGCCCTGTATTTATTATACTTGATGTTGCATCAAGTGTGAGTTCTATCAAATGAGACACTCTTAGATGACATGAAGGATTTTTCTAATAGGCTCTCAAGGATGAATAGTCTTGAGAAACATGCTAGTTCTTTCTCCACTTGCATCCTTCCATAAAATTTATGCAGTGTGGCTTCTGGGAGAATTTGACAGTGATTCACACTTATTCTAGTTTTAGTTGAGGAACCAACCTCAGAATATTCTTCATTGGATGCTGCTGTAGTTATTTCATAAGGGTTTTGCTGAGTAGTGAAAACCAAACTCTCTTCCTGAGCTTTGCAACTGTCCAGGACTGATTTCACTTCCTGTCTGCTGCTATATCCTGTTCCATGAAAGAGAATACTTCCCTGGTTTAGGAATTCTCTGATTCTCTGGCTTAGTTAAACATTTGAATCCTCTCTATGTGTCTCTCTGTCTGTCTCTGTCTCTGCCTCCCTCCCTCTCTCCCTCCCTCCACCCCCCCCGTGTGTGTGTATGTGTGTGTGTGTGTGTGTGTGTGTGTGTGTGTGTGTGTGTGTGTGTGTGTGTGAATATGGGTAAACATTAAGAGGTCAGAAGACTAACCCAAATATCAACTCTAACTTTATCCTTCGGTTAAAACAGGTTCTTTTTCTTTTTTTTTTTTTTTTTTTCCAGGGTTTTTGGGGTGGTTTTTTTTTTTTTTTTTTTTTTTTTTTTTTTTGTTATTGTTGTTTTTTGGTTTTTTGGTTTTTTGTTTGTTTGTTTGTTTGTTTGTTTTTTGGTTTTTTTTTCTTTTTCTGCACATATGGCCTAAGTTGGTACATAGACATTTCCCAGTATAAGGTCCAAGATTAGAGATGCTCCTTATTTTTTTTATGGGCTTTTGAAGTTCAAACTCAGGTAACCCACTTGTGCAGTAAGTGTCATTTGATCAGGCATGAATTACTTTTACAGCTTTAAAATTGCCCAGTGTAAAAAACACACTCACAACACTGAAATGCATGTGTTGACAAATAAATTTAGGTTACATGTTGAGGTACTTTTATTATTATTTTTTTTTTCAAAGCCACTTACTTCCTATTTTTAAATTATTTTCATACACAATCATTTTCTCCTTTGAAAACGTAAATATACTATAATTGTATCCACTCCTTATTTTCCTCCTTCAGGCTCCACCTCTTTCCTTCCCCCAAACACATCTTCCTCTTCTTCATGTCTGCATTTGTAATTTGGATAATACACTATACCTTATCTCTGATAGCCATATCTGTAGCCACACCCTCAAAGAAAACCGACTCCCTTCTCCCTGCAGCTAGCAACTGCTCACAACTTCCTAGTAAGGGGTAAAGGCCTGAGATCAATGAGCTGCGCTGGAGAACAAAACGTGGGGAAGGTCTGAAAGGTGGCAGCCATATCATGTCCAGAAGACAGCATATTCCAACATTCTTCCCCATCCAATCCAATCCATCAACCAATCCATCTATCCAATCCAATCTATCCATCCACCTAATCCATCCATCCATCCATCCATCCATCCATCCATCCATCCATCCATCCTCCAGATCTTCCCACCCACTCTTCCACAATGTCTCTTGAGCCTTAACTGAGGAGTGGTGATAAACAAGAGCCATTTATAACTGAACACTCTGTCTCCTGTTCTAAGTACTTGGACCACATAAGCATCATTCCATTAACTGCGACCCACTGTGAAGGAAGCCCTTCTGATGAACTTCAATAGGATCCTATGCCTGTTGTTACAAATGTAAACATTTAGAAGGTAATTTGACAGCATGCACATTTAGGTTAACAAGAAAATAGCTCTATTCTACTAAGCTCTAAGAGTTCTACTCTAAGCTCTATGACCAGCTTGGCACAGGCTTCAAACAATATTAAAATCCCAAATATGAGACTTCTTGTGGAACATTCTTCTACAAAAATACAGTTGCTTACCTCATAATAGGCCTGTCACTACTGCACCAAAGGGCACACTTATGCAGATGGTGGTGTGGCTTGCTGGATCCAGGACAAGGTGAAACCACAACAGTCTATTTTTCCCCCTCAGGAGCCTTTATATATAGCTTTCTGTACAATGAAAAGTAGCCAGGAGAATGATTTTCAAATTGGTTTGACAGATACTGAGAAAATGTGTTTTTCCTCAGCAAGTCAGCGAGCAGGTCTTCCCCTGTAGCTTTGGTGAGAAACTGAGAATAAGAACAATAACTTCTCTTGTTTTGCAGACATCTGGGTTTTTTCTTGGGCAAAGGCTATGCTTTGCACTGTGATTTTGATCTCATAACCCATGTCTTCTGGAAGTGCTGTGTCCACTAGGACACCTCCATTCAAACACTTCTTTTTAAAACATATTCTGAAATAAATTTACTAACTAATGGATTTTCCTTTTTTATTTTTATTAGATATTCACTTTGTTTACATTTCAAATATTATCTCCTCCCCCCCCCACCCTTCCCATCTGGTCTGCTTGCTTCCATGAAGGTGCTTCCTCTCTCAACCACTCACACCTCAGTCCTTTGGCATTCCCCTACACTGGAAAAACGCACTTTCAATGGAGCAAAGGCCTCTTTTCCCTTGATGCCAGACAACACCATCCTCGGTTACATATGCAACTGGAGCCATGGGTCTCTCTATGTGTACTCATTGGTTGGTGTTTAATCCCTAGGAGTTCTGGAGAGTTTGGTTCACTTATAATGTTGTCCTTCTCATGGGTTTGCAAACCCTTTCAGCTCTTTCAGTCCTTTCTCTAGCTCCTTCACTGGGGTCCCATGTTCAGTCCAATGGTTAGCTGCAAGCAATTTCATCTGTATCTGTATGGCTCTGGCAGAGCCTCTGAGGAGGCATCCATATCTGGCTCCAATCAGTAAGTACTTCTTAGCATCAACAATACTGCTTGGGTTTTGTTGTTGCATATGGGATAGATCTACAGGAGAGACAGTCTCTGGATGATCTTTTCTCCAACCCCTGCTCCCCTATTTGTCACTTTATTACATCCAAAGAGTGTTTTGTTCTCCCTTCTAAGAAGGACTGGGGCAACCACATTCTAGCATTTCTTTTTTTTGAGCTTCATAAGGTCTGTGAATTATTTCATGGGTATTCCGAGCTTTTAGGGCTAGTATCTGCTTATCAGTCAGTGTATACCATATGTGTTCTTTTGTGACTGATTTACCTCACTCAGGATGATTGCTTCAAGTTCCATCCATTTGCCTACAAATTTCATGAAGTCATTGTTTTTAATAAATGAGTAGTACTCCACTGTGTAAATATACAACAATTTCTGTATCCATTCCTCTGTTTAAAGACATCTTGTTTCTTTCTAGCTTCTGGCTATTATAAATAAGGCTACTATGAACATGGTGGAGCATGTGTCCTTGATATATGTTTGAGCATCTTTTGGATATATGCCCAGGAATGGTAGAGCTGGGTCTTCAGGTAGTACTATGTCCAATTTTTTTCATAAGGCTTTTCTTACATCCTTGGTTTGCATTAACCCATCTACTAATACCTTACCTTCCTACCACTAAATTCTTTAAGCCCTAGTTTCATGGCATTTTTTCTTTCATATCACAGGTAATATACTGTCCCTGAAATATATTTATATTGGTTTCTGCTGTATGACACTTCCTTAGGGCTTTGTCCTGTACCATCCTTTTGATATTTTCATGTCCTCCCGTCTCTTCATTTTTCTCAGTAATATGTAGTAGGGGTGCAGGGCAAGACTTTCTTCTATTTATTCATTACATCTTTTCAGGTTTATTCTTTTACTTTTTATTCTGTTTTCTCTTGTAACTCTCTCATGTATTACATCGCTGTTCCAGTCTCCCCTCCCTCCATCCTTCCAGCACCCCACCCATATGGAAGTTGTATGTTTACTTTTCCTTTATTTTTTGTGGTGTTTTAAAAGAAAGCCGTCCATATTGGAGGGATTCTATCCAGGAAAACAATCTAGAAGAAATGTGGCTTCTGTTTCAAAGCACATTCATTTTTCATATTATCTCCCCGTAACTAAGCCAAATTACATCACACAGTTTTACAAATACTAATATAATTACATGGATCAGTGAGGTGGGGTTTCTCAAGGTAAACCTATACTTGGTCAAAATACTTTAAACAAAAGATTGTCACTTAAAGTAGCACAACATAACTTTTATGAGGAAATTTTTCTGTATAGAAACGGTAGTACCCATGACCAGACTTGCAAACCTTAAATATTTTCTAAGATTATTTATATCAATATGAAGATTTTGTACAAACCCCAGTACTCTGTGACATAAAAATATGGAATTGCATTTAGCTTTTCTTTTTTTAAGAAGTTTCCTTCAGGGAGCAGACACTTAGAGACTCATATTCCTGTCTCATTGTCCATTGGCCTGTGACAGCTCTGTACCCTAAGATGAACATCTGGGGTCCCAGCTGTGCAAAGCAATGGCAGTGAAGAACCCTGAGGATATCCTTACTTATTTGGAACTTTCCTCCCGTCTCCCATGGCAACAGCTGCTGAGTTCTCCCAAACCCATGATGCTGTATCCGAGCTGTCATTTCCGGTGTCTATTCTTTTGTAGAAATTAACTATACCCCTAAACACAGTCTACCATGACACATATTGTAGTTCAAGGTTAGGAATCAAGGTACCAGAGATATACAAGTTACTGCAAAGCCAAAATTAAAGCAACAACAACAAAAAAATCTGATAGAGTTTGTGTTGCTACCTGTCCCTAGGTTATTATCTTAAGTGCAGGGATTATGCTGTGGGATATCTGTAAAGGCTGGAAAGTCATAATGCACATGTTATGAAGTCACAGACAGCAAATCTGAATTAAGAGATAATGCAAAAGTAATAAGGAATGGGTATGAAATAATCAGTGGATATTCACATGAAATACTCGATTGTACTTTCCTTAGAGTGAAACCAATATAGCTAAAGAGTATTTGGTAGGGGAAGAGTTATGCTTATATCCACATTTAGGTTTCGGAAGCATAAAGAAATAAGTCCATCATTCTGACAGACAGACGTTCACAATTCTTTTGAAAATGAATTGCTTCAAAGTTCACATTGAAGCTTGAAGATTACTAGAAAAGGGGAAAAGATGGGAGTTCAAAAACTTTTATTTAATTATCAGAATAAATGTGTCTACCCTGCAAAAGACTCTCCAGGCACAGTGTAATGGGGTTAGGGTTCTGCAATTTTGCTGAAATGAAAATGCCCTGCCTCTCCTTGCTTTAGAGGTTGCTCTTTGTATTTGCAAGCAAGCAGGAATAAAGCAGCAAAAGCTGTTTGGCCTCATTACATTGAATGACAAATGAGACCTTACAGTTTACATCAGATCAGTGGAAAAACAATTATCTGGGGGTTGGGGGAGATGGACAAGCATTTTCCTACAGAGTTAAAAATTCAAGGCAATGTGTCTGGAATGTGTTCCTCCCTTTAGGAGGCCCCTCCATTCCATGAAACATCTGTCTCAATTTCCTCTCTCGATGGAGCCCACTTTTTGTCTCTGCAAAGCCATTCCACTGCAGCTGCCTCACTGTGACCACACCGATGGAAACCATGTGTCTTTCTGTAGATGCACCCCAGCTTCTCAGCTGGAGATTTCTGCCAGGGTTTTTTTTTTTTTTTTTTTTTTTTTTTTTTTTAGCATCTCTGAATGTCTTCTGCAATATCAAGCCATCTACTCTTAGAATTTTCGTTTGAAAGCAGGCATCCACACATTCACAGTCTTTGCACAAAATCCTTAGGGTTATGAGCATATTTGAATTAAATGCATCTTAGACAAGGATTTTTAAAGAATATACTCCATAGATTGTACCAGTTGCTTATTATGCTTCTGCCTACAAGCACAATGGCAGAGGAATAATTCAGTGTTTACTATCAAATAAGCCTGAGTATGGGATAAACCAATGGGCGCGCATGTACAGTAGACAGCTGCCAAGATAGGAAAACATTCCTTAAATTAATACTGTTTTCATTAGCAATGAAACATACTCAAATGCATCAAAAGTGTGAAAATATGTTCATCTTAAAAAATCACATGGTTATTATAAGACAATTTACTAATTTGCTGATTTTGAAATTGGTGTGTCTTTTGCTTTTTCAATGGGTGCAAATAAATGCATGTGTTTGCACACTGTTATGATCAGTCAGGCATGTGGGATTGCTGGTGATCTCAGGAGAGCAGCACAGGAGAGGAGTGGAGTCAGCGTGTTGCTGCTCCAAATGTTTTCAACAGATCTCTGTCTGAGGCTTACAGGGTCATGGAGAAGAACACACTTCTTGAGAAATAGAGAGGAATACTCGCTAGCATAAGGGAATGGAACTGGAAATGGTGGATTTCTAAATATTTTAAAAGCAGTAACTTATACCACAAAAGATGTAGGGCAAACAGAAAGTAAAATTTGAAAACCTATTTTGAAAAGTACGAAATTTTTTTTACCATTTTTAAGTGTCCCCTATTGCCAAAGGTCTCAAAAAAATGTCAACTTTAATATACTCAGATGTTGTAGCAGTATTTTGTATCCACTTGGAAATATCTACACTAAATGGTATCTATAATCAAACTGCAATGTTTTATGCTACTGTAGGCTTTACCTCGGTAGGAAGATTAATTTTCAATAAAAGGCCACAAAATAATTGTGGGGAAGAGATTTGATTTTCAGAAATAAAAATCTGAAGGAAGAAAAGTGTTAGCAACCTCATAGGAAAAACAGCAATTTCAACCAATCAGACCACCAGAGCTCCCAAGGACTAAACCTCCAACCAAAGAGGACACATGGAGGGAACCATGGCCCCAGCGCACATATAGCAGAGGATGGCATTGTTTAGCATCAATGGGAAGGAAGGCCCTTGGTCCTGTGAAGGTTCCATGGCCCAGTGTAGGAGAATGCTACAGTGGTGAGGCAGAAGTGGGTGAATGGGTAAGGGAGCACTCTTACAGAAGCAGGGGGATGGGGGATGTAATAGAGGGTTTCCAGAGGGGAAAATGGAAAAGGGAATAACATTTGAGATGTAAATAAATAATCTAACCAATTAAGAAGGGGGAAAATAAAATACTTGTCAGTATCTCAATCCTTATCTTCAAGGGATGATGAGAGTGAACTGGGCTCAGGACTGAAGGGGAGACTTTTGAATGTTGTTTTGTATACTTTTGATTAAAGTGAATCTAAGAACTATGTTTGTATAAGTCTGCATCATTAAAAATAAGTGAGATATTTTAATCATTTCATTGTGTTTTTATTGAGTCTTTAAAAATTTTTGCCCTGTTAGGATAATTTTAAACCTTTCAAATGAAAAAAATAAAATGTATGAGGCTCAAAGACATAGCCACAAAAGTGGTCGGGGGCACTGAAACCAGTTTCTAAGATTGAGAAACAAACTTTTGAAAACAATAATTGTTTCTGAGAAGCATTGGTGGGCGAGGCAGCCTGTGTTGATTGTAAGAACAGTACTGACATCTTGTGGCACAGCCTGACACATTTTACATTTGTACCATGGGCACAGAGGGTGATTGAGGTTACTGTGAAATTGTTTGTTTCCAGGCTGAGAAAGTGACAGAGAGACTTTCTGGGATCAGAGAGCTCCTCACCCCAAGCCCACAGCTAGAGGACAACCAGGATGAGGACAAGGATGAAGAATCTACTCCCAGGCTGATCGACGGCTCTTCCCCACAGGAGCCAGAATTCCCAGGACTTCTGGGTCCACACACCAACGAAGGTCAGATAAGTTAATAGTGACATATAACCAAATACGCTTTTCCATCTCTCAAAACTATCAAGTTTTAACTCATTCCCCGAGGAGTCTGCATCCCAAATGACAAAAGAGGTCATGAGTCCTAAGGGAGAACTTACGGGTATTGTACTGCTAAGTAGTAGACATGTTGCCCATCAGGTTTTATTCATAGGTTGTTGCGATTCCCAATTTTTGCCAGAGATGTGTCTTATTAGAGTGGGTCATGGCAACACAGACTCATTTTTGCACAGCATGATGATCATAAGTACCTGTGAGTGCTCAGCCATAGATGGGACATTTACACCGCTGCTCACTACACCCAGGTTCTCAGAAAGGATCTTGAAAGAGGGGACTCAAAATTGTAGGAACCTTAAAATACTCATAGCTACCTCTGTCAGATTACAGCCACCAGGATCTGTCTGCTTTAGCTCTATCTTGATCTCCTCCACAGTCCCTGCCCTTTTCCGTTTTCCTACCTTTTCCCCGCCTACCTCTCCACTGTCCGATCATGTATCTCCTTAATCTAAATCTACACTGAAGCTACTTCATGTCCTCTATTCACCTCGCACCTCACTGTTTTCATCCACATCTCTTTTATTACCCAAGAACTTCATCATCCAATCTCTTACTTTACAGAGAAACACAGTCACCCAGCTATAGGAGATTCACAACTCACCTATAGTAACAATCATTAATTCCACTCAAATATTGCTAGTATAACTGAGAGACTGCATGTCTTCCCACTTGTGAGGAATTGGTACTTTTTACTGTGCAACCAGGTTCAATTACTTCTACCTTCGCTTCACCATCTGGCCTTTCCTTATCTGGACTGAGGTGTATCTTATTCCAACTTGCACCACTGTGATTAGGAAGAGTCTCAGTGAGGGATTCTCTAGATCAGGATTGGCCCATGAGTGTTTCTGTGGAGATTTGTTTTGATTACCTTAAATAACTGTAGAAGATAAAGTATGAAAATGACTGACATCAATGCTGCCCAGTTTGGGATCTTGACCTGGATAGGAGTACAGAAGGCAAAGTAAGCACCAAACATGAATTTATGCCTTTTTGCTCTTGCCTGCAGATGCAACGTGACAAGCTGATCCAAGTTCCTGCTACTGTGACTTCCCTGTAGTGACAGACTGTAATCTAGAATTGTAAATACTCCTGCTCCTTTGATTCCTTAAATCCTTCATTGTCAGTTTGTTTTATCATAGCTGCAGAAATTGAATTAGAGCACAACCTCTCCCAAGACACACAAGTACATCTTATTTAAGACCATCTTTTTTCACCTTTTCTTTCAAAAACAACCTCTATACAATTTTCTTCTTTTCTTTTGCTTTAGTTTGGCTGCCACAGACTATAATTTTTCATCTATTACTACCAGTCTACAGACTTTACAAAGTCTGAATACACCTGCAATACAAAATTCAAGAAGCTTTTTAAGTCTTATTTATTTAACAAATGAAGCTATTAATTGTCCTTTCCATTTAGACTCTTCCTCCATTTGGTGTCCACAATATGGCTCGATGAATGCCCTGTTGTTTTAATACTTTTTTCCAGATCATTGTTTCTCTGTTTCTATTAAAGCTTATTATTTTCTAGGTAAATCCTAAGCATATAGTGAAGTAAAGACTCTGTTTAGTGGTTGCTCACACCATTACCACAGGCAAACTACCACAGAGTTCTTTTTTAAATTGATATTCTCTGTATTTACATTTCAAATGTTATCCTCCTTTCTCCAACTCCCACCTCTCCTTCACCTTCCCCTTGTTACCATGACTTTAGAGTATCAAATAAATGAGGTACAGAGCTACACAGGGACTTCTCAACTGAGGAATATTAGATGGCTGAGAAACAACTGAAGAAGTTCTCAACAACCCTAGTAATCAGGAAAATGCAAATCAAAACAACACTGAGATTCTACCTCACACCATTCATAATGGCTAAGAGCAAAAGCTCAGGTGACAGCAGATGCAGAAGAGGATGTGGAGAAAAAGGAATACTCCTCCATTGTTGGTGGGATTGTAATCTGGTACAACCTCTCTGGAAATCAGTCTGGCGATTCCTCAGAAAATTGGACATAGTACTACCTGAGAACCCAGCTATACCACCACTGGGGATATACCAAAAAGTAGCTGCAACATCTAACAAAGACACATGCTCAACAATGTTCATAGCAGCCTTATTTGTAATAGCCAGAAGCTAGACAGAACCCAGATGTCCTTCAGTAAGTAGATGAATGGATACAGAAATTGTGGTACATATACACAATGGAGTACTATTCAACTACTAAAAACAAAAACTTCATGAAATTGCTAGGCAAATGGATGAAACATAAAGCTATCATCCAGAGTGATGTAACCCAGTCACATAAGAGTACTCATGGTATGTAATTATAAGTCAATACTACCCCCCCCCCAAAAGAGCTTGGAATACCCAAGAAACCATCCACAGAATTTATAAAGCTCAAAAAGAAGGAATGCCAGAATGTGGATGCCTCAGTCCTTCTTGTAAGAAAGAACAAAACAGGGGAAAAAATACAAGGTCAAATAGAGAAGCTGGAATTAAAGAAAAGATTTACAGAGACTGCCTCTCCTGGAGAACCATGCCATATGCAGCCACCAAACTCAAGTACTATTGCTGATGCCAAAATGTATTTACTGGCAGCAACCAGATATGAATGTCTTCTCAGAGACTCTCCCAGAGTCATATAGATACAGAAGAAGATGCTTGCAGATAAACATTAGAATGAACACAGGGACCCCAGTGAAAGAGCCAGAGAAAGGACTGAAAAAACTGAAAGGTTTGCAGCCTCATGGGAAGAACAACATCTTCAAACAGCCAAGGCAATGAAGTGGAGAGGGTCTTTGGGAGAGGAAGCACCTTCATGGAAGCAAGTTGAGGGGAAGGAGGGAGAGGAGTGTGGGTGGGTGGGTATAACATTTGAAATGTAAATACAGAGAATATCCAATAAAATTGAAAAAAAGAAAGTGTGTGAAATACATCAGGAAGGCCTGAGAGATATTTTAATCTTGTACATTGAGCAATCATAACCATGTTCTTCTTAGAAATTTTTAATGACATATAAGTATTTATTTATGTGTTTCAGACTTTCCAACTTGCCTTCTGTGTACTTGTATAAGTACCACTGTCTACTGTGATGACCATGAACTTGATGCGATTCCTCCACTGCCCAAGAAGACTACATATTTCTATTCACGCTTTAACAGAATTAAAAAGATCAACAAAAATGACTTTGCAAGCTTAAGTACGAATATACATATTTATCTTTCCTTGTAGATATCCCTAAATTTTTATCATATAAAATGTTGATATTTAGAATGAAGTTTTGATTTTATAAAGCTCTAAAATTAGTTACTTTTTTGCTTAAATACTGGAAATTATGTTTTAATAATGGTAAGATGGAAGAACACATAGTCAAAAATGAATAAAATCACATAACTGTTATTTTCAAGCTATTTTAACTAAGTATAATGATAAATAGCATATTTCATAAGCTACAACTAATTTTCACATTGCAATTTTGTGTGTACTGCAATGGTATTAAACTAGCAAGTGTCTGGGCTTCTTTGATAAGCTTCCATTTGAAGCATAATTGATTTAGGATTAAAGAATATGAACTGAAATTCTAATTTAGAATAGTTGCTTTCTTAGAAGAATTTTAGTGGTGTTCTTGATAAAGCACTTTAACAATATAAATATTTTTAAATGTCTGTACCATGGACTATCAGAAAAAAAAGGTAGCAAATTTTTTTTCTGAGAAAAACACTTTAAAGAGAAAAATCCAGACAAACATTATCAAAAAATGTAAAGGGAATAATAACTATTGAAAATATAATATGACCATTAATTTAGTAAAATGAGAATTTCTTCTAGGAATATGAACTCAGATTTAATTTAAAAAGTACTTTCATAAAATAATTATTTTATTACTGATATAATACAAATTAATATTCATATTTTTTGTGATATATATTTACTCATTTTCTGAGTCAACCATATTCAAGAATATTTAGCTATTACTATTTTTTTCTTCTAGGTGATCTAAAAAGAATTGATCTGACATCAAATTTAATATCAGAGATTGATGAAGATGCATTCCGAAAGCTGCCTCGCCTCCAAGAACTGGTTCTGCGTGACAATAACATAAAGCAGCTACCAGAATTGCCAAACACTTTGACATTTATTGATATCAGTAACAATAGACTAGGAAGGAAAGGTATTAAGCAAGAAGCATTTAAAGTAAGTTTTTGATGCTACATGAATATAGTACCTTTCATTTTTCACTTTCTCGTCCGTCATGGTCTAGCCTTTGCTCATCTGCAAAACTATTTCATGGAATGGCAACTCTACCTTCTAAAGTTCTCTGCATTCTCTATGGAAATTGAAAGTATGGTATATTCTGATTCATTCTGAGAGTTGTCAAGCCCCATGAATGGAAAGCAGGAATTAGAAGCTAGTGGCACTTAGACACATGTTTGAGAAAAGCTCTGGCAAGAAAAAAGAGAAAATCGTACTTTCCTTAAAGATCCACTCAAGGGAAGATAGATATCGGGTTGTTGGGTAATTGGGAAGGGAGGAATGAGGTATTAGGACAGAAGAGTTTAGATTGAGATATCCTTTGGAATTTTTTTTTTCTAAGTGAGGAAAACAAGTTTGGATTTTTAAGCTCTGCTTAGAACAACAGATGTATTTCAAAAATAACAGCTACCTAGATTTCTTTTTTCTTTTTTCATTAGATATTGTATTTACTTACATATCAATTATTATCCCCTTTCCTGGTTTCCCCCCGGAATTTTCCTATCCCCTCTTGCCTCCCCTGACTTTATGAGAGTGTTCCCCCACCGTCCCACCTACTGTCTTCCACCTCCCCACCCTGGCATTCCCCTACACTGGGGCATTGAGCCTTCACAGGACAAAGCCCACGCCCTATCTCTCCTTGACGTCCAACAAGGCCATCCTCTGCTATATATGTGGCTGGAGCCTTGGGTCTCTCCATGTGTAATCTTTGGGAGGTGGCTTAGTCCCTGAGAGGTCTGGGGTATCTGGTTGGTTGATATTGTTGTTGTTCTTATTGGGTTGCAAGTGCTTTCAGCTCCTTCATTCATTTTTCTTAAGCATCTCTCACTCTATTTGAATTTCTCCTGTAGATATAAATTGAATGGTAAGATTTACATGGTCTTTGAAGGGAATATTATTGTACTCAGGGAGCTGATGGTGAAAAGTGTGATCTTCTGAAGAGTTCTGAAGTCAATGGTAGCTGAATTTAGGGAATCTTATCCTCCACACTGGCAAGGGTTGAAATGAGATGGCATGAGTGGAGATGTGTTGCTACTTCACTGGGGTGCTTGGCAGGCATATACCAGCTATTGTCTAAAAGTTTTCTGTCTTGCCATACTACAATTTTCTTTACTAAGCATTTAGTCATTAGCTAAATGAAATTTTCATTTTTCCAAACCTATAAAAGAATGCGTACAGACACACACACACACTCACACACTCACACACCCCCACACACACCCACCCCCCCCCACACACACCTCCTTTGATATCTAATTTCAAAACATATTCAATAGAAAACAGCTGCCTCTTGTAAGCTGAGAAATTATATTGAACATAACACTTTTTATACAATTAAGCTATAATTTTCATTCCCATTAAAACGCTTACAGCCAAATTTTATTTCAAAATTGACTGAAGAGTCTAGCAATTTAAAACCCAAGGTCCTGACAGGTGCCATACTAGCTTAAATTCACTGCATAGAGAAGAAAGTCAGTTTTCTATATGGTTATTTTCAGGATATGTATGATCTCCATCATCTCTATATCGCGGATAACAGTTTGGACCACATCCCTCTACCTCTCCCGGAAGGTCTGCAGGCTCTGCACCTCCAGGTAGGTGTCTCATGGTAAACTGAACCCAAAAACGTGAGGATTCATCCATCATGACCTATTGACATGGGCACTGATTTCCCTGCTTTAATTTCTTTGCCAGTCATTCTAATAAAGTGTTTGCGTCTTCACAGTCCTATGTATTCTATTAAATTCATGGTGGCTTCGGTTGTTACTTTTATTCTTTTAGAAATAACATTTAGCTAACAAATACTTTTCTTTAAGTTGAAAGTCTCATCCAGTGAAGAAATACAGAGATCCATAAAAGGAAGGCAAAAATCTAGCTTGCTTTATAGTTTCCAGGAAAAAAAAAAATTCTTTTCAGGCTCATTTTTTGATATCATGTTTTATAATGAAGTAAGTTCAGTCCAAAGGTAGGCACATGTCCTAACGAAATGACAAGTCTCCATTTGTTCAGTAACAGAGCATTCAGTTTTTTTCCCTTTTATCTTCTTCTTATGAAAATCAAAAACAAAACAACAAAAAATACTTGAAAGCTATTTCTACTTCCATTAAGCAGAATCTTATTTTGGGGGTGAATGAAGAAAAACACATTTTCACAAATGTTTTGACTTAAGAATTTCTCAGTAAATTTTATTGCCATCTATAGGGTTACACTGTGCTCTGTGAAACAATTTTAGTTATTGAAACAATGTTAGATAATTTACTTCAGACCCACATGGCTGTAACTTGTTTTATAGTTATGATCAGCCTTCTCTGGTATATTCTAATATTTGGTGAAAAATATTAATATAAAAAAAACCATTATTTGCTAAAGTACAAGCAAGAAGTAATTTCTGGTTTCAATGATTTTTCTCTGAACATTATATTACTATTTACATCTCCATTTTTCTTATTCCTACTAATGTTTATATTTGTATACTTGTGTTGTATTTCTGTATATATCTGAAATATGGCACACTTGTCTCCTGAATTTCTCTAGCCAGTATTATTTCTTTCATACATTTTAATCCTATACAAAGAATTCTAAATAATTCTAAATAATGGAAAGGAAGCGTATTATTTCATGACAAAAGTTAATATTATCTCAGTAACAGAACTAGACACAGACAAATCTATCAACAGAAAAGAAAGCTACAGATAAATGCATTCATAAGCATAATCCAAGATGGCAAACAACATTCCAAATCCACTGACATGTAAAAATAGTGATATACCATTAGCAAGAAGTTGTTATTTCAAAAATAAAAGAGTAATTTAACCATTATCAGTGAAATGACATAAATATGCCATAGTAACAAAATATAAAATAAATATGCTTTATTGTCTAAATAGATACAAAAAATCATGCATTTAACAAAATTCAATACCCCTTTCTTACAAATTCTCTAAAGAAAAAAAAAAACAGGAATAGAAGGACATTCATCAACCCAATCATTCCAAACCCACACAAACATACTCTACTACATTATTTCTAAGCTCACAAGCAAAATAAAGGAGATTCTTTAATATTAGTACCTTATTACAATGAAATCAATAATTACACATACATGGTAAAGGAAGTAGGTTTTCTACTTTTTAGATGACATCTTATACACAGAAAATATGAAAGAATCCATTAAAAGATGTATGAACTTATGATGGAATTAAGCAATGTGACAAGCTGCAAGATCATTTAAAAATGTGAATTATACTTGATTGATTACAAAAAATCAATCTGAGAACTATATTGAGAAAATATTTTATCTATCATCTGTTTGTCATTCATCAAATTAATATCTGTCTATGTATCTATCTATCTATCTATCTATCTATCTATCTATCTATCTATCTATCTATCTATCTATCCATCTGTCTGTCTATCTATCTATCTAGACTTTTGAACAGAGTCTTTGTATGTAGCTGTAGCTACCTTGGAATTCCCTACATATCAGAGATACAATCTGAAACATGTTAGAGAGACTCTATTCTTTGCCTACTCAGGCTGGAAAATTTAATGCACACTATCACATACAAGCAAATCCTTTCTCTTTTAAAAAATGACACCTATTTTTAAATACAAAAAATAATTTAACAAAAGATAAGTAAACATTGTACAATCAAGGATGCAACACAGATGTAAATAGTACTAATGTCTAGAAAATGTAAAAATAACTTAATACTATGGATTGGAAAACTGTATATTGAGATGCACATGCTTCTTAAATTCATCTGCAAGTTTTGCATGTAGCAAATTGTAAGGAAGTAACTAAGCCCTTAGCATAGTATTGGAGTTCAACAGTGTAGCAGGCTAGGCTATAAGACCAACATATCTCTGTGCTATTCTATAATATCTTGGAATCCATAATCTACAATACATTATAATAGTTCGATATCAACTGTACCTCTGCAAACTGGCAATGAACAAACATACAATGAACTAATACATCCACAACTATGTTTCAGGTTTTCTGAAAATGTGTTTTCTGTTATTCGGAGTATAAAATGTTGTAACTGCTTTTGAGAATACTTCAAGAATTCCTCTAAATTCAAAAGAGAGAGTTATACTTCACCAATTTGGTATATACATATATGCATAAAATAAAAAATTATTTTTCTCCACATAAAACTTGCACACAAATATTTATTAAACTAGTTTTCACAAGAGCCATAAAGCCATTGTTGTATTGGGTAACGATTCACTCTTGCATTAACAAATGAGTGGATAAGAAAGAATATAAACATTTAATGAAATATTCAGAGATAATAGAAAAGAAGAAAACATCATACTATAGCCCATATAACTTTTAACACACGATACTAAGTGACCAACCCTCACTACTACCATTTAAGCCAATTTTCAATGGTCACCTCCTCTCTCCTCCAGTAGTCAATTTATTTTAGAAACACACACTTCCTTAAAAAATAACATTTAGTAATTTCACATATGTGAACTCAGAATGGAGAATATAATGGACACAGAGGTAAGTCAGTAACTACCCAGTACTAGGAAAAGAAAAATCTGCTTCCTCTCTTGTTCAGTTAACTTCAGCAAAGTTGACTTGAATTCTAAATATACAGAAGCAGCATCACAGAGATGCTATGGACTTTGGAGTTGCTTGATTTCTTCCCAGGATGCTTTTCCCTTGACTCTCTCTATGCCCATGCATTCTTGTATGATATTGTCATCAAAGTATTCATCATTCTTAGAAACACTTCTTTCTTCCAATAATCCTCCTCACCTGCTTATATTTCATTAACATATATCCCATTATGTTCCACATACTGATAAAAAAAAAAAACATGTCTGCTTTGTTATTTAATTATATACTTATGCCACAAACAGTGCCTGGTATATTATAATGATAGAATCACCAGTTTTGACTGGTGGAATAAATAAAAGAAATAAAAGATGTGACTCAAACTGTACTATGTACTCAACACCTTCAGGGTATTATATTTTTCTTTCTACTTTTTTTCTTTTTTAGAACAATGACATTCTGGAGATGCATGAGGACACCTTCTGTAATGTTAAAAATTTAACTTATGTTCGTAAGGCATTAGAGGATATTCGACTGGATGGAAACCCTATCAACCTCAGCAAAACTCCTCAAGCGTACATGTGTCTACCTCGTTTGCCCATTGGAAGTTTTATCTAATGTCAGAATGTTAGGCAAACATCAGAATTGGGATGCTTTCTATAGCCAAGTAAAGCCTATCTCACTTCAGAAACAAACTCAGTATATTTCAGATGTATTAAAAATGTGGCATGATTATATAAAAATAACTAAGGGTATGAAGATAAAATGAGAGTTCAATAATTTAAGTTAGTGTGATTAGGTATAAGTTAACAAAGTATATAGACAGTAAACTAAATAACTATGTATTTGAAGTAGTTGTCAAATCTCATGCAATTCAAAAAGTGTAGGTGTTCATGTCAAGTTAAATATGTCAGAAATAAAACATTTGAAATGAATACTTTAGATATGTTGCTAAGAAGTAGACAATTAAACTTCACTAGTCTTTATTTTTACTGGTGTATGGTTCCCACCTGATTCATTTAAGAGCACAAAAAAGTATTAAATATGTTTGAAAATATCTGGTCTTGTGAAAAATATTTCTTATAATCATCATTTGCAAATAACTGTATACAATAGCAATACACGTTTCTTCAGTTTTTTAACGGCATCTATCATTGTTAAGACAATCAACTCAGGATGATATTTTCAAGTTCCATCCATTTGCCCATGAATTCCATGAAGTCATTGTTTTTAAAAGCTGGGTAGTATTCCATTGTAGACGTACCACATTTTCTATATCCTTTCCTTTACTGAGGAACATCTGGGTTATTTGGTTCTCTGGAGTCCTTCTTGAGGTCTTTATATATTTTGGAAAATACTATACTGATTTGGGTAACACAGTCACAAAAAAACACACATGGTGTGTACTCACTGATAAGTGGATATTAAGTAAAAATCTCAGGATACCCAAGAAACAACTCACAGATCACATGAAACTGAAGAAGAAGGAAGACCAAGGTGTGGATGCTTCAGTCCTACTTAGAAGGGGGAACAAAATAGTCATGGGAAGTAGAGGGAGGGAGGGATCTTGGAAGAAGAGATGGAGGGGGATTTTAAAAAGGAGGGAGGATAAGGTTTGGGAAGAGATGGGGGAGAAGTACAGAAGGTCAGAAATTTGAAAGGAAGAGAGTGTCAGTGGGGGATGGAGAACTAGGGTAGCCACTAGAAAGTTCCAGATTCCAGGGACCCAAGAGGTTCCCAGGGCCCAAAAGGGAGGACATTAGGCAAGATACCAACAAAGGAGAGAGAGAACCTATAGAGACCATATCCAGTGGATTGACATGGCCTTCAGTTGAGAGATAGGCCCACCCACCCAAATCAGAAATGTTACTCCAGAAATTCTCCTGTGGAAAGGAAATGCAGGGACAAAGAGTGCTTCAGAGCCTGAGGGAAAAGCCATCCAGAGACTGCCCCACCTAGGGATCCATGTCATCTGCAAACACCAAACCTAGATTCTATTGCTAATGCAAAGAACTGCTTGCTGACAAGAGCCTAGAATCGCTGTCCGCTGAGAGCCTCTGCCAGAGCCTGACTAATACAGATGTGGATGCACGCAGCCAAACATCTGACTGAGTGTGGGGATGCCAATGGAGAAGTTAGCGCAAGGACGGAGGGAGCTGAAAGTGTTTGCCACCCCACAGGAAGAACAACCTCAACCAATCAGACCGCCAGAGCTCCCAGGGACTAAACCACCAACCAAAGAGTACACATGGATAGACCCATGGCTCTAGCTGCATATGTAGCAGAGGATCGGGCATCATTAGGAGGGGAGCGTTGGTCCTGTGGAGGCTCAATGACCCAGGGTAGGGGAATGCTAGGACACTGAAGCAGGAGTGGGTGGACAGGTGGGGGGACACTCTCATAGAGGCGGGGGAGGGGCGGGAAACTGGGAAGGGAGATGATATTTGAAATGTCAATAAATAAAATAACCAAGTAAAACTGAAAAAAGAAAAAAGATAAAACAGACCATTAACTCATTTTACAGCCTTGATTGGCTGGCAGCTACCTGCATTCCTCCACATTTAAAAAAATGAAATATGGGATATGGAACATATTAAAAGTGCTGTGATAACAACACTAGAGAGAGCAAAAATAAAATTTCAAAAATAATGTGTCTTTTGAAATCTTTTGAAAACTGAATAAATGTAAGTAAATGGTTAAAAGCTGACAGAATGTGAAAGTTGTACTTTCGGACGTAAGACCTCAAGTTCAAAACACTGATTTACCAACTGTGTTAAAATTTCCCTCAGAATCAAAAGTAAAACCAATTCCTCCTTTCATAGAAATATATGTCTGACTAATGTGTTATATATATATATATATATATATATATATATATATATATATGTGTGTGTGTGTGTGTGTGTGTGTGTGTGTGTGTGTGTGCATTAAACCATTTGATATGTATATACATGAATATTTATGTTTAAGTGCAAACGATACTAAGCATACCGAACCTTGCTTATATAATTTCTAAACCTTCCTTGGGGACATTTCCACGTGTGTACAGCTCCTGGCATTCTGAAGCCATTCCATTCCATGGCTATGCGGATATTACATTTTCACCCAAACTATCAAAATGCCCAATGTTTGAGAATCAATAACTTCTTAAGCTTGAGAGTACCTCTATAGATAATTTGATAGAAATAGGTGACTCACTTCAGCTTTGGGAGTGGGTTGGAGTGTGATACATATGTAGATGCCAAGCTTAGGGCTAAACCCCTCACCATCATTTCTGCTCATTTCTACTAGGCGTGGGTCTGTATTAATCCCTGTTGCAAAAAGAAGTTTCTCTAATGAGGGCAAAGAGCTACACCAGTCTGTAGGCATAAAAATAAGCACTTAGAAGGCAGCGGGAGAAAGGGAATAACATTTGAGATATAAACAATAAAATGAGCAATACATAAAAATGAAATACAAAAAATTATAGAGGATTGTTCTAATGTGCCTCATCCTTGGGAAGTATTGCCCTAGTGAGTGTTAGCTTTCAACTACCTACCGTCATCTGAGATAGTCACAACTGAGAAACTGCCCAGATCTGACTAGCCTAAAATTATGTCTGTGACAGTCTTCAGATTTATAATTGATATGGGAGAATCCAACTTATTTAAGACAGCACCACTTCTAGGTAGGAGGGTGTGGATTGCATAACAAACTTTGCTGAGGATGAGCCAGTGAGTCAACAAAAAAGACATTCTTCCATAGTTGCTGCATCTAGTGGTTTCTCATGAGTTCCTGTGGAAAACACACATTTGTCAGGTGTGATTACTACTCTCTACTTTCTTAATTTTTTGAAAACTTCTGAGGATTTTTTGCATGATTAATAGCATTTTCTAAAGGTGATAATGAGTGAGAACATGAACATAACAGTATTACAAATTCAAAGCCAACACCCTTGTCTTACAAGGAACAAAAACAATTTCTTTTTGCTTATCAGAAAATTAAGCTTGTCTTCATGATAGAAAATGACTTAATAGTTCATAGATGAGATACCACATACCTCACTAATTTTTAGTATACCTGTGTATCTTTCCAGATTTTCCTAAAAAATATGCGTGGCTTCTTTTTGATTAAGTACATACATCTGAACACACACACACACACACACACACACACACACACACACACACACACACACACCCTACTGAGTCCATTTAGTGTTACTTATATTCATGTTTTTAAGGTTGGCCACTTAGTATTAGATAATCCAGTGTGAGGAAGTATTCCTAGAGAAAGACTGATTCCTCATCTCTCAAAAATTATGGTCTAGAGCTTTTTGTAGTGGCACACCATGATATGTGCGTTAGTGTGTGTGTGTGTGTGTGTGTGTGTGTGTGTGTGTGTGTGTGTGTGTGTGATTCTGTGTATGTAATTTTAGGTACATAGAAAACTTTACTTATATCTTTGTCAAACATGTTTATTATTCTTGCATCTGTCTCCTTCTCTCTTGTCATCCCTCCCTCTCTTGAACTAAATCTATCCCTTCCTTATCCTTTCAATCTCTTCCTTCATAATAATCAGTATCCCAGCAATTAAAATATAGTTTATTAGTTTTTTGAGAGTCATGCAGGTTTTTTTGTATAATTTTAACACACCTGCCTTCCACAAATTCCCTGCCAATTCTCTATGACCCCTTCTTTATCCAAATATCAATGTGTATTTTTTTCATCATTCAAAACAAGTTTTTGCTGCTCAAATATTCTTGGATGCATGGTCTATCACTGCCAAGTGGTCAACTTATCAAGGGTTACACTCTACCAAGGGTTACACTTTTAGAGAATACTGTCTGTGTTCCTCTCTGTGTAGCTCATAATTTCCAGTAACTCTATGGCTTGGGGAGGATATTTTTTTTTATCCAACTCTTTCCCAGTAGGATTTGGTCTGGCATGGGGTTGCATCGGGTTTGAACATGCTATTATAAAACACTGTGAGCTTACATGCAACTACCCTTCTGTGTACAGAAGATAATGTTCCCTTGCAGTGATTCATTACTTCAGGATCCTCTTCTTCAGTGATCTTGAGTTTTAGCAGGGAGGTTGGTTTTGCTTTGTTCAGATTGTTTCTGTTTCCTGCTTATTCCCTCTTGAAGTAACAAACCACTTAACCAATTTATTTTTATTCTGAAAGGAGCCTACAGTTGAGAAATATTAAATTTTAAAATACCTGTCTCAATTTTTAAGACCATGGGACATTAAAATTTTGGAATGCTTATAATATAGTATTCATATTAACATGTTATCATGGAAATAAACAGGAAACAAAGTCTGTAGGCTAAGAATCACGTATGGGTTTGTAAAGTTGGAAAAGGCCAGCTTTTAATACGAACTTGACCTAAACTAGAACCATCTGACAGAAGTAAGCCTCCATAAAACTGGGCTATAGGCAAGCCTGTGAGGCATGTTCTTTTTTTCTTTTTTTATGTAAGTCGTTTTCTTACTTAATGATTGATACTGGAAGACCTACTCTATTGTGGATTTTGACATCCCTTGGCTTATGGTTCTGGGTTGTATAAAAATCCCAAACTATTTAGACCTTGAGAGCAAGCCGGGAGGCAGCCTTCTCCATGGCCTATGTACCAGCTTCTGCCTTGGAGTTCCTGCAATGCATACCTTCCTCTGCTAAAGTCCTGCAATGAGAAGTGAAAATTTAATTCAAATAAACTTTTCTCCCATAACTTGTTTTTGATCATGGTGTTTTTGATCATAGCAATAGAAACCTGACTAAGAAAGGGACCCTAGAAGAGAATCACCACAACTTACCTAGAGTAGCATGATTCCTTCCTACATTCTACACCTTACACACCATAGCTACACTTATACTTACAGGTCACCATAGCTACCACCCCTCATCAAAGAAAATTCTCTTTAGAGCACATGGAGATTGCTAGGGCTTATGTTGTGAACAGACCCCACAACTGAGGCAACTTTTATAATTTATAAGGACAGCATTTAATTGGGGTTGGCTGACAGGTTTCGAGGTTCAGTTCATTATCATCAAAGAGGGAACATGACAGCATCCAGGCAGGCATGGTGCAGGAGGAGGTAAGAATTCTACATCTTTGTCTGAAGGCTGCTAGCTGAATACAGGCTTCCAGGCAGCTGAGATGAGTGTCTTAAAGCTCATGCTCACAGAGACACACCTACTCCAACAAGGCCACACATCCAAATAGTGCAACTCTCTGGCCAAGCATATTCAAACAAACAATCACAGAAATTATCAGAGAAAAAGATAACTGTACACCATGCAGAGATGGACAGATAGTGGGGAGCACAGCCCCAGTAGATATATCTATGTAAAACTCCAGCATCTCTGGCTTTAGGAACACCACAGAAGAAGGGGTATAAAAGTCGGAACACCAGAAAGTCTACTGTGTGGTAGCTATGAAACAAAGACCAGAACAACATCATTACCAGAAATCATGGTAGTATGAAGTGATATAGTTTAGTGGTGGATCAACTCCTAAACATGGAAATACAGCCAAGTAATGAATCCCGACAGAAGAATTAAACTTTTCCAAGGTTGAGCTCTTTTATTGATCATTCAATGCAATATATCATTTTAGTCCTGAAACCAAATACACACACACACACACACACACACACACACACACATACAGAGAGAGAGAGAGAGAGAGAGAGAGAGACAGACAGACAGACAGACAGACAGACACAGACAACCACCCCCACACAAAAGGAACTCAGCATGTAGTATTGGTACATTTGTGCATATTGATACATGCATGTACAAAAAATAATCAAATAAAAGGCTGTCAATTTGAGGGGGTCATTGTACAATTGGGGGTAGGTATGTGTGAAGGGAAGAGGGAGAAAAGGGAAGGAGGACAATTATACGAATCTATTGTAATTTATAATGTATTTATATATTAAAAGAATATTTGAGTCTGTTCATTCTGAATCCATAATAGTGCTGAATGAGTTTTGGATGAACTACTACTGCCACCAAGTGTTAGGATTACAACACAGAGGTACATTTTCCACTGAAAATATAGCACAAGGCATATCAAGCTATTTCACTATAGAGTATCTGTTGGAATTTCAAAATGTCAGCAGTGTCATTATAACTGTCTAAAGAAAGTAAATCCTAGAGAATCGATAAAAATATTTTTCTGGATTTCCTTAATATACATAGTCAAAAATAAACCTAGCACAATTAGTAAGAAAAATTATTTAGTGGTTTTGTTTCTACTAATTCAATAGTCATTATTATGGCAGACAGGCAGACAGACATATATGTACACACACACACACACACACACACACACACACACACACACACACACACCATACAAAGGAATTTTGCTTGAAAGAACTACAGTGATTGTCCTTGCTGGTTTAATGAACTGCACAAAAGGAGTCCATGTCATGTGACATTGATTCCTATGTCTAGGGTTATACAGGTGGCCTTTGAATCACAAAGGTAAGTTCTAGTGAATAGAAAATTGTCAGTAAGCCCAGGCACAGTCACAAAAAAACTGAATTCTTGCAATAACATAGATGATTTTGTGTGTGGGATCTCAGATGACAATCTAATGCAGTCCTTTTTGCACAGTTCTCATCAATCTTTAGTGAAGAGAAGGCTATGCTGTTCCTGGGATTCTAACCATTAGAAACTGACATTTCCATAAATGCTGCCTTAAGCAATCTCATTTGTCATAATTTGATTATTCAAAGAAACAATCTATAACAATATATAGGGATATCATAAATGTATTTTGTTTGAAGCTTGAATTGGAGTGTTGCATTTGTCGACATGTAATGTAAGCAAATCAAGCACAAATGTTTTCTTTTTTTCATTTTTAACTTCCCATCAGGCTCCTGGTGGCAGTGTTGACTGTGAGAGTAAATTGCCTGAGCCATCGCTGCGCTGCTCTGCCAGTATATTAAAAATCTTCTATTACAATCCAAAGGGTATTAAAAAATCTGAAAACCCAGGCACTAGAGAGCTGTTTCAGTGGTTAAAAGTGTTTGCTCGCCCTTTCCTGCTCACTCAGAGGAGAAGAGGGAAGAATTACAGGAGAAGGCGACAGGGAATGGACAGTGAGTGAGATGTAATGAATCAGGAAATACATAAATAGATGATAGATAATAGCTATAGAGAAAGAAAGGAAGGAAGGGAGGAAGGGATGGAGGAAGGAGGAAGAAAGAGAGGAAGGGAGGGAGGAAAGGGGAAGAAAAGGAGGAAGGAAGGGAGGAAGGAAGAGAGGAAAGAAGGGAGGAAGGGAGGAAGGGAGGGAGGGAGGAAGGGAGGAAGGGAGGAAGGAAGGAAGGGAGGGAGGAAGGAAGGGAGGGAGGAAGGAAGGGAGGAAGGGAGGAAAGGAGGGAGGAAGGGAGGGAGGGAGGGAGGAAGAAAGGGAGGAAGGAAGACTCACATGTGCCTGCTCACATGTTATATAATCTCACAGGAACATTTTTAAAATAAAAAATATAACAATTTATTTAGAAAAAGAAATTTGTATGAAATCTGAATTACAATCTGCTGCTTTCTTGAAAGCAGGACAAATATTAGAGTCAATATGTTTTAGTGGACAATTAAAAAAGATATGCTAATACTGATTCACTAAAAGGCAACTGATCAAAAATGAATGTAAATGGTTGGTAAAAAGATACACATTCTTCTAAACTTAGGAGGGGATTTCAATTTCACTATAATAATATAAACAATTGATCTCACTCTTAAAGCCCATACAGAGTCCTTTAAGAAAACTGATCTTGGATAGAACTGATCCACTTTGAGTTGATGGCTAAAGTGTCTGCCTACCATATGAATATATCTTTATAAGAGGATCTGGGAGAGCAAAGGAGTCATTACTCTGTATTTTGAGTTAAGTAGGCTGCTGTGAGCAAGCCATTGAAAATCAACAGTGAATGAAGCCTGCAGAGTCTATAGTCTCAAGTCAACTGGAGTCCTAACTCAAAAAGTCACATTCTGGTCTCAGTATTCAGAGAATTTACACTAGACCTTAGTGGGCTTCAGTGCTTTTGAACATGTTGCTCCTCTAGCATTTATTTGACTGATGTTTCCAATGGGAAGTGTTCTATTTTCTGTAGCTCTGTTTACCACAAAAAAATGTGACAGTAATATTCTAAGATTTTTCCCCCATGTATATATGAGCAAGCCTGGAAGCTTCCTTTATGACTCTACAGAAATGGGCTCAAAGTTCAGGGTATGACTATATTTGCATAAGAGGTAGGGTCAGGTGTTTTTGCATATGCTATATGAGAAGTCAATATGAAGATGATGGTTGATACTGACTATTTAGGAGTACCTGTGTTTTGTTTTTTAATCCACTCCTCTTTCCAACCCTGGAAGTGCATACTATAGAAAACATAATCATGCTCACAGAATAAATTAGGAACCCCAGGCTCGCTAAGAGCTTACTAAGGGAAATAAATCTGATTCATAGCTACTTACCTAAGCCAAACACTATGTCTTACTATGAAACTTAAAGGGACCTGGTGCATGCATTGTAGGGTCAGTGTAGAAACATAGCAAAGAGAATCAGAATATTCCTATTCTCAAAAGTCAAGTCCATGATGATGCCTAGTCAATAGACTCACCTATAGAATACAGAATTCGTAAGATGCTTCCTCGTGTATGTTACTACGTTATCACAAGGGATCTGTTAAAGATGAGTTCTCAGTACAGTGATGTTATGAGCTTCTCTTTTACAACCAAATACGTCTGGGTTTAAAGACTAGCTAGCTGTAAAGTCTATCAGCCCCTAGAACATTGAATAAAAAAAGAAAAGAAAAGAAAAGAAAGAAGACACTCCAGTTCCTGAATCTGTGAAACCTGGTAGCCATTTTTTAAAGAAGGCAGAACATTATGTTTCAGATCGTACACACAATAGATATCTGTGCTTGTGTTTCATGTACCGTGAATTCAGCTTTTAAACATAGGGTTGGGGGGGGGCATTCTGTTACTACAACTGTCTACAGAGCTGTAGAAAATATAAGTGTTAGTCCTCATTCCTCTCCTGTTGAGTTGAAGGCCCGATATTCCGATATCTTCCACCAGACTTAAGATAAAAATTCCAAACACGCCCCTTCCCCTAAAAGTTGTCAGGGTATGAAGACTGTCCAACTCTCTCTCTGCCTTAAATCCTACGTCATAAGAACCCTGAGAATGTTCATGGGCTATCTAGTTCCGGGAGGAACCTCTTCTCCTCATAGAGAGAGCCATGTCCACCCCAATTGGCTGTCGTCCTGGGCAACCAAGGACGCAGGGGGCACGCGGGGGGCCCCCCAGCCAGTATTTAAAGGCTGCCACCGCCCGTGCCCACTCAGTCCGGCCAGGACGGCGACGGTGAAGCACCTGGGTTGAGAGGGAGGAGCAAGGTAACAAGGGACCACTGCCTCTCCCGTCCCCAGCCCTAGCCTCGGCGGAGGCGGGTGTGTGTGGGACGCGGGAGTGGCTCTCACATCTCATTGCCCACCAACACCTTCCTCCCCCACCATCCTTACCCCACCCAACCCACCTGGGCAAGACAAACCAGGTGCGAAAGAGAGTGATTCTGACGAAAGAGCGAGCAAGTGGAGAAGAAAGAAGGGGATCCTCGTGAAGAGGGAAAGAGTGGTCACAGTCAAAGGCACGTGACACTAGGGACTTCAGCTGAGGAGGCGTTTCCTACTGACTACCAGATCAGGCCAAAGTGATTGCTCCTCGGACGCGCTACCACTGAGACCTGGTGGAGATCCCTGAAGCATGACCCAGAAGGTCAATGAAAGAGAGGATCCCCTTAATCTGGGCGGCGGCGGCTGGGCATCCTCCATTCCATTGCGCACCTGGTCCTCCTATCATCGAAGGCAGAGGGGCACTCCGATGTCCAAGCGGCGGTACCGTGATGGCCCCAAAACTGAGTATGAGGATCCCAGGAAACAACCCAAGCAACAGCACATTCCGGGTCCTTGGTTCCAACCACCTAGAGGGCCCTATTGGGCCCTGTACTCCAACTGGGGGCGCTACAGTGGGCCCTGGCGCCCACCCATCGTAGCATTCCAGAGTCCCTTGTGCCCAGCACAGATGATCAGGGCCTATTGTCTGCACCCGCTCTGCGTCTGCTGCTGTTCCTGCTGGAGTGGGCCCTGGAACCCCGGCTGGGAGAGACCTCCGGGTAGAAAGAAGCGTTGGGGACGCAGGGGTCGTGGCCTGCGCCGCCACCCTCGTCGCTCCTTCCGGAGGAATCCACCAATAGACCTCAGCAAGATCCTGCGCCCAGTCAACCTGTATGGGTGGCGGGCGCCTGGAATGAGAGCGCCACAGAACACCACCCAGTTCATCATGAACCAGGTCTATGAAGACATGAGGCAGCAAGAGAAGCTGGAGCGCCAGCAGGCAGCGTTGCGGGCACAGCAAGCCCAGGCCGGTGGCATCTCCCCAGGAGACTCCACTACCAATGATGCGCCCCATAGAGGCGTCGAAGAAGATTCGCAGTTGCCGGAAGATCTGTATGGCTTCATGCAGGATCCCTCTCTCATCTTTAGCCCTGTTCCAGTGCAGCAAAACCAGTCTCCCACCTCAGGGCTGGTAGAGGAAGAGGAGAAAAATGTTGATGATGATGAGTGTGACGAAGAGGTTTATGATGAAAGAGAGGAGAGTGAGGAGGAGGAGGAGGAGGAAGTGGACAGAGAGTTAGATGATGAAGATGTGGATGAAGAGGAAGTCGAAGAGGCTGGCAATGGGGAGGAAGGGGAAGTGGACCAAGAGGAGGATGATATGTTGGAAGAGGCGGGGCTGGAGGAGGGAGAACAGAGAGAGGAAGACAAATTCTTGCCTCTGGGAATGCCTTTGTCAATCCTAGTAGGGGACGAAGAAGAGAGAGAGAACTTTATGAACTATGATTATTTAAGCCAAGAACAAGTAATTCCCAATGTGCCAGAGGCAGATCTGTTTATGGTACCGGACATTAGCCATTAGTCATCAGGAAGGGAACTGAGAAATGGAACTGATTTGAGGCTAATATGGATTAACAGCTTGTTAAAAACGAATTCAAAAGTGAGTTCCATTAATAAACATCAATCAATGTAAACACCTTGGTTGGCCACTATAAAATATTTAAACGTTGGTGTGTTTGTGTATGACTATGGGTGGGGGAGGGGAAGATTTCAGATATATTTTCTTGGAAATGATTAAAGGCCAAATATTTTATTACCACAGTTTGAAGGTTTTCATTTGCTGTTCCCCTTCTTCAGACAACTGAGATTTTTGTAGTTCAAAAATTTTGCAATATTGAGAACCATTAAAATTACACAGCATGCTTATGAGCTTGAAATCAATGGAATTTTTTTTTTTTTTGTCACCTGCTGCTCGACGATGTATGATGGCCACCGAATAGCTCTGCCAATGCTCTTGTTACTTGTAACATGAGGGCGCTTCAGAACAGCAGTTTTTTCCCCCACCGCTGTAGGTGTTCCTGAGGGCTGTATTTTGGTGACCCAGTTTACAGTCTGTTGTGGCGTCGCTCATTTATATTCCTTGTTCCACAGTGCTATGAATCTTCCTCAGAAGAACATGAAGTTGCTTCTGTGGAACTGGTTATTTGCCATGGCCTCAGCAATCCATGATCCATGCATGGAGAGGATTCCCCATGGTCAGAAGTCAACTTGCACAACTAGTTAAGATCCAAGGTAACTGCAAACAGCGGCCCATGGCTTAAATTGTCGAGCCTTGTTCCTGCATGTATTCCTTGATTACATTCGGAGGAAATAGAAACATAGCTTTGCAGAGTGGATTAAAGAAAAGAATGTTGACCTTGGAGGTGGTGGTGGGGGCAAGATATTTAATTTTGTTTCCCAATTTGTCTTCTTTAAAAAGGAGAGTAAAAAGGAAGTATAAATATGAGCCTGTGTGAATAATCTCTGATAATCTGTTAGCAATTATCCAAGAACGCTGCATCATTCCAAATACCAACTTTAGTTCAAACATTTTAAGATGTAAACACACATCCCCCCCATTACATAAGTTCCATTGACTGCACACATCCAGAGTCATCCTAGATGAAGGATTTGAATATGACATCTTCTGAACTTCCCCCTTCTTAACTCGAAAGAGGAGTTGGTATTTATTGGTTGATCAGAATATGTCTGTGTTGATCTCATTCTTGCATATTGATGTTTATTTTCAGGGCCATCAGCAATTAAGTAATGAAGTATTAAAACTGTCCTCATTTATACTTAAATATCAGAAATCTATTCAGCTGTATTCTAGCATCCAGCAGGATGAAGATGAAAAAATGTGCGATTTAAAAAATCATATTGAACATTAAAAATTACAAGAGTAAATCTCAAACATTTCATTGGAGTCTGAGAAAGTGTTACTTTTTGTATGATTCAGTTTATAAATGTGCTGTATAAATTGGCTATCATATGCAGTTTTACTATATATATATATATATATGCATGTATATAAAGAAACTTTTGCACCTGATACTACTGGTCATTCCATACACATCAAAACTCAAATCATGCTTCACCCAAAACACAAAACATGAAAATCACTGTCAAATGTATTTAAGTTTCAATTCAAAATATTTACCTTTGTCTGTCTTTACAATCTCATACCTGGACAGTTCTCATTTTTTCTTGTGACAGATACTTCTCTTATTCTTCATTTTTTATTTGTTGTGAATTTTATACATGTATACAATGTATTAGGATCTTATCCACCCTTTGTATATCCCCGAGTCCCCCAACACATCATCTTATCCTTCCAACATTGTAGCATCTAAAACTTTAAGTTCAGCACAGTAAATGACTCCAAATTTAAAGCATCTTCATCACTACAAGGATGCCTGAAAAGTAATGGAGAGCTGCCTCCTCATATACAGAGAGAGAGAAAGAGAGAGAGAGAGAGAGAGAGAGAGAAAGAGAGAGAGAGAGAGAGAGAGAGAGAGAGAGAGAGAGAGAGAGAGAAGAGAGAGCACCTGGGATTGGCATACATTTTTGAACCTTCAAAGTACATCCCCAATAATCCACTTTTGTTAACAAAGCCACATATGCTAATCTTTATAATCCTATCAAATAGTGCTACTCCTGGCGACTCTTCAAATCTATGAGCATATGGGGCCCATTCTTAACCAAGTAACACAGAAATGTAAGCAATTGTTCAACTTATACTGTATTATACTGTACCCTAGGGACTATCATTCAGCAGCTACTAGACTGGAATTTGTTATTACCGTTCACTAAGCAATGTGAAGGACAATGACATGATGTTGCTCCACCAAAACCCTTTTACCTGAAGGAACACTGTTAAAGAAAACACAAATCATAAGGGGAAATCTCGGGGTAAGGCTGAGATATTTCCTATCTGTCTGGGGGTGAGGAGTACAGAGTCTAAGCTAACCAACAGCTGAGAGGAGCTTTGTGACACTGAGGTACGGAGGACTGACCAGAAAGTAGAATGTCAAGGAAGAAGCAGCTATAAGAAGCAAAGAGGTAGGCAAAAGTCTATTTAGCGCCTGTGCTTAGCTGTATCTTTTGAGAGACATGAGCAAGTATGAACAGCTAGTCATTGATGAATCCCCACTTCAGCTTGTTTTGAAACCAGACACTGTGATGATCCTGTAGACTGAATACACAATGAAGCCACACTGAGAGTCGGAGAGATTGGCACCACTACATACCTGTCATGACCCAATCATATACCAGGCCACACACTGTCACTCAGTAAAGTGTGTTGAGTTTTGTTTAGCATGATTGTAGAACCCACTCCTTACCTTTAGGAAGTGTACATAGCTTCATCAGAGAACTTGAGAGATGGTTCAGATGAGTTGAACATCAGTGTGCCTCAAAGTAGACCCAGTGTGTATGTTTGAAGTTTAAGTCACACTGGCAGAAAAATAAAATGTTCCAAGAAAACTTATTCTTAAAGCCATTTTAAAAGTAGGGTTGCCTATGGCTATCCCTTACTTTCAAGAACAGCAACATTTTGTCAAATATCGGAAAACATTTAGAAGTCCTAGTTTTGATAAGTATCATTGCTGTCTGAGATGGATAGACCGATAGACATATGTTCCACAAATACTTGTTAAATAGTTAATATACTTTATATTATGACAATTGGATAGAATTATTATATATAGGTTCTAATGAGCATTTAGAAAAATACTCAATGAGGTAAAATGGGTCTTAATTTTATTTCTCATTTGTTATTAAAGAAAATAAAATCCAACTTTTAAAAAAATTATAAAAATTATAGACATTATATAAATTCTAGTATTTTTTTCTAGCCATAGACTAATGGAGACATGACACCCTTTTTATAGAAATGCTGACTTTCAGAGAATGGTAAACCCACTTGATAGTTGTAAGTCAGCTTTGGGCCCTGAATATGATTTTATAACAATGTACACCTCTATATATAAAGAAGACATTATTTCCAACACAGTTTCATCCAAGTCAGAAAAAAAAAAAAAAAAAAAAAAAAAAAAAAAAACATAAGTGATGTCTTTTTAGCTACATTCCCTGCAGAAATCTGAGAAATGATACAAACATCAATTTTTTGAGGACAAGGCTGTAGATTGTCCTGAAGCTGTTTGAATTTTAATATTAATTTTACTTCCCAAAGAAGGGCTACCTAGTCACACGTACTCATGAGGTAACTTTATCTGAACTTCCCATTTTAATTAGAAAAATAAAGGAAAGAGAAGGAACAGAGAGGAGAGGACAAAGGAAGGGGGTGGAAGGAGAGGAACAGAGAGGAGAGGACAGAAGAAGGGGGAGAAGCCAGAGGTCCCAACATGGAGGTCTAGAAAAACAAGCTAGGTCCAGGTGAGATTTATTGATGTCAAAAAGCTATGAACATTAAGGATTTTATAGGTCTAATATCTCATATATAAGGGCAGTTTGTATCTTTGTCAACTTGATGTAATCTTGTTGTATAGAGGGTTTGTGGATTGAGAATTGAGCACATAAATCTGTATGAAAAGCCATTGTGTTATGGAGTTGTGTTTTGTGGGATTTTGGGGTAGAGAAACACCCCAGAACAGAGACAATAGGGAAGGTAGAGGAAAACCACCAAGAGAAGGGAGTTGTACAGACAAAGCCACTGTGGGAGTGGCTTGGACTGAACAACAGAGGTGCAAAGCTCTGAACTAGAATTGGGCCAATAAAGAGATAAGCGATTTTTATTTTTTAATATTTACTACAACAGGCTAACTTAAATAAATGTGGAAATTTTTAGGATTCCACAGTGAAGTTACAGTCATTATGTATCAGTCAGGTTTTTATATATACAGTTCTTAATTTGGTTTTAATATATCCAAGTCTCTGCATTTAGTTATTTGTGTACACAAAACAAACTCAGAATGTGGCTGTGTCTTAACCTATCTAATTATTAGCTGCTATGTATGTATTTAATGTATTAAAAATTAATGAGTTTTCAAAATTAAAGTTAGCTGATAGATGCAAAGGAATTGGACACACAGTAAGAATTCCAGGATGTATGCACCTATGGTGCCTCTAGATAGGTGGAATAACAACCTCTTTGTTTTTGTCTTCCCAAGTATAATGATAACACTCCTCCATTGCAGAGACTATGAAAAACAAATACCCAAAATGTAATTGTTGTCTTATAGACCAGAAACCATTGTACATTAGTGTATATTGAACTAAATTTTATGGTGAAAGTAATGACCCTTAAATTTTGAATGTAACATCAGAATAATTCATTACCAAACTCACGAAATCTTGTTCCACCTTATGATTCTAAAGTAGTCAGTCATCCTGAACTAAATACGAACATGCTTAACCTGGATACCATGTTTAAGAACTTGGTAAAACTATAGAAATAAAAATCTCCAGTGTGTTGATGTTTAAAGTAAACTATGAAAAAACAGAAGCATAACTGCAGTCAGATGATGAATAAAGCTCAGAGGAAATTTATATTTTAAGCTTTTGAAAATTGTCATTTGTGATCATCCAGAGACTTCCTCACCTGGGGATGCACCCCATATGCAACCACTAAACCCATGAACTATTGCTGATGCCAAGTAGTGTTTACTGGCAGGAACCTGATATAGATGCCTCCTGAGAGGCTCTGCCAGAGTCTTACTGATACACAGGAGGATACTTGCTGTTAACCATCAGACTGAACACGGGGACCCCAATGAAAGAGCTGGAGAAAGAACTGAAAGAGCTGAAAGGGTCTGCAACACCATGGGACGAACAAAATTATCAACTAACCAAACCCACCACAGCTCCCAGAAACTAAATCACCAACCAACGAGTTCGCATAGAGAGAGCCATGGTCCCAGGTGCATATGTAGCAGAGGAAATCCAGAGGAAGTCCCAGTGTAGAGGAATGCCAAGGTGCTGAGGTGGGAGTGGGTGGTTGGGAGAGGGAACACCTTTAAGGAGGCAATGGGAGGGGGAGGGGGATAGAATTGAAGGAAATATATAACATCTGAAATGTAAATGCAGAGATTATCCAATAACAAAAATTTTTAAAAAAAGAAAAAGAAAAAGAAACTGACAAAAAAAATTGTCATTTCCTGTTAGTGTGATCCTAGAGAGGCTATCACAATTTTGGCTTTTAGTTTACCTAATCCATAGTGTTTACATAAAATCTTGTCAGATTATTCAAACCTAGAGTAACTATTGATACACAGTATCCAGATAGTACTAGTTGCTTATTAAAAAAGTAATATAAAATTTCTCAATGAACAGAATGGTTGACTCTGTCTTATTTTTTCTAGTATAACTTCAGGCAGATGCATTACTCAGAACTTCATATACTATAATACAGAATAGAAGAACCATTCATATGTTCATAATTGAATAAATTCCCCAAATATTGTCTGTTCTTTATCATTCAATTTCCCTTTCCTCCTAGTCAATGATGCTTTCTTTATTTTAGAGATGACATTAAACCATGACTGGTGCTAAAAAATTCCAATTATGTTATATTAATAGTTATATTTGTATGCCTTATTGTTCAAACGCACAAAATTTGAAGAAATACTTCAAATGCTGATATAATTGAAAAAATCATTTCATTAATGCTTGTTAATGACTTATATAAGTTACATAAATATAATGGACACCTTAACAATTATAGCTATATATTGTGTGTGTATACATATATATATATAAAACATAAATACTTATACATAATATATAACATGTACTATTAATGTGCTCATTTGTCTTGTTCTTATGTACATATATATATATATATATATATATATATATATATAGATAGATAGATATAGATATACATGCTTCAATGAATACTCAAATTTGGGGTAGAATATATGTAAATAAGATAAACTAGTCTAATTTTATTATTTCCCTTAATAATTAAATCAAAGTTTCACTTAAATACTCATGAATTTATGAGTAGTCTAGGAATTTTGTAATATGACAATATCATAAGTTATTAGTTGAAAAACTTTTACATGCTTCACTTTAGTAAAATTTATTATGAATGAAAATATAATGAAAATGCTGAAAAATATAAATATCCAGCATAAGACTGTAGAAAGATACATTTCAGATTATACAACACATTTAAGTATATGTAAGGTTCTTAGCATACATGATCAATTTTAACCATATAACCTCTCTCACAAGGCACATTTTGCTTAACAGTTACATATATAGAAACATTCAAATGAAAAATGCTTTGATTTCCCCAGTTTTTCTACTTTTAGTTCAGAATTGTAGGCATGATTTCTTTTTTTCTCTTTTTGAACAACTTTATTTAAAAAAAAACAAAGATAAAAGAACAAATTTTAAGCATTTTGCATGTATGTATATGAATACATTTTTGTCAGTGCTTGGCTTTTTTTTTCTTTGTTTTTTGTTCAAAGGTTTGATAGTGTGCATTAAGGTCTTACTAGTTACAATGAGCAAAAAGTACATGTAAAACAGGATGTAACCCAGAATTAGTCAAAGTTTTCTTGGTGTGTAAGGATTGAGCATAATGTTTTTTTTTTTCTTGAACTTCACGCAGTCTGTGAGTTGTTTCTGGGGTATTCAGAGCTTTCTGGGGTTAGTATCCCATTATCAGTGACTGCATATTATGTCTGTTCTTTTGTGACTGGGTTATCTCACTCAGGATGATATTCTCTAGATGCAACCATTTTCTTAATAATTTCATTAAGTCATTGTTTCTGATAGCTGAGTAGTACTCCATTGTGTAAATGTACCACAATTTTTGTATCCATTCATCTACTGAAAGACATCTGGGTTCTTTCCAGCTTCTGGCTATTATAAATAGAGCTGCTATGAACATTGTGGTGCATGCGTCTTTGTTGTATATTGGAGTGTCTCTGGGGTATATGCCCAAAAGTGGAATAGCTGGGTCTTCAGGTAGTACTATGTCCAATTTTCTGAGGAATTGCCAGACTGATTTCCAGAGTGGTTGTATCAGTTTACAACCCCACCAACAGTGGAGAAGTGTTCCTCTTTCTCCACAACCTCACCAGCATCTGCTGTCATCTGAGTTTTGGATCTTGGCCAATATGACTGGTGTGAGATGGAATCTCAGGGTTGTTTTGATTTGCATTTCCCTGATGGCTAAGGCATGCTTTCTTACTTGAACATACTTCTCTGTATGCAATCTAGAAAATTACCAAGAATCCATACAGTAAACCAGTAAACTTGTGGCCAGCTATGTGTGTGTGTGTGTGTGTGTGTGTGTGTGTGTGTGTGTGTGTGTGTATGCATGTGTATGTGATTTATGTATGCATGTGTATACATTATGTGTGTGTGTCTGTGTGTGTGTGTATAAAGAGAAAGACTTCATTAAATCATGAAAGATAAATAAGGTATAAAAGAGAGAGAAGAAAAAAGGAAAGGAAAAAAGTGATGGAGGAGGTAAGGAAGCAATCTAAGTTTGGTCTGAATTCTATGAAGCAAAATATGGTCTCTTCAGTATAAGAGCAACAGCAAGGGACCTAAGGAAAGTGTACCACTGTCCCTACTTCTGCTCACACATACAAAGTCCTGTGGCATGTCCAAGGCTGATTGCTGGAGTAAATATGTTGCTCACACAGTCAAAATTCAATAAAGGTGATTTATTGGATATCATCAGGGCACAGGCAAAAATGTTAAACTGTATTTCTCTATTTGCAAACCCTGTGGTATAAAGATGTTTATTGTTGCTTTTTTTTGGGAGCAATAAACAATTAGCGACAAATTTATTGCTGCAACCAACTACATTTAAATACCTTTCTGGGAACTCATCTAATAAAGTATAATTTCATTTTCAAATATATTCAGTATTCTGCAGGTATACATTCATTATTTTAGAAATATCACTTACATACAGCTACATATATGAAACTACATAGTCACATAGCCAAAGTCACTGAACAGAAAGAAGGCACATTGAGAAGGTTGCCCAAATGGAGGCCTGTTCTTTTAAGATAGCACAGAGCTATGTAATGTTACAGAATAGCAATTTTCATGACCATAAACACTAGCAGCTCCAATAACTTTGTAATTGTTCTTCTCTAAATCTTTTCAGAAATGCACATAGGCCCTTTCTCCATGGTAGATGATTACCTCCATAAATCTTCCAAATGACAAGCTGACCTCAAGTGTATAGACTATGAATGCATTGGTCACTTTGCTTTACATTTATTCACACATGACTGTAAATTTTTACAACACACATAACCCAAAATCAAAGGCTTACAGATGCTAGAGTTGGAAAGTCACAGGCCCAAGCCTCTTCCATCTTATTTTACATAAATATTATCCAGTTATTTTCCATGTGATATCTGAAAATATCTGAAAACTTGCAGAGATATGACTTACCTGTGGAAATGCAGAGTCTTATTTCCATTGATGAGAAGTCTCAGGGATGGTGGACATGGCTCAGGCAGTGAAGCATTTGCCTCACAAAAATGAATACCTGAGTTCATATTCTCACTACCCGTGCAAAAATCTGGGTGCACAGATAGATATACATCCAAAACTGAAGTGCTGGGAGGGTGAAGAAAGGCAGATAACTGGAGGTCACAGTTCAACCAGTCGGCTATAGATGAGCTCCTGATGTAAAATAATCCTCCCTTCCCCCTTTCTTCCTCTTCCCCCTCCTTCTTCCTCCCCACTCTCTCACAAACACACACATACACACACACACACACACACACACACACACACACACAAACACACACACACACACACACACACACACACACTATTCAACAAAGTCAATGGTCCTTTGTACACCAATTTGTCCCAAGTTTTCTCTATAGGAAAATAAAACAAAGAGTATATGATAAATAAAATGGGGATGTGAAGGATTTAAAATATCTTTTAGAGACACACAATGAACTGCCTGGACTATTCCTTCATTTACATGCTCCCTATATAGTATCCAGCTAAGCTTCTACATTCTGAGATCTTTTTATGTTGCCTTTGAGTTCCAGGATATACAGAGCTACAAAGAATGTCTCCAGCAAATAAACAACCATAAAAAAAAAAGATTGTTCTAGGTTTAAGACTGATTTCAGGCTACAGCAGACACATCTCACAATCAGAATGCTGAATTTTGAGTTGAATCTCTATTGCTATTTCACCCTAAATTATTGCTGTACATATTCAAGATTGCTATTTTAAAAACTGTGATTTAGCACTTGCCTTAGAACAGGGAATTGAGAGGACTAGCTATAAAGAAAGCTGGCTGATTTCTATCATGTACTTTTCCAATTTCTTCAAATACTATTAGATGGGGATAATATCCCAGAATAGTTAATTTGAATTTTTTTATAACATATGCAATTCAAGCTTTATCTTTCTTTTTACATATTTCAGACAGACATTACTTGTCATGTATGGAACAATTTATGCTACTGATGTTGACATGCTTGGGCATTTTCACATGATATTTGAAGTATTGATGACTGATAATTCTTACCTATATATATGTTTATACTTCTCATGTACAATTTTAGTTCTATTAATTTAATGTTAGCTTCTGTTATGTACTACTTTTCAAAAAATTTTTAATCACATTATATCATCTAAGAATACCAGAGTCCATTGGGTTGAATTCCCAACTCAATGCTCCATATGCAGTTATGAGTTTTGTATCTTGTTAACTTTTTACTGATGGTACAATTTCCTTAAACTGGAAAATCATAATATAGAATGTCAAGCTGAAGTCGGGATGAAGTCAAAACAGCAATCTACAGTCTTTGTGCATATCTTGCATCTATTTTTTAAAAAGCAAAAACTCTCGTTTTTTTAAAATAATGATAAAATGTTAATATTGCCAATATTTATTAAGGTTACAAGGTTCCAAACTTCTTTCTGCAGAAATATTTAAAGAGAAAACGATGCTAATACACCTGACTCTTCTTTCTCTCATTGACTATGTGCTCTGAAAAACGTGAAACTTGTTTCCCAGCTTAATATAGAGCTGCCACCTAGTGGCCATGTTACATGTGTCTTGTGGATGACATGCTTCATTTACAGAAGTGGTTTTTTTTTTTTTTTTTTTTTTTTAACGACTTTATTTTGCAAAACAAAGATAAATGTACAGATTTTAAACATTTTTTGCTTAAAATTATACATTTTTGTCAGTACTGTTTTTTCAGACATTAAAATAAATTTTACATAAAACCATGTGAATATATTTTTTAGTCAGTACTTGATTTTTTTCAAGGGCTTGACAGTATGCATTGAAAACCTACTAGTTGCAATAAGCGTAAAGTACATGCAAAACAAAACGCAACATGGAAATAGTCAAAGTCTTCTTGTTTTGTGAATATATGTATATTTTTTTGTTTTCTTTATTTCTTGGACTTCATACAGTCTGTGAGTTGTTTCTGGGGGAGTGCAAGCCTCTGGGGTTAGCATCCCACTATCAGTGACTGCATATTATGTCTGTTCTTTTGTGACTGGGTTATCTCACTCAGGATGGTTTTTTAAAAGACTTATCACAGATGAGATTGGATGTGTTCCCTAACCATCAGGAAGTTAACCACTAACTAGTTACACATACATAAAGATTGTAAGAAATTGCCACAGTGTAAGCTTCTGAGGATTCTAGATCTTCTCGTTTAATTTTATTTCATAAACACCTCATTCAGAAAAAAGTAAAGAAGGAAAAGAGCACATTCACACAGGTAAGAATAGGACTGTATTGGCAAAAAGCACTAATATTTAAATGTATTGTTATACAATTCCCTGTGTTTTCTATCTTCAAGGTTAAGACATAAAGAAAAAATAAAAGTTTAAGAAATACTTAAGATTCACAATAACTTTACCTATTTATGTTTTATCTAAAAGCATTCTCACAGTTGTCCCTTTCGTCACACAGGCTACTAGTTTTATTTTTTGCTAACTGTATTTGTTTTATTTCAATGGTGCCAGTAAAGAAGACAGTTAACAAGTTTGTGATTTATATGTTTAAACGCGAAATCCAAGTTGTTAAGGTGAAGACTGTTCAATACCTTAATCCCAAGAAATGCAACCTAACCATATGTGTTTCTTCATTGGCCTACCTTTAAAAGTGAGACATGTACTTGCTGCTTCTGGGACCTAAACACCATTTAATTTATTAATGGTCTCAGTCATCAATTGGAACGGTACATTTCAAAGGGATGAAACAACTGACCTGTTTTTTATTTATTTCTTTTTTTACTGGTCTGACAAACTGAGAGTAATTGACATTTTTACTCCTTTCCTATTTTCACCTCTTTGTAGCTGTCCAGGTGGGATTAGGGGAGCATACATGAAGGTGAGAATAAGCCCTGCCTTGGCTAAAGATGGAGCCTCTGTGCATACAGCTTTGGTAGTAGTGCATTTGTGGGTAGCACAGAGTCCCTCCAGGAAGAGGACATAGTAACTTTCTATGACCCTCATATTCCACTGCATGGATGTGTTCACTTCAGTTTGTAATGAAATAATAATGATAATAATAATAAGAGTAATAGCAATAGTAATAACAATAAAACGGAGTTGTTAATGCTATTCTCAGTTCCAGTGTCTTGGTGACCTTTGACCATAGAATCATCATGAAAAAGACCCACTTGGAAAATACTGCAACATTACTGAGCATCGTGCATTACAAATGCATATGAAATGCCTGGTTTAATACTTTCAGTCAACACTTAACTTTATTCTATGTTCACTTTACCAACTCTTGCCCTAGGAGAAACTTTATACTACCTCTATATTCTGAGTTTAGGCCAAAGCCAGCAACTACTCAAAGCCTTGGTGAAGGCCATCCGGTTAACAGATGTCAGATGGGGAGGCACTGCTCTGTTGCTACTGCCATTATTTCCATTCTGCATTGGAGAGGCTTCAGATAAAATGCTGCAGTCACTTCAGATTATCCAAGGCTGCAGTTTTCATTCAATATTTAAAGCCATGGGATTTTAGTATATTGCCTATGGTAATGCTGCCTTTGCAAAGTGCTGAGTCTCAGTAATTGAAGTCCAAAGATTTTTGTGATAAATTATTTATAGGAGGAGATATAAAGAGAAAAAAGCAAAGTGCCAAATTGTCCTGGCACGTCATTAGAGAGGTTTCCTGGCCCATTTCCTATTTCTTCTAAGGTGAATGTAGAGCGAATGCTCTGGATGTGTAGTCCTTAATTGTCTAAATTAAGAATCAGCCATCACTGATAAAAGTGGATGAAAATGGAAAGCTGCTGAATACCAGAGGAAAGGAGTCTAAGGGATGCCACATGTGGTCACTGCTAGAAAAAGTAAAATCCAACATTGAAAACATTCATTATCAGGAGGCCAGGAAAAGGTATAGAATGGGCATGAAGATATGTCAATGTGTATAAATGAGAAAGCTTGGCCTGAGGAAAGAATCAGACTGGGGCACATCAAAATTCAAACACACAGATTCAACTTAGGAAATAACTTAGTGATAACACCGAAGAAACTTCCTAGTTCATCGAAGTGACCAATCAAACCAGACATAAGGATGAGACCAGAGACGGAGAGTTCACTTTTGGTAGACCTGAAAACTGTTCCTTAAGGTACCTTTCAGTCAATGGCTTATCTATGTTCTGTCCTAAACATCTATCCTTGAATACTACTGCCAATATAGATTAAGATTTCTATTCTCTCTCCCTCTCTCTCTCCATCTCCCTCTTCTCTCTCTCTCTCTCTCTCTCTCTCTCTCTCTCTCTCTCTCTCACTCACTCTTTCTCACGCACACACTCACACGCACACACACACACAAAGGTTCACATGTATTCTACAAGAAAGAGAAAAGAGTGCATATATAGCCATATATAGTTATGTAGTATATATATTTATATATGTACATAGTTATATAGAAGATATAACAATCTATAGTTATATAGTTTATATAGTTATATAGTATACATAGTAATATATATACATATATATACTTATATTAAATGATAGATATTAGTTTATAATTTATGGAAATAGCTAGAGATTATGTCCAGAACATTTTTACCACTAATTATAGGAACAATATTTGCTCATAACAATGACTAAACATCGCCACAGAAATGGTTGAATTAATAAACATAGGCTGGGCCATGAGCTTACCATGTAGTAGGGAAGGTCTTTGCGCAGGATGAAGGTCCTTTACACTATGGGGTGTGACCTAATGAGAGTAAGCATGCCTTGTGTCATACTCCTTTCAATAACCCTCATTCCTGTGTTTCTCTCCGTTTAGACTTTTGTCTACTCCACAATTCTCTTTTAATAATATAACAAACTTAAATACATTACTATCTACCCATCAGAAGATATTTGCAGGAATTTTTGTAAACACAAAATTAGAAAAGACACAGTACATTTATTTATTAAAATGCTTTAAAAGAATCCTAAATACCTACATGAACCTACAAAATAACGAGAGAAGACCCTGTTGTGTCTGGATTTGTGATTTTCATATAACTTGTGTCTTCTGGAAAGATGTCAGTCTACCCATCCAGGATATACTGTTTAATCTCTTGTCTATAATATACCTATTATATTAATACTAAGTAGGTAAAGTTTCTCATATAAACTTAATTTAGGCCAACCCATCCCAGCTTTTTCCTAATTACACACTCTCAAACCTTTACCATAGATAATTCTCCTCCCCTTTCATGTCTCTGTATTCCAACAGTGCCCCTAAATATCTTCTCCTTGGGTTAAAGGATCATAGATTCCAAACACTTCTTTATGCAAGATGTTCATTTTTCAATCTGCACCATGTTTGAAATACTTTGTCCCCGGTGTCCCACGGGTGTGTGTAGTTTAAAATAAAATCCCTACTGCCTTTCCCGAGAACTGAGATCACTTTTCCTGGACCTTCAGACTTAATTCTGGATCTGCTGCTGCCAGCACTGACCTGGTTTGGCGGGATGGGAGCTACTGCTCTGTTCTTTCTCTGCTTTCTTTTGTTCCCCTCAGCTTAGCTTGTACAAGTAGCAAACACTGACCTGACTCAGCTACTCTTCCCTACCTGTCTTTGCTCTTGGAGTGGTTGCATTACCAGCCCTCCCTGATACCTTTAAATCCACAGATAAAATACACACACTCAGCTTTATTACTTTATAATTTGCCTGCATAACACAATTGCTGGATACAGAATCCCCTGCCCTAAACTCATCAGCTATCCTGTATCAGCTAGACGATACCTCCTGCCCATAGCGGACGCTGTTGGCTATAGCTCCCCAAGATCTTACATGATTGTAGTGTGCCTCTCTTTCCAAAGCATGACCAAAATGTGCCTTCTTTTCCCTGCTCCTCCCTTTCCTCCTGGGACCCGGAAGTCCCACCTGGTTCCTGGTCTCTTTTATTGACCAAATCAAAAGCCAATAGGGAACCAGAGCCTAGTATCAGCACATCCCTCCTACACTTCATTTCTCTTCACATTTCTTTTTGCTTAACTTATGAACTCCTCTTCTTTAATTACTAACTCCCTACTCATGGTGGATCATTTCTAGTTTCTTGGCTTCAACATATACAACACTCCAAACATACAAAATATGATTCACATAAGAGAAAGACCATCATGTGTCTGCATTTAGGGACCTGGGTGATCTCACTCAATATAATTCTTTTGAGGGCCATCATTTATCTGAACCCCATGTTTCCTTACATCCAAGTAATAGTCCATCTTGTACTGGTACAACACTTTTCTTATTCATTAACTTGTTGATGGATATCTTGATTGACTTCACTTCCTACCTGTTGTGAACAGAGTCATAATTAACATGAAAGCACAGTTAGTAGTGCTTTCTTAGTAGTGGGTGTCTTAGGGTTTCACAACTATGAACAGACACTGTGACCAAGACAACTCATATAAAGGACAACATTTAATTGGAACTTGCTTACAGTCTTAGAGGTTCAGTCCATTATGACCACCACAGGAAGCCTGACAATAGACAGGCAGATATGGGGACTAGAGGAAGTGCTAGGATTTCTACATCTTAATTATAAGCCAGCCAGGAGGAGGCTCTCTTTCTGTACTGGGCAGAGCTTGAGTACTAGGAAACTTCAAAGCCCAGCTAGACAGTGACACACTTCCTATTTTAAGCTACACATATTTCATCAAGGCCACACCTCACAGTGACACTCACATGGGCCAAGCATACTCAAACTACCACAGTGTATTAGAAAATACTATGGTGTATGACCAGGGGTGGTAGAGCTGGGCCATTTACTTTATCATTCTTGAACTACTGAAAAGTCACAAGCCACTGAAGATTGAGATAGTTCAGTCCATAAAGTGCTTATGACACAAACATGACAAACCTGAGGTTAAATTCCCAGTCTCTATGTAAAAAGCCACATGTGGTATGTGTTCATAACCCTGTAGCTTGACATACTATGTGGATCCTTAGAATCCCTGGTCAGCTTGTCTTTGCTCATCTGTGTCAAAAACTCTCTTCATGAGCAATTGGAACAGATACCCAAATTATAAAACCTGACACCCACATTCACATACTACCCTCATGTGCTGCACATGTGCACACAATTAAACATGTTAAACATAGATAACACACAAAAATTCACAATCATTTAATGGACCAAAACCTCTTACCTTTAAATCATATGATATTAATGAAGAATTACCTTTAGGATTTTGTAGAAAAATTCAACTTTTAAGATTAAAACTACCTTATTTAAGCAGAGCATTCAGTTTTGGTCTTGTATCATTTTGACTTCCCCAATGTTGTTTTAATTTCTTTCAAAATTTAGTATAGGAAAAATCATATTAATGTTAGTATACGAATATGAATATATATTATTTGTTTCAGAAATGTCAGTATTCTTTAAAACAGTCATCAAAAAACTCTAGAAACAAAATCAAGGATATAGAGATACAGAGATATAGAGCCTGACTTTAACAATTGAATTATGTTGCTTTTGGAAGCTTAGAAAAAAGTTCTAGACCCTTTGAGTTTAAGGAAGAGCTAACTTCGAGCTTTTGTTTACTCAAATGTTTTCCTTTTTTCCCTTTCCCTTCTTTCTTCTTTAAAACACATCAGCACCTTCATAAATTTCTGGATACTGATAAAATGCTTTCTCATTGTTAGATGGCTAATTTTTCCCCAGATAAGGTTTAGTCTTGTGCCACTATATATCTGCTTTCTGAAAATGTTGCTTTTAATTGCTTTTCTTGATATTGGAGAATAAATGGGAAGCCAACCCCTAATGTGTAAACAAAAGCTATACTCAGGCCTAATGGGAGGAATAGAAATGAAATGGTGTACACAGATACACAGATACACTCCAGATCCTAAAGGTGGTGCATTGCAGATGTAATGTTGGCTCTGTCAGTTTCCCCTAGATGGCGATGTTTTCCAAGAAGCTATGTCATTTTATTTTATTTTATTTTATTTATTTATTTATGTTAAATTGAGTTGGTGTTAGCACATAAACCTTACACTAACTACTGCTTTTATGTCTTGGGGGGGCGTACAAATTTTGAGACGCTGTGAACATGATTATAAAGTCTTCCTTCGATTTTCTGAAACCATAGAAATGCATTTGATTTGCCTGAAAATCTTAAATGTACATATAAGAAAAAAAATACGTCAATAGGATTTACTCTGAGACTTTTTTTAATTGTGGAAAGCACTGTGAAGTTTTCTGTTTGGCCGTTAGTTTCTGGGCTATATGCCCAAGGATCTTTTTATAGATCTTGCAGTCATTATTACTCTCTTCAGGTTGACAGTGGGTTTTTCTTGCTGATCTCTCAGGCTTCAAAATTATTTTATTACATTATTTGTGAGTGCGTGTGTGGGTGTGTGTGTGTGTTTGTGCGTGTGTTTGTGTGTATGTGTGTGTGTGTGAGAGAGAGAGAGATTGAGAGAAATTGAGAGAGAGAAGAAGGAAGTGGAAGAGGAGGAGGAGGTAGAGGGGAAAATGGCTTGTGTAGGTCAGAGAACAACCTGAAGGTCCATTCCTTCTACCACATGGGTTTATTTATTTATTATTTATTGACCTTTACCAGCCAGCACATTTACCTCCTGAGCCATCTTATTAGGTTCTCTAGTGTTCTTTTATGACCCTCCCTTCATTTTCTGGTGAGTAAGGAAAGGCCCTGACGTATGGTTAGCTAGGCTTTTCTATATTGGAAAGAAGAAACAACCATATATACATAATCAGCCAAACCACTTGGAAGTAGAGGTGATGTGGAATGAAAACCTGCCTAGAATTCAGAGAAATGAAGCATTTCTTTCCTCTTTACTTCGCCATCCCACATCCTTGCTGTTTATCACTCTCACCTCGTATGTCTCCCCCTTTACTTTAGTAAACTATCCGTTTCAGTTTGCCTTGTTTTTGAATTTTCCGCTGCTCTACCTTAAGTCTTTCAGGTTCAAGAGAGGTCGGGCTGGGCAAGAGGATGAATAGCTGCAACTTCCTCTCCTCTACCCAGTACATAGTGTTTGAAGCATCCTATAATCCTCTGAAGGGGGTGGGAATTGAATTAAAGTATCAGCATTATTATAGTCATTTGCAAGGAAACTAAGCATGCACTGTGTTCTGAGCATCTAGGAAGCAAGAAGTACAAACCCAGTTTTTAGATATGCCGGAGATGAAACCTCGGTCTTTCATCCCAGTTCAAAAGTTGGTAACTGAAAGGGAAACGAGGTGGGCTGTTTCCTTTGCTGCTGAAAACTCACTTGGTTTCTGTGGTAACCAGCTTCACAGAACAAAAAGGCAGCCTGGTGTAATAATCTGCGTCTGTCATCTCAGCCCTGAGGAAGGAGAAGCAGGAGAGTCCAAAGTTCAAGGCCATTCTCTGCCACACAGTGAGCTCTAGGTCATTCTGAAGTGAAAAAAGTAAGGCTCTAGCTATAAAGTCGTAAGTAATAAAACGAAAGCAGGATACAATAAAATGCGACCCAAGCTCTTCACTGCCATGCCGTGGCTTCTTGTACCTGGCTGTACCTTGATTGTCCCTCTGCATTCAACATAAAAACTGCATCTGATTCAAGGTGAAGTTTCTATAAATAGACGCTTGGAAAAGATTTACGGTACCAACTCATATGAACTTTGCAGTGCTGCCGTCTGGTACCCTGAGCAGGCTTTCACCAGTACAGAGAGTCATCGGGGTTCAGTGCAATCATGAAAACTTTAGCCTAGTTCCAATTGGAATTTTGATGGCACATCCTTCCTGTCTCTCACAAATGCTACCTTGGCAACTGCTCAGAATGTAAAGCTCCTCAGTCCCGGCAACGTACTCATCTATCCTCTGTATTTTCCTGATGTGCTTTCTAACTGCTCAGCATCCCTTTCCCGAGTTCCTTCAGATCAGCGTCCAGACCCAGGGTCTGTGAGGGACAGCGCAAAATGGGAGAAAGCCTTTTATTTCTTTCTGATTTAACTCTAAATTACACACACACACACACACACACACACACACACACACACACACACACACACACAGAGAGAGAGAGAGAGAGAGAGAGAGAGAGAGAGAGAGAGAGAGAGAGAGGGAGGGAGGGAGGGAGAGACAGAGACAGAGACAGAGACAGAGACAGAGACAGAGACAGAGACAGACAGAGAGTTTATGTCCAGGCATCCAGTGAAAGTTGAAGTAGTTTTTGTTAAGGGGCTGATGAGGCAGATGGCTCTGGGAAAGGACAGATATAGAAGGTACAAACTTTCTGGTTTCTGTCTGTCTTCCTCTCTTTTATACACACACGTGCACATAAACTCTTACCTTAGTGTGTCTGTGTCTGTCTGTCTCTCTCTTACCACACACACACACACACACACACACACACACACACACCCTTCCATTCCCAAGTCTTGCTAAATCTTTTCTCTGATTTTACTGAAGCTCATACCCTTTACTCATTTGTTCTTTTCTTCTGTCCTTTCTTGTCCTTCACTGAGTACTGGGTCTGAACTTCACAGCACATCACTGGAACTGCTTTCTTCGAAATATTTTCCTATGTCTTGTCTCCCTTTTGAAACACTATAGAAAAAAAAATACAAATGCTGAATCAAAAATAGTGATTCAAAACTTTATGTATTTCATTTAGGTTTCTCGAACATAATCTTCACAATATGACCCAATGTTATGAATATTAAGTCCACACAATTTTCATGCAAGTAAAGAAAAAGATAATAATTTGAAGTATTTGTTTATGTTGCCTCCTATGTATGGTTGCGTTATCTTCCAAGTCTTTTGGATTGTCTTTGTAAAAATAAAAATAGCATTCAAAGATCCTAAGTGAGCTTTCTGGGTCCTACCCAGAAGGTGGGAGGGTTTGCACATGGTAAAGGAAAGTGTATTTTAAACCAGCTCTGCAGAGGATTGTGAAAGGAACATTTAGTAAAGTTTTCTAGAATTTTAATATTCTTGTCCCCACATTGCCTGGTTTAGGCAAGAGTGTCTAGAAAGACAAGACAGGGTGGAGGAATCTATATCCCATTTTAGGGGTCCCAGAGTCCTGTTAACATATTCATATTTATGACAAGGTAAGATTGAAATTACCTGTGTCTAACACCATGCTGGCCTTGAAAGGTAAAGCATACAATTAGTAAATACCAGGTGTTATATGAAAACAGAGATATTTTATTTATGTTCCTAACTCAATTTGCATACTCTGTTAATTATTAGTAGGCTTAATGCTTTTTTCACTACTTTGGACCACTCTGAACTTACATAAAAATGTTCAAGTGAAAATAGTGTAAAATGTTGTGATACTTTTACCTTTGTTCTTGGACAGGTAATCCTCATGCACAAACCACCCTACATAACTTTCCACACAAACAGTGTAAAAGAGACACCAAACATTCAAGATTCTTACAAAACCTTACCAATATTTTATCCGTAGCTGAAGCAGCTCGCTGTTTGTTTTCTTTTAATAATCCATGATTTTTCAGGCTTCCTACTTATGTGTTGTAAATAGTATTGCACTTAGAAGTCGGGAATCCTGCACACATCGGTAGGGGCTCTCATTTTCCCATAATTCCCATTTTTGCTGTTAACCATAGTCAACTACATTCATATGGTAAGGTTCTCAGTGTGTGTGAGGCACATCTGAAATGCTATATTCCATTTCTTCTACTCCCTTCTGTCAGTGGTTACTTTATTAGACAAAGACAGCTGGGGTAGCATATGTTTCTTTAAAGGAAACCTTTAAATTTCAGAGAGTACATTTTCAAAACCCACCCGGGTAAGTTTCAGTTCTTATAACATATCAGAGAGGATTCAAAATTCAACAAGCCCAAGCAAGGCTTCATTCTGAACTTGAAGGCACATCACATTAACAAAGACAAGGGCTGTTTGCAGTGACTTTAGATAAACCTACAAAGGAATCATTGCATTTAATTAATGATACTGTATTTTCCTATTTCAAAGAAAAAATAGTTTCATTTGTTGTGTTTGCATTTGACTCACAGAGGTACCTTTCAACAAGATAACTGTCTTATACCAATGTTTGGGCTCCTTTGTAGATGTTCTGAAACATATTCAGCCTATCGGCTGTATGTTAGACATGCCGGTAAGAGTTTGAGTATGTGTGTTCATACAGAAGATGCAAAGGAACAAAAGCACAGAGATAAAGGTCAAAGGCATCTTATTGGAGCCAAATAGTGTTTGCTTGGCACCCTTATGGCTGTACCTCATCCACACTTCTCATTTAACCTTCACAGACTGTTCAGTAGAAGGCAGATAGTGTCCTGAAATCAAACAAATTATACGAAGAGTCTGGGAAATACAATGCTTTGCTTAAATTGTAATAGGAAATTACTTACAAGTAAATAGATAAAGCTTGCCAGCAAGTTCCATTACGTCTGCTCTCCAGTGGACCCCCAAGTTTAACCATCCTATCTGAAAAACACTATTAATGGCCTGGACTGCCTTGGTAATTTTGCTCTTATCCTGGTTTTGACTCTTGTCTCCCTAGAGTCTGTTGTTAACACAGAAGAGGAGCCTGGGCCATTTGCCAGCTAATTCACACCTTGCCTCAAAAGTCTCAAATACTTTCTAACTCATTCAGGATAAGTGTCAAAATGCTTAACTGTTATAGACCCCATGGGGGCGTCTGTCTGTTTTCTTATCTGTTAGTAAGTCTTAGGGTTCTCTGTCTTCATTTTGTCCACTGTGGGCTATGACCTAGCCATGCCCCAGCTTCCTGCCCTGAGTTTTATTGGGACTCTCTCTCTCTCTCTCTCTCTCTCTCTCTCTCTCTCTCTCTCTCTCTCTCTCTCTCTCTCTCTCTCTCTCCCTCTCCCTCTCTCTCTCTCTCTCTCTCTCTCTCTCTCTCACCCCCCTTTCTCTCTCCCTCTCTCTCTTTCTGTGTGTGTCTGTCTCTGTTTGTCTCTGTCTTGTCTCTGTCTTTGTCTCTCTGTCTCTCTGTCTCCCCCTTGATTTAGTTTTCTCCTTAAGCATATTACCATCTATGATTTTAAGAAGGTAAAATTTAATAGCTACTCCTATTTCCTCAATATTAAGTGAATACGAGGGAGAAAGGTATTTATACACTTTGGTGTGCATCACTGCATTTGAGCTGTGACCCACAGTTGAATCTTTTCTATGTATGGGGTATCTGTCTCATCAAGTTAATTGCCTTTCTTGTATATCAGGTAATGCCGCCCCATTCTGGTACAACTTTGAAGAAGCCATGTGTACCTTAGGTATTCACATTCAGACATAGATTGATGAGATTGTCTCTTCTGCTACTGACTCATAATTCAGCTCCTCCTAGTGCTGAATTCTATTTCTTTTCTATATCCCCATAATATATTCCAAAGAGCATTTGCCAGCAAACTCCTTGTAAGTAAGCAAATTATATTTGCTCCCTATGAAACTCAACAGGGCCCAAACATCATGGAAAAACATGGCATTCAATTGGCGTGGAAAAACAATTGAATAATTGGAAAAAAACAGAGGGCTAGATAAATTTAATAGAATAATAATTTAAAATCTGTGAGTAAGAAGAAATGTTACTGAGTTCCCATCCTTTCTCTTCCTGTGAGTTACAGCAAGCAGCAATGGTGTGTATCTGTGAAAGGTCAACAGCAATTTCTTTTTTAAATTATGGAAGGATAAAGAATGAAAGAGGTATATGGTATTAAACATGTAAGATCCCCATCCTTGGACTATAGTTTAAAATGGGTATTAGAAAACTGTTAGTGCTACTGTTTAATCAAGAAATGTAATCAACCTCTCTGTTTCTAAAGGTTTTTGTAGCCTAGTTCAAAACTGCACTGGGCAAATTTTCCATGAAACATCTTAAAGTGGGCACACTTTTTTGTGTGGAGCCAAAAGTTAGAAATATAAAAATTATTATGATGGGCACAGGTTAAACAGTTCGAAGAAAACTGTACATCTGGTAAAGAATTAAAGAAAGGCAAGCAACCCAGATATCCATGGGTAGGCTGGACTTACGCAGCTTAAACTTGCACCTTTTCCAAATGTCTCTAAAAATGGATATAATTCATGTTCTATCACTGAAGTTTGTCACAGTATTTTATCATTTGCAAGAGCCAGGAGACTCTTTTAAACCACCCCTAATGTATTTCCAGAACTTCAATTTATTTCATACAGTTTTTGCCAGTGTACTAATAATGTATGACTATTAGTCTATGGCCTTTAAGCATCCATTTAAGTACTTTAATCAATCAAGTGATGCTTTATTGAGTCTTAGACCAAGTATTGGGCTGAGCTTGATGACAACTTTTAATCCATGGTTCTCTTTGATGACCTCTGACCTCCACAGAGTCCCAGAGTCCCTTCCATCTTTCTATAGTCCCATTTCCATATTGGTGCTTTTCCTTGAATGAAATCCAAATTCCCTACAACTTTCATAAATACTTCAGCAAAGGCTTGATTATTACCAAATATGGAAGCAAGATTATCATGATATAAACTAGACCAGCTTCTATTAATATATTCTAGCATGATTTTAGCTTTTAAAATAATTGCTTTATGCTGCTGAATCATCTAACTATTATTACATGAAAAGCTGCACACAGAAGTTTTTCTTAAGTCAATTCTGGAATTAGTCGTTCCAAACTCATTTGTTCAAGCTCTTTGCATCTTGGTTTGAGTTAAATATCATTCTTTGTCAAGTTAGAAGTGAATTTCTTCCCCACATTTTACTTTAGCCCATCCTATTTGCCTATTTGACAGGCTAGACATTGTGCTAGATTCTGAAGATGGCAAAATATAAATATAAATATTATTATTTTGCACAAGATAAATACATACTAAATTCCAAGGGCCAAGATAGGAAAATGAACTCAAAAAGAAGGAGGTTGATGAATGATACTTAGAGGGTAGGCTTGCTGATACAATGTTAAGTTGGGCTTATTTAGGTTAAGTGTGAATTAACTAATACAGAACAGAGGAGTGTTCCTTTCCAGAGAGATGAAACTAGGCAATTAGAAGTTTAGGGCACACAATAACAATTGAATGTGGCAATGTTAAAAATTATCTTTCTCAAGTTATTTTATAGGTTTGTATTTTGTCTGGATTTGTCTGTGCACAATATGTATGTAGGCTTGGTGCTTATAGAAACTAATAGTGGAATGCTGATTTCCCTGAAACTGGAATTGAGATGGTGTCATCTACTATGTGATTGTCAGAATCTAAACCAGGTTACTGTGTAAGAATAGTAAATTCTTGTAAACACTGGGCCACCCCCCAGCACTGTTAAAATGTTTGCTTCTTTACACTCATAAAAGATGCAAGTGGATGGAATAATGAGGAAATTAATGAACAGCATTTAGCCTCATGAATTAACCAATAAAATGAGTTATGTTTGACTCCAGTGAAATTTCTAGTAACACCATTATTATACACAGGTTTCAACATTATACAGAGATTTCATATTTTTTTGTTTTTCTTTCACTGAAAATATTTTTCAGTAAGATAGATTTTCCACGTAATAAATATATTCTGATTGTTAGTCCATCTACATGATAAATCATAATTTTAGAAATGACAATGCCAGCAGTTTTCGTGATCACTCAGATGATTCACAGAATGCTAAGGAGTTTGACTTTCCAACCTGTACATTCCTAGGAGAGGCCAGCTCAAAACTATATTTCTGAAATGATATCTAGTGACCTAAGCACAAGACAATGGTGATATAATATGTGTTGTGGAGAAAACTCTCAGGCAAGGGTTGCCATATAGCAGGTTCTGTATTAAATTGGCAGACATATAAAATATTATATGTTTGAGCAGAAACACATACACCCAGCTTTACATATCCACCAATTGTCATGCAACCTATGACAAGAGACTTGCAGAAATGACTAGTAGCAGTGGCTCACCATTTACTTATTCAGCATTTTTCTATTACTTATTGAACATAACTACCATGAAAAATGAAAAACAACTGTACATTGTGCAATATACCAGCTGGTAATGACAAAAGCAATTTTGAAAAAGAATGCTAAAGTAACTAAAAGTTAAATTTTCAAAGGAAAGCACAGCAGTACCTATACTTGCAAATTATATCAATATGCGAGTAGGGAAAGACATCATCTCCAGATTTTAACTCTGTTGCCAGCATTGCCAACCGAGTCTTAATTTTGGTCACCATAGAGAATGACATTCAGTAAAAGTTATTACGTGCATTAAGATACACTCATCTACTGTGTTGAACCTGCCTTGCATTTTTAATATTCAGTCAAACTTTCTGAGTGATGAAGGCGATGGTGATGAGTATATGGGGCTCATCTAGAACAAGCGTCTTCAGCACAGACTGGGAAAGTCCAGGCTTTTAGGCTAAATCCAATCCAGCCACATGAAGGTGATAGTCACCAAAGTGCCACTGCATGCATTGCCCTTAGTGACGATAGGTTATTCATAGCACAGTCTCTCTTAGCACAGCCTCTCTTGAAAAATTTGCAATCTACTGAATCTAGAAGTTAAAACAATTGTTTACTATGATGTAAATTAAAATAAGAGGAACAAAACGAAGGGTTTGAAATACAGTGAGTGGGAAAAAAATCACTGGTGATTGAGATCATGCTTCATAGTATGAATAAAAATAAACAGAGCGACTCTGTGATTAGTTTGATGAGACTCAGAATCACCTTAGTAACAAACCTCTGGGTGAGTCTGTGAGAGTTCTCTAGAGCGAGTTAACTGAAGTGAAAAGACCCTTTCTATGTGTAGAAGAGGACAAATTATGTGAGCTGACATCCTGAACAGCATGGAAGGAGAAAGTGAGCTGAGCACTCCATTCAGCTCTGTGTCCTGATGTGAATCTATTGGGAACAGCTGCCTCAAGCCCTTCTTGCCATGCATCTCCCACCAAGATAGACCAGACTGCTGAGCTGTGAGCCAAGATAAACTTTTCTTCCTTAAGTGTAATGTGCATCTACATTCCACGTTGTATGATCGAGACTCAGTATTGTCAACTTCGTCTTCCATGTATTCTTCTTCTTCTTCTTCTTCTTCTTCTTCTTCTTCTTCTTCTTCTTCTTCCTCTTCCTCTTCCTCTTCCGCTTCTTCTTCTCCTTCTCCTTCCTCTTCCTCTTCCTCTTCCTCTTCCTCTTCCTCTTCCTCTTCCTCTTCCTCTTCCTCTTCCTCTTCCTCTTCCTCTTCCTCTTCTTCTTCTTCTTCTTCTTCTTCTTCTTCTTCTTCTTCTTCTTCTTCTTCTTCTTCTTCTTCTTCAGTTTGTTCACTTTGTTAATGCCATACATCAAAACTCCCAGTTTCCATAGGTCTATGTGACTTCAACAGGCATGGCCCATGACTTACCATATTGAAAGCAGTCATTTCAATATAGATGAAGATCACTTAATTTACACTCAGCACCTGTCTCTTTAATCACAGATGACCTTCAATTCAACACTTCTGCTGAGACACACTCATCTCTAGCAGGCAATATATACCTAAAACACTTAGACTTATTCAGTAATTGTGCTCTGCAACAATAAGCACTTACATCAGAACTTCTGGATCAGTTTACTTCCAGCACAATTGCTGTGCTCTTGAACACTTGTAAGCTCTGCCAATTCCAAGGTAAGAATTCTTAATAACTAGCTGTTGTTTTTACCTTCATAACAAATTTAAGGACAGTCTAGAAAAACTCAATGGGTGAGTGGTTTAAATAACAAACATTTGTGTCTTTCAATCTAATGAATGGAAAGTTCAACATCGAAGTACCTGTAGAATTTAAGTCTAGAAAGGACCATATTCCTGTTGTGAAGAAATCAATATTCTTTGGTGTGTTGAAACATGATGGGAAAAGGGAAGACATGATCATTATCTCCACTCTTTTATTACTCTCTTTTTAAAATTTTAGTTCTTTTTTAAAAAAATATTTTTGAGATTATAGTATAGTTTTAACATATCCCCTTTCCATTTTCTTTTCCTAAGCCTTCCAACTGCCATTTTCAAATTTGGGGCCTCTTCTTTCATTAACTGGTGTGTGTGTGTGTGTGTGTGTGTGTGTGTGTGTGTGTGTGTGTGTGTGTGTGTGTGTTTAGGAATGTATATTAAGTTCTTAACTACTACTGTGTATGTGCATGTGTCTTGTACGGGAGGATCTACGATGGGACTCTAGCTGGTTTAGAAATAGTAAGCATGATTTTGGCAATCATTTTTTTTCTCTCCAATTTCCTCTGTCTTGGTAAAATAAAACAATTAGATTACATTCCCAAAGTTAGCAAACAACATCTTTTTCCTTATTTGGCCACTCTGTCCTCCTGAGGGTAACTACTAAGGTCCAGCTTTCAAAGCATTGATGTCCTACAATGAAAAGACCCCTTTTCTTCCCTAAATAAAATGTTCAGTTAAAAATAAACATTTCATCCTAACCCAGGTTTCCTCTTCTCAATTTAAAACTGGCAACTGTTTATAGGCCATGCCTGTCTTCTCAGTATTCAGTGGCAGTTCTTTGTCCCTCCTGGGCAATATTTCCTTCCCCTGGTCCTTTGTTCCTTTCCCCTATCTTTGTCACTCTTTCTCTGCCTTTTGTCTCTCTGGAGCAAAAAACAAAAACAAAAACAAAACCAACCAAACAAAAATCTCTTTTAGGCTGAGTGTTGGTCTTCGGATGTCTTTCGCCAATACTGGTTCCTTCAATGTACAAAGAAATATCAGAAAGGGGCACAAGATTCCTTGGAGCTACAGTTATAGGTGATTTTAACCTATAAATACAAGTGCTGAGAAGCAAGTTCAGATGTTCTGGAAAAGCAAAATATACACACTCATTTCTGATTCTGAACCTCACTGAGCCATTTCTGCAGTACCTCAAGAGTCTTTTAGAGAGACACAAGTCCCATTATGATGGTTCCAACTTCAAAATCCAACTTCATCTTGAAATCCCAGTTCTTGAAGCCATGGACATTTAGGATTTCAGCAGATGAATTCTGGGAAGGTAAGTTTACAGTCTGAACCAAAGGCCATATATTAAAGAAGTCAGCACATACTGAAGGATGAAACACTTAATACATTCTTGCTTTTTCTTTATCAGGCCACATTGAGACTGCCTGGTTCTTTCATTTGCTTGTTTCAGTAACAACTTAGTAAGTTTTCTATACTTATCATCCAATGGCTTCTGAAGGACCACTGGAAGTTCTTGTATTAGACATCATGCTGGTCCTTATACCTGACATATATATTTGTGTTAGAGTAAAGACCTTTCATCATTTGAAACCAGTAATAAAGGACAGTGTGATACTGTATAAAATAAAGAAAAATAAGGTTGGAAAATGTCTCACTGGAAGATTTTTAACACAGGATCCCAGTATAGTTTCCATTGGTCAGGACTGGAGGGCAACCCATATAGAAAAAAACAAAACAAAAACTTTAGAAGCTTCAGCTTAGGAAAGAAGGCTAAGAAATATTTGTAGGTATAAATACAAAAAAACGAATCGAACATAAACTAGGCCTGCCTTGATGGACTTGGTAAAAATATTACATATTTTAGTTTTAGTTTTTTGTTTTTTGTAATTTTGATTCATTTGGTAGGTGATTTGGAGATTTTGAAACACTGTCTCACTACATAGTATAGTCTACACATAGTATATATATGTATGTGTGTATGTAGTGTATTTATAGGTATATAGTATATAAATTTATGCATATATATGTAGAAAGTGTATCAGCATATAGTAGAGTCTATATATAGCACACACACAAATGAATAAACACACACACAAATACATACACACACACACTCACACACACACACATACACTCACACACACATACTTACAGATATATTCTTTGTCATTTTGCTCCTACTGCCTGTGGCCTTACATCTGCTAGACTAACACTTTACCACTGAGCCACATCCTCAGTTTTGTATAAATCTTAAAACTGGAGTCTAGAGAAGAGAAAAATAGATTTAATACTATGGGAAGTGAGCCAAGGAAAATAAGTTTTATTACAGAAAGTCATTCCAGAGATAAAACTATATTATTAATTACAGCTTGAGCAGGAGATAAGAAATGGAATCATGTTTGTGCCAAATAGTCTTTTGGGAGCAGCAACCTAGAGCTAATCCTGTTCCAGGTGAGGTGAGGTTAACTAGATCCACAGAGAGTAGAAATAGTCTCATGATAGAGCCAATGGGAGAGATACTACGATGATGAAGTTGAGACAATGGAACAAGGCTGCAATTTGGCATACACACACACACACACACACACACACACACACACACACACACACACACACACACACACTTATTCTGTTTTCCCTGTCTTCTTGTTTCCCTCACAGTTACAAGAGAAAGGGTCTTGCATAGCAAAGGCTTAAGAATACTTTGTCAAAAGAGGTTTTGGTTTCAAAAACATCCAAGACAGCTTCTTGAAGTACTTTGCAGGCTCCTCAAGAGGTGATTCCTGATCTGACTCAAACTCCTTATGCTCTTCCTACTGTTCTGTGTTTTGAGAGTCACATAACAGAAAGGAAGACAAGTGAGAATCACACAGGACAGTCATTGAGTCATTCTACCGACTTAGGAGTGGATGTAGAATTCACTTAAGACTCATTGAGATCTATTCTCCAGAGCAGAGATATGAGTCTCTCATGAGGACTTTTGTCTTCTTTTTATTCCTGTACTGTTTGCTTAGATTAGAATATCAAAATGACTTGAAGGCTGATTTATTACAATAGAACCAACAGTTAAAAAGGATGCCAGTAAAACAGTAGTATTTCTTTTCTAACACTGGAGGCCTAGTAGCTAATATCAATTGGGTCTTTACTTAAGTATCCCAAATGATTAAGAAAAGTAAAAGCCATTTCACATAGGTTATAACCCATACCTCAGTCTCCTTCTTTTATACCTTTGTCGCGAAGTGATCTGCAGAGCACTCTCATATGCTTTTTCTGCCTTCAATTTCTTCCTTCCTTGTTCTTCCAAAGATAAAATAAAGTAAAATTATTATCCTGCTTTATATTGCTGCTCTTTGAATGTTGTTCTGCTTTTCTTCTGAAGCTGTTAGACCAAGTGTCTGAAGTCATCAGAGCAGCTGAGGAGAATAAACACCAAAATGTGGTTCTTAACAATATGTATTCATTATATAGTAAGTGGCAACTATGACTCTTATCCTATGTTAGATACTCAGGGCTCCAAGAGTTCTAGTAACTTGTTCACAGTGTACAGTAAATTCACCTCCTGTTATCTAGACTACTTATTCATTTGTTTATTGCTTTAAATTGTGGTTTATCTCACCATACATTAGGATCTCACACCTCTGCCCACCTCCTATTTCCGTTGTCTTTGCTTCATTTACATACTTAGAGCAAAGACAATGGCTGGCTGCACCTCAGTGGAAATATAAGCCCCCCCACCCTCTTCTTTCAGGAAAGTTCTTAAAGGGAATGTGTTCATCTCAGCCCAATCCCTGTGGCTGAAATTAGAGTTGCTAAGTTTCTGCCCACGATGAATATGTATTAGCAGGGATCACTGTTTCTGAATCTATTTTGAGGGCATCATTAGGGGATATTGGAGTTTCAAGCACAGCTGTCTCTGACATAGGGTTGCAATTGGGATATGTGGGATTGGAGGCACAGAAAAGTTGAAAGTCACTCATTGGATGTCTAAACTTTGTGTATTTATTTATTTATTTATTTATTTATTTATTTATTTATTTATTTATTTATTTATATTCACTTTATATCTCACCCTCTGCTCCCCCTCCTGGCCACCAACCCCCTTCAAACAATTCTTCTCCCCACCCCAACCTCCTCTTGTCCTCTGAACAGCTCCTCCCCGCCAGTGCATATTTAGTCTCTGTGAGGCTAAGTGTGAACTCTCCCACTGGGACCAGAAAATGTGTCCCAGCTGGAAGAACTTATCTTACTTATAGGCAACAGGTGTCTGGATAACCCCACCCCTCACTCTAGTTGGAAGCCAGTTCTCCTAGAAGCCTTCCGATGAGGATGTAGCTATGCCTCTGCCATGTCTGCCTGGATGCTGCCTTGCACTGATGATAATAAACTGAACCTCTCTGAACCTGTAAGCCAGCCCAATTAAATGTTGTCCTTTAAGAGTTACCTTGGTTATTGTTTTTGTTCGGAGCATTAAAACCCTAACTAAGACAGTCTTCATGCTCCATTCAGTATTTGGCTATGGGTGTCTGCATCTGTTTCAGCCAGCTGCTAAATCAAGCCTCTCAGAGGACAGCCATGCTAGACTCCGGTCTGCAAGTAAACAGAGAATCATTAATAGTGTCAGGGATTGGTGCTTGCCTGTGGGATGAGTCTCAAGTTGGGCTGGTTACTGATTAGACATTCCCAAAGCCTTTGCTCCATCCCATGTTCCTTCATTTCTTGTAAACAGGATACATTTTGGGGTGAAAGTTTTGAGGGTGGCTTGATGTCCCTAGTACACCTTTAGGGTTCCTGCCTGGCTACAGGAAGTAACTTCTTCAGGGTTCATATCCCCGGTGCTGTGAATCACAACTACAGACACTCCCATTAATTCTTATGCAACTCCTTTATCTCAGGGTTCTGTCATATCCTGGAGATGCCACCTAGCTCCCCACTCCTGTCAGTTGCAGATTTCTATTTAATCTCATGGCTATCTGTCCATCTCCCCACACTTGATCCTGACTGCCCCCCTTCTCCTTCCTATCTCTTCTCCCACTCAGTTTCCTCCCTCCATCTGCCTTACATGATGATGTTATTTCCCCATCTAAGTGAGATTCAAGTTTTCTCTCTTGGACCTTCCTTATCCTTTACTTTCTTTGGGTCTGTGGAGTGTAACATGAGTATCCTGTGTTTTATGGATAATATCCACTTACGCGTTCATACAATGCATGTCCTTTTGGGACTTGGTTACCTCACTCATGCTGATATTCTCAAGTTCCATCTGTTTTGCCTGTAAAATTCATGTCTTTGTTTTTTAATAGCTGAATAGTAGTCAATTGTATACTCAAATTAATGGGAGAAAATGAAAGCTGGACTACGAGGAAAGCTCATTGCACCAAGTGCTTCCATTAAGAAGTTAGAAAGTTCTCATATCAACAATTTATAAGTACAACAGAAAACTCTACAAAAAAGGGGGGAGAAGAGGAGGTATAGAAAAAGGAGAAGAAGATGAGGAACAGATGGAGGCACACTAAAGAGGAGTAGAAAGCAGAAAATAATGAAAGTCAGGGCTGAAATCAATTAGTTAAAAAAAGAAAACAATACTCAGAATCAACTAAACTAAGAGCTAATTCTTTGAGAAAATCAACAAGATAAACAAATCCTTAGCAAAACTAACCAAAAGACAGAGCGATGAACATCATAAATGAAAAGGGAGACATAATAACAGACACAAGAAATTTTTCAAAATTCATAAGGTCTTACTTCAAAAGCCTATACTCTATAAAATAGAAAAATCTTGCACTTTTGTTTTCAGTGAATGGTAATTAATCCCAAATTATAAGTGTAAAGAAAACCCTAGTCATACTCCTTGAGCTTTTGGTTAACTATACTTTCCAAGCTCTATAGTCTGGTTTTAGTCATTCTTGTTGCCTCTAGCCTGTTATAATATTTTTTAAAAAATCTTTGTGGTTCAGTATTTGAAAAGACAGAGGGAAAATTTTTGGTATGCTTTGTGAACTATTTCATCTTTAACTATGTTGAAAATGTAGAAGTATATAAACAGTTATATATTCTGTCAATGAGTCTAACTATCAAAGTAGTCTCTAAGTAGATAAAAAAGACAATATATGTTTCAGCTTTTAAACATTTTGTGTCTATACCATTCTGGTCCTTAATTATCATTGTTTAAGAATACTGCCTTATTGAGTAAAATTTTAGAATGTAATAATAATCTAAAATGTCAAAATATGTGTTCTATAAATTATTTTATTTTTCAATGAGATGTTTATCAACATAGCATCTTTATTATTAAAGTGTTTAGAAATATTATGCCCATCATGAATAAAGGGACATGTATTTTTCATAAATGTATTTTTCATGAATGTTACCTATGAACTTAAAGTTGAAGTTATATATGTCCACTACATACCTACTAAATCAAGACTCTGGAGACAAGGTCCAGCCACCTGTGTTATAATGACCCTCTCTGTGTTGGATGCATTGACAGTGCATGCTGACCTTAAGAGCCATAGACATTAAAACCCTCTTTCCATCCAGATCTTCTACACATATCCAGGGGAATAATGAATAACAATCCTCACTAATTACTATCCAGACAGAGATTTACGTCGGTAATTTAGCATAATCAACCCCATGTGGCATTTGTTCTAAATATAGAATATATTCTTGACTTCTCCTATCAGAGATGGAGAAGTATTTCTTGACTTGTGCTTGCTAATGACATCCTAATTTGACATGGATACCATTTTCCCATGTACATTGTACAATATATGTATCTCTTTGAGAAATGTTGTGTTTTCCTCCAATGACTAATTTGTAAACTCAATAGGATCCTTTTATGGTTTGATTTTTCATTGATTCAAATCCAATTCTCTCCCTACTGCTCACACAAAAGATAGAACCTAGAAATCTTAACCAGGTCATTGAGAAAGTTATTTTTAGTAAATACTAGTCAGTGTTCAACAATGCCTTACAGAGATACCAGGCATTATCACTTTTTTTCTGACAGAAATTCCCAGCATATTTTTCACAAATGTTATATGCTTGACCTAGAAATCTGAAAGATGGAGGTAGTGTCTAATTTTTGGTACCATTTAGCTAGATCATGACTCACAAAAAATTAAATACACTCTTCTTTTTTTCATAATTGTTTTAATTAGAGACTCTGTATTTACATTTGAGATGTTATCCCTTCCCCCCATCCACTCCCATCCCCCTTCCCAACCATTTGCTTTCACAAATGTACACTCTCTCCTAATCACCCTCTCCACCCCATTGCTTTGGCATTCCCCTACATTGGGAAAACATGCCCTCCCTGAGCCAAAGCCTTTTCTCATATTGATGCCAGACACTGCTATCTTCAGCTACATATGCAACTGGAACAATAGGTCTCTCAATGTGTGCACAAAGGTTGGAGGTTTGGTCCATGGGTGTTTTGGAGGGTTTAGTTAGTTGGTAATGTTGTTTTTCCCATGAGGTTGAAACCCCTTACAGCTCCTTAGGTCATTTCTTTAACATCCTCACAGGGGTCTCCGTGTTCAGTCTGATGTTTACCTGCAAGCATGCTCAGCTGTATCTATATGACTCTAAGGAGGCATCTCCATCTGGTTTCTGCCAGTAAGTACTTCTTGGGATCAGCTATAGTGCTTGGATTTGGTAGCTGAATATATGGTGGATGCCAAGGCGAAACAGCTTCTCAGTGATCTTTTCTTCAATTCCTGTTTCTCTATTTGACCTTGCATTTCCACAGGTGAGTGTTTTGTTCTTTAACAGAGTATATTCTGCTTAAAATCAATACACCACAAACTCCTGTGCTAGATAGACAGAGTTTATCTATATAGGTAAGTTTACCTTAATCTTAATGTTAGGAATTAAAGATCATCATGCATTTACTTGTGTGATTTAAAAAGAAAAAAAATACTTGCAGGTATAGCTTAATCACATGACAGTTTGCTTAATAATTTCTAAGCTGTTCAACATTATACATAGTCCTGCTGTAGATGAGAAACATAAACCCTCTTACTTCATGGAGTATCTATAACGAGGTAAATCTAAATTCAGGTCTTCTGAGTGCTAATGATAATTCATTTCATCAATTAAAAATATTTGTTCTGAGCATGGCATGGCATGCCTTTTTACTGCTATAGCTAACTTAGTTTTGTCAGTTCAGCCTCCAAGTTTTAGGGTAGATATTCCTTACAGCCATCCCTGTTGACCTTGTAGTAAACCCAGCATTTTTAATCACTTAATTTTGTTTAAAGATTGAATTTGGATTGACCAAGATTCTACAGAAAAGCATCTACTGGGCAAAAAGGTGGAAGTGTTCTGGATTTCCTGAACTCTAGTTATTCTGGGTCTGAAATTTTAATTAAAGAGAGTCCATTCATGTGAAAACCAAGGGATCTTCTACTGAGGAATTTGTGCCCAGACTGCTCTTAGAAATCCAAATTTATTTTATGTCATATTCAAGGCTTCAGATCTATTCAGATTGGTTCTCCATTTTCATTAATCTTGAGATTTCGTCTTTTTTCCCAGAGTGCTTTGGTTTTCCCATTCACACCCATTGTTACTTGTCCCATACAAAAGTTCTCCCTGTTTCATTTCTGTGGCTCTTTGCAGATAAGTCTGCTCATTAGTTCTAACTAGATCCTCAGTTGGGGAGACACATACAACAGTGGTTCCAAACATTTCAGTAGAGCAGAAAAATCTCTATGCTGTAGTAACATTTTAGCCACAGTTATGTTACAGCATATGCCCTAGTCACATATCTCTGGTGATTTTAGCATAAGTTAACATTCAATAAATACTATTGATCTTAAAGATATGTCATATAAAATGTGCTGTACAAAACTGGCGCCAAGATTTTATTCCTCTAATGGCCCATGTTTTGTTTTTATTCAAATACTAAAATAACTGAGTAACTTTATCATTTAGGTTTATTACTAAGTAATAATCTTCACTACTCCAGTAGCATCACTATACAGTATGTGCCTCTGAGTCCCTTAACTGAAGCAAGAAACCACATCAGATAATGGTTACACAAGTAAGTAAGCAGGAATAGTTTTGAAATAATAAAATAACCTGAAGCTATATTTGTCAACGCCATTTTCATACATTTAAAATTATGTATTTTTAATTAACATCAATTACATCACTCCCCATTTTCCTTTGCCTCTTTCAACCTTTTCCTTGCAACACATATACACACGTCTATGTATGTATGTATGTATGTATGTATGTATGTATGTATGTATGCATGTATCTGTATATCTATAGATATAATTATACATAGATACATAGATATATAGGTATATCTACATATATCACCAAGTCTGTATCTATACCATTTATATCTATCTGTATTTCTGTATTTATTTACTAAATATATAACTCCAATCTTCTCAGTCCATATAATGTTACTATATGCATATGATTTCAGAGCTGACCATTGGTATTAGCTAACCCATTTGAAGGTACTTGATGATTACTGTCTTATTACCAAAACTTGGGCAACAGAATCCAACCTTACCAAAAATAACTGCTTACTATTCTTGTTGATAGCTATGGGGGCTTTGGTAGAGTTTTAACAGTGGCTATTTTAGAAATCATTTCAGAAAGATGAAGATGTTGGAAAGTAGGAATCTGATTGGACATAGTAGTTCTCAACTTGGAGAAACCATAAACTAGAGGGGTTTTTTCTACTCACAGAGACTAGTATATTGATAACAGAATCCATGAGTGGTCTGGGTCTACTTTTAAAAGGTCTGAGTGGATTAGATTTACACTTCAGCCACTATGATACATAGTGACTAGCAGAAGCACCTTGCCACATTCAAAGTACTTATTTACTGAACACAAATGTGTTGATTGTGGTAGGAATTCACCCTCTCCTGTTTTTTCAAGTATTATCCAGTCTGATCAGTGGTTCAAGAAAAGCATAAGACTTGTAACAGCCAGAGTCCACCTCTCTAAATATAAGTAGAAGTACATGATTAGTCAAACCTCAGGTGAGTGATTAATGGAAAAACGGGTGAGCCATTAGAAATCTATTAATTAACAATTAGAGATGTAAAAATACATCTCTGGACCATCTGAAAGTTTGAATTTTATGATTTTCTTTAGCAGCAAATTATTTAAAACAAGCTGTATCCATGGTAATTCAGTTGCCTTATGACTCAGTTGTCTGCATGAGAGATTTCATTTAGTACCATGGTATCTTTTTTTTTTTTTCTTTTCTATCTTCAACCCGACTATGTACTAGATTAAATCTATTTTTCAATAAACAAACAAACAAATAAATCCTGCTATATATTTTTTCTTTTGTTTTTTTTAAAATAAAAACCAGTGTCTATGTGCAAGACCATTGTGTGCCTTTAAATGTTTATAACCTGAAGGCTGTGTTGACCAGTTCCTATGAAAATTCAGAGCCCATCTTATTTTCTTATTTAACCTAGCTCTTTGTTTTATTCATCAGCATGGTATCAATTCTTTTCCCTTAGCTTATATGTATGTGTGGCCTATTCAGAGTCCTTTCATTAGTAGACAATAAAAGGAGAAAACCTTCTTAGTTTACTCATTAGAGTCTCACTGTGTGTATGCACTGCTCACAGATGGTGAAATGGATGGTGTCCAATAGCTTTTTCTTCAGGGACTCAGCACGGTCTGGGTTGTTCTGACCTGTCCCCTCTCAGACATTGCCTTTCCGGTGAATACTACAGTTAGTCTTTAAAGTTGCAAGTTATAAAGGAGAAGGAGATGAAAAATAGTTTGGTGCAATTCTATCAAAGGAACATACAGCCTTATAACTCTGACCTTTGATACTGTCATCCTCTTTCAAGCCATGGGTTTTATTTGTTTGTGTTTGTTTTTGTTTTGTAAAAGATGTATTTATTATATATGAGTACACTGTATCTGTGTTCAGACATACCAGAAGAGGGCATTAAACCTCAATACAGATGGTTGTGAGCCAACATGTAGTTGCTGTGATTTGGACTTAGGACCCCTGGGAAGAGCAGTTAGTGGTCTTAAAAACTGAGCCATCTCTCCAGCTTATGTTCTTTTGTTTTTCGAAACTTGTTATAATGTATATTTAGAGCAGACCCATTGTTTGGTTTCTATTTATTAAAGTAGAAAATGAGAGGTGAAAATTTGTGTTTTTACATCTGATTGTGACTTTTGTTATGAGTGGGGGGGGGGTCTGTGTTACTGAAAAGAAACATTTTTTTTTTTACTGGATACATTTTATTTTATTTCAAATGTTATCCCCTTTCCCAAATTGCACTTCAAAAACTCTATCTCATCCCCCTCCCCTGGCTTCTTTGAAGGTGTTCACCATCCACCCACCCCCTCACATCTCCCCATCCTGACATTACCCCACACTGGGGCATCGAGCCTTGGCAGTACCAAGGGCTTCTCCTCCCATTGATGCCCAACAAGGAGAACCTCTACTACATGTGCAGCTGAAACCATGGGACTGATCATGTGTACTCCTTGGAGAGTCATTTTGTCCTTAGGAGCTCTGGTTGGTTTGGTATTGTTGTTCTTGTGGGATTGCAGACCCCTTCAACTCTTTCAATACTTTCTCTAACTCCTCTATTAAGGACCCAATTCGCAGTTCAATGGTTGGTTGCAAGCATCTGCCTCTATATTTATCATGCTCTAACAAAGCCTCTTAGGAGGCAGCTATATCAGGCTTCTGTCAGCATGCACTTCTTGGCATCAGCAATACTGTCTAGGTTTAGTGGCTTTATGTGGGCTGAATCCCCAGGTAGGACAGTTTCAGAATGGCCTTTCCTTCAGTCTCTGCTCCAAACTATTTCTTTGTATTTCCTCCTCAGAATATTTTTGTTCCCCCTTTTAAGAAGAATTGAAACATCTGTACTTCGGTCATTATTCTTGATCTTCCTGTGGTCTGTGAATTGTATTTTGGGTATTTCAAGCTTTAGAGCTAATATCCACTTATCAGTGAGTACATACATACTCTAGGTGGTTTTGTGTGTGTGTGTGTGTGTGATTATATTACTTCCTTCAGGAGAATATTTTCTTGATCCAACCATTTGCCTAAGAATTTCATGTAGTCATTTAATTTAATACCTGAGTAGTACTACATTGTGTTAATGTACCACATTTTCTGTATCCATTCCTCTGTTGAAGGAAATCTGGGATCTTTCCAGCTTCTGGCTATTATAAATAAGGTTACTATGAGCATGGTGGAGCTTGTGTCCTTACTATATGTTGGAGTATCTTTGTGGTATATGCCCAGAAGTGGAATAGCTGGGTCTTCAGGTAGTACTATGTCCTACTTTCTGAGGAACTACCAGACTGGTTTCCAGAGTGGTTGTACCAGCTTACAACCCCACCAACAGTGGAGGAGTGTTCCTCTTTCTCTACATCCTTGCCAACATCTGCTGTCACCTGTGTTTTTAATCTTAGCCATTTCAACTGGTGTGAGGTAGAATCTCAAGGTTGTTTTGATTTACATTTTCCTGACGACTAAGGATGTTGAACATTTCTTTAGATACTTCTCATTTAATTTAAAATTCCCAGTAACATCTAATAATCCAAATTTTCTGTTAAAAGATGTGAAAGGAACCAACTGGGTGTAGATCTTTGCAAGAATGCTGTACTTCTGTGATGAGCCAATAGCTTTCTTATTCTTCCTTGTGCTATTTAGGCAGAATAGTAGCTGCTTGTGCACAGAATAAAGAACATGAGGAATGGCAGGAGAATCCTAAGCTTGTTCCCTCTTTCCCTTGCCCTCTCCCTCTCTCTCCTTCTCCCTCTCCTTTCTCCTCTCTTCCTCCTTCCCCCTTCCTCCCCTCTTGTGTGTGTGTGTGTGTGTGTGTGTGTGTGTGTTGGTTATTGGCTTAGAGTTCATGAGCACATATTCATGCACCACAGTGAGGAAATCATGGCAATATGTGCATAAGGTAGCTGGTAACCTTGCCCATACACAGGAATCAGAAACAACATGGGTGCTTTTCTAGCATATATCTTTTTATTGAACTCATTTCCCTGACATATGCAAAGGTGTTCATAGATAGGATAAGTTTTCATACACTAATTAATTTATTCTAGAACCCCACTGACAGACATGTCCAGAGGTTTGCCTCCTAAGTGAGTCTAGAACATGTCACTCTGTAAAAATTATTCTTCTCTATGCTGCCTGCTTAAGGTGCCATAATTTACAGTTCATGATCATCAACCTCCATGGTATGAATAGCAATTAAAAGTGTTTTTCAGCTATTGTTATCTAGATGTGTAATTTCTTTCAATTAGAAAATTGAAACATGGGATTATTCTTCTGAATTCTATCATTTCCTTCTTGATCATATCTTCCATAAAATAATTTCTTTTTCATAAAAAAGCAGTTAAACATTGGAATAAATCACTATCTTTAAAATTATTATGAATACTCAATTTTGGTCATTTCTAACATTTATGAAATTTAAGGGTATATGTGAAGTGTATGAGAGAAGAAAGGAAGGGAGAATGATACAATTATAATCTCAAAAATAAAAGAAAATCTGCACAGTTTTAAAAGTACAATAAAGTTTGTGAAAAAGCTATAATTCGTAGAATATTTCACTTATGTTTTCTTTTTCCTACAAAAAACAAACATGTATCATATAGATTTCATTTTTCCCCATAGACATGCATTGACGATCTGTCAGAACTGATAAAGACATATTACTTTCCTAGAATATTTTATAGATTATGAGATTGAAAATGAGATCCTCTAGACTAAGCCTTTTAGTATAGAACAGGTGTCCCTTAGTGATTCGATTCAACACCTTTAAGCCCCTCCTAAACTACCTTTACTCCTTTGTGATTTCCGAATCACACACAGAACTGCTTTCTACTAGGGACCCCACATCATATCTGACTCAAACCCAGAGTGGGAATCAACATCCAAATAACAAAAAGAAAAGTCAAGCAAGGTGAAATCAAGTATACTTACAAAAAAACAGAACAAAGGAAGGTCATTCTAGATATCTAGCTATACACACAAACACGACCAATCAAGACAATATGCCTATTTCAGAAGATGGACATTCTATTGGAATAAGCTCTTAAAAAGGCACTTTAGCTGAAGCCAAAGAGAAGGACTTAAAATATAGCAATGACAAATATGTTCAATGACATCAAAGAGGATATAAACAAACCAGTTAATGAAAACTGAAATAATAAAATAATTCAGACATGAAAGTCATTTTTAACTAAGAAATAGAACCACTAAAAAGCCCAATCAAGTGAAATTGGAAATAAAAAATTCAGAAAGTCAATAAAAAAATCTCAGAGAAAAACCTCAGCAATGGATAAAAAGTCACCATAAGTAGAAAGACAAAGAAAGTCACCACAGAATTAGGAAAATTGAATGACACCCGGCATATTCTCTTATTACCTTGGATTAAAGCTAGATATTAATAAGAACAGAAATGTCTATACAAACTCATAGAAGTTGAACAGAAAAAGGAAATTTCAACCTTTTCAGAATAGAATGAATGTGAAAACCTTTAGCATATCCAAAACTATGGGACTCAAGGCAGTAATAAGAGGCAGGGTCATAATCCTATGTACCTGTATCAATAATCTAGCAGATTTCTCATTGATTACATCGCACTTGAAAGCTTTACGTGAACAAGAAGAAATAATATCTAAAAGAAGATGCAGAAAAACATATTTAAATTCAGCTAAATGAGTGAAATGTAAACAAACAAGAGACTCATAAAATGAGTTGTTTTGTTGAAAGGAATTCAATAAGATTGATAAGCATTTAGCCAAAAAAAAAAAAAAAAAAAAAAAAAAAAAAAAAAAAAAAAAAAAAAACACCCAAGAAAGGATCCAAATTAATAAAAATTAATAAAATTAGAACTAAAAGGAGGAACATTAAAAGAAACATTGGATAAATTCAGAGTATTAAGAACATACTTTAAAATATATCACACAAAAAATAAAAAATCTAAAAGAAATAAAAGAACTTATTGATAAATATGGCATGCCTTATTAAAATCAAGGTGAAATAGACTTCTTAAACAACCCCATGACACCTATTGATATAGTAATTAAAAATCTGCCAACCAATAAAAGCCTACTACCAGATAGACTCAGTAGACTTGCATCAAATCTTGAACAAAGAAGCAACACAAATACTCCACAAATTATTCCAGGAAATGGAAATGAGAGGAACATCTCATATGTCTTCTATGAAGCAAATATGACCTTAATACCAAAGCCATGCAAAGATCCAACAAAAAAGAAAATTACGGAACAATAGTTCTTTTGAAAAGGAATGGAAAAATTCTCAAATACTCAAAAAAAAAAAAAAAAAAATCTAAAAATTATCCACTATGATCTGGCACGCTTTATGCCAGAGAAAAAGGAATGGTTTAACATTTATAAATCAGCAAATAAAGTGTAAACATAAATAGACTGAACGGTACAAACCACATTATTAGGGAAATAAAAACCCTTGACAAAATTCAATAACTCTTCAGGTTACTATTTTGGCAAGACTAGGTATAGAAGGGACATATCTGCCCATAATAAAGATAATTACCACAAGCTTATAACAATGTCATTTTTAATAGGAAGAAACACAACACATTTCACTAGAGTGTCGCGTGCCCTATGTCTCGCCGGCAAGAATGACATGCGACAACAGGATTCTTTTGTGAACAACCTTTATTGTACTGTACTCTTGATCAGGGGACCCTGTGGAAGAAAAATGCACTGCTTATAAATGCCCAGGAGACTCGTGTTGCTACCTGATTGATACGCCCTCCAGTATCTCATTAGCATGCCCCGAGAGCGGGCTGTGACGTGCGTGGTACATGTGCACTATGTCTCTCGGGCTGGACATGGCTCTGTTAGCTGAATCATTGGCGGGAAGCTGGTGCCATCTATTGGTGAGGCACAAAGGGCTTCCAACACTAGAGTACAACAGGTACGTCTATCTTCTTACACTTATTAAATATAGTATTTGATAAATTTGCTGCAGCAATAAGACAACTGTAGGAGACCAAAACAATACAAATAGGAAAAGTATCTTTATTTGTAGATAATATTATTTTATACATAAAAGACCCATCAGGAAATTATAGTTGATAGTAATTACTTCAAGCAAGTTAACAAAATACAAAATCAATACATGAAATTTTTGTATTACAAGAGCTGTATATAAAGTGACAATCATACTGAGAAAGAAATCAAGAAAATGGAACCTTTCAGAGTAACCTCAAAAGTATATATTGATATAAATCTAGCAAAGCAACTGATAGATTGTTTAATGAAAAATTTAAATAATTAAAGAAATTGAAGAAGATACCAGAAGAGGGAAGGACCAACGCACATGGGTTGATAGGACTAATAATGCATTATTGGTCATCATACAGAAACAATCTACAATGCAATTCTCATAAAACTCCAGAAAAATTTACAGAAATTGATTTAAAATATCTTAAATTATATATACATATATATATATATATATATATATATATATATATATATATATGTATATATATACATATGCACTAAAATTCCAGGTATCTGAAGCCATAATGTGGAAAATTAGAAACATAAAGTAAAGATTTAATAAATTAATTAAAAGTGAGTGGTCAGAATTTGGGGTAAATTAGAGCTAAGCTGTAGTTCCTAAGAGAACCCTAACAGCCATTTTGTAAGTATAATCTAGCCCAGAGAAGAAGTAGTTTAGGGTGAAAGGCATGAAATGTACTTCATTTATGTTAGACATTTAGTGCTATTCCCAGAAAAGAATTACTTAAGATAAAGATTTTGGAAATATTTTTATAATTATGATGAATAACACCATGAGGTTAAAAGATATACTCAAAGGAGCTTGTAACTAATTTTTTGTCTAGTGGTTCTTAAAATAGCAATTATGTTGATGTTGTTAGATGGCCTACCAACAAAGCAAGGAAACCATAATTTAACTTACTTGGCTCTTCTGCCAAAACACAGTTAAAATAAAGTTAAAATAAATAAAACACAATCTTCTTTCCTCTCCATATATAGGCCATGGATGGCCACTTCAGTCAGCATGTTTCTTAGTTATAATTACACCAGTAACTGGTATCTGGTGATTTGAAAAAAAGGCATTTTGTCAACATTTGGGGTCATTGCAATCTTTCATCTTAGTGTAGGTCAAGCTTGAGCCCCCAAAACAAATGTTTTCTCTTGTCTTCATCAACATAATTTCTTTTTTGTTTCCTGAAGACAGAACATTCTGATTTGCCACATTACTTTGCAAGCCAAGAGCACTTTTAGAACTCTGAACTTAACCAATATGAAGATGTGTTTTGCTGATAGTGTGACACTCTTTTTAATAGAGAGACTATACTCTTCTATCTTTCAAGAGATGTATTTTCAGAGACCAAAAATACATAATGTACCAGAGAGAACTACAGGGTAAATAAGTAACTCATTGGTAACCGAAACAATTCATGGGTTTCAGCAGAGATGGAAGGAAACTTGCATGCCATTCAGCAAAAGAGATGGAGAAGCAGGCAGAGCCAACTACCAAAGAGTCTGAGCTGGGTTCTGTACAATGAACATAAGTTTCTGTCCTGATATGTGGGCTGTGAGGAGATCAGCATGCCATAATGTTAAACAGAAGAGTGAGAAAGAGAGAGTGCAACTCTGCACTTCTGTGATATACAAAATATATCTTTTATCGTGGACTCTCATGGCCCAAGTCTAGAAGATGGAAACTATTATCACCTTCATCAGGGCTTCTTCAAGGATAGATTGACATAATATTATCCTGGAACACTAGACATTCTAAATGAAAATTTTTCCTCCCTTTTTATTTCATTTCTGGATATAAGGGTGATTTTATAATTAAGGAGAGGAAATCCTCCTAAAAGCAGTAGACATATAAAACTTCAAAGTCAACATTTTGCTCAAGACATGATATGAATTTGCACTGTGGCAATCTGCAGAAAAAGAGATGACTGCATATCAACTACTCTCTAGGTTTGATATTATCACCTGGCTTTTATGCATTATTCAGTGGAACATGAGACAGTTGGATGGAGGAAAAACATTCTACTCATGTGCTGAAAGGTCATTCCTATTGGTTTCCCTGCCCTGCTGTCTATCATTCTGTTCTTTTGCCTCCAAGGATATTCAAATCATGCTCCTGACCGAGGATGTTTTCTCAAACTTTGTTGGCTGCTCTCAGATGGAGCTGAGTCCCATGCCTCTCCCCTTAGTTTAATAGCTCATCTCTGAATCTCTTCACTCTACACTCCCCCATTGGTAGAACTCTACTGTCTAGGCAAGGTGCAAGGCCTGCTCTCCTGAATGCAAGTTAGGGGTCTGGACAGCTCTCCTGCTCTTAAGTCCCTGGTCCCTGGGGCCATCTTTCCCACACTGCCCAGGTGAAGGGAGGGACCAGTTTTACAAAGCCCTCAGACAGCAACATGTTCCTGGATGACAGCCCAGACCACGGATGTCTCCCTGGCCTCTGATGGTAACAGCCCATCATGGTCCAATTTGGCACCAACCAGCTACTCACAGCAGCTATGTCTCCAGTTCTGCCTCTCTTCGTTGTGCCCACATCCTTCAGTTTCTTTTTCTCTCATTTCTCCATCATGTACTTCTTACCTGGGATCTGAGTGTCTGAGGACATCTCAGGAGTATTATTCCTCATTCATGCATTATGGCACTGGACAGGGTTCATTTCAGGCCAACCTGCTCCCACAAGCCGGAATGTTGGTCATGCCAGTCTGTGTCCCATTGCACAGATCTGGTGGTCACATTGTGGGTTGTATGTCTGGAGGCTCTTAGCTGGCTCTTTTCCCTGTTCACCTGTGTGATCACATGATGGGTTGTGTTCTTGGGGTTCACTCCTGTCTAGAGCCTGTGGTACCACTAGAGGTTTTTCAAGGCTTTGGCCCCTCCCTGTTTTGGGTGCCTATCCTGGCCTGGTAGTTGTCTCAGACTAGCTCCTTGTCAGGGATCCCTTGTGCCAGCTTGCTTTTGTCAGGGGTGTTAGATCATTCAGATGTTCATAGGTCAGAACACTGAGGATAGGCATAGTCACTGTGCTCTATGGCACCTATTGACATGTATGTGACCTTGTGACACAGTAACTCAGGAACCATAATCTAGAGACATTTTAACTTTTTTTTTTTTTTTTTTTTTTGGCTATAGGATTTTTCACTTGAACCTCAAAGCTGATAGCTTAGTTGATTAGGAGATACTGGATAGGTCAACTATTAGGTAGATGGCAAGAAAGTCCTGTTAGCTACTGTCCCTCTCTCCCTCTGTCTTCCCAGCATGGAGATTGTAAGCATGTGGTACTCTGACAGCTTGTTAACATGGGTCCTGGAAAACAAACTGAGGTCTTCATGTTTTCACAACAAGCGTTTTGCCATTCCTATTTCTCAAATTTTTATTCTGTTTTTTACTCTCTTGACTATTTCAACATAAAGAATTTTGCATAGTAAACCTAAAATAGCATTTAGATATAGACACTCCCATAAAGAGTGGCAGCAGGGCCTAATTCACATTTTTATGCTATCATGTGTATCTAGTCCATGACTTTTGACCAATGACATTTTTTTTTTTTGTTTACCTTTCCTCCTTCTAATACTGTACTAGGAATGAAGTAATCTACTCAGACCAAATATAGAAAGGGATGGGTTTTGCGCAATTTTTTTTTTTTGGCAGAGTGCCTCTGTGACTTTTTGAAATTCTTATCATAAAAGATTTCTCTTATCTCCTGTTTATTATTTGAATATTTTAGATCAATATGTTCTAATATACATACTTCTATATTGTGTTTTATAACTAAAGACTATCACATTTGTTTTATTGATCAAATTATATTCTCTTTGGCTGTAGGACAAATGTTTAGATATCTTCTATGATCCACTGCTATTCTTTATCAACATGATGTACTGGCTGGGTTTGTGTGTAAACTTGACACAAGCTGGTTTTATTAGCAAGAAAGAAGCCTCCCTCTTGAGGAAATGCCTTCATGAGATCCAGCTGTAAGGCATTTTCTAAATTAGCAATCAAGCAGAGAAGGGCCCAACTCACCATGAGTGGTGTCAATCTTTGGCTAGTGGTTCTGGGTTCTATAAGAAAGCAAAGGAAATAAATCCAGTAAGCAGCACCCCTCCATAGCCTCTGTATCACCTCTTCCCTCCAGGTTCCTGTCCTCCGTGAGTTCCAGACCTGACTTTCTTTGGTGAAAAATAGCAATGTGGAAGTGTGAGAAGAATAAACCCTTTCCTCTCCAACTCACGTTTTAGTCATGGTGCTTCATTGCAGCAATAGAAACCCTGACTAAGACACACAGTAAACACCTTTCTACTTTCCAGCAATGTGAAATAGCTTTCTGACACTTTTCCAGAGCCCACTTCTAGGTCCCATGGTTTCCCTGATTCTTTCAGTAGATAATAGGATTACAGATATACTTGCTGCTATTAGTATATATATATATACATATATATATATACACATACATACATATATACATATATATGTATGTATGTATATATATATATATATATATATATATATATATATATATATACATATTTTTAACTACTCATAGCCAACTAATCAAGGGGATATACTTAGGTTAACATGATAAATAACTAGCTTACATGTTTGACTCAATGCATATGCATTCAACTAAGCAAGAAATTTCACTGACATATTCAAACCTAATCCACCACCACTGGGCTCATTCTAGTCTTTTTTCATATTTAAATTTATCTCCCACTGATGTGAAACTTGGCTCTCACCATCCTATCCATTTATGTAATACTTACAATCTGCAAGTCTGGGAGTTTGTCTTCCTATTCTTTCTTAACAAGCTTCTTTGGACCTCATTGCAAACATCAAAACAGCATAGAGGTCATTTCCCTAGAAAAACAACTGCACAACCTACTTTTACTTATGTTCCCCTTTTAATAAGATAAAATATCTGCTTTTGAAATTGGCTCACATTTTGATACCTCTTTCTGTTCTGTGAATAATCATGAAATATTGAAATTAAAAGGCAGTTTGTGCTAGCATTGACACTTATCAATAATAAGGAACAAGTAAACAATGTAAGAACAATCACAAAATTTGGCATTTCATATCTTGCTTTATATCTAGTTTATCTTTTTGAATATTATTGGGTGATTCTATGCCTCTGCAGGCTTCATATATTGGGAACAATATATTCAGTGCATTAGAAAATGTAAAACCATGAACTAATAATTACCTAAGAGAAGAAGTCTCTTAGGATCGAACTAATTGAGACCTACCTACGCCACTTTCGAGCCACAAAAGGGCAGAGGCCTTCTAGAAGTATCTAATGGAAATGAGAGGGAGGGCAACTAAAATGTATTGACTTTTGCTTTCACAGGTCTGCTGGTTTGTTTGTTTTCTGTATAGTTTGCTTTTTTCTCTCAGCCTCTCTCATTTGCACAGCTGACAGAGGAAAGGCATTATGTACTTCTCATCTTTCTCCTCAAATGAAGGTTATTTCCATGCAAGTGGTTCTTAGCTACAGATGATAAGCCTCAGATTAAATCTAGCTAGACTACAGGAAATCAGGTATATTGATGATGAAAAATACTGGCCATGCTGATCACTGTAGGCTCCATGAGAAAGAAATGGTGAGTGAGCCTGAAAAGTATCCCCCAAAGTATTTGTTATACATCTACTGGCCCAGAGAGCATCAATCTCCTCAATCCTAACCTGTATTTCTGCCTATCCATGGCTGATTTCTACCTCCTGGTGTTAGAAAGCCAACTGTACTGGAAGTCCTCTTCTGTTACTTAATACAATGTTTCTTATAGACTATCTCTAGCATTGCATTGCTTTCAAAAATAAACTATTTAAAATGAGTTTGGGGTTCACTGAACAGTTAAGTGGAGTTTTTTTTTTCTATCCTTGAGTCCTGCTTATGTTACCAGAAGGAAGCAACATTGACAAATCATTATTACTTCCAAGGTCTTGGTCTTATACCTCCTCTTGGCAGATGTACAGAAAAACATATCCACCCTAACAATATGAAAATAGTTCCACGACCTCAACCCATTATGTTCCACCTGTTCATCTGTTTTGCTTCACATCCCAGAAACACTGGTTCTTTTCACTGAATCCACAGTTTGCCTAATCAGAAATGCTATTATGCGGAATTGCAGTGAGGATGATCAAATTACATTATTTTTCATTTGCTAACATGCACATTCTGAAGATTTTTGCATGTATTTAAATAGCTGTTCAGCTTGTTTCGGCTCTGAATAAAAGATGTACCCATTCACTCTTGAAGCAATTCTTCTCCTGTGACCACAAGCTTCATGCTTCCATTGGGCACTTAGTCATAGCTCCCAGGGGTGTATCTGAGAATGGGAATGGCTATTCTCCATGTTCTCACAGGCAAGCAAATCTCCCAGTAAATTTAAATGGGATTCATCATCCTCTGCCAGGCCCCAAAGATAAACATCTAAGATTCCCTCGTGCTTCTCAGAGCTTCTACTTTCCATTTTTAAACACTTACTGGTAGTGAGATGACACTAGTTCCTCAGAGATGCAAAAAGCCCAGCTCAATTCTGTGAATATTAGAAAAGAATGAAGGTCAGTGTATCTATATGACTCTAGCATAGTCCCTGAGGGGCATCTCTATCTGGTTCCTGCCAGTAAGTACTTCTTGGGATCAGCTATAGTGCTTGGATTTGGTGGCTGCACTTGTGATGGATCCCAAAGTAAGGTGGCTTCTGAGTGATCTTTGCTTCAATTCTTGCATTTCCTCCCATGAGTGTTTTGTTCTCCCTTCTAAGAAGGACTGAGGCATCTATATTTTGGCCTTTTTCTTTTTGAGCTTCATAATGTCTGTGAATTGTTTCTTGGGTATTGGGTATTCAGAGCTTTCTGAGGCTACTATCCACTTATCATTGAGTACATATCATGTGTGTTCTTTTGTGACTGGGTTGCAGCTAACCATCGTTCTGATCTAGGGGACCCCAATGAGGGTGCTAAAGAAAGGACCTAAGGAGCTGAAAGGGGTTGCAACCTCATGGGAAGAACAATGTTATCAACCAAACAAACCCTCCAAAGCTCCCATGGACTAACACACCAACCTCTGTGCACACTTTGAGAAACCTATTGGTTCAGTTGCATATGTAGCTGAAGATAATAGTGTCTGGCATCAATGTGAGAAGAGGCTTTTGGCCCAGGGAGGGCATGTTTTCCCAATGTAGGGGAATGCCAAGGCAATGGGGTGGAGAGGGTAATCAGGAGGGAGTGCACCTTTGTGAGGGCAAATGGAAGTGGGGGATTGGGAGCAGGGCTGGGTAAAGAGATACCATTTCAAATGTAAATACAGAGTATATAATAAAAAATAAAAATAATAAAGAATGAAGGTCAGTGTAGACAAAACAGCTCCCCTGCAAATGCACCTTCGAATTACTTTTCTCAGTTGAGGAATCAGTCATAATTATATCCCCCAAGAGAGCAAATCAGCCTGACTGGTTTACAAGTTAAAGTGTACACCTCAGAAGTTACTGAAATATGAAGTACACCTATAACTTTCAACAAAGTGATTAGAAAACAACTGTACATTGTACCTTCCAAAGATAATGTAAACTCATCTCATCTGCCCTATGACTTTAAAATAACAACAACAACAACAACAACAACAACAAATAGAACAAAAGAAACACAAAAACAAATGGAGTTCTCTGGAAATTGTACATCTCCTTATACTTAAAGAGTGACTATGTTTTTCACCACCCTTTCTTTACTTCATTTCTAGTTAGCAAGGCAGTGAGATGAGACATTTGCTAGCAACCAACTTCCTATCTTAGATGCAGCAAAGTCATCTCCTCACTGATAGTGATAGCACTTCAATTGTAAACTATTCGACTGAGGAGGATTCTCTTCTCAGAATATTCTTGCTGATATTGTTCAGTTAGTGTCAAGTTCATTAACAATTCTGTAATTCACCAAGAGGAAGGATCCCCCAAGATGATAACCCCTTGAGACATTAATGTATTAGATATATTGTAATCAGTGCTTCTGAAACCTAATACTAACTTGATCTGTACTCTAATGAGACATATGGTCCTCAGATGGAAACTATATGGTTTCTTTCCTGAAATGAGAGGAGTTATAATTTTGCATAGTTGCAGATGAGACCTCTCAGACGCATTGTTAAATGGAAACACCTGAGACATAAGTAGATAGTTTGTCTTATAGAAAACACACATAGACTTAAAGCAGAAAGTAAATGTTAAAGATTGGGTTCTGGAGGAGCATCATGATAATCACATAAAGAACCTATCCATAGTTAAGTTACAATGATAACAATAACCTCAGTTTAATATTTACTGACTAATCATTTTATACTTTTTTTATGAAAGCCAAGATAACTGTACAAATAGAAATTCAATTTATTCTATCGGTAACTGTGTTTATAGGGAACCTGGGTATTTCAAAATTAGAAAGATGGGTTAACAGGGGGATAATCTTTATTTTAGTCATATATAAAAATGTTGTGTAACTCTTACTGCACTCAAATTTTTAATTTGCATATAGTTACTTGCCAAAAAGCAGATATTTTATGCACAACCACAGATGGAAACTGTTACCCTGGATTTTCATTAAACTTTAATTGGACTAGATTGGCCCTACCTACAGGATCTCACAAGGACAAGAAGAAAAAAAAATCAATGTAAAAATCATAGCTCCACTGCATACAAGGAGAGCATCTTGTAAGGTGGGAAATATTTGACACACATTGTTTAAAATGCAAAATGCTATAGTTGATGAATTTGAGTGATTAAAAAGAAAGAAAAACTTCTATCAGGAGCAGGATACAGGTATAAAGACTATATCCACCCGGAGAAGCCTGGAGTTAGCAACACTGAAAACCTATCAAGAAGGAGTCAATAGCAATATGTTCCTGAAACACTTCAACGAACTTTCTTTGAATGTTAGCAGGTTGAAAGCATTTATTTTAGAAACAAATAGTAAATATTATTTAACAAGGAATTGTTTACATTTGATGTGTGATATTTGTATTCATTTTATTTATTCAATTAAAGTTCAATGTGTATTGAAGTCTGACTTATGCTTGAAATTTTATTTTTAGTACAATTAGTTTTTAATACTTACTATATTTAACTTAGCCCTAATGAATTGAGAATTAGAATTAAGAACAACAATAAGTTTAAAGGCAATTTGGGTGCAGACAAGAAAGACAGATAGATATACCATCGGCCTTGTACCAGGGAATTTTCCCGAGAGGTCTGAATTCTGGTCTGTGCTCAGTCTTAGTCATCCTTCCTTATATTTTCTTCATGTCATCATTCTAATGCTAAATTCTGAATCTTCCCAGTGTAGCAAGAAGATAAGACTCTGTACACTGAAGACTTTCAGACTGCACTTAACATTATTCTCAGTGACTTCTGTCAGATGAAGAACAGATATAGAAGACACGGGAAGAAAACTCTAGACTAATTGATGGGAAGACATGCAAACATCTTGGCAACGGCATACAGAGATTATCTGAAAACAAAAAGCTAAAGAGCATTTTCTTATTTCATGGAGGAAGTAGACCTTAAAGATGGAAGTTGTGAAAGAATAAAGGAGCCCAAAGTTCATGAGGTCATCATTGCTGTTCCTTGCAACCTTGTAATTTCTGTCTCCCTAGGTCTTGACAGTAGCTTTTCTTTGTTCAATCTGATAGAGGCTCTCTAGGCTTTGAAAAGCACTGGACACACTACCAGATGAAGGGAAACTGAGCATGTGTACTTCAGCAACAGGCAACAGCAGAGCCTGAACCATATCAGACAGTCACACTGTATAACACTAACATCCTATACCTAGCAAAAGTGCTGTTTCCTCAACAAAGCTAGAAACACATGATAAAGCTAATTCCATGGCCTTATTCCTTCCTTCTCTTTCCCTCAAGAATTATCTTTTTTTATATAGCTCAAAAGCACCAACCTTTTTTTTTTTTTTCAATCTGCTTTGTGGAATTTGAGGACTTAGAGAATTTTGATTTTTGCTATTCAGTAAATTTTTCCTGTGAATACTCTGTCTCAGGGTTTCACATGGCATGCTACTAAATCAAGGACTGAGAATCAATGGCAGAGCAGGGAGTTTGGATTTGTGATCTCTACCAAGCTGTTCTGTACTCTTGCCTGCCCTTGGGTAGATGCAAGAATATGCTTTTCCAATTCTACACACTTCTCACATACTGGTTCTACATCAAAAAAGTGGCTTCCTTGCCAGAATATCCACCACCTCTAATTGTTTTCCAAGATTAAACCTTTGAACGTTGACTTTATGAGTTTATTTTGTAAAACTCATCATTATCAAGTATATTCTCTATCTGTCTATCTATCTAGCGATCTATCTTTCTATCTATCTATCTTAATTGCATGTAATATTTATGCTGTGTTTTATCTAAAGAAAGCTTAGTATAATTGTTTTTCTCCCCTTCCTCATATAAGTTCCAAGGACTGGGCTCAGGTCAGAGGGCTTGATGTCAAGTGTCTCTTACTAACTGAGCCATCTTGTCAACATTAAAGTAAGTATGCTCATTCTTTTAACTTTATCCCCCAAACTTAGACATGTTTGGAGACTAAATTGAAGTATATCCTTGAAGAACTAATAATTGGAAATAAAAAAAAAAAAAAACAAGACACATATAAACAATAAAGAGAAAGCCACACAGAGGTATGTGGATATTTTTAAAGTGCTGATTCATATAATGGTATTTTGACATCAGAAGTTTAAATAAATACAAAGTTAAACAGTTTACTAACATATTAGACTTACAGCGTGGGGAATTTAAAAAATCATCTATTAGACTATAGCTCTATAAGCAAAGTTACTTGATATCCTTAATGTTTTGGATATTATACCTAAAATCTTGATTCTCAGTACATTAGTCTGCATGTAGTAAGCAAAGCCTGGCCTTGGCAATGGAAGGCAGGGGTCTCTGGATGTTGAGGGGACTGAGTGTTTCAGAAAAGCAGAGGGTGTACTTTGACAATAGGAGCTCTAGTTTCAGGATCTTACTATATTTTGTAGCATCAACACATCTGTTGTGTGTGACATCTTCTTGATTTACAGTGAAATCATATGAACAAGACCTGTTTAACACATGGAAGAGCAAATCAGGAGGTAAACAGTGGGTAAGTAAAATTATGATGACTTACATGCAAAGGAACCCATTTCCTACTTACATGACAGTCCCAAACGGTGATGGAAGTACCTTGAAGTTTACATCTGATTAGGAAAGAAGCAAAAAATTGGAGTTTGAATTTTCAGGTTAAAGTCCATGATAATTAATGGCACACTTTTATGCTATTACCTGAATGGGACAACAGCCAGGCCGTTTAGTCATCATTGTATTTTATAAATAATTATCCATCAGGGGACATTTTTGTTTGAACAAAAATTATACAGTTTAAAATTTTTGTTTTTATATATTGTGATTTTTCCCCTCATTTCCAATCATATAAAACTAGCTTCATTGGTAATGTTTTTTTCTATTCACTCAGTAAAATATTCATTAGGGATACACTTTGGGTTAAATAAAATAATTTGGGTAAAGAAAATAAGGAAGTGAAAGGTTGTCACATTCCTCAACAAGAAAATAATTGATCAGAAGACCAAGGCAGGAGAAGATACATATGCTGGAGACCACTCTAAGAAACATGCTAAACTCCAGGACAACCTGTGGCACAATCTGAACCCTCCCTCAAAACACCACACAAACACACACAAACACACACACACACACACTCACACACACACACTCACACACACACTCACACACACACACTCACACACACACATTCACCCACACACTCACACACACTCACACACACACACACTCACACAGACTCACACACACACACAAGTAAACAAAGAAGACAGAAAGAATGCTAAATGAAGATTGCACAAAACAATAAGATATTTTAAAATATAAGCTACAGTATAATGTCATGTAACTTAATTATCTTAAATATATTTAAATAACCACATATATAAATGAAATTTAACTAAGGCCAAATAATAAGCAAACAAGAATATGGAACATCCTACTTAAAACAAATAGAAGATGGTGCTGAATTTTATAAACCTTATTTGAGAAATTAATTTTATTTCTGTATTTTTGATGATGAACATTTAACATTTCCAAATTAAAGTTTAAATTTTCAAAATATATTCATTGAAAACATGTCACATTCTGAAGCATTTACAGTTAAAGGAGTATCTAAGTAATAAAGTGGATTTTCATTCACAAATCTATTGTAATGATTATTTTTGGAGAGAATTCTGCTTGGAGAACTGAATGAGCTTTCACAGATCAATGGGGGATTGCAAACTGATCATTTTCATTCCTGAAAGCACAAATGAGAGAATAGTGACTTCAGGTTCAATCGGCACAGAGAAGTTAGCCATTAGTCCTGAGCCCTGACTGCCATACTGCTCAGATTGACAAACAGTAGTCCCTGTGACCCCTTTACAAATCCCTCTTTGATTAAATGATTAGTACATTCAATAAGGATTAATCTGTTCTATGTAGGAAACTAAGTAAAAAAATAAGATGCAACTGATTCAAGAGACAATTATAATGGAGATGTGAAGTGAGGTATAGATATGGTCCAGGTTAGGCTGCTTGTAGTCATTTTAGTACTAAGATTCTGTATGAATGTATAAACTTCCATTGGTAATTAATTTACCTAAGCTTCCATTGGTAAATTGGGTCCTTATAAGTAGGCAGGATCATTCCTGGTTTTACAAAGTATCTTAAGGGAACCTGGTCAGCCGATGGCTTGCACCTGTGATCTCATTAATACCTGTTGAAGGCTGGTGAGATATATGTATCTGTGATATGTGTGTGTGTGTGTGAGTTTGTGTGTAAATAGTTTGTGTGTGAGTAGTATATGTAGCTGTATATGAATAAGAATGGTGTGTATGATTCCATGTGTTTCAGTATGTGCATGTGTGTGTGTGTGTTTGCGTGTGTTTCTGTGTTAATTTTGGAGCACAATTTATAACTATATGCTTAAAAAGATTTTATGCACCAAGAAGTTTGTGTTTAATTGTAACCCTGAATATTTCCTTGACATTGATAATTCTACTAAGCATTTAGAGTGTTAACATAATTTTTCATCATATAGTTAATTATATTACAATGTACAAGAGAAACATTTTAAAGAGCTATTAGTTAGCTTTAAATCTAATATACTTAATATTTTTATTTCTAGTTTTTTCAAAGTGAGTAATATTATAGATTATATAATTATATAAGTATTGGAGAAAATATTAGATATCTAAAGTACTGTGAAGTTAAATTTTACGTGCATGTTTGTCTATACATAGGCAGTCTTATCACAACTGCATGCATATAAACAGCATAAATATACATTTGGGATTTTTTTCACATTGTATAGTAACCATTTATTAATTTTCAAATGTACATTAATCTTAATTTGATTCATGGCATTTACAGTGAGCCTTAGGACAATTAAAATAATACTCCAAGCTGTGCAAAACAAAGAAGGCTTGGTTTGTAACTCAAGAGATAGAATGCTTGCCTAGTATGCACAAGGCCCTGGGTTTGCTCTTTAGCACCACATTAGTCAGGTATAGGGAGGACTACACCTCTGTGATTCTAGCACTCAGAAAAAGGAGGATCAGAAGTTCAAAGTCATCCTTAGTTATAGAGTTGGAAGGCAGGTAGGGGTACTTAAGACCTGGGGTCACAACAAAGGACTTACAAATGAATAGATGTATGAACAGAGGTAGACGAAAGCCAGAAGTTGCTAAGAACTCCCCTTAGCCAAAGGTGAGATGAATATATGAATATATGTATATACATATGCATGTACATGTACACATACACATACACATACACATGCACATGCACATATACATATACATATACATATACATATACATATACATATACATATACATATACATATATACAGCTCTTTTCTAGAACCTTCAGCTGGAATGTAATTGTCAAGATCTTGGTTTGTAATTTTATCTGTGGCATGTGTGCATTATATATTCTTTAAATTTTATGAGGTCAGGAGACCATAAATATTATAAAGCCAGAACTTTCAGCACAGACTTAAACTTAGAGTAAGCACAGACAAGACTCTGAAAAACAGACTAAATGAAATGTCAGACTTTACAGTGAGACTAATTCATCTTCTGGTGTTAAATGGAATTTGGTTTTATAATGGTATGTAATACTTATCACAGCATTCAGTGCATGTACACAATATCGGAAATGTGTTTATAGTAATATTGTGTTTGAAAATACAAGACATAAACAAGAAAAGTCAACACCTTCTTTCCTCTTTCTTATACCCTCTCTCCCTTCTGTTCTCCCTCTTTCTATGCCTCCTCTTTCCCTCACTTCCTTCTTTACAGACACTTCCTTCTGAGCCAACAATGGACTGCTTTGGGTACAGTGCATCCTAGAAGAAGCATGCTCACTATTTCTCTTCCCATTTCTCTTCTAACTATGTGGTAGGTCTCCCAAGTAATCATTTAGTTAGATACCTAATAGATTAAATATAATTTTCTATCAGCATAATATCATGGGTTGCTCTTTTAGAGAATGAAGTATTTAGATTTGTATTGTGTTTAAAACAATACGTTAAACATCTTACAAATATTCATGATTCATTAGAGTATGTTGGGCACCGGCTCATGAACATTAGCTCAAAATCCACATTAGCACCAGAGAGCTGTGACAGTCCACCCCTTGTGATGTTTTCTCCCTTCAGACATCTTCCTTTGAAACACACTGTTTGCTATTACCTAGAACTGATAAAGAGTAGACTCTTTGGAATGTATATTTTTTATAATTGAGCTTCCTATTACCTAGAACTGATAAAGAGTAGACTCTTTGGAATATATACTTTTTATAATTGAGCTTCATGTTGGGGCTAGGATAGTTTTCTCACTATCAAAGGAGGAAAAAATACTTGCTAAGCAGAGGTAATTTCAAAGGGAAGTACACAAGCACTTTAGAGTGAAACTTCTTTGAATTCAGTTTATTTCTGTGATAAAATCTGCGTGGTGTTCATACACAGACAAACATGTTGATCAATGGAATAGAATCGAAAACCTAGAAATAAACCCACACACTTATGGACACTTGATATTTGACAAAGAATCCAAAAATATATAATGGGAAAAAAAAGAAAGCATCTTCAATAACTGGTGACTGTCTAAGTGACTCTCTGTATGTATAAAAATGAAAATAGTCCCATATTTGTCACCTAGCACAAAGCTCAAATTCAAGTGGATCAAGGACCTCATTATAAACCAGATGCACTCAGCCTAATAAAAGAGAAAGCCTTGAACTCATTGGCACAGGGGGAAATTTCCTGAATAGAACTCCAGAGGCTCACACTCTAAGATCAATTATTGATTAATGGAACCTCATGAAACTAGAAATCTGTAAGTCAAATGCTTAGTCAATAAGACATATACACAACCTGCAGATTGAGAAAAGATCTTCACTAACCCCACCATTGAGATAATTAAACAGCCCCCCCCCCTTGAAGAAGATGTCAGAGCTCCAGCAAAAAGGGTTTGTTGAAGAGGGGGCTCCATCAAAAATTAAATTGCAGTAGCAAGCTACATAGCAAAGTGTGCAGAACTTCATGCTATGAGTCATCTGCAACCTTTTGCAAACTCCAACGTGGCAAAAGTACTGAGTTATTATGATGTACCATGTGCGATCCCAATTTGTCATCTTCTCTTGACATATCTTTTATTGAGGGGTACAAGAAGAAACCCCACATTGGCTGAGGAAAATTCTACTTGCTTCCCACATGGAGATTTAAAAATATATTTCTGGAGTTTGGCATTTACAGGAAAATGTTTCACTTTAGTGCTTCTGAAATAAAATTCCTTTTTATACTCTCAGAGTACAGGAATCTATAATCTGGTTCATCACCACTAGGGGGCCAATGGAGCTCAGCTATCTTGCTAAATGATAGGTACAGGAGGGAAAAGAAATAAATATTTGGATTTATTTGCATCTATGCATTTACCAGTATTGACTGCTTTACTATTAAAGGTGATATTTTGCATTTTTGTCTGCATATTTTCTTTCTGTTATATCAAAGGTCTTCACTTTTCAACCACCGCATCTTTTTCTACAGAGATGGTTATTGCACTATGAGAATATCCCACTCTGAGCCTCGTTATGTCCCTGTGTAGTTATATAAATTATCTCACAGCAACAGTCATTCTAACGGAACGTGATATGTGAAGCTGAACAAGAAAAATAATCTCAGTGTAGCAAAGAGTGTAGAATATTAACTGATGGAATTACATTACTTCCTCCCTATTTTCTTCTCTCCAACCTCATACATTCCTGATTCTCAAAGTTAATGGCCTCTTTTTTGCTTATTGCTACACACTTACACAATTTCACATTCACATGTGCACACACACATATGCAGTCTGTATGTGTGTATAGTATATACTATGCACAAATATAGATAAAATAAACTGCTGCTACCCATCTCTGTTGTTGGCATGCATATAGTTTCAAGGCTAACCATTCTCTGCTGCATAATAATAAGGACCTTATCCCTGAGAGAGTTAATTATTCTGCAGCCATTAATTCTCTTTATCTAAGACGATGACACTAAAGCATCTCTCCTTTTTCGTGTTAATATACCCATTGATATTAACATTGTTACATTCTTGTTTACATAGTCAATTCTAGGATATTTCACATCAGACCCCTTGGTATTCTCATCAGACTCTTAAGAATCTTTCTAGCCTCTTCTGTACTGTTCTCTGAGCCATAGCTGCAGAAGCCATGCTATAGATGTCTTTATTGAATCTTGGCTTCCTGGGATCTGTTGATCTCTAAATTGTATTCTGTTGTGGTTTTCTTCAATAGTCTTCATTTGCTGTAAAGACAGGTTCCCCAAATGCAGTTAGCTACACTTATCTGTGGCTATAAGGTTGATTTAAAATGTAGTTATGGTAATTTAGTTTCTTTTTCTGTTGTTTCATTTTTTTTATTGGATATTCTCTGTTCCAGATGTTATCCCTTTTACCCCAATGCTTTCCTCCCTCTCATTGCCTCCATGAAGGTGCTCCTTCTTCCAACCACCCTCTCCTTCCTGAGCGCTATGGCATTCCCCTATATTAGGAAAATGAGTCTTCACTGGACAAAAGGCCTCTCCTCCATTGATGCCAGAAATGCTGTCCTCTGCTGCATATGCACCTGGAGCCATGAGTCTCACCAAGTGGACTCTTTGGTTGGTGTTTTAGTCTCTGGGAGCTGTGGTGGGTTTTGTTAGTAAGTACTTTTGTTCTTCCGATAGGGTTGCAGGCCTTTTCAGCTTCCTGAGTCCTTTCTCTAGTTCCTTCATTGGTGTCCCCATGTTCTGTTTGATGGTTAGTTGCAAGCATCCTCCTCTGTATCAGTATGGCTCTGGCAAAACCTCTAAGGAGGCATCCATATCAGATTTCTGCCAGTAAGCAGCACTTTGCATCTGCAATATTGGGTGGGTTTAGAGGATGCTTTTGAGATGGATCCCCAGGTAACACAGCCTCTGGATGATCCTTTCTCTAATCCCTGCTCCGCTATATGTCCCTGCATTTCCTCCCATGAGAATTTTGTTCTCTCTTCTAAGAAAGGTGAGGCATCCACCTTCAATGACTTTATGAAATTCCTAGGCAAAGAAGGAACTTGAAGCTATCATTCTGAGTGAGGTAAACTAGTCACAATAGAACACTCATGATATGTACTCACTGATAAGCAGACACTAGCCCAGAAATCTCAGAATACCCAAGAAACATTTCACAGAACTTATGAAGCTCAAAGAGAAGGTAATTTACTTTTCTTTTCTAAGGTCTTTACTACAGGTCTACAACCTCACTGGCCATGGGAAGCTGGCTTAATTTCTAGGATCTGTTGAGATGAGATTTCTCCCCTATTGACTGGGCCTTAAGTCCAATTATAAAGGTGTTGGTTCCACAAATATGTGAGTGCCACTTACTACTTCTTTATGCATGTCTTGCCAAGCTGCAGTTTCTGTGGTTCACAGGTACTGCATCTGGGTAGAGGTGGTTAATTGCTTCACCCCCTTAGTAGCTTGTATAGTATTTTCTGGAACTATGTAATCTAGCTAGGCTGCAGGAAAGTACCTTTCGGGTCATATTAAGCTCAAATCAGTGGATATTTGTCCTAAGTGTGCAGTGTTTTTATCAGTAGGAGCCAACCCTTATCCCTGAGAGGCAATTGAGGACTGCATAAATAATGCATATTGTCTTGGCAGTAACAGGGAATACCCTAGGCAACCACTTGAAAGTCAGCTTCTCCTGCTTGTTGCTGGGGGCTTAGTTTATTAAATTCTTGTGGTGATAACTGTCAGTCCAAGTGGTTTAGCTTCATTTAGGATGTATGTGTACACTCACGTCTTAGGTATAATTTTAGGGAAATGTAAAATATTATTTCTTGAGTCTACATCACACTATCTTATTATTGTTTGTCTTCTGTCCCAATTCCTGCATGTGTATTGGATTTCTCCTTCCTCTTCAGGCCCAGCATATTCCCCATTAAGCATCACACTTTTTTTTTTTTTTTGAAATGAACTAATTTCCATGAGGTAACCTAGATGAAAAAAAAAAAAAACTTTAAGATATGAGCAGGATAAAGAGTCACTAGCAAATACTAGAAAACAAAGACTGGAACTACCAAAAAAATCATCAAAAACTTCTGAGTGTGGTGGTATAGCCTTAGAATTTCAGCACTTGGAACACGGAGGCAAGATGATCATGAACTCCATTGCATAGTGAGTTCTAGGGCAGCTGTGCTAAGTATGAGATCTTATCTAAAATTCTGAAATTATTATCGCAATAATATCTACCCACAATCCTTAAGACAATGTTGTTTTTCTTTTTATAAAGTAATGTTTTTCTCAATAATAATGCAGAGGAAGATAGGAAATAAATGACTGCTTCCTTTTTCAATATATAAGCATTACAATTACATGTTTTTAATAGGGGAATTCAGTCATCTTTTTAAATGTAATAATTGTACCAAAGATGAGCTCAATATTATTCCATAGGATAGTTTCTCTTCTCTCTAGGGTCCCAGAGTTATTATATATTTATGGTGTGATGTTTAACAGAAACAATACGTTCTTCTAATGGTGCACTTTAACAGTAATACTATACACATGGTGTGTGGAGGAGAATGAGTATGAGTGCGCATGCCCATACACTGATGCACATGAGTGTAATTGGGTAATATTGGATATTCTTCTCTGTTGCTCCACACATTTTTTTTTTTTTTTTTTTTTTTTTTTTTGAGATGTGGTCTCTCACTATAGGAGGGACGAACAAAGGCAGCACCTCTATATATTAAAAGCCTGGCGCCTGTTGCAAAGGCATCTCACGTAAGAGGACCTAATTGAACAGACCAAGGATTGCTGACAGACAATGCCAGCCAATCAGTAACTGCTGTTTAGAAGAGATGCTTTCTTCGAACCAATGGCGCTCCGGTGGGAGGTATTAAAGGAATTTGCAGCAGCATTCCAAGCGCAGAATTAGTCCAGGGCGTGGGCAGATATCACAGAACTGGAGGCTCCCAATTTCAGTTAAGCTGACTCTCCAGTGAACTCTCAGGAACTTTAACTCACCCTGTGTTAATGCTTAGCTTACAGATGTTTCTTGCTACAGCTAGATTTTAAATGTCAGGGATAGAGATGTACACTCAGGTTTTTACATTTGCTTAACAAGACCTATCCCCTCTCTATCTCCTTAGCTGCTATGTGCCAGTTCCTCATCAAAACTAGACAAAACGAGCATTCCTTACCTTTAAACCTGAAGCAACTTTTGTCTCCTATCTGGCATGATTATATCTCCACACTACACTTCTCTTTGCTTACGTGTTCCCTAAACCTCTATCCTGTTCCAGATCATCGTGAATCTATTCCCGTGTGTTTCTTGATCGCTTGTGATGACGCAAGAGCCTGACTACATATTCTAGTTTTTTGTTTCCTTCTTTTCTTTTAAATAATATCCACACATATTTGTAGCATTGCCTTTTTACTCTAAAAAGGAAAGGCAGAGAATCAGTAATATATAACACACCTATTCAGCACACTACTTTGGGTTCAAGAACATCCTCAATTACATCCAGAAGACTGCTTTATATATTATATTATTTCATAAAGATCTATTAGTACAGAGTTTATTATTGACCTGTTGCTTTCTAGGAACAACTTTTTACATAGAACCCTTTGCATTTAGACTATATTGAAACATTATTTTAGCACTATTCTATGGATAACCATAATGATTTATTTACTTATGTCAATTTCTTTTATTTTTACTTGTTATTTATAAGTCACATAAAGCAATTGCGCATATTTACAGAGTCCAGGTGATATTTTAATATATGCATAGAATGTGTAATTACAGCATATTATCATCTACATTAAAGATTTTTTAAGATTTGTCTTGGCTAACCATATTAAAACAAGACATTTATTTTTGATAAACAGAGTAATTTTACTGGATCATAGGATATCAGAATTTCTTCCTCCTATATCAATCACTGAACTCCTGAATCATTTAACCATCTTATCAGCATTCTAATTTTAATTAATCAACAATAATCTATGCATATATGTGATATAATATGATGCTTTGTTATATTTATAAGAATGGATAATGAAATATGATTAATTTAAAATATTTTAGTTTCTAGGCTGATATAACTTAGTAGTAGATTGTGTTTACCATTTGTGAAATCCTAGATCCTGTTCTCAGAACTGGTGCTAATAATAATTAATAATTAGTAATAATGAATATAACTTTTTCAAGTGATATTTTGTTTATATTTCGCTGTTAGGTTTAAAATCAAGGGCAATAGACTATTCTCACTCTACTCCTATTTCATTGGTTTAAGAGACTGGTCTTTCTAACTTGTAGGGCTTTTTTGATATCCAAGACGTTGTTTGAAAAATCATACTGCTTTTTCTTAACTCACCTAAAAAAAGACCATTACACAAAATACTATTATAATTTGAATCTTCCTTTAAATAAAGTTTATAAAGATAATCTAGTTTTGCACCTATACCTTAAGACATATGTACTTGTTCTTTTCACAAATGTCTTCAAAGGAGTTTTGAATATTGATTTTAATGTATGTTTCAAAATAGTTTTTAAGAATTGTTTTTGTTTGTTTCTCTTCAACTTGACATGTCCTCTTGTGAGTTTGGTTCCCACTATGCTCTTTAAATACCGTTAAGAGCAGTAATTATGAAGTCTTTATATCCATATCAAGCATCTGGGGCACAGAATGGTGGGGCATGAGTTCACCGAGGATCTCAGAAGAGAGAGGGAGGCAGCTCTTTTATAAGGCCATGCTGGAAGCAATCGGAGTGGCTATGGTCTTGAGCTGACTTTATATGCTCTCTGCAGTTTCCAATGGCAAACATTCTACTCTCCTATCATTTCTGTCTTCTAGATATTCTGCCTATATCCTGAGCTTCAGTCCCATGGCTGCCCATCCACAGGTTTTAGGGAATGCAGCAGGCACTTCATCCTTGCAGAAAGTGCAGTAGCTAGCCTGTCACCTATACCCTTCAACTCTCAGTAGAAATCTCCATGACTCAATATTTTTTACATTTTTCAAACCTTTCCAAAAGCCATATCACTTAGATGTTGCCAAGGTCTTTCCCACAATTAAATTTGTCGGGATCTGCTCAAACTCTGATTACACTTTACCTGAAAACCTTGAGAGTCTATGCTACCTTAAAGAAGCAGGGCACACAGGACTCTCTTCTCAGGAATCTGTAGTTGTGCTTTGTCCTTGAAACAAACTTGCCATTTAGAATTTCGAAATTTCTGAGTTCATGATAATCACGTTGATATTGAGATACCCGCTAGGCAAGCCTCTCGTAGTATGATGATAAACTGTCATTTCTTTAGCAATTGTGACCTGCTTGTCATACTTCAAACACTCCTTTCACTCCTGAATCAGACATTTCATTGCTTTGCTATCCTTGTTTTTCCTACAACTTGTCATGATATGTCTGCATAAGAACAGTCATAATACATGTGTATGTGTATGGCGCTGTGTATGAATGAGATGTCCTTTAGCATGAAAACTGCAATATCCCTCTGCAGCTTGGGCAACCTACAAGTCTTATGTCAAATGCAACATTTATGCAGAATTTTACACAATATAATGAAGGTATCCTATAGGCCAGTTTTCTATGGAATCTTCCCGTCTGTCTAAAAATCACATCATTAATGCTTTTTAAGTTTTTAATTTCCCCGTCTCTACCACCATTCTGGTTTTCTTAATGCTCACTTCAATCACCCATCAAATGCATAGGCAAGGTATTGAAGGTTTTTTGTGAGGTTGTCTTAGTAAGATTTTTTTAAAAGTCCTTTTAACAGTCCCTAAGCAGACTTCCTCACAGCATTCAGGTAGAGGGAGAATTATGCTTTCTGTACTTTTAACAGCATTTCTAAGTTAGGAACATGGCTGATGGCTTAGTGGGTGAAACACTTGCCACCAACACAGACAGCCTCAGTTTTGACACCTGGAACTTACAGGGCAGAAAAAGAGAACTCATTCTTCAGGTCCTCTGACCTAGCCATGCCTACCAGGGTATGCAGGTCAGCAAATAAATAAATAAAGAATAGAGTAAATAAGTGTTTAAAAGTTTTTAAAAAGGTATTTCATTAGTGCAAAGTTTTTTGCTTTTGTGTAGTTTAACTTGAATCTCCAAGTTTTCTTTCTGTGTCTTTCTTTCTGTCTTATCCTACATTCCAAAATTGTTCTCTTACTTATAAAAGTTTCAGTAGCTTTTAATCTCACACTTTATAATACAGTTTAAGACTTATTTCTCAGTGTCTTAATCTTTGATTTACAGATGATTTTTAATGGATTGTTTTATGAGCAAGATTTGAAGATTTTCCCACTGTTTTTCTGGAACTGTTTCTTAATTTATTTTCATTATTTTTAGCCAGCAATGTGCATGATTTCAAGTTTTAAAATTGTGATGACTATTGTTCTATGTTTTAGCCTTATATATCATACAAATCTATGTAAAACTCCCCTGTATTCTCTCTATATGTGAGTTCAATATTGGATAGAATCAATACATGTGTGATATGCATATATAATTCATACTTAGTTTAATAAATATAAGATAATTATTTAATGTGATAACAATATTATATAATATAATTCTAGGAAGCTAGATAAAGAGTCTTAACACCCAATCATACAATGTCATACCTACTCCAACAAGGCCACATCTATTCCAACAAAGCCACACCTCCAAATAGGGCTATTCCCTAACTGTCCTTGGCTAAGAATATACAAACTATCGTGTGTGTGTGTGTGTGTGTGTGTGTGTGTGTGTGTGTTAGCTTCTTGTAGAAGTTCCTTTTGTAGTAACTATATAATAGACAATTATGTTGCTGAGTTGCCTAAGATGATAAAGCCAATTTCTTTCAAGCCTGGCCACCTGATTTGGAGCTTCAGGACCCATAATAAGGGTGAAGGAAAAAGAGAGTCCATAAGGTTGTCCTTTAACATCCATACATGTGCTATGGATGTTATACATGACATATGCATCTCTACAACTGCATATGACACAGAAAGCATCAAACTAAAAATAAAAACTGTAATAATAATATCTGAAGATATAAAGATATATGTCTACATATAAACTTTCCATTTATATCTCATCTGTCATCACTCCATATGTATATATACATATATATATGTGTGTGTGTATTAATATACCTATGTATGTGTATATATATATACATATATATGTGTATACACAGACACACATATATATGCATATATCTTGCTAAGATATCCCAGCTACAACCCATCTAACTGACACATTCAACAAGAAAATATAAAGTGACAATTACGAGATTTGCATGAGAGTAGGATTGCTCAGAATTGCCAATTATATGCTGGTAATTGACATCATAATAGCAGAGAGATATGAAAAACTGTAGCAGGCACAGATACACACACAAACAGAAACCCTCCTCTGAGACTGAATATAAAAAAGAATGATCACCTAGCCAGAAAAGTTTTTCCAAGCAATGTCTAAAATCTAAGGAGTAAGCTATTTTGGTATAACTAAACTAATGGGAAGTTTGTACTCTTAAAGCACACTGGTGCATGTTCTTGATTAGAATACAGAACATTGGTGGGCAATGGTAGCAAAACTTTAATGAATCATGAATCACCCTGTCTCCTTAGTTTCAAATTTTCTCCTGCTGGTCAAATTTTCTCATACCAGTATAAAACAAATATTTTCTTTCTGCCTTTCCTGTCTGACCAAGAGGTAGCACACATCTTTATGGCGTGTGTATTTTTGTGGAGGATGTTACAGTCGCCTAAGTATCACATGAATATTTCCTATGAATTGTGTACTTAACTAAGCTCTCCTTTTTTGAACAAAATAAATGTGAGTTCCTTGGAATTGCATGAGCTTTATGTAATTGTGGGTAATGTATGATCACACAATAAACTGGTATTTATCATAGTGGATAAAGAAATCTTGCAGTATTGATGATATGTTTACTGGAAGGTGGATAGGAGACATGGTCAGAAATTATAATCAGCAAAGAAGGAATACTTGCAACAATAAAGATTGTTAGATAGTCTCTGCTCTTCTCATCTTTCTCTTTATTTAATATGTTATGGCCATGTGTCCCTGCCAACGATGCATTAGACACATTCATGCATCTTCCTCAGGAAATGATTTCCTGAAAGGTTTTATTGCTGTTAGTTTTTAAAACCCCAAATGATTTATGCCAGTTTTAGGACTGGATGTCAAACTGAAAAAGCTTTCTCTCAAAAGTATTAGGGATTCTCAGGGCAGTTTCATATCTTCCTGTTGTATAATATTTCAAGAAATATTCTGGGATTGAGAGATTAAAACCTTGGATGAATGAAGTTGTTGGTTTTGGTTTTATATTTTGTCCCTTTCAATTCTTCATCAACTCCCCAACTTTAAGAGTAAAATTAGAAGGATCAATTATATACTTTTTTTGTTAAGAGATGGTTAGAAATATAAACACCCCTCCTTCACTTACAACTGCTCTAAGCTTTGTTTGCATTGACTTAGCTCAAAGGATAGATAAGCATCACTCTTGGCAGTTTTACAAAAGAAAAGTCAAACCAAGTTTAAAGAATTCTTACACAAGCTAAAGCTTTAAGCACAACAAATTATTTATGAAATTATACCCAAAGATATTGTGTATATCCACAGATAAAAATAGGACCTGCAGAGAACATCATAACTTTGTTTACTTTGAACAAATAAATAACTGTTGGCTACTTTCTATGTATAAAGTACTCAGACCACAGCTGGAAGACAAGAGATGAATGGGATTTATTCTGCACCACAAAGGCAGAGTCTAAAATGGGAATGCAAGTTTATAGTGCAGGGAGGTCTGTAAACAGATTCCTGTCATCTTCAAAGGAAGAGTAGGCATCCGCCAGTCTGAAACTTCTCTGTGTACACTCTCTTCCAAGTCGCCATTATCAACTCTTTGGATCAGAGTTGTAGTTTCGTAGTTTCTAGAATAACCCCTGCAATTTCTTTCTATTTTCCTTCAGTTCATTCCCTCCAAGTCCCCAGGCTGAGTTTAAAAATTACTGTGTACTAAAATCAAGCCTCGGCACCTTTTACATTTAATTTGCTTTTGTTAGAATACTCTTACACTATTTCCCCCTCATTATCTCACTTCTGTAGGACCCATCTCAGAAGCCCTCCCTGTCCAAGTTCAATGTCTCCTCCTCTAAAACCAGTGTTGTTATATGTATGTAGAAACAGCTCAGCAAATACATGAGTGTTTCCAGAGGTGCCTACATATGTTTATGTTTCCAGGACTAACCCATCAGGAAGTCATAACTTACAAACCCTTGCTCTGATTCCCATGGCCCTTCCACTGCCTACTGTGTGATCCTGCTCTAGCAGGATCTTTTGCTTTCTCAAATGTGCCGTGATCTTCCTTGCCACTTCCTAGGCTGAAAATACATTTTCCAAAATAATGACTTGACTTAACCCCTCACATAAGTCATGTGCTAAATCCAATATTTTTGTAGAATAGTTGTTGTCAACCAATGAGTCATTACTACTATTGGGAACTGAAAGACCCTTTCTCAGGGGTCACATAAGACCATCAGAAAACATGGATATTTACATTATAAGTTGTAACAATAGCAAAATTAAAGTTATGAAACAGCAATGAGAATACTTTTATGTTGGGGTGTCACCACAACATGAGGAACTGTATTAAATAGTCACAGACTAGTGAACCACTCCATAGCAATGAATACAATGTCGCTGTATAGTCAGCTTCAAAGAAATAACTGCTGGGACTATTTGATCTGTCAGAACTGCTCTACTTTTTTATGGAAGATAGTACTTGGCATTGCCTACAATTCTTAGCATTTCATAATACATACTACATAGTAAGAATTTTTATTTGTTTTCTTGTTTATTATGTTCATTTTAATACATAGTGGGGACAAAAGCTGGCTCAGTTTTGCTCTAAGATAAATTTTCAAGGTAGAAAAGTGTGTTTTATATGTGGCATTGAAAAATATAAAAGGTCTATTAAATAACATTTTTTATTAATGAAAGGTGTAGCTCTCATTGTTTTGGCTTGCTTTAAAATTAGTAGTGAGCTGGAGACAGAATACTTTACCTGTTCCTTGTTGTTTGAAGTGTATAGTCACTTGTGGAGGAGTAACCTTAAATGAACTATTTCTCCCTTGTATGTAGAGGACACAACAGGACCACTGTGAAGACTGCCAGAAGCCTCAGGCACTTATGCCAGTGACCTTTCAGTTTCCAGCTCATCAGTCCTGTGGCATGACTAAGGTAGGCTCAGATGACCCCATATTTCACATGCTACATGCAGGTAATAGCTATTATAAAAGAAAGGAAGTTTTTAATGCTTGTGCCCCTGTGAATTCACTCAACCTACAGTAGACAGCACAGTACTCACATGCATTCGGGAAACATTAGGTGGACTCAATAAGGTTTATTTATGTATACATAGATGCACATAGACACACAAACTGGGAAGGGAAAGAGTTGTAAACATAATGAGAATATAACATTAAAGCAAAGCACATAAGAAAGTATTGTATGTCTACTGATTTTGGGAAGGTTTGGACTTTAATTACTATAAGTTCAAAGAGACAAAAGACATTAATTTTCATAGTGGCTATTAACTTGATTTTCAGATGTAGAGCAATACCAGGATCTCAGCAGGAATGAGTGGAATGAGAAAAGCTACTACAATTAATACCTAGCTAAAATATTAAGGCCTAAGAATGTTAAGGCTTAGGTGAAATGTGAAGGCCTACATAACTGTGTTCTGGATAGCTAGCCATTTTTTTTGTGCTGTTACTAAAGAGATAGGGAAACTTTCTTATAGGTTATTTATTGCTGTTATTGAGAAAATTTCTCAAGCCCAAGTTGAGTGCATATTTTTTATTATTCTGTGCTCCTCAAAAGTAGTTACAACAGAAGTCAGTTAGAATTGCTTCACTTATTTAGCCCAGTAAGCTTGGAGTCAAACCACCCAGCAGCAGTCTTATACCTGTGTTTTAGCTTTCTTATCATATTAGGCTTTATAAGCTGCTTCTGGAATGAATCTTAACATAAGAGAGGCACCTGTATCTATTCAGAATAAGGCTTCTGTTTTGAGTAGGGGAGTAAAGTATAAGTTCCTATAACCCATCCATGGGTTGGGGCTAACATCCTACTTGGCAGAGACATGTGTGTCAGACAGAACTGAAATCCTGGTTGGCAAGTTAAGACATGAATGTTACACAAGTCCCATTCTTGTTGACAAGTTAGGACATGAATAGTAGACAAGTTCCCTGCCACAGTTGAATACCCTAACCAATGGGAGCTGGATAAGAGCATACAAAGACAAGTTCCTAGGGAAGTCCCCTATACCTAAATATTGATTAATGGAAAAACTATGCATAGATGTTTTTAGATCTCAGTTTTAAAAATCCCTATAGCATGTTGACTCAGATTCACAGTCAGCTCCAAATTCTGACCTGTGGCCCTGATCGATTGGTTTTGGGGTGAGGTGTTCAATAGAGCATCCCTATTTGACTGAGATTGGTGTCTGAATAATTTGTGTGATGATTCCCAGACCTCAACACTACCAACTCGAAGGATTAAAGCAGCTAATACATACCTCTGAGGATAATTACAAAACTGACTTCTTGTCAGGCTAATGAATATATTCCTTCTTATAAATAAAGCTATTAGGTAACACAGACTGGAAATTCAATCATAAACTTGAAAGACTCATATGACCTTAGGTTCATTTTGACACTGAGGACATATGAGGGAAATTAATCATTTATTTATATAAAAATATTTCTAAATTTTCTACAAAGTAGCCCTGATTTGTTCAGAAGGCAAACCTATTGTAGATTCCAAGACAAACAGAAGCATACTTATAAGGCCACATCCTTCAGGTTATAATTGCCCTGTGCATTTAATTTACATAAATTACACAAAATACTTAGCTTTTAGTTTTGGCAGTACGGCTTAAAAGAACCTAAAAAGAAAAGACGATTTTGTGTTTATTCAGATACTTGCTACATCTGACACAATTTAGTCTTCCTGAAGAATATAGATTCACTTTCCCATTGTGCTGTGTCCTTTATGAAAATTTAAAGTCATTTTCTATAGTGTCGATCTGCTGGTGATAGATTCTCTATGTTACTATTATGGTAAAATACCTTTGCAGTGTCTTCATCATTCTTATAGCTGAATCTGTGTGTCCCCACAAATTAAGATGCTGCTTCCACAACTCCTAATGTGGTTATATTAAGGGAAAGGAAATAAATGAGGTGAAACAGAGTAGTAATGGTACAGTCTTGATCCAATTAGATTATCCTTATAACAAGGAACACCATCAACTGTCTGAAGCAAATAAGGTCCTGTGTGTGCACAGTGAGAAGGCAGTTGCCCACAGTTCCAGCTGAGTGCCCCAACCAACAGGGTTTATCCATCAGTCTTCAGTGTCTTGCTTCCAGAAGTATAAAAAGTCAATTTCCATTGTTTATGTGTCCAATGTGTGGTATGTCTTTATAGCATCTTAAGAAGAAGTAATAAAAATTTAAAGAGTATTACAATTTGATGTATAGATTCCTTGATCTTAACTTTTATCCTGAAATATTTTGGTACATTTTTGCATTCTATAATTTAATATTTGGGGGGATCAATAGTCATTTGGTTGCTCTTGTTCATCGATTGTGATTTCCTTCTGTGGACATTTTGAAATAATTTCTCAAATCTATAAGTATTAGGCTTTCTTTGGAATATTTTTTGTTTATGTTTAATTATTTTTCACCAATTACTGTGTGTGTGGAGATTTTCACCTAATAAGCTACCCAGAAATTGTTTCTGGAGTTTGTCTATGGTATCATTATGTCCTCAAATATTCATGTAGTTTTCTTTCATAGCTACTTGCCTTATGCTGAGATTCTTGCCTTTTCCTTTCATTGTGAAAAGATCCAACTTTCCCCAGTTAGAGCATCATTTATAACTCTCTTGTATACTCAGTAAAAAATCTGCAATCTTTCATCCTGATACCTGCTGAGTATTATTTTCCTGAGAATGAGTCATATCTTTCCTGTTTGGATAAGTTTAGGTTACCCTCTATGAATAATATTGTAGATCAATTCTATTTCCCTGGGAGTACTAATATATTTTATTTTTCTTAAAAGACAATAAACTATAAGGTACAATATTTATGAATTATTTTTTCATGGAAGATGATCAAATTTAGCTGTTTTTTTTTTTAAATCCAAGTCTAGTATTTGTCCCTAATGTTATTGAGTCTGTTCAAAGTTCTTGGCAGATATTATACATAGAATTGTCTTAGGTAATCCAGTAAAATATCACTAAAATTGTTGCCATCCAATATTTATAAAATAATACTAAGAGCATTTAGTTGTCAAATTGTATTAAGGATACTAAGAAACCAGAGTATTTTTTAACAAATTAAAATGCTAAATTAGTCATTTATGTTATTAGCCTTCCCTTCTTAGTTCTGGACCCTTGTCTTTTCCATGAAGCTACTTTAACAAATGCTATACTTTTCATACAAGACCTTATAAAGCTCTTATAGAAGTCCCACCCTTTGGAATTTCATTTTTTCTTTTTGGGATGCCAGATAATTGAGTGTTTTAAGAAACAATGGGTTAAATTTTTGATAAATAAGTATAAAAAGGTCTTAATATTAAAATAAAGTGCTAAAGATGATAATGTTAAAATCTACTTCTGGATGTGTCAAGAGGAAGACCTGGAGATGATGCATCCAACATGTCTTTAACTCTAGAGAAATTAGTTCTTCTTGTTGGAGTACAGTATTAAGAGTATAAGGCGATAGTACCTACTGCCAAATTTACCTGTAGAAATAAATAAACTGAACTGTTAAAACAATACTAAACCTGGTATATAACTGCAATGTCTAAGTGAAAAATTCAAATATAAAAACTTATGCCCTTTATAATAATTAATTAATAATGCAAGGTGTAGGGGGTGAGATATGCTAGGAGCACTTGTCATTTCAAGTAGTGATTTTGCAAAGCCAGAAAATAGAATCACATCTATAAGGTAAGTCTCAGTCATTGTGATTGTATAGAAGTTAATGAGCTTATGAATTATCTTGTCAAAGCTATTAGCAATGGCTCCCAATATTTGAGAACAGATACATTTTTGATTATTGCTAAGATTATAAACCCCAGGTAAAAGTATCTTTTTTCATAAGAAGTAATAAAATGCTTCCTCCTGAGGAACTTCCTTGAGTTTTCCACTTTTAATACCTTCTTTTGAGACAGTATCTTACTATGTTGCTCCAGAACTCACAATGTCTGTGAGGCTGGCCTCTAAAGTAATACATTTTCATCTGCATCTGCGTCCCACTTTTGGAAATGATGGGGTGTGCAAGTTCTCTTAACTGAGTTCTCTACTTATTATTTCAAACTGTTTCACAGCATAGAACTAAAACAGCAAAAATAAACCATAGCAAAGAGAGTTTTCTAAATCATTCATGCATTTATGTTAACTTCATTCACTTCTTATTGCCTTAGATGTTTATGGCCATTGTCTCAGTTTCTTCAAAAGAGTACCCAGAGCACACAAATGTTCCTGTTTCTAAAGACCATAGACATTTAACAAACAAACAAAAAACCCACCCAATCATTTCATTATGCCCCACAGGGATATTTTGAGGTTAGAGGCAAAGTGTGAGGTGTCTCTCTGTGACTCTTGGCATATTTCTATTTGAAGCCTTCAAATTTGAGAGCACAGGTGGTCATTTTTAAGCCACATGGAAATAACAAAAGGTTACACAGTCTATGCTTCTTTCTACCTGTTTTCAACATTAAAGGTCAGAAGACATACCTCCTGCAGACAAAAGGACACAACAAGAAACAAAGCCCTACCTGGCATCCCATGGCACCAAAGAGTCAGCCAGGCGTACAAAGAGACATTAATAATTGGCCACAGTGGTTGGTCTTGCAGTAAGGGGAGTACAGCATGTACCCAAAAGATGTTCTGATATATAACAAGGACACTTGCTCCACTATGTTCATAGCAGCCTTATTTATAATAGCCAGAAGCTGGAAAGAACCCAGATGTCCTTCAACAGAGGAATGGATACAGAAAATGTGGTACATTTACACAATGGAGTACTACTCAGCTATTAAAAATAGTGACCTCATGAAATCCTTAGGCAAATGGATGGAACTAGGAAATAGTATCCTGAGTGAGGTAACCCAGTTACAAAAGAACACACATGGTACTCACTCATTGATAGGTGAATATTATCCCAAAAGCTTGGAATACCCATAATACAATTCACAGACCACATGAAGCTGAAAAAGAAGGAATACAAAAGTATGGATGCTTCAGTCCTTCTTAGAATGTGGAATAAAATACTCACAGGAGGAAATACAGAGACAAAGTGTAGAGCAGGGACTAAAGGAAAGGCCTTCCAGAGACTGCCCCACCTGAAGATCCATCCCTATTAACAGATAACAAACACAGACACTGTTGTGGATGCCAAGAAATGCTTAGTGACAGGAGCCTGACATCACTGTCTCCTGAGAGACTCTGTGAAAGCCTGAGAAATACAGAGGCAGATGCTCACAGCCAACCATTGGACTGAGCACTGGGTCCCCAGTGGAGGAGTTAGAGAAAGAACTAAAGGAGCTGAAGGGGTTTGCAACCCCACAGAAAGAACAACAATAACAACCAACCAGGCTCTACTCCAAAACTCCCAGAGATTAAATCACCTTCCAAAGGGTGCTTATGGAGGGACCCATGGCTCTCGCTGCATATATAGCAGAGGAGGGTATTGTCTGGTATCAATGGGAAGAGAGGCCATTGGTCCTGTGAAGGATGCATGTGTAGAGGAATGCCATGTCAAGAAGGTCAGCATGGGTGGGTGGGTGAGCACCCTCATAGAAGCATGGGGAGCAGGGATGGGATAAAGGGCTTCTAGAGGGGGAACTCTTAAAGGGGATAACATTTGAAATGTTAATAAATAAAAGTACTCAATAAAAAAAGATGTGAAATTTTACTGAGGGTAGCATTTTGTTCCTATTCATTTATTCATTCCCCTATTAAAAGACAGGTTTCTTTTTATGCTTTCTAGGCTGGTCCCAAATGAGCTACGTTTCCCAGAATTCTTTGTGTTATTTCACCCAAATTTATGTCATGTGCAGGATCAACCTGGGTTCTGTACATGAAAGGCAAGTATCTCACCATCTGAGCTAGGTTCCAGTGCTGTAAATGGCTGCACATCTTTTATACATAGGAAATACTTAAAGAAATTCTCAGAAAAGTAGTAAATCCATGAACAATTCAGAAACGTCATAGTGTTTTGTTTTATTGGGTGTCGGGTTGCTACTTTGTATGATTTTATTTTTATTATATTGTTGATATTATTACTTTTTTAACTGCTGAAAGGAACTGAAGAGATACAGCCTCATGGACCAAGGCCAATGTTGTAACTTTTTTCAGGATGATGAGTGTAACAACCACGGTAAATGTTGAATTTCTTATCAAGCAAGGCCTGTCATGTTTTTGGAAAAGGCCATTTTCCAGTAAATACTGTCAGGCAGAAAGTTTATCAAACAAACTGGTTGATGTTGGACAGATAGTCTTTCACTGGTGCTGCACAGTGCTGACATTCTGCGTTCGGATCACTTCTTGTTGGCAGGCTGGAAGAACCACATTGTAGCACACGACGTGTGCCTCTCGCCTTGCATATCTGATACTTCTATAATAAACCTGTATTCTGGGCACTCTAATTTGGGAGATTCTCTATCTGGCAAAGTTTACTGTGATGCTCCAGGTTAGGATAGATTGTTCAATGCTAATGTGTACTGGTTGAGGCTCTATTTGGTGATAATGAGCCAAGGTTACCAAGAGTCAGAGCTTTACAGAGAGAACTAGCTCTGTGGCTTTCAAAAAGATACTGAGTCTGTTTGGTCCACAGTTTCTCTCACTATAAAATGGGTACCATGATAACTGAATAAGAGAGATCAGAGTCGAAGTAGGTTGCTCTGTAAGTAAACACTTCATAGAATGTTGACGAGCAATTTCATTTTTAAACTACTAAGCTCCTTTCCTCTTTCGTCTTATCCACAATAATGTCAGCAGTTCTTTCAACAAGTCATTCTCCAATATAATTGCATATTTTAATAAATAGAAAGTCTGAAATAATTACCAAATAATTCCCTCTGCCGCTAAATGCTCATCTGGATGGCTCAGCTTGCTTTTCAATTGTATGAGCATCTGCTGAAGAGAGGGAAGAGCATTTTATTTTGTTCTTGTAAATGAAGAATCTCAGTTCTTTTCAGAGCTATTCAGCAGTTTAAAACCCCATTTAAATATTCACTAAGTGAATCAAAGATAATCAAATGTTCACACTACTTCATTAAGGTACCTTTAACTCAAACTCACAGAAACCATGGTTCAGTTGTCGACATTTTTATTATGCCTTTTGGATAGATTTTTAAGCCCCAAGTGCAGCAAAATTGACTGGATATCAGTATAGAAAACATGCTTTTATTTTCTTTTATACCAGAAAATGAGGTGTGGGTTATTAATGAACAATAATACATGAACTATGTGACTGTCATCTCAAGTAATCTTAAATATGATGATTTCACAAGTCTGGCAATAGTTGAAGTTACATAGTTTATTTTGTTAGTTGGATGTGTTTATATTTTGAAGTCTTTGGTGAATATTTACTATAATTTTAAACATAATAAAAGCAATATACAGCAAACCAACAGCCAACATCAAACTTAATGGCGAGAAACTTGAAGCAATCCCGCTAAAATCAGGGACTGGACAAGGCTGCCCACTCTCTCCCTACCTATTCAACATAGTACTGGAAGTCCTGGCTGGAGCAATTAGACAGCAGAAGGAGATCAAGGGGATACAAATTGGAAAGGAAGAGATAAAAACATCACTCTTTGCTGATGACATGATAGTGTACTTGAGTGACCCCAAAAATTCCACCAGAGAACTCCTACAGCTGATAAACAAGTTCAGCAAAGTGGCCGGATACAAAATTAACTCAAACAAATCAGTAGCCTTCCTATACTCAAAGGACAAACATGTGGAGAAAGAAATTAGGGAAAAGGTACCCTTCACAATAGTTACAAAAACTATGAAATACCTTGGTGTGACTCTAACTAAGGAAGTGAAGGACCTGTATGACAAGAACTTCAAACCTCTAAAGAAAGAAATTGAGGAGGATCTCAGAAAATGGAAAGATCTCCCATGCTCATGGATTGGAAAGATCAACATCTTAAAAATGGCCATCCTACCAAAAGCAATCTACAGATTCAATGCAATCCCCATCAAAATTCCAACCCAGTTCTTCATGGAATTGGAAAGATCAATGTGCAATTTCATATGGAATAACAAAAGACCTAGAATAGCGAAATCCATCCTCAACAACAAAAAAATATCTGCGGGAATCACTATCCCTGACCTCAAGCTATATTACAAGGCAATTGTGCTGAAAACTGCATGGTACTGGTACAGAAATAGGCAAGTGGATCAATGGAATAGAATAGAAGATCCAGAAATGAGCCCTCATATATATGGTCACCTGATTTTTGACAAAGGAGCAGTAAACATTCAATGGAAAAAGGAAAGCCTATTCAACAAATGGTGCTGGTCCAACTGGCACTCAGCATGCAAAAGAATGAAAATAGACCCGTTCTTATCTCCTTGTACAAAGCTCAAGTGTAAGTGGATCAAAGATCTCCACATTAAACCAGATACACTGAAAGTATTAGATGAGAAAGTAGGGAAAACCTTAGAACACATAGGTACAGGAGAAAATTTCCTGAACAAAACACCAATGGCTCAAGCTCTAAGGTCAAAGATTAACAAATGGGACTTAATGAGATTGCAAAGTTTCTGTAAGGCTAAAGACATCGTCAAGAAAACAAAACGGCAACCAACAGAATGGGAAAAGATCTTTACCAACCCCACATCAGATAGAGGCCTAATATCCAAGGTGTACAAGGAACTCAAAAAGCTAGACACCAGAGAATCAAATAACCCTATTAAAAAATGGGGTACAGAGCTAAACAAATCTTTTTCAGTTGAGGAACTCCGAATGGCCGAAAAACATCTGAGGAAGTGCTCGACATCCTTAGCCATCAGGGAAATGCAAATCAAAACAACCCTAAGATTCCACCTCACTCCAGTCAGATTGGCCAAGATCCAAAACTCAGATGACAGCAGATGCTGGCGAGGCTGCGGAGAAAGAGGAACACTTCTCCACTGTTGGTGGGGTTGCAAGCTAATACAACCACTCTGAAAATCTGTCTGGCGATACCTCAGAAAATTGGATATAGTACTACCTGAAGACCCAGCTATTCCACTTCTGGGCATATACCCCAGAGACACTTTAACACACAACAAAGATATATGCACCACAATGTTCATAGCGGCTCTATTTATAATAGCCAGAAGCTGGAAGGAACCCAGATGTCCTTCAGAAGATGAATGGATACAAAAATTGTGGTACATATACACAATGGAATACTACTCAGCCACCAGAAACAATGACTTAACCAAATTCTTAAGAAAATGGCTGCATCTAGAGAATATCATCCTGAGTGAGATAACCCAGTCACAAAAGAACAGATATAATATGCAGTCACTGATAGTGGGATTCTAACCCCAGAGGCTTGCACTCCCTCAGAAACAACTCACAGACTGTATGAAGTCCAAGAAATAAAGAAAACAAAAAAATACATATATTTACAAAACAAGAAGACTTTGACTATTTCCATGTTGCGTTTTGTTTTGCATGTACTCTACGCTTATTGTAACTATTTGGTTTTCAATGCATACTGTCAAGCCCTTGAAAAAAATCAAGTACTGACTAAAAAAATATATTCACATGGTTTTATGTAAAAATTATTTCAATGTCTGAAAAAACAGTACTGACAAAAATGTATAATTTTAAGCAAAAAATGTTTAAAATTTGTACATTTATCTTTGTTTTGTATAATAAAGTCATTAGAAAAAAGAGTCATTGTGTTGCTTATGTTCCTCTAGCAGAATAATAGTAGATTTGCACTTAGAACTATCTATTCTTAGGTTATTGGACATGTTAGCAAGTCATTTAGGGGTTTCATATATTAATGGAATATTTCTCTTCTGTTAGTACACTCTTCAGTATCATGAATACAGTTTAGTAGAGATTAACCTTGTATTTGGGCACCAGCTTCACTCCTGCATGTATAATAACATAAAGTATTTAGTTTCTTCTGCTGTAACCCCTTACCACAAGGTTGTAGCAAGTAAAGAATAACCTCAGGAATAAGCTGTGTATGTCAGACTGCTTTGGCCGCTGATTCTACAAAATGCAACCAATTCCTGGCATCAGGGATTTTAATTTGGTGGCATAAAAATTCACAAATGCGAAGCTATTATGGGACTCTGTTTAATATCCATATGCATAGAGTTTAGGAAGCACCCACAATAGTAGATTTGTAAACAGCCTTTATTGTTAATTTTCTCTCTCCATACTCCCTTCTTTAAACTTCCCTAAACTCTATTTAATAGTCTCATTCTAGATTCCCATCCAACTCCTTATAACATGATATTTTTACTAATTTTCATTTCTTGACTCCTGGCCTCTTACTAATTACCTAACATCTGTGGTTATAGAGATTGATATACATTTATCTAAAGTTTAAAAGCAAATTTCTACTTCTAAGGAAAATATGCAACATTTGCATTTGGGGCTCTGCATCTACTTGGGATGATTGTTTCTAGCTGTACTTGCTTACATAAAATTTTAATTACTTTATTTCCTTTAACAGCTGAGTAATATTTTATTGTGTAAATTTGCCATACTTTCATTATACACTTAAATAGTTGACAGACACACAGGCCATTTCGAATTTCCACTTATTATGAATATAGCTGTACCTGGATAATCAGGTATTTCCTTAGTAAGATATAGATTCCGTTGGGTATGAAAGGATAGCTGGGTCTTGTGGTAGTTCCATTTTCATCTATGTGAAGTACCTCCTCACTGGTTTTCATAATTACTGTATCAGGTTGCCTTCACAATAAAAATGAGTAGATTTTTACTTTACCACATATCCCTGCCAGCTTCTGCTGTCATTTGTTTTATTGGTCTTGGTGATGTTATTGTGAAAAGATGAAATCATAAAGTAATTTTTATTTACATTTCATTGAGGGCTAAAGATGTTAAACGTTCTAAACTATTTCTCAAATATACATATTTCTTATTCTGAGAATACTGTTCAATTCTATACCCCATTTTATAATTGGGTTGTCTTCTTGACATTCGAATTTTTAGGTATTTGTTTATTCTAGATACAAGTTCTCTGCCTGATGTATAATTGATGTATAAGTTTTTTTTTTTTTTTCTACTTTTGTAGGCATCCACTTTGCTCACCCTGTGGTTTCCTTTCGCTATACAGAAGGCTCAGATCTCCATGAGGTCCTATACACTAATTGTTGTTCTTAGAGCCTCTGATGTCTGTATCCACTTCAAAAATTCCCTTTCCTATACTAGTAAGTATAAGACTATTCTCTGCTTTATGTCCATCTGGTTCAGGGTTTTTGGTCTTAACGTCTCCATATTTTTGGAGTTGATTTTTGTGTGGGGTAATAAGTGTAGGTCCAATTTCAGTATTCTACATATAGTCATCCAGTTTTTGGGCACCATTTGTTGAAGATGCTGGGTTTTTAATCTAATGTATAATTTTGGCTTTCTCAAAGATCAGATGTCTTTTATTAGGTATGTAGAATTATATTTGGGTCTTAATTGGTGAAAGTGAGTGTTTTAATGAAACTACTATAATTTTTATTGCCATAGCTCTGTTATCTACTTTAAAATCTGGTATGATGATAATTTCAGTAGTTATTTTATTATTTACAATCATTTTTATCTATTTGCCTTGTGTGTGTGTATTTTCCCATATGAAGTTAAAGATTTTTTCCAATGTCTGTGAAGACTTGTGTTGAAGTTTTATCTGTATTACATTGAACCTATAGGCACATTTTGGTAGGTGCCCATTTTCACAAGATTACTCCAACTGATCTATACGCATACTATGTTTTGCCATCTTCTATAATCTTCACCACTGTCTTAAACTTGTATTATACATATTTGTGAACAGCTTCATTAGAGTTATCCCAAGATGTTTCATAGAGGCTATGTTGAAAAGTATGGTTTCCCTGAGTTCTTTCTCAGGATGATTGTCACTTGTTAAAGCAGGAACGTTATTGACATCGGTATGTTGACTTTGTATTCTGAAACACTGCAGTACTCAGTATGGTTTTATCCATTATTTAATCTCTTTGTAGAGCCTGTAGAGTTCTTTTATAAATAAAACATAGCATCTTAATACAAAGGTATGTTGACATCATACATTCACTTTTTGTCACCCTTATCTCCTTTAGTTGTTTACTTATTCTATTTATGTTTTCAAATACTATACAATATATGTATGGAAAGAGTGGACATTCTAGTCTTTATGCTAAGTATTGTGTAAATACTTTTCAACACTCTCCTTTAGGTATGATGCTGGCTGTGATCCTTCAGTAAACTGCCTTTATTATAATGAGGTATGTCCTTTGAATCCCTTGTCTCTCCAGAGCTTTCAATCATAAAGGGTTCTTAGCTTTTTGTCAAAAGTTACTTCTGCTTCTAAAGAGATGATCATATGATTTCTGGTTTTTTATTTGGTTGTGTAGAGTTTTATGCTCATTGATACATTCAACCATGCTTGAATCTTTGGGATGAAGCCAACTTGATCATGGTGGATTATTTTTGTGATGTGTTCTTGAGTTTGGTTTGCAAGTATTCTACTGAGAATTTTCACATCTATGTTTACAAGTTCCATTCATCTATAATTCTAGGGGTGGGTAAAAGGGCTCAGAGGAGTGGGTGAATATGGGCACAAAAGAATAGGTAAAGTAGTTGCAGGAAGGACCTAGCATTACTGGAATCTGGGAGTGTATCATGTGGCCAAATTACAAGAGAATTTGGTTAGAGATTTTTGTTTCTTTGTTTTACTTTTGAAAGAGCTTGGGTCTAACATTTAGCAATGTCTTTTCACTTTATGCTTATAATAGAAACGCATATTATCTATCAAATCACACATAAAATATGCACAAAGAATAATAGAATATTTAATTAAAAATTTGTATACAAGTCAGTACTGTTCATACTAACTTGGAAAAGAAAAATATCACTGAATCCTACCCTAGACAAAGAACTAAACTAGTGGATAACAAGAGGGGGAAAATTATTACTTCTCAGGAATGAACCCCTAATTGGCTATCTAATGCATAGTACAACCCTGGAATCATATATACACAAAACCACACTAAACTGACTCAACACATTATAGTTATGCATCTATCTATCTCTATCTCTATCTCTATTGCTAGCTCTATCTCTATCCCTATAAGTAATCTATATCATATCATCTATTTGATCATATTAATAAAAGAAAAAGAGGCTAATGATTTGAGATCAGTGAAGAGAAACACTGGAGGAAGAAAATGGAAAAGATGGAATTGTATTTTTTTTTAGAAATTAATAAAAACATATTTGTTTCTTATTGAAAATCATACAAATAGATATCACTGATGTAGAAGCTATCTCTAATTGATAACTATTCTCAAATGAAAAATTATTTATTCCAAGAGAGTCTCATAGATTATGCAAACTACTCTTAAGGGCTGGCCTCTCTCCTAACAGTAAATGACCAGCACAAAAGATGCTAAATAATGTTTTGCTTTGTCTTATAATGATTTTTCTGGAACATTTGTTTGTTGGTCTGTTTGTTTGTTTAATCCTACAGGTCCTTTGTTTGTATATTATGGTTTCTGGTTTTGTGTTTACATGGAATTTCTTTGTATGTGAATGTATGTTCTTTCGCTTTACTTTTGGATCTTAGCCTTCTGTTTTGTTTGCTTTGTTTTGCTTTGATTTTGTTTTATTTTTGTTTGTTTGCCTTTATCTCTTTGTTGATGCATATTTATAATGAGAGACAAACATAATATATATTTTAAAGTGCAGATGATTTGTGTGTGTTGACTTTCTCAATCAGATTTTTGTGAAAGAGGTGAAAATGACATGCCAATTATAAAATTTCAAAATCGACAACAAAAACAAATATAAGTATAGATTATATATATACATATGAAATATAGCTACAAGTATTTCTTAAATTGACTCAATGATGTTTATTAGCCCTGATGAGATATCTGAATAAAATATGTAATAGATACAACTTTGAAGAGAGTATTTTTGCTTAAAATTTTTATTTTGCCAATTTACTGGTTATGCTCAACAGACTCTCCTGTTTTTGTGCAAATGAAATTGAAGAGACAATTCCAAAGATTTGAATTAGTATTATCCAGGGACTCAAGTCTAGACAAAATATTTATGAGACTTAAGCAAAATCATCCTTCCCATAAAACAAGCTAATACCCTTCTTGGAAAGGTTGTGCTTGGAACCAGACACCCAGGTGCTCTGCCACCTAGACCAGCATGTAACCTGGCGCAGAGACCTAGTGAGGTTGTGTGCCAAGTAGCCAGAACACAGGGAGTGCTTGGTAGTGGTGCTTGTGGCAAAGGTTCCTTTCAGGCCCACAGTAAGGGAGTGCACAGATCTGCTGGGAAAGGCTGTAACCTGGACCAGATGCCAAGGCGCCCTGCCACTTGGGCCAGCAGATAACCAGGGGCACAGGCCTGGGGAGGTTGCAGCATGAGCACTCAGAACAGAGACAGTGCTTAGAGGCAGGGAAAGAGCAAATTGCAAGTTCATCTGGAATAACCAAAAACCTAGAATATCAACATCCTTCCTCAACAACAAGAAAATATCTGCGGGAGTCACCTTCCCTGACCTCAAACTATATTACAAGGCAATTGTGTTAAAAACCACATGGAACTGGTACAGAGATAGGCAGTTTGAACAATGGAACAGAATAGAAGATCCAGAAATGAAGCCTCACACATATGGTCACTTGATTTTTTTGCAAAGGAGCAGTAAACATTCAATGGAAAAAGGACAGCAGCTTCAACAAATGGTGTTGGTTCAACTGGCACTCAGCATGCAGAAGAATGAAAATAGACCCTTTCTTATCTCCTTGTACAAAGCTCAAGTGTAAGTGGATCAAAGATCTCCACATAAAACCAGGTAAACTGAAACTATTAGAAGAAAAATAGGGAAAACCTTAGAACACACAGGCACGGGGAAAATTTCCTGAACAGAACAGCCATAACTTGTGCTCTAAGATCAAGGATTAAGAAATGTGACTTAATGAAATTGCAAATTTTCTCACAGGCTAAGTACAATGTCAAGAAAACAAAACGGCAGCCATCAGATTGAGAAAAGATCATTCCCAAACCCACATCTGATACAGGTCTAATATCTAATATATGCAAAGAAGTCAAGAAGTTAGACACCAGAAAATCAAACAATTTTATTTAAAAATGAGGTACAGAGCTAAACAAAAAATTTTCAATTGAGCAATATCAAATGGCTGAGAAGCATCTAAGGAAGTGCTTGACATCGCTAGTCATCAGGGAAATGCAAATCAAAAAAACCCTGAGATTCCACCTCACACCAGTCAGATGACTAAATTAAAAATCTCAGATGACAGCAGATGCTGGCAAGGATGTTGAAAAAGAGGAACATGCCTTCACTGTTGGTGGGGTTGTAAGCAGGTACAACCGTTCTGTAAATCAGTCTGGTGGTTTCTCAGAAAATTGGACATAGTTCTGCCTGCAGATGCAGTTATTCCACTTCTAGGCATATTATCCAGAGATGCTCCAGCATACAATGAGGATATGTGCACCACCATGTTCATAGCAGCTCTATTTATAATAGCCAGAAGCTGGAAAGAACCCAGATGTCCTTCAGTAGATGAATGGTTACAAAAATTGCGGTATATTTACACAATGGAGTACTACTTAACTCTCAGAAACAATGACTTTATGAAATTCCTAGAATAATAGATGCATCTAGAGAATATCATTCTGAGTGAGGTAACCCAGTCACAAAAGTACAGACATAATATGCAGTCACTGATAATTGGATACCAGCCCCAGAAAGCTCTGAATACCCCAGAAACAACTCGCAGGCCATATGAAGCTCAAGAATAACAAAGGCCAAATAGTGAAAGCCTCAGTTCTTCTTAGAAAAAAAATTGTAGAGCACCCTCTCAGAGTGTGGTACACCTAGACCTTAAATCATTAATAATCCAAGAGCTAAGAATATAGCCTTGTGGCTATTTTTGGTATTCAAAGATCATTATGTTTAATCTATACACACCTAGAATACTCTGACTGTTTCCATGTTACATTCTTTTCTACATGTACTTTGTTTATGGTAACTAGTGGGATTTCAATTCATGCTGTCAAACCTCTAAAAGAATTGCCAAAATGTTTTTAAAAATCTGTATATGTATCTCTCTTCTTTAAATAAAGTGGTAAGAAAAATATCATTATGTTTAATCTATACACACCAAGAAAAATCTGACTGTTTCCATGTTATGTTCTCTTCTACTTTTACTTTATGCTTATGGTAACTAGTAAGATTTCAATGCATATTATCAAACCTCTAAAATAATTAAGTACTGACAAAAATATGTTTATATAGTATTATGCCAAGATGCCTTTAAAAATCTGTACATGTATCTCTCATTTAAAAAAAAAATAAAGTTGTAAGAGAAAAAAAAAAAAAAAGAAAACACAAATAGCACACGGCAAGTATGAGTAAGTTACAATGGCCTTGATTTATGCCCTATTTCCTAGGCTTCTAAAGGTACTATTGAGAAAAGAGTGTCAGACTTATCTACAGATCAAAACTTGGTTTCCCTGTCACACACAGTAGACAAATTACTGATTGCCTTTGATCACCCTTGCCCAATACTTTAGCATCTCTGTGACTCAGAAAATGTCTCAAAATAAAGAAGGTTAATTACCTCTCTTTATATCCCATGACACTGATATTCTAAACTCCAAATCTGTAATCACTTTACAGTCTTTAAATTCATATGTTATTTGTCAATTCCCTCTTCATATATATATATATATATATATATATATATATATATATATATATATATATATATATATATATATATATAAAATTAAACTGTCCTTCAAGGAAATCGCTTTGTTTTAAATGAAATGAAAGTTTCTCCTCATTCTCACAGAAGTCCACTGGAAAGAACCGAAGTCCCACTCTCTTGAAAGTTGGTGGCTTGAAACAATAGCATTTGCTTTTTGCAAACAACTTGCTCATCTGAAGCATGTTGCTCTTGGGTCCTGTTGCCATACCTCCTACCTGACTGACCCAACAGTCTCTCTGCAAAGCCTTCTATTCTGTTGAGCTCAGTCTTATTTACTCAAGTTCCCAGTATAATTGTATTTATTCTCACTGAAACATCTTATCCACCAGCCCACTGCATTTTCATTATTCATTGCCCTCCACCTTCTTAACTTCCTTCATTGTCTGCCATGGATATTTATAATCCATGGCAACATGATAGGAACGATGGTGATTGCTAATTGGGTGTCTCTTGAATACCAGGAAATCTGAAGCATTTCCAGTGCCTTGCTTTCAGTTTACAGGCTTGCAAAGTAGGACTAGAACTGCTCTGACTTAGAAAAGGAATAAAAGTTTTATCCTTGCATTTATTTTTTCTTTGTGAGTGATTCTCTGTTTCGCCTTGCCTTTCTAATAAACTTGCATAATCCTGATTTCCTGCAACCTACTAGTGTATCTTTTTGTTTACCCTGTACAAGTGAACATTGCTAGAATAATCAACACAGTGTTTAGAGTGATTGTACTTTAAATCTCTGTGCTCAAATGGCTATTCATACATTTAATATATTCTATGACTCTATTACAATTTTCTGTGTGGCTTACTTATTGTCCATTGTTTAATACAATGAACAGTTTTGTGTGTGTGTGTGTGTGTGTGTGTGTGTGTGTGTGTGTATGTGTGTGTGTGTATTCAAATGTTCTTTGTTCTTGCCAAAAAGAAATTTTCAGAGTGATCACATTTATAGTACTTACTCTGACTCAGAACTACATGATGTATACATGTGTCAAAACTTTACTTTATGCCATATATATATATATATATATATATATATGTGTGTGTGTGTGTGTGTGTGTGTGTGTGTGTGTGTGTGTGTGTGTCAATCAAATCAGCCAGGTGTCAGAACACAGAAGGTGGAAAGTCATTTGGTGATGTTGGCTTGCATTTCTTACAGTAGAAAGTATACAGGTAGAGGTCATATCAAATCTGTACTGAAAGAACCTCTCTTGAACTTCAGCAACTTAGAATGAGTTGTAGAATAAACTGGTGGGAAGAATTGAAGCATAAAAAGGGAAATAAGGTAGAGGTCACAGATTATTTTTCTCATTTATGTTCTCTTATTTGATATTTTATTTATTTACTTTCAAATGTTATTGCTTCCCAGCTTCCCCTCTGGAAATCCCTGTTCCATCCTTCATCACCCTGCTTCTATGAGGGTGTCCCCCAACACACTCACCCACTCCTGTCTCCCTGCCCTGGCATTTCCCTGCACTGGAGCATGAAACCTTCACAGGAGCAAGGACCTGTCTTTTCATCCCGTGCTACATATATGGCTGGAGTTATGGGTCTCTCTCTTTGGTTGGTAGCTTAGTCCCTGGGAGTTCTAAGGTTTCTGGTTGGATGATATTGTTGTGTTTCCTATGGGTTGCAAACCTCTTCAGCTCCTTCATTTCTAACTCCTTCATTGGGGACCCTGTGTGCTCAGTCCAGTGGTTGGCCAAGAACATCTGCCACTGTATTTGTCAGAATCTTGCAGAGTCTCTCAGGATAGAGCTATATGAGGCTTCTGTCAGCAAGCAGTTCTTGGCATCTGCATTAATGCTGGGTTTGGTGTCTGCAGATGGGATGAATTCCCAGGTGGGGCACAAAGAGGGAACATTTACACTTCAGCATGGCCAGTAAAGGAAACCATGAAAATGTAATATTCACTCAACTGTATAAAGTTGAAAAGGCTTTACACAAGCAGTGGGATAGTTTCCCATAAACTGGATTTGGAGGCTATGGAACATAGGGTGGGAGGGTTCATTCTGTGTGTCATAGAAACAGAAAGACTCATCTGTCCTTGAGGCAGATGTATAACTTGAAACTACCCAGGAAACTGAAGCCAAATATCGTTTCTGATGATCTACGGGACTTAGTTATTATTGGATTGGGCTTTTAAGATAGCACTAGAAGAGCAAATATTGCTCGGAGTTGTGGAATTGAGAAGTAGTGCTGATGCCTTTTTCACCAGGTCAGGTAGGACCATATTCCCAGAAAGGCTACAGGCAAGATTAACTCAGCAGGTATCTCTAGACTGGTGTGGGGTTTTTATATGTCTGGTGATTTTCATGGTGAGGAAGGAGCTTTATGAGGGAGAGGAGAATCTGGAAGTTCTGGATATCTTTGATTAACATGTAAATTTTGTCTGCAGAATAAAATCAAGAGAGGATGAAAATGGCAAAAATTAAAAAAAAAAAGTTTAGTCCTGTCACTTGAAAACAAATGTACCAGGATTCATGTAGAGCTGGAGTTTCTGGGATTAATAAAAAAAATAGCAGAAATCTAGATTCCATGCTATTGTGCTTAAAGAAGGCTTTACAGAATGTGCAATAATATATGGAATACATAAATAATAAAATATACACGTGAAAAAGCAGATAAACATTATCCTAATGATAATATAGTATCCCTCCCAAAATATATTGCATGTGTTTTTCCCCTGTAAGTAATTAAGACTGTTTTCTCAAGCCAGAACCTTTCAGGAGCCAGATGTAACCAATGGACAGGTAGTATCTTCATTCCTGACCTCATAGAACCAAAGGTATTTAGTGGCAACTGTGATTGGCAAAGTAGTACCATACTCCACCTTAGACCCCAGACAGGCAGAGCATCTCAGAGACCCTTTATGGTCTCCTATCAGCCACAACATGCCAGAATGAGGATGATAGATGGTTCCTGTATGGTTACAGTACATTGTGTAAGACTAAATAAGGTAGTATCTGTCATTCATGTTCGTATATATAGCATTGCTCTTTTGATGGAACAACTGATAAAAAATAAAGGGATCATGTCATACTTATTAGATCTTTGACAATATCTGCTTATCCTTACAAGACCAACTGGCACTAATTAGTATGTATAACACTCGACTTTCAGAGATTCTGCCCACCACCTGTAAAAGATTTCATTGTGTAATGCTAACCATTGAGTGTCCTGTACATTTTGAAAGAGCATGGTGGTGGGGGGAGTATTCATTATATATGTGGGGTTTATTAGGCTGATTTTACAGGCTTCAATCCAGTTAATCCAACAATGGCTAGCTGTGAATGGAATGCCCAAGAATCTAGTAGCTCTTCATAAAGCTGGATATCTCAGCTGAAACTTAGTAGATCCTAAAATCCTGAAGAAGAGGGCTTTAATGTCTTTGAAAGAACAGATTAATTATCAAAGTGAGAGCAAACAGGCCAAGAAAAGAGCAAAGCTCCTTGTTTTCTATATTTTTCTATATACTTCCAGCAGAAGGCATGGTTCAGATTACATCTAGATTAATGATCTGGATTGAAGGTGTGTCTTCCTCTCTCAAATGTCTGTATGAAAAAGCAGGTTTTTCTACTTTGAGCAAAAATCTCTCATAGCTATTAGTTACCTTCACTTTTGGATTTTAGTTAATTCTAGATATAATGACCAATAATCACTCTGATGACCAAGAATGGCCATCACAGGTCCCATACAATTGTTTGGTAATATCTCCAAGTCGTGCATTGGAGTATTTAATTATAAGTCATTGTGTTTGGTTGACAACACCTATTGTGACTACTGTTTGGTTTATGCCAGAACCAGGTGATAAGACAAGATTGCTGGGAACCACCAACTTTGACTACAGGGATTGGAATGAGCTAGAAACTCACTACTGATGGCTAAAAGTTGTCCTTCAGGCCACTGGAAGGAAATTGTCAGCTGAAGTCCTGATAATTTATGGACCCTGCCTGGTGGAGTAACAACATTCTAAGCAATATATACACACTGGAACAATAAAAGCATTAATGGCTCAGCTACAACTAACTGCTTTTTATTTTGATTTAAGTTTTATTTCACATTAGATAATTGTCAACTGACTATTGGTTTCTTCAGTTGGTTGTGTTTCAGTGGTCATATATCCAAGTGAGAAACAAGCTCCTGTTTTTATTTTGTTGTTGTTATTAGGTTTTGGTTTTATAGTAGAGAAATAGACGAAGTAAGTGCACCTGTAAAATTTATTCTAAATATTTTTATTTACAACCACAGATTAGTGCTACTACTACCTTGGGTCTGTCAAAAAAGGTCTGTCTTCTTTTATATTTGTGAATTATTGCAGAGACATAACTCATCAGGCCCATAAGAAGATATGAGTGATTCTGTAGTGTAATATATTAACTGTATGCAGAAAAAGAAAAATAATCAGGCATTTATTTAACCCCTCCACTGGAAGCATCACAGAAATGATTAGGAAAAGAATGTAAAAAGTAGAGGAAGGAATGGCATGTTATGTAGCTATTTCATCAGCATTGAAACATACTCTACTGAAAAGAGATAAAACCATAAGTCTTTAAAAGAAAGCTCTGCTAGGGTCATGCTTATAGATTCCAGGGAGTTTCCAATGAACTAGGGCTTCTGCATAGACTTTATGGTTGTATAGCATGTTCTTGTGGGATTCCCAACAGAGGGAGTAGGAAGGGGCTTTGACTCTTTCCTATATTAGGGACTCACCCTTCTACTCTATTGCCTTGTCCAACTTTGTTATCATGATTTGTGACCAGTTTTATCGGAACTTGTTAAGTCATGCTTGGTGGATATCTTTGGGAAGGTTCTTCTTCTTTAAAGGGAAGCAGAAAAGGAGTAGATCTGGGATGCCTATAGGGAAGTACTGGGGGGCAGTGGAGGGAAATGAAAGTGTAGTTAAGATGAAATGCATTTCTCCCATCTCCAAAGAAAAGTCATATAATAATGTGAGAGACTGGGTATTCAGGGAACAGCTAGAACCAAATTCAAAGAAAGTCTTCAGAAAATGGCCTACTAGCCTAGTGACATCTTGGTTTTTTATTGGATATTCTCTGTATTTACATTTCAGATACTGTCACATTTCCCCCAATTGCATCACCCCCCCTCCCATTGCCTCCATGAAGGTGTTCCATCTCCCAACACCTCAACACCTTGGCATTCCCCTACACTGGGAAAATGAGCCTTTGTTGGACCAAAGGCCTCTCCTCCCATTGATGCTAGAGAATGCTGTCCTCTGCTGCATATGCACCTGGAGCCATGGGTCTCTCCATGTAAACTCATTGGTTGCTTTAATCCCTGGGAGCTGTGGTGAGTTTGATTAGTTGATAATTTTTTCTTCCGATGGGGTTGCAGATATTTTAAGGCTCTACTAACCTTCAAAACAGGGCCATAAGTGAGGGACAAAACCCAAAGCCATAGCCTGGGTTAGGCACTTCAAATTTAGACTATAACATTATCTTATCTTACCTTGATTTCTAGGACTTATGTGCATATTCAGAAAAGAAAAGCATAAAAGTACATTATTGCTTAGAAATGCTCTTCATGTTGTACTGGTTTTTTTTTTTTTTTTTTTTTTTTTTCCGACATCCTTAGCCATCAGGGAAATGCAAATCAAAACAACCCTAAGATTCCACCTCACTCCAGTCAGATTGGCCAAGATCCAAAACTCAGATGACAGCAGATGCTGGCGAGGCTGCGGAGAAATAGGAACACTTCTCCACTGTTGGTGGGGTTGCAAGCTAATACAACCACTCTGGAAATCGGTCTGGCGATACCTCAGAAAATTGGATATAGTACTACCTGAAGACCCAGCTATTCCACTTCTGGGCATATACCCCAGAGACACTTTAATACACAACAAAGATATATGCACCACAATGTTCATAGCCATTCATATGTTCATATTTATAATAGCCAGAAGCTGGAAGGAACCCAGATGTCCTTCAGAAGACGAATGGATACAAAAATTGTGGTACATATACACAATGGAATACTACTCAGCCACCAGAAACAATGACTTAACCAAATTCTTAAGAAAATGGCTGCATCTAGAGAAGATCATCCTGAGTGAGATAACCCAGTCACAAAAGAACAGACATAATATGCAGTCACTGATAGTGGGATGCTAACCCCAGAGGCTTGCACTCCCCCAGAAACAACTCACAGACTGTATGAAGTCCAAGAAATAAAGAAAACAAACACTATACATATATTCACAAAACAAGAAGACTTTGACTATTTCCATGTTGTGTTTTGTTTTGCATGTACTTTACGCTTATTGCAACTAGTACGTTTTCAATGCATACTGTCAAGCCCTTGAAAAAAATCAAGTACCGACTAAAAAACATATTCACATGGTTTTATGTAAAATTTATTTTAATGTCTGAAAAAACAGTACTGACAAAAATGTATAATTTTAAGCAAAAAATGTTTAAAATCTTTACATCTATCTTTGTTTTGAAAAATAAAATCGTTTAAAAAAAAAAAAAAAAAAGAAATGCTCTTCATGCTTCCCAGATCTGGACTATATGATTTCATTGCTTTGCTGTTTATGAGCATAGTTGGCACAGATCAATAAAAATACGACAAGATTGTAGACCTAAATAACCAGAGGTGAAGTTCTTTGATCTTTTACTTGGTTTATGACTTTAAGGCACATTATTTTTAACCTTTTGGGACTTTAATATTCTCTTAATTGTAGTGGGAACAACAAATCCATTATTGCAGAATTATTGTGAAGGAAGTTGCTATGTGTTTAAAGTGTCTAATTTGTAACTCTATCCACTAAAACATTTATTATACCAAGTGATCCTAAGAACAATTAATACCTTATTAACCTGCAAAACCCACCTGTTCCGTATGAAGTGGAAAGAACAAAACAAACAAAGCCAACTTCTCTTAGCTCTAAACAATCCATGTAAAAAATGTGTTCATTCACTTGTATTTCATATTAAGATTAGTAAATGCATTTATACTAACTCAAGAAGTCCTGAGTGCTGCCTACTGTGTATATGCTTGCTTATTTAGCAGAACTGCCATCTCTTATTTACTTATTTATTGATTGATTGATTGATTGATTGCACCAAACTTATTCTCTTTTTAAGTGGCTTTTGTCCTGTCTTTTCCCTTGCAAGCTGAACATAGTGGTAGAGAGTATTTTCCTCTGAAAATGTTGTCAAGTTCTCGGTGTAATCATAATTACTCTGAAACAAACATCTTCATCTTCAAATCAGACCAGTATCCAGCAAGGAGAGGGCAGAACAAATGACCTCCAACTCGTTCATTCTGCCAAGTCCGACAAGTCTGGATTTCTTCTAAAATGAAACAGCTACATTTTAATTTGTTCTCTGTAAACTCCAAGTGCAATTATTTTCTCTTATCTGTGCCTTTGTCTTTCTCTGCCGAGTTTAAGTGGGGTAAAAATGAGAAAAAGCACAGGCTGGGACCTCTGACCTCCCATCTATCTCTATTTTTCTTGGAGCAGAAAAGTCCCTTGGATTTTCAAAAATGGGATACAGCACAAGGGAAGCACTCTAAGGCTATTCTTGGCACCAGCACAAAGGGAGACAAGGACAGATATGGTAAAATTTAAAAGAAAAATAGCACAGGCTGCTTCTTGTGTCCTTTATGAAGGATAAGCTCTAGGGTAGGGTGTCAGGACTTACAGGGAAACATCTGAGGGGATTATATTACCAGGTCTATGTCTTGCACTCAGCCAAAGTCCTGAATTATTTTGAGCCATTTGAGTCAAAGCCTCCAAGCTCAAGCAGATTACTTCCTTATACTATGTTGCTTTTATATGTGCAGAGCCAGAACCTGTTTCTTTTATTTGTGTCTTGAGAACTTGGAACAGGTCAGGGTCACTTTTATGGTGACCAGTTAGGTGGTTAGAGCTAGGGCATTGAAGGGTTCTTAATTGATGGAAACACAGGGAAATTAGGCCAAGAACAGATGGTCTCTTTATTTAGTAGGTTGAAAGCTTGTCAAAAAGAACTTAGCAGGAGGTTGAACTTTGAAACACAGGAGGAACATGTCTTCCACAAGACTGCAGGGACTACTAATAGAAAGGAAATAGTTTTCTGCAGTGCTCGGTTGGATGCTGGGTCACAAGCAACAATGAACACAGATGCTGAAATGTGCTGGTGAAGTCAAGTTTCTCCTAAGAGGGGAAAATCAGTGTTTGTTTAGCTGGCGATTACATGTCAGAGAAACTCAACAAACTTAAGACAGAAAGACCAGCTCAGAGACTCTAGCACTTTAATTTCTAAGGGCATAAGAAGTAATTGATAATTAAATGCTGAGTGGTTTCATTTGTATCTTAAGATAGATTACCACCATTTGGTTCAATGTCTTTCCCAGTCTTAATGCTATTAATCATTTGACAGTTTTCTTTAAACCTAGCAACACTACTAGTTTTGCCATGGTTTGAATGTTGGATGGCTCTCAAATATTCATATATTGATGGTGTGTTTTCAAACTATAGCAAGGTAGTGGAATCGTTGGGGAGATGGGGACTAACAGGACAAGTAGGAACCAGTAGGATTTAAGCCTGATACATATAATGGGTTGTCAACAATTCTTTTCTTTCTTTGATTCCTTGCTGCCATCGAAATAAGCAGCTATTTGCTGTGTATACCTGCAAGGAACCACTGTGGTACCAACATGCCCAAAGACAACAGGGTCTAATTACAGCAGACTTAAATCATGAAGTAACAAAACTTTTCTCCTTTAAAATCTTGTTATCTTAAGTGCTAGTTATTATTACAGATTGTTATCACACAATGAAATCCAGACCACTCAGAACCTGAAAAAATAATTGTAACACTGTATTTTGGAATATATGATTGCCTTCTTTTTAGACTTCATAAATACAACATGTGGCTAGGATCTCATCAGGACAAACAGATTTCAATATGTTCAATGAAGGCAGGAATGTGTTCTGTTTCCTTGCCTATACAACTTCCCCCTTCAAGTTATTATGATGTTAACTTATTTAGTGAATCAGTGAATGAAGCATGCTTAACAAATAAGCTTGAAAGTAGACATCTGTATTTATCTTTTTCTTTTTAGACTGGGGTCAAAATGTAGCTGCCTATCATAGAACTCACTATATATTTAAGGATGATCTTGAACTGGTTCTTTTACCTCTGGAGTCTTTCATTACCACATGCCACCACAGTTGAATTCTGTGTGGACCAAACCCAGAGTTTTGTGTGTGCTACTTTAAAAACTTATCTACATACCTACCCACTGGGTGTGTGGGTAACTAAACAATTTGTGGTAATCAGGAGTCGCTATGGTAAGAGACTGAAATAAACAACAAATAAACAGGAAAGAAAAAGATTGTGTTATATTGTGACTATGGGAGCAATACCCTGTTACTGTTATCTTTCCTGTGCTTTCTTGTCATTGTTGTTGTTGTGGTGTTGGTGGGGTTGGTGGTTATTAGGGTGGTGTTGTAATGTGTTGGGAAGTGAGTGGTGCTTGTACACAAATATACACAATGTGAAAGCCGTAGGCCAATATCAGGCATCTCCCATTATTGCTCTACACTTTAACTTTTGAAACAGAGTTTCTCCTGAAAATGAAGGGCTATAATGCAGCATGACTAATAGCTCTCCAGCTGTGGGTCATGATCCCTTTCACGGGGGTCAAACTTCAGTTATTCATATACGATATCAGATATTTACATTATATTTCACAGTAGTTTTAAATTTATAGTTGTGAAATAATTTCATGGTTGGCAGCTGCCATAATATATAATAGTAATACAACATTTGGAAGTCTGAGGGCCAGTGAGAATTTTTACCAGAGAATTCCAGGGATCTTCTTGTTCCTGCCCATAGCACTACTGTTAAATACCTGGGTGCTGGAGCAAAACTCAGATTTTTTACTTTACTCACTGAGATATCTCACCAGCCTATCATTTTAATGGCTACATTGTCAAATGATGGACTCATTTACATAGGAAACGTACATATTGGGCACGTTGCTTGTTCTGGCCTTCCTTGGGAGCGTAGTTCATAAATGATGGTAGTAGTTTGATTGAAACATGCTATCTATGCAGTCATATGTTTGGATACTGGATCTCCATGGAGAATACAGCCTTGCTGGAGGAAATACACTCCTGTGGAAAGGCTTTGAGCATTTTATAACCTCAACCTACTTCCAGTTCTCTCTCTCTTTCTTTGTCCCTCTGTTTCCAGTGGCTGGGGAAAGTTCTCTCTTCTTCCCAGCTTCCTGCTCTGCCACAGTTCATTTCTCTTGTGGTCATGCCTTCATACTCTGACAGACCCTTAACCCTCTGTAACTGAAGGCCCAGAGAAGCTCCTCATATAATTTGCTTAGCATCCAGTATTTCATCAGAGCAACAGGAAAGTAACTAAGACAAGAAGGAAAATACCATTTCTATAGAGCAATACATTCTGCTTTCCAAATGACAGGCCTACAAATGAACTTTTAGAACAAGAACCATCTGCATGGTGAAGCCTGCTTATGTTTATGGAGTTATTCCCCCTCCACCCTGCTCTGATGCCTCACAGGCTGTATCTTAACATGTTGGGTTGAGCTTTTCCTTTTGTTCCTATTTTTCCCTTTAAAAACGAATCCTCTGAAATTCTTGGCTATGTGTCAATGCTGTATTCTCAAGGATTAAGGGCCAGCAGGGCTGCTGTGCAGCAATTCAAAAGTTGAGTGCATCCTGGGGATTGGCAACACACAGACAGCTATTGTGCAGGAAGCCCCGGGTTCCAGTAATGGCATGTTAAATTTAGCAGCTGTCTTGAATTGTCATCAGAGATGAGGTGGAGGCGGCTGTCTGGCTGTAATCTAGAGCCGTTTGGAGTTTTACTTGAAAATTTACTTGAAAGGACTTCTCTAAAGGAGAACATGTTTCAGCTGTTCGTATTGTCTAATAAATTGGAGCAACTTTGCAATGGAGATGTATGCGCACATGTGTCTGTGCTGCACAACTGTGCTCCTAATGGTTAACATCTTTCTCTGCTGTGAGGACCCTGTTTAATTCTGTAACAAACCTCCAGAGTCCTTGATGGAAATTCATGGGTGCTGTGAGTCTAGCTACCCCTATGTATGAAGATAAAACATTGTGGGAAGAAATGGGAGGGATAGTGAGAAACTCAGCAGCAACCCAATTGTCACAGCACATTGAAGATTTTTTCCCCTAACTGACATGCTAGAGACTAATATAGCTGACATTTTTTTTCCTCTCCAGAGTGTAGGAGTTAACTGTGGTAGAACCAGTGGAACTTCCAGATGAAATTTAGCTTCTGAAATCATGTAGATGAAGCCTCTGTTTCACCATCAAATAAAAGAAGACACAGAGAGAAGGGTGTGAGAATTGGAATAAGGGGGCACTGGTATAAAGAAGAATATGTTCATCTTTCCAGATCACAACCGATTATATGTTTTATAATAATTTCTCAAAAAAATAGGGGGAGTTGTATAAAACTTGGCTCTGCTCTATATCTATGATAGTTCCATCTCTAATTTCTTCAAACCTACAGAAGTTCAAGGAGAATTTCTACAATTGCTTTTCTTATAGTTCCTTGTGAAGTCAGGTCTCCCGATGACATAAAGAAATAGCAGTGACCTATGAGATCATTCACTTAGTTCTGAATGCTTTTTTATTCAGTACAATATGCAGAATGAAAAGAGACAGATGCCAAGAAAAACAGTGAAAATTATAACCACCACAATCATCCTGAGAGTGAAAACTTTCCATTGTCTGTACCATAATGGAGAGGAGATGCTCATATTAAAGTCTTGTTCCCTAATTGGTTTTGATTTGGTCAGTAAAGAAAAAGAGCCAATTGCTGGGTGAAGGCTAAAGGTGGGACTTCCAGGTTCCAGGAGGAAGAAGAGATGAAAAAAGAGCTTTTTGACCAGGCTTCAGAATGAGAGACACACAATGACTATGTACGATCTTGGGGTAGCTAGAATCAGTGGAGGCTGGCTGTTACAGGCTATCTGGTAAGGTCAAGGCAAGTCAGATCAATTGTGGTATCTGATGATTTCTAAAATAATACAGCTGCCTCAGTGTTTTTCATCTTCAGAGCAAAGGTGGGCAGACAAAGAGAAAAGCCCAGGGTGGTGGATTGGTGACACTAGCCAAGAGGAACAAAAGAGAAGCAAAAGGGAGACAGTGGAGCACAGACAGCAGCTCCTGGCTTTCCCAATTTTTTATCTTGGGCTAAGCCACATGGCACAAAGGGAACTGGGAGAGGTGTGCTCCTGGGAAAGGCATAAGAAGAAAGACCAACATGAAGATGCTTCAGTCCTTCTTAGAAGGTGGAAGAAAAATAGTCAAAGGAGGAAATACAGAGACAAAATTTGAAGCAGAGACTGAAGCAAAGGCTGTCCAGAGACTGTTCCACCTGAATATCCAGCCCATATACAGCCACCAAACCCAGGCAATATTGCTGATGCTAAGTAGTGCCTGCCAACCTGAGCCTGATATAGCTGTATCCTGAAAGGCACTGCCAGATCATGACAAAGACAGAGACAGATGCTCACAGGCAACTGTTGAATTGAGAATGAGGTCCCAATGGAGGAGGTAGAGAAAAGATTTGAATAAGGTGAAGGGGTTTGCAACCCTGTAAGAACAACAATGTCAACCAACCATATCTCCTAGGGACTAAACCACTATCCAAAGAGTACACATGGATGGGCCCATAGCTCCAGCTGCATATGTAGCCGAGGATGGCCTTGTTGGGCATCAATGGGAGAAGCCCTGGTCCTGCCAAGGCTCAATGCCCCAGTGTAGGGGAAAGTGAGTACGAGAAGGCAGGAGGGGGTAAGTGGATGGGGGTGGCTGGGTGGAGGAACACCCTCATAGAAGCAGGGAAGGGGGGTAAGTGACTTATGGAAGGGAAACCAGGAAATGGGATAACATTTAAAATGTAAATAAAATATATCCAATAAAAATACATTTAACAGACACCATAGAGTTGAAGTGTTGTTCATGAAGTATAATAACATAGAAGCCTCTGTTTTACTCTGTTTCCAGGTATTTAGAGTGAGCTGGCTTCCTGAAGGAGTATACCATGAGTGAATTTGGTCTTCAGGTATGCACTGTGATGAATGAAATGAGGCATAGCCACTCATCAAATGTGAGGAACATCCTGTTCAGCAGCTATACCTTCACATTTACCTCCAGATCAGAATCCTATTTTATTCTTTGGTAAAAGTTCATTTGGCACCACTTTCAAGAGACATACATATTTGAATATTTTTCTTTATGTTTGTTTTCCAAACATGGTATTTCAAAAAACTAGCCCTGAACTCATTATGTAGATAAAACTGACCTTGAATCCTTATTCCTTACACCTCAGAACTGAAAGCATGTATCACCATCTTTGATGCTCAAAAACATAGATTTTACAAACCAGAAATGGCGTTCTTCAATGAAAACACTTGAATCACATAATTCACCTTAAATGACACAAATCATTCAGCTCAAGTTACAATTCAAAAACATGTAACTTGGATGTTTAGTAGGAAACCCATTGGGCCCAAAAGTTTCACAAGGTGCTTTATTTATTAGTAAAGGACTCATGAGTTTTTCTGTCCAGTCCTGAGTATTACTGTTTCAAAACATACAATTATTAACTTAAAATGTCTAAACTCATTCATATACCACTGGTGTTTTAAAGACTGTGCTCAGATATTCAAATTTGTCATGAAAAGGGATTTTGTAAGAATATAACATTGAGGGGTACAAAAGAATTTAGTTCATCATAGATCTTGAGTTTTTTCAATTACCTAGAGGATTTGGGGCAGGAACTCAAGGCAAGAACCAAAAGAGAGATCATGGAGGAAATGTACAGTTTGGCTTTTTACATCTTGAGTGTTCAATTAGATTCCTTATGCACCCCAAGCAAAATACTTAGAAATAGCACTGCCCAAAATAGGTGAGGTCCTTCTACACCAATGTAGGAGTACTTAAAAAATGTTTCACAGACTTACTTGGATATAGCTAGTCTGATTGAGGTAAATCCTCACAGGACATTCCCTCTTCCCAGGTAACATTAGATTTGGGTTACGTTGACCAGTAGAGATAATTATGGAGTTGAGGATTTATAACCTGGAATCAATGATCCCCCCCAAACTACTACCTTAATTCTCTTCTAAACACTGTCAGATGAAAACCAATTGATACAATAACATTCTTCATGGAAAACAACAGAATGTAAATGATATTATTATTTCCTCAGATACTGTGAAGAGATGAGAGCAGCATACGAGGTAGGTGACTACATGGCTTGGGTTAAACCAAGAAGATTTTTTTATGTCTATCCCTAGACATCTAGTTTATGCACAATCTAATCATCCAAGCTGACTGATTTAGTGTAGTCTCTCTGAGCTCCTGCCTGAATTGCTCTGCTTGACCTCATAATGACTTTGGCAATCTGTTCTAATCTTCTGATTCCTTCTCATTTTCTTGCTCCTCTGTCTTCACCTGTGTCTATCTTGTAAAACTGCCCCAGCAAGACTGCCATACACACACCCCACAATATTCTCTCTTTCTGCTCTTAAGTAACTTTTCCCTGTGTTCTTATATTCTATTTCTGATTCATTGTGTAAAATCTTTCTCTGATTTGTCACTTTGTCTGCCCCTCAATAACAAGCTCCTTTCAGACATTTCTGCTTACTTCAACAAACTTACCTTCATCATACTGTAATCCAGGATGCATTTAAATTGATGTGATCCCTTGCCAGAGCAGCTATTCAATTCCTGGATTAAAATTACAACAGAATATTAGTACATGGATTACATTTGCTGTGTATGTGTAATTCCTAAATCTATATAATGCTAAATGAAAAACTATCCATGTTGAATTATTGTGATAGAGTAACTAATCAATGTGTGAAATCTATTCCTCCAAAAGAAGAACATGGATATTTTAAAATCTCACATTTCTGTGTTAAGTGTCTTTATTGTTAAGCTTTACTTTGATTTTCAATTTTCTCCATTGAATGATTTTCTATTTTAAAAGGAATGAAGAAGGCAGTGATGCTCACTACTTTACTACTAATGCTCCACCAAGGGACAATGATTTTAAAAATTGCTTATCAACTTCACACTTCAGGAGCATATAAATTAAAACTGTTTTGAATTCCCATCCTACTGCAGTTAGTGTGCTATCCTATAGGAAACAAATGACATCAAATAGTGGCAAAGATGTGGGAAAATGAAGACCTTTATTGTCTGTGAAGATAACCTGGCATAGACACTATGAAAGTAAGTATGGAGGTTTCAAAAACAACTAAATAATGAACTCTCACAAGAACCTTCTATACAGTTCTCCAGCACATATCCAAGGGGCTCTAAATCTTACCAGTGAGATGCTTGCACAGCCTTGTTTATTGTTAAACTATTCATAATAATATGGGAATGGAATCATTTGAGATGTTAATCATGGATGAATGGATAATAAAAATGTGCTACATATACAAAACAAAATTTAATTCAGACAGAGGGAAAATGAAATTATTAACTTGGCAGGAAAATGAACGGATCTTGAAATTATTACACTAAATTCAGAAAGCCAGACTCAGAAAGAAAAATGCCACATGTTCTCCATCATGTGTTATGCTAGCTTTGAATTTGTATTAATGTGTATTTCTGTGGGAGTGAATGTTGGTATAGATCATGAAACTAGGAAAGGAACCATAATAGGGGGACACTGGTTTTAAGAAGGCAGAAGGCATGTGACATGAGAGACAAAACAGGGCTATTGAAGATAGACAGATAAAAGGGAAATGGCAGTGAGATAGGGGAGAATAGTAATATATAGTACGTATAAAACTGCCATATAAATCCTTCAACTTATTGCCATTGAAAAAATAAATAGAGACAGAAAAGTAATTTAGATCATAAAAACAGATAAATTCAATATGTTAGTCCTAGCTGAAAATATTAGCACTATCCAATCTGGAAGGCATTAGAAAAACAAATCAGTTTTTAATTTTCCTTTTTTAACGTAAAAGTGGAACGCAGCTGAATAAAACAGAATTCAAATATTCTATTTGAAAAGGCATTCTAATTTTAGACTTAAGCTTGAGCCAAGTCATTATTATAAATTCCAAATTCCAATAAATGTATTTAGAGTTATAATTTATTTTACAGGATTTCCAATTGGAATAATCTTTAAACCTATTTAGGAAAATGTTCTGCAATCATTTTAAAATGAGAATTCGATATGCTGAAATTCAGCAGTCCTGAGATCTGTGAGGTCATACCTCGTTACACTATGACCTTTGAAAGGTCAGCAGTGTCACACTGGCTGATAAAGTAATCATTTAGGGATGCTGAAGACACTCGAAACATGGTCTTATTCCATGTCTGCTGTATGTGATAGAACGGGACTGTGTGATTAATCCTGAACTTGTTTTCAGAGTTGCAATTGATAGCCTAGTAGAGAGAGCACTAAACATGGCAGATGGTAAGCCAAAAGTGATGCCTGTAATAATTAGATGCAAATTTCAAAGTGTGAAGATGAAATACAAAGTGAATGGCAACAAATTTTCTAAACTCATCTTAAAATAAGGTAAATAAAATGTGACAGTCTTGATATAACATATAGCAAGATAATTTAAGAACACCATTTATTGATTTATTTGGAGAGATGTCTGATTTACAAATATGAAGTTGAAAAATCTTTGTTTTGGTACATGTCAATTATTGTACATCTTCGTTTCCATTGACTCTCAGTATTTTATTTTCTGTCCATCGTGTTGCACAAAGACTCATGAGTTTGAAGCTTGTTTCGATGGTGGAGTCTGTGAACGTAAAAGAAGTAGATGAGCAGTACCATAGAAAGTCATATCCTCTGCACTTGCTTGTGATCTCTTCTTAACCTTCCAACTGCCCTGAAGTGAACATCTTTGTTACGCCACATGCGTCTCCTCATCACTGTCATTTGCTGTAAACTCAGGCAGAGATTCTATGGAACCAAATGATGGGAGGATAGATACTCCTGAAAACAGTTTCCAAAGTAATTTCCCATGAAGTACTGCCTTAGCTGTTTGGCACAGTAACTGATGGTAACAAAACAGAGTAGAAGCCCACATTTTAAATGACCCTGCATTTTCTTATCACATATGTAGAGGAGAGGGTGCCCTTTTTGTTTGAGTTTTAGATAATATGATCTTCATCTTTACTATGTATCATAATGAAGCCATTCTGATGCCTGGGATATGCAAATATAACATTACATTTATATATTTAACAGTTATAAATGACTCCCAATCCTAGTGTAACCATGCACATCATTTTTTTTTTCAAGTTTCCCATCTGTCTTTTTCTTTCTCACTTATAAGTGAAATAATGGATTCTTTCTCTCATGTGTACCTCCATCATTTTGGGCAACATTCTGTTCTATGCAAAAGGCAACATAAATCAAACTTGAAAAGACTTGAATGCAATAGAATACTGAAGTAAGTAGTCAGACAAATTTATATGCAAGGCAGTTTCATTTATCTCTATCAATTTTCAGAGCAAATAGAATATGCAACCCAGTTAATTACATTATGAATATTCATGCTGGGTTGCCTATATTTAGAATCCAAAGAATTTGGAGTATATTTTCATTTAATGCTGTATTAACATAATTTTGTTTGTATAATTTTGATTTTCATTAAATAAAAATAATTGAATGCATTATCAAATTGGCAAGATGGAGGCAGAAATGGGTACTAACCATGTCATTTAAAAGCTCAGAGCCCTCTATCCAGTCGACAACACGACTCAGTCTATTTGTGGATTCAGTAAACATAAATGATGATGAAAATCATTCTCAGTGTTTAAGAATTAGGACTCCACCTGTGCTGGATTCTTGAGAATTATGTATAGAATAGCAGCATTTCTCTGTTTTTCTCCAGTTAGCCTATCACACACATGTGAGATAACTTTAAAGTACAGATGAAGGTAAACATGGCTCCTTTTCATCATCAGTAAGAGTGCTTCTCTCTAGTCAGTTCTTTACGTCTTCATTCAATATAGTCACAGCATAAGTTACTATATCATTGGAAACATGAGCAAATTAGCTGTAGACAGTGCTTGAAATTTCTTAGAATGTTCTGGTCTGGACTGCACGTGGTCATTAGTGCTCTCTTGTTGGCCAAAGTCAAAAGATATCTGAGCCTTTAAGTAACTCTGATTTATAATATCATGTAAAACAAGATAATCATCAATAAATTAACAAATTATTCAGTTTGGTATTCTTAAAACCACAGTCAACAAAAGAAAGTTAAAGAAACATTGAAATATATAATATATATGTTAGAAGAACAAAGGTATCAAAATTATTTTCTTTTCAATTTGATTTCAATTGATAATACTTCACAATGATGATCAGTTTTAAAAGTAATGGAAAATAGAAGAAATTATAACAATCAAATAAGTTTCAAAATAGGTGCAGCATGAATTAATAATATACTATTATGCTATACAAGTAAAATTTCATAGTTCTTATGTAAATAGAGAATATTTGTATAAATCCCCCAAGAAAATAAACATATCAAAAATGAAAATGACTTTTTTTTTCAATAGAAATTGTTAATGGCTAGTTGGTTAGTTCAGTTGATTATATTATGAAGCAAAATAAGGTCTCCAGAGGATAACAATGAGAAATAATAATCCTTTAAATAATGGATGATGGAATAATTTTGCATCTCTATATCTAAATAAAGAAGGTTAAGACAAAATGTGACAAATTATAAAAAAGTCATAAAGATTTGAAATCTGGCACAATAAAATATTTAGAGTAAATATAAGATCAATTTCTAATGACCTTGCTTAATTAATTTCTCTTAAATAAATTATGATTTATACAAAACATAAAATAATAAAAATAAAATTGAAAGATAATATTGGAAATAAAGTATACTAGCCATATGTTAAGAGGAATTATGTGCAGAACATAGCTGATAAATATCTAAGATGATCAAAAGATTTCTAAAATCCTATCATCCGAGTTTGAATAGTGATGGCAAATATAACTTTCAAAACATGTCTGTCATCACTGGTCATATATGAACAGTAGATTACGACCAATATTTAATATCACTACATATCTAATATAATGGCTATAAAATTAAAATACTGCAGATCGCATATGCTCTTCTAAATGTAATGTAACTAAGTGTCTCGCACATAGTGGGAAGGGATAGAAGAAAAGGAAAATACTTTGGAAAACAATTTTAGCGTTTATTGCTTGTGTGCCCAATTAAAAATATACTTACCAAATGGTCCTCCAACCATTTTTACCGTGGGCCATTTTTTTTTTTAAATAGAAAACACAATCTCTGTCTTTGCAAAGACCTGTATCATGTGGAGAATTGTCTCTCATTGACATAAGTATTCCATCAACTGGAATAGAATTAAATATTAGATGCCATATACTTACAATGAAAGACTAGCCAGAAGTCAATAAAAAGTGATTATTATCATATACAAATAAGAGAAGATGAATTTAAAGGTAAAATTATACTTTATTAAATGTGGTCATTGTTTTGAAAACGCTTCTTTATTTTTTCTTTAAAATAATCATACATTTTAATATTTTCTGGAAAGGTTGTCCTTTTCCAAGATTTTAGTTTAATGTTTTATTGTATGCATGGCTGTGTCTATATTATGGAGGCAAGAAGAGGACCTTTCAGAGTCCTTTGAGCTGGAGTTTTAAGGCAGTTTTGGGATGCCTCATGCAGGTTCTGTGTACTGAACTTGCGTCCAGAGCAATAGCCATTGTTTGGTGTCTGTATAAATCTATTCAGTAGAAAAAAGACAGCATTTTCAACAAATGGTGCTGGTTCTGCTTGTGGTCTACATGTAGAAGAATGCAAATTGATCCATTCATATCGCCCTGTACAAAGTTAAAGTCCAACGGGATCAAGGACCTCCACATAAACCAGATACACTCAAACTAATGAAAAAGAAAGTGGAGAAGAACTTAGAACACATAGGCACTGGAGAAAAATTTTCTGAACAGGTCACCAATGGCTTATGTTCTAAGACCAAGAATCGACAAATGGGACCTCATAAAATTGCAATGCTTCTGTTAGGCAACGGACACTGTTATTAGGACAAAATGGCAACAAATTGATTGGGAAAAGATCTTTGCCATCGTACATCCAATAGAGGGCTGTTATCCAATATATACAAAGAACTCAAGAAGTTAGACTTCCAAGAATCAAATAACCCTATATTAAAAAAAATGGGGTACAAAGCTAGGCAAAGAATTCTCAACTGAGGAATATGGAATGACTGAGAAGCACTTAAAGGAATGTTCAACAACCTTAGTTATCAGGGAAATGCAAATCAAATCTACCATGAGATTGCACATCACACCAGTCAGAATGAGTAAGTTCAAAAACTCAGGTGACAGCAGATGCGGGCAATAATGTGGAGAAAGAGGAACACTCCTCCACTGTTGGTGGGATTGCAAACTGGTACAATTGCTCTGGAAATAAATCTGGTGCTTCCTCAGAAAGTAGACAAAGTAGTACCTGAGTATGCAGCTATACCACTCCTGGAAATATACTCAAAAGATGATCTAACGTATAACAAGATCAGAAGCTCCACTATCTTTATAGAAGCCTTATTTATAATAGCCATGAGCTGGAAAGAACCCAGATGTCCTTCAACAGAGGAATGGATACAGAAAATGTGATTCATTTATACAATGGAGTACTACTCAGGTATTTTAAAATATGACTTTATGACATTCTTAGGAAAATAGATGGAACTAGAAAGTATCATCCTAAGTGAGGTAACCCAATCACACACACATACAGAAAAACCAAACATGGTATGCATTCACTGATAAGTGGATATTAGCCCAAAAGTTCGATTACCCAAGATACAACTCACAAACCACATGAAGCTGGAGAAAAAAGACCAAAGTAGACATTTCAGTCCTTAGAAGGGGGAAGAAAATACTCAAGAGTGCAAAAGTATGGAGCAGAGACTGAAGAAATATCTGCCCTACCTGTACGTTTTTCTTATCAATGCATAGGATGCATCAGGAAAGGGAGGCTTTAGTTGAAGATGAAGTTGCTCCATCTTGACTATTGTCATAGAAGAAAGAACATAGAAATCTGTCAAAAGTAACATAAAAGATGCATTTATGTGATGTTCCTGAAAGTTCTAGCCCATAGACAGTAACTTAATCAACATTAACAACAGAAACAGTGAATTGGAGAAAAAATGTGAATTATATACACATCTATGTTTCTTTGCTTTCACTAAAAGTATTCAAATATTAAGCCAACAGAAACAAAAAGCTTTAAAAGCTTGGGGTTGGAGATGATATTTCTTGACCACTCTATATTAAAATGAAACAAAATGTTGCAACGAGACTAGGAAATTTTGACAAATGTGTTAGGTGCTTTAAAGTTGAGCTTTTAATATTCCTAAGCATAAATACTTTTTTAACATGAGACATTTTTTCTTACAACTTTATTTAAAAAAAGAGAGATACGTGTACATATTTTAAAGCATTTTGGCATAACACTATATGAATATATTTTTGTCAGTACTTAATTTTTTTAGAGGTTTGATAGTATGCATTGAAATCTTACTAGTTACCATAAGCATGAAGTACATGGAGAACAGAATGTAACATGGAAACAGTCAGAGTTTTCTTGGTGTGTATAGATTAAACATAATGATTTTTGAATACCAAAAATTGCCACAAGGCTCTATTCCTACCTCTTACATTATTAGTGATTTAAGGTCCAGGTGTATAGAGCAGGAGAGGTGGTTTGTAAGTCACCTAAACCTACTCAAATGCCGACTCTCAGTCATCTAAAAGCTGTCCTTACAGGCAAGTGCAATTATTCTGCTGTTCTTAGTGTTAGTCATAAATGATTACTGTGTTGGTGTTCAATAGTTTAAAGGCTCTGAAAGATTGTGATGAATAATAGAAATGAGGAAAGGGATGGAGAAAAGGCATTTGGAAGAAAGGTTAATATACTGTGAGAAAATATCTGAAGGGAAACAAGAAAATTGGAACTGTTCTCTTTGCCTCTTTCACAGTAAGAGTGACAGTTAGTTGTCAGTCATGAGAGTCACCAAAAAGGAAGAAAGAATAGAGTCCTCATTTGTGATAGTCATAAGCTGGAAACAACCTATATGTCCCATGACAAGAACAGATACAGAAAATATGGTTTATTTACACAAAGAAATACTACTCAGCTATTTAGAAGAATCATTACAAAGTACTCAAATGTCTTACTTGGGGTGGCTATTGCTGTGATGAACCACCATGGCCAAAAGCAACTGGAGGAGGAAAGAATTTATTTTGCTGACAATTTAATTCAATAGTTCATTATCAAAAGCAGTACAGGCAGAAACAAGAGGGCAGAAACCTGGAGGCAGTAATTAATGTACTGCCCATTGAATACTGCTGTTTGCTAGTGTAGAAGGCCTGCTTTCTTATAGAATCCAAGACCACCAGCCCATAAATGACCCCAACCACTATGGGCTAGGCCTTCCACATCAGTCATTAATGAAAAAGTATTCTATAGGCTTGCCTACAGTTCTATTTTAAAAAGTCATTCTATTATTGGTGTTTTCCCCTCCTCAGATGACTCTAGCTTGTGTCAAGCTCACATAAAATGTAAGTCAGCACAGCAAATAATAACGAATTTAACAGGACATTAGAAGCTTTTTTATTGTAATGGGGTTTGTGTCTGGGCTAGCATTCAGGTTTATCACTTTTTTATGCATAAGTGAGGGTACTACCGTTGGAATAGTTTAGACTGTGTGAAAAGTATTTGGTATAAATCACTTGCCAAGGTGGTCTGACCTTCCTTTTGGACAGAGAAAGACTAGCATATATATCAGTACTAATCTTCAAAGGATTGTACTCAGTGTTGCTTGCAGGATAAGAAGTGCATTCCTAATCTTTGAAACACACGACTCCATCATTTTCTTCCTTGAAAACTATATCTCTATCATATTTCCCACACAAATGTCACCTGTGTTACATGGACCTGTCTGCTTGACTTAGTCCTTACTATATAGTACTTGTTTGTACACATTGAAATTGTTTTGCTTCATTTAATGTGGCTCTTTGCCTGACCAATTTTAAGACAGTAAACTCTACCACCGAATATTCATTTCCTTTTTTAATATACTATACACTTGTTATGTAGAAAGGCTGAGGAGTTATAAAGGTGATTATTTGATAATTTCTTGAAAATGTTAATAGGATATACAATTATTCATTTTTATTTTTTAAGCCAGGACTACAAGTAAGACATGGGATATTTAAGGTATAAAATATTCTGTATGATATTTTAAATGCTAGGTGTGTATGTTTATATTGGTATAATCCACATACACCCCTATGTGGGATGAAGCCTACTTGGGATGTAAAACATGGACTGAAGTTAATTAATATTATTACTTAGGTGCTTATAATTCTACTATAATAAGCATAAAAAAGAATAATTTTGAGGAGAGGGTAAATGATAACACTATACATTTTGACAAATATAAAATAAACTTAAAATTGGTCCAAAAATAAACTCTAAATATGTTCTAAATTAAAGTTACTTTCAAAGCAAAGACTATGTAGTTATTAGACCATCAATATTTGTATAGTTATTCCTTTTTAAATGTCATTCACTAAAATTTTATTGTTTCCAAAATTATTTGAATAGTAAATATAATTATCATTCTGAAGTTTTGCATAAGAACATCTGCAAGGACAAATGAATGACATCATGTTTCTTTAAATATTTCAATGACATATCTTTAAAACTCTTTTTGTTATTCATAAATATTGTATAGTAACAAAAGTTATGTTTGTAATTACTGCTAACATAAAGGTAGCTAGCGATCTTATCAGATCATGATGCAAAAGTATGAATCATGTTAGGATAAAATAGATTTTCTTGCTGAAAACAATTCTTTATGCTAACACATGATTTTATTTACTATGAGAAAGCAAAACCGAAAGTAAAATATGCCTTAAGTAAGTATGGTGAGCTTAAGTTATATTGCAAAGACTTACCCCTGCTTATGTCTTTGACTTTTTTGAGCATAGTAAAAGCAGTGTTCTGGACATCAGCTGCACTAGCTCTTTTCTACCTGGACCAGTGGAGAGCCTGGAGAACAAGCCGGGAAGACACACCTGGAGATCTTGGAGCACAGGAAGTGTGGTGCTCTCTGGAAAAGTGTCCTTTCTGGCCCACAGTGAGGGCCAAATCTCTGTCATCAAACTCAGGATATGTCCTGAAAAGGCCGAACTTGCAGATCAGGAGCTTTTACAGATGGACTAGAGTTGAACCTGACACATAGGCCCGTGGAGGTCACATCAGAGTGTCTCAAAGAGTAGAGAGTGCTCTGCTCTCTGGAAAAGGGACCTTTCTGGCCCACAGTGAGGGCTGAATCTCTGTCATCAGGACTCGGGATCTGCCTAGGAAAGGCTGAGCTTGCAGTTCAGATACACAGGTGCTTTTACACCTGGGCCAGAGGTGAGCCTGGCACATATGCCCGCCGAGTGTCCGACGAGGGAACACAGAGTTTTCAGAGTACAGGGAATGCGGTGCTCTCTGGAAAAGGGTCTTTTTTTGTCCTAGAGTAAGAGGCAGGTCTCTCCAATTAAGACTCAGGACCTGTGGGCAGAGGGCTGAGCTCTCAGAACAGCCTCAAAAGAGTTCCCGGACATGAGCCAAGAAACAGAACTGAGACACTGCCATCAGAACTCACTGCTTGCCCACAAAGAGCCCAACACCTAGAAGCAATTTTCTTCCTCAGCCCACCGGCTCTCAGATCCACAGAAGAGGCATGTGCCAGTCAGAGACACCAAGATCACCTATAATCACAGATAACAAGATGGCGAGGGGAAAGCAAAAGAACCTAAGCAATGGAAACCATGACAATCTGGCAACATCAGAACCCAGCTCTCCCACAACAGCAAGTAGTGAATTGCCAAACACACCAGAAAAACAAGACTGAGAGTTAAAATCATATTTCATGATGATGATGGAGATCTTGGAGAAGTGCATAAATAACTCTGTTAAACGATTACAGGAGAACAAGGAGAAATTACTCAAAGAACTACAGAAAAACACAACCAAACAAATAAAGGAATTGAAAACAGAGACATAAACAATAAAGAAAACACAAAAAGAGACAACCCTAGAGGTAAGAAACCTAAAAAATAGATCAGGAGTCACAGATGCAAGCATCACCAACAGAGTAAAAGAGATGAAAGAGAGGATATCAGGGGATGAAGACAACATAGAAAACACAGACAAAACAGTAAGAGGAGATGCCAAACCCAAAGCTCCTAACCAAAATTATCCAGGAGATCCAGTACACAATGAGAAGACCAAACCTAAAAAAAAATAAAAATTGGAAAGATCGAAGAATATCAACTAAAAGACACAGTAAATATCTTCAACAAAATCATAGAAAAAAAATTCCCTACCCTTAAGAATGAGATGACCAAGATCATATAAGAAGCCTACAGAACTCTAAATAGATTGGGCCAGAAAAAAATTTTTTTTCCAAAACATAATAGTCAAAACACCAAATGTTTAAAACAAAGAAAGGATGCTAAAAGCAGTAAGGGAAAAAGTACATGTAACATATAAAGACAGACAATGAGAATTATACCAGGCTTCTCAACATAGATTATGAAAGCTGGAAAATCCTGCATGGACATCATATAGACTCTAAGAGAACACAAATGCCAGCCTAAGTTACTATATCCAGCAAAACTCTCAATTACTATAGATGGAGAGACCATGATATTCTAGGACAAAACCAAATTCACAAAATATCTGACCACAAATCCAGCCCTCCAAAGGATAATGAACTGAAAACCCAACAGAATGAGGAAAACTACACCCTAGAAAAAGCAAGAAAATAACTATGTAAGAAAACCAAAGAAGAAAGACACACAACATCATTCTACCTCTTACAACAAAAATAACAGGAAACAGCAACCACTATTAGTTAATATCTGTTAACATAAATGGACTCAATTCACCAATAAAGAGATATTGACTATCAGACTGGATACATAAAAAGGACCAAGCATTTTGCTGCATACAGGAAACTCATCTCAGAGACAAAGACAGATACTACTTCAGAGTAAAAGGATGGGAAAAAAAAGCCTTCCAAGAAAAGTTTCCCAAGAAATAAGCTGAAATAGCTATTCTAATATCGAATAAAACAGATTTTCAACCAAAAGCTATCAACAAAAGAGTTACAGAAGGACACATTTTACTCATTACTGAAAAAAATCTATCAAGATGAATACTCAATCCTGAACACCTATGCTCCAAATAAAAGAGCACCCATATTCATAAAAGAAACCCTACTAAAACTCAAAAAATATATTATACCACACACAATAATAATGGTGGACTTCAACACCCCACTCTCATCAGTGGACAGATCACGGAGACAGAAACTGAACAGACACACAGTGAAACTTGCAGAAGTTATGAACCAGTTGGAATTAACAGACATCTACAGAACATTTCATCCTAACTCAAAAGAATATACCTTCTTCTCAGCACACTATGGCACCTTTTCCAAAATTGGCCATATAGTCAGTCACAAAATAGGCCTCATCAGATATTAGAAGATGTAAATATTCCAATGCATCCTATCAGATCACCATGGACTAAGACTGGTCTTTATTAACAACAAAGACAACAAAAAGCCAATATACACATGGAAGATAAACAATGCTCTCTACTCAACAATAGCATGGTAAAAGAAAAAATGAAGAAAGAAATTAAAGATTTTTTTTACAATTTAATGAAAATGAAAGCACAACATACCCAAACCTATGGGATGCAATAAAAGAAGTACTAAGAAGAGAACACATAGCTCTGAGTGCCTCCACAAAGAAACTTGAGAGAGCATACACTAGTAGCTTGACAGCAAAGCTGAAAGCTCTAGAACAAAAAGAAACAGATACTTCCAAGAGGAGTAGAGAGCAGGAAATAACCAAACGCAGTGCAAAACCAAGTTTCAACCAAATAGAAACAAAAAGAACCATGCAAAGAATCAACACCACCAGGAGCTAGTTGTTTTTTTTGTTTTGTTTTGTTTTGTTTTGTTTTGTTTTTTGAGAAAATCAACAAGGTCAATAAACCCTTAGCTAGACAACCAGAGGGCACAAAGAGACTATCCAAATTAACAAAATTAAAAATGAAAGGGTAGACATAACAACTGAAATGGAAAATTTTCAAGAAATAATAAGATCCTACTACAAAAGCCTATACTCAACCAAACTGGAAGATCTGGAGGAAATGGATAAATTTTTAGACAGACACCAGATACTAAAGTTAAACCAGATTCAGATAAACCATCTAAATAATCCCATAAAACTTAAAAAAATAGAAACAGTCATCAAAAGCTTCCCAAACAAAAAAAGCCCAGGACCAGATGGGTTCAGAGCAGAAATCTATCAGATATTCATACAAGACCTAATACCAATACTCTCCAAACTATTTCACAAAATAGAGACAGAGAGAACATTACCCAACTCATTCTACAAAGCCAAAATTACTCCCATTTCTAAATCACACAAAGACCCTACAACAAAAGAAAACTTCAGACCAATCTCCCTTATGACTATTGATGTAAAAATATTCAAATAAATTCTTGCAAACCAAATTAAAGAACACATCAAAAGGATCATTCACCATGATCAAGTGGGCTTCATCCGTGAAATGAAGGGATGGTTCAATTTATAGAAATCCATCAACATAATCCACTATGTAAATAAACTTAAAGAAAAAAAAAACACATGATCATCTCACTAGATGCTGAGAATGCATTTGACAAAATTCAGTACCCCTCCATGTTAAAATTCTTGGAAGAAACAGAAATACAAGGCTCATATATAAACATAGTAAAAGCAATATACAGCACACCAATAGCCAACATCAAACTAAACAGTGAGAAAGTTGAAGCAAAACCAGTAAAATCAGGAACTAGGCAAGGTTGTCCACTCTCCCCCTACCTATTCAATATAGTACTGGAGATCCTGGTCAGAAAAATTACACAGCAAAAGGAAGTCAAAGAGATACAAATTGGAAAGGAAGAAGTAAAAATATTACTATTTGTCGATGACATGATAACATACTTAAATGACCTCAAAATTTCACCAGAGAACTTTTACAGCTGATAAACAACTTCAGCAAAGTGGCTGGATATAAAATAAACTCAAACAAATCAGTAGCCTTCCTCTACTCAAAGGACAGACATGCTGAGAAAGAAATTAGGGAAATGTTACCCTTCATAATAGTCACAAACAATATGAAATACATTGGTGTGACCCTAATTAAGCAAGTGAAAGATCTGTTAGACAAAAACTCTGATCTCTGAAGAAGGAAACTGAAGATCTCAGGTGTAAAGATCTCCCATGTTCATGGATTAGAAGGATAATTACTGTAAAAATGACCATCTTACCAGAAGCAATCTACAGATTCAATGCAATCCCCATCAAAATTTCATCTCAATTCTTCATAGAGTTGGAAAAAGCAATTTGCAAATTCATCTGGAATAATAAAAAACAGAATATCAAAATCTATTCTCAAAGACAAGAAAACTTTTGCAGGAGTCACCATCCCTGGCATCAAGTTATGTTACAAAGCAATAGCGTTAAAAACCACATGGTACTGGTACTAAGATAGGCAGGTAGATAAATGGAACAGATTAGATCATATAGAAATAAACTCTCACACATATAGCCTCTTGATCTTTGAAAAAGTAGCTGAAAACATTCAATAGAAAAAGGACTGCCTCTTCCACAAATGGTGTTGGTTCAAATGGCAGTAAGCATGCAGAAAAATGCAATTCAATTATTTCTTATCTTCTTGTAAAGCTCAAATGCAAGTGGATCAAAGATCTCCACATAAAACCAGGTACACTGAAACTATTAGAAGAGAAAGTGGGGAAAAGCTTAGAACACGAGGGCACAGGGGAAATTTTCCTGAACAGAACACTAATCACTTATGCTTTAAGATTAAGAATTGATAAATGGGACTTTATGAGATTGCAGAGTTTCTGTCAGGCTAAGGTACACTGTCCGTAATACAAAATGGAAACCAACAGAATGGGAAAGGATCTTTATCAATCTCCCATCTAATATAGGTCTAATATCTAATTTATACAAAGAACTCAAGAAATTAAACTCCAGAGAATCAAACAATACTATTAAAAATGGGGTACAGAGAAAACAAAAATCTCAGCTGCGGAATATTGAATGGCTGAGAAGCACCTAAGGAAATTCTCAACATCCCTAGTCATCAGGGAAAAACAAATCACAACAATCCTGAGATTCCACCTCACACCAGTCATAATGGCTAAGATCAAAAACTCAGATGACAGCAGATGCTGGCAAGGGTGCGGAGAAAGAGGAACACTCCTCCACTGTTGGTGCAGTTGTAAACTGGTACAACCACTCTGGAAATCAGTCTTGCAGTTCCTCTGAAAAGTGGACATAGTCCTAATTGAAGACTCAGTTATTCCACTTCTGGGCATATACCTCAGAGATGCTCCAACATACAATAAGGACACATGCATCACAATATTCATAGCAGTCCTATTTATAATAGCCAGAAGCTGGAAAGAACCAAGATGTCCTTCAGTAGTTGAATTGATACAAAAAATGTGGTATATTTACAGAATGAAGTATTCTACATGTAACAAGGACACATGCTCCACCATGTTCATAGCAGCTTTATTTATAATAAATAGCCAGAAGCTGGGAAGGACCCAGATGTCCTTCAGTAGAGCAATGGACACAGAAATTATGGTACATTTACACAATGGAGTACTACTCAGAGACTGAAAACAATAATTTTATGAAATTCCTAGGCAAATGGATGGGACTAGAGAATATCATCCTGAGTGAGGTTGCCCAGTCACACAGAAACTAACACAATATGCAGTCACTGATAATTGGATACTAGCCTCAGAAAGCTCTGAATACCCAAGAAACAACTTACAGTCATATGAAGCTCAAAAAGAAGGAAGACCAAAATGTGGAAGCCTCAGTCCTTCTTAGAAAAAAAAAGGAAGTGTATAGCACACTCTCAGAATGTAGTACACCTAGAACTTAAATCATTAATAATACAAGAGCTAAGAATGAAGCCTTGTGGCAATTCTTGGTATGTAAAAATCGTTATTTTTAATCTTTACACACCAAGAGAATTTTGACAGTCTCCATTTTACCTTTTGTTTTATATGTACTTTATACTCATTGAAACTAGTTGGTTTTCAATTAATACTATCAAACCTTAAAAAAACAGAAACTGACAAAAATATATTCACATAATTTTATGCACAAATGCTTTTAAAATGGTACATTTATTTCTGTTTTTTTAAGTAAAGTTGTTAAAAAAAGAAAGAAAGAAAGAAAGCAGTGGTCTGTCCATACAGGGTCTGACACAGATATGGGTAGTTGATAGATCAGCATTATTCTTACATGCTACTGACTTCATTGATGCTTGGAGATTTATTCATTAACACTCAGTTGATTTGAACATTGATTTACCAAACTTTTAGAGAAAAATGTCACAGAATTCTGGAGCTCTATTTGAAGCTTCTCTATCATATTCTTGTTGCAGCCATACACAGTAGACACTTCTGTCTAAATCCTCACCAAATCAGTACTTTCATAGAGCTGATTTTTAAGGCACCATGCTTAGATAAGATACACTATCATAGAAAAGTGAGAGAGGCTGATTATTATATTCTGTGGTGGAATACAAAGTATATGTAAGTAGAGTGGATGATGTGTATGAAGATATGGTCCTTATAATGTGACATTTCAAGGCAGCTTCCTCAAGGGTCTATTAGGGACCTAATTGGTCCACCTGTCAAAGAACTAGAATGTAGTCAATGGTAGGTCATAAGGTAGAGATGTGCAAAGGTGAGGTGAGGTGTTGACAAGAATAGGTATTGTGCAATTAAGATTACCTACAGGTGTGAATTATAGACCAAACTAAAAACACCAGAATTAAGGGAAGAAACAAATCTATTGCTTTTTATAACAAATTATTACAATATGGGAAACACATACGAATTTCTTTAATCCCTCTTACATTGCTTGAGCGTAGGTATTTAGTGCTAAAATTCTTGAACTCATTTTAGAATTAGGATACTTTATTTATTGTATAAAATAAGTACTACCTTGAGTATACAAATGTTTGACTGAATAAATATGAATAAACAAACTAAAATAAAGAACTATGTGACCCTTATATTTGTGGGTCTCAACTATATCATCTATGAAGCAACTGAGGACAAACTGATCTTCCAAATTGCTTCTCAAGTGAACTCTATTGCTATGACAGCACATTCCATAGAATGTGGAATTTTGGAGAAAGCAATTATTAAAATTGATACCATAAAATGTGCATAAATATAAGTTTAAAATAATAATAATAAATCATTCTCTGTGATTTCAAAGCAAGTAAGTAATATGACAGGGACTTCAGCTTTGGTCAGGTTCTTATTTTATTCAGTCACTTAGGTATGGTGTTTAATTAAACTATTTATTATTGAGGTCTTCTGAAGATATATGTACTACCTAAAAATTACTAAAAATATTTAAAAAGAGAAAACAAGTATAATATTACAATATATGACAATCAATATTCTGAGTTTGACTTCACTAGGTTCTATTGGCTTAGTGTGTGTGTGTGTGTGTGTGTGTGTGTGTGTGTGTGTGTAATTCAGAATACTGACTGAACTATTTTATCCTTTGTCATTACAAAACTATGTTTTTGTTGACTTTTCATCTAAATTAATTCACAGAGATATGGCAAGGCCTCAAGGTATACCTAATTGGGTAAAGACATCAGTACCTTATGTCTATCTACTAACGGAACATCACAGATAGGCATGGTGGCACATGTATGTCATTTCTCCACTAGGAAAATGGAAAATCAGGACTTCATGGCTTGCCACAGTTATATGACATCCTTCTCTAAGACAACATGAATCAAAACAAGCAATGAAAACATGGTTCATTCCATAGCATCATTCTGTTCCCAGAGAACATGCTCTTAGAGTAAAGGAAAATGCCCAGGATAGAAGCCAGAAACACTTTGTCATTTAGTCTTAGTCATATCGTCCTCTGGTTTTTGTATTACTACATTTACTTAAGGTAATCAGTATATTTAAGTCATACTTAACAGAAAGATAACACAACGATGTTCATGGCAACACAGAGGAGTCATTAAGTCTGTTTTAAGGCTGTCCATCTATCTACACGAAAGCTCCCAATACATGTAGTTAGCTGGCTATTGTCTCCTTCAAGTTAATAGTACTTTAACATGTTTCAAACTGATTTCAAACTGATTTTTTAAAACTTCTCCCTCTTCAGAATGTATTCATACTTTGATCAAGTCATATATATGCTTAAATGTCTTTGCTCTATTTACTAAATTGTAACTTACATACATTGACATAACCAGAGTGTGAAATATAGTTCATATATATGATTAGAAATAACAGAGAATACTACTTTTTGGAAAAGATAATTCTCAACAGGTTTCTGTTCTAACTGAGCCTTCTTATTTGAAATACTTTACTCTATTTATTCTTCTCTTAGGTTTACTTCATCTCTTAAATTTCTAACATTTGTAAAGCTTACATAAATATCATTGGCATTTACTGAGAGATTTTCAATAATTCCTAGAAAATGGACGCTGAATTTTTCACATTACAAGAATAGTCCGCACCAAAAAAATAGTCCAATGTTTGCAAAATTTGAATTAGTATGTGAATATATTTTAAAATAACAAACTTCTCAATTCTCTACACAAACTAAACAAAACTCAAAAAGAAAAGAAGTCTTTTATTTTTGACCCTCTTTAATTTCTCAGCATTTACTTTGCAAGTAGTGTTACTGCACAGAAAACCCAGGCTATTGAAGAAGAAGTCATATATACTGATTTGTAAGATCTCTTACAGTTGTATGAGGCTATAATACTAAATAGAGTTCTGTCAATCAATAATAAAACCTGCTTTCAGTTTGCATGGTCATGAAGACCAGATGAGCTATAGTATATTTAATATTTCTAAAATTATAAATGCCATAAAATATTAGCATTACAAAATTGAAAGATAACAAATAGGAACCACTTTGGAAGCCATGGCACTTTCTTTGAAATCAAAATTCTTGGTGTTGAAATTAAATCAATTTCTATCATTTATTCATCACTCCTCCTAAATTAGTTTTTGTTGAGAGCACATAGCACATGAAAATGAAAAGTATATCATGCTTTCCCAGCATATTTATGAATAAAAACCTTAGTGCAATTACTTACTTCATAAAAATATATAAACTTTCAACACCTAGTACAGTGCCTGACTTTTCCAATAAACTAATATTTGTATTTCAATCTGATCACAATCCAAGATGACCTAAAGAAATAAGTGGTAATGACTCATAACAATTATTTAAACTGTGCCATGCCGTAGGCTTCATTATAGGATATGTCGAATTTCTTCAGATGCAGCAGAAATTGCATTTGGAAGTCCCAGATGCCAGCAGAGCAAGAGGTTCCCAGGACTCAACAGGGTGGACATTAGGGGAGAGAGAACCTGTATAGAGCATATCCAGAAGTTAGGCGTATCCCCTGGTTGAGGGATAGGGCCACCTACCCATCTCAAAATTTTTTTTACCCAGAATTTCTCCTGTCTAAAGGAAATACAAGGACAAAGAGTGGAATGGAGACTGAAGGAAAGGCCATCCAGTGACTGTCCCACCTGGGGATCCATTCCATCTGCAAACAACAAAACCAGGCAGTCTTGCTGATACTAAGAAATGTTTGCTCACAGGAGCTTGATATAACTTTCTCCTGAGAGGCTCTGCCAGAGCCTGACCACTACAGATGTGGATGATCACAGCCAACTATTGGACTGGACACAGGGACCCCAAAGGAAGAGTGAGAGGACAGACTGAAGAGACTGAAGGGATTTGCAACCCATAGAAAGAATATTATCAACCAGTCAGATCCCCACCCCAGAGCTACCAATGACTAAACCATCAACCAATGATTACAAATGGAGGAACCCATGGCTCCAGTTGGATATGTTGCAGACCATGGCTTTACCTGACATTAATGGAAGGGGAAGCCCTTGTTCCTGTGAAGGCTCATGCCCCAGTGTAGAGGAATGGTAGGGCAGTGAGGCAGTAGTGGGTGGGTAGGTGAGAGAAGCAGGAAGGAAGGATGATGGGATAGAGGGTTTTTAGTGGGAAACTGGGAATGGAGAGAACATCTGAAATGTAAATAAATGAAATAAGTAATTAAAAAACATTAAAGAAGACACTCAAATCATGTGACCAAGCATATTTATTTCTTCCGAAGTCCTAGTTACCAAGCCCAATAGCTACTTTTTTTATTTATGGTTATAACTTTTGTATACCATGCCTTCTAGTACCTTTTCGGGCTTCCGGTAATCTTAAAACACTCTATTTGCTTAGTATTTCCCCTGAACTTTCCAGTTAGTACTTATTCATTACTAAGTGTTGTTTCATCTGTCTCTGAAATTTGTCTTTTTCATGGATCCTATCCTCAACTACCATGACCCTCATCTCTGTACCCCCTTTGGGGTTCCACCATTGCAGTTTTAGTGTTGTTTTCTCCTGGGTACCTAGAAAACATGTTGACTGTTATGAGTTTTGGATTACTAATCAAACTGCATCTCCCCACAGAGAAATGTACACAATCCCATTATTCTAGAACCAGATATATATTATTTTGTGTCTGCTTCTATCTTTCTGTCAGAGTCCCAGACATACCATGAATGTGTGCTCATGTCATTTCTCTGAAATTACATTAGACTTTGACTTTATATGTACCATGGAAATGTCTTTATTCACAAGCCTCTCTCACCAACAAGTGTTCTATGATTCTGCCATGGAAGTGTGATCCTTAACCCCCTTAATTAAGCGGGTTCTGGAATCACCTTTTATGTGAACCATTTACAAAATGATATATGCTTAAGGGAAATTATTGAGCCCCAGTGAAAATATGAGTCCCAAAATATGGTTGTTTTTTCTTTCCACTCATCATGTCTTTATTTAAAGAACACCGAAGGAGTCCCCATCTACTTGAGCTTGGACAAGAATAAGTATTTAGAATGAAGTTAGAGTCTATACTGGTTTAAGATAATGTCTTATTTTATCTATTATCACAGAACTCTGAGGAAGAAGAGCTGGAAAGATTGTAATAGGTATAGAACCTGGATGCTGCACCTGTGAAATCTGCACAATTGGTTTCCTAATTTAAACATGTCTTAACAACCATACCAATTTCACATGCCATACTAGATCAGGGAAAATTTCACCCAGTCCCAAACCTAGAGTAAGAGCTACAGGCAATCACTGCTGTGAGAAGAATTAGGTTTTTATCTCCCTTCACTATTTAATCACACATACTAGAGTTTTATTGACGAGGTAAATTGATGAGAAGGTTTACATTGCATCTCTTGAGCACATGAGGATCTGCTTGCCCAGGAAAGCCACATATTGAGGAAACAGTATCTACCATTAGAATACAAGAAGCATCAGGTCATAGTGGGATTGGAAGTTCAAGAGAGGGGGTTGCAGGTGAAAAGAGAGAAAGGGGAAGAGAGGGAGGAGAGGAATACAGAGGAGGAAGAACTGCATGCCAATGAGAAACAGCAAGTAACAAGGGGTTTTATAGTGGCTAATAAGTTAGTATTAGCCTTAGATCTGCCCAATCTAGGCATATGGCCTGGAAATAAAGTACCTGAGTTGTGCATCTTTTATATAGGCTCATTAGGTCTATAAATTTGTGCTCCACACTCACACATGTTTATCTAATGCAGTAACAAAGAATAAGTGCTGATGAATTTGGAAGGGAATGAGAGTGCTGTGGAAAGAATTACAAAGAAGACAGAAGAAGAATAAATGGATGAACACATCACTCATATATAAAATTCTCAGAGTATTTTTGTAACAATGCATGAGCTTATTTAAATTAAATTTAATTAGTATATTAACATTATAAATCAATGATATTAATCTTCCACATTTATAACATAGTGTGTGTTTGTATGTAATTTATAACTTAATAATTACAAGTGGCGGTGAGTTCACAAAACTTTAGTGCTCAACATGATACCTTGTGTGAAGGACAAATGACCTTCTCTTCTTACAAGCCATCACAACGACAGACCAAATCACACATCTTGGAGAACAGAGCATCCTGAGTATGTTTGCCTTAGGATCAGATATGAGACTATACTGTGTTCTGCATACCACCTGGACACATTTTCTGGGCATTCTTGGAAATTCCACAGTATTTGTTGATGAATCCAACAACCTGGACAACTATTGGAAATATTCAACATCAATCTAAATTGTAATCTTCAGATTAAAACTAAAATATTTTCAGTACTGTCGATTAGATCTAGATAAACACCACTTGCTATTTAGTAAGCTAATAGAAATAAATGAAAACATTTTGATGCCCACAGCTATATTATCTATATTTAAAGCTTAAAATACGAGTTCATCATGCATATGTTTAGATAGCACACTTAATATTACATTTTCTAATAACTTATGAAACAGGCAGTCTTCAAGGTATTTCACATAGACATGTGGTTTCATTCAGAGTAAGAGAAGGACTCCTGAAGGCAGAACTTTGAAGACATGCAGAAAATGAGGCAACAGAATTCTCTAAGGCTACACATCTAATAAACGGCAAAGATGTCTGTACATCTTTGTACAGGACTATTGAGGAGCTGGCTTTAATTCACCTTTATGAAAAGTTTCAGAAATAAAAGACAAATTTATCTGATAGTTCATTCTCATGTCTCATATAGCAGGAAAAGGCACAGGGGATATTTAAATAAAAAATTCTTTCTAAAATGGTGAAGCAAAACTATTGCTTCCTTTTTTTATTCCATACTCTAATGTCCTGTAAGAAGAAATAAGAAACTTCTTGCTTTCGTTTATTTTACGCATTTGGAATTCCCTACACAGTTATTTATATTCCTAGATGATTTTAAAATTATTTTATACCATTTATCTTTCTCTGAAGTTGTGAAGCTGAAATTATTTCTCCTGCTATGCTTTGCTTTTATCATCCAATTCCCTCATCTTGAGTTATGTCTGATCCTGTGGAGTCTTTCAAGTCTTGGCTTGGGAGTCTGCTTTGAATGTGCTGTTTGATTAAAATGAAAACACTGTACAGCTAAAAAAAGTAGATACTGATCACAAAAGAGAAATGCTTTAAAGTAAGTATTCAAACCCAGGTGATGCACCTCAGTCACCTTCTACACAAAGATATATGTATATATGACAGAAATAATAATAATAGGCTTTTGTTGACTGTGGAATCATAATACTTTCAACTTTCAAGATTAGGAAATTTTAAAAGAGAAGCAAACACTTACAGTAAGTCATGTCCATGTACCATCTGAAATCACACAGCACAAATGTGCCTGTATTTGATTTTAGAAGTGAAGCATGGTTGCCAACAACTAGGCATTGTGGCTCCTGAAAAGTTTGTTTTCTACCCAGGACAGACAATGCAGGGTGGTCTGACATACTCAACAGCCATTCAGGCCCAGATCAAGTTAGTCAACCACAGCATCTACTGCACCTATAAGCTGCTGGACAGCAAGGAGGAGCTGGTTCTTCAGAATCACATCTAGGAGCAGGTCACTGTTTCTGAAGATGAAAATCTGAGGCATGGCTATTATCTCAGCAATGGTCCAGTATGTGTGGAGCTTAAGATATCAGAGGCCTTGGGCCAGACCAGTGACTTTTGGCAAAGAGTATTTGTATGTAGTGTTGTGGGGGCAACAAATTATGAGTGATATATTGCAGTTTACAATGATACTGAAACTAGCAAAGAAGGATAGAGTTAATCTGTTCTTACACTGTAGAGAGAAGCTGAACCATATTAATGTCCAAGGCCTGAGCTGCCACCAGAAGCGAGATTGATGTGCATGGCTTAAACTGCTACCTGGGGCAATTTGATTTCCATGCTTCATGATTTAGTACATGGTCCTGCTGCAACATATAGGGCATATGTGACCGATGTGGCCTGTGTTTTACCACTGAAGGCCATACAGATGTGAGTAGCCTTTGATGTCATCTGAGTCCATACTGCTGTGTGATTTGTGTTGATCCTAGGGTTTAGGGGGGGGTATATCTGGGTTCTGTATCCAGGACTGAGTTGATATTGTTTACCACCAAATCCCATGAGATCTCCATGTGTGCTGATAACTCTTAAAGCCATGTTAATGTCTGTAGGCTGGGTGGTTGGCATTGCCATTGGAGACGATGCTAACACTGGAGACCTGGTAGATGTCTGTGGTCATTGCTGTTTCTGGATACCATGTGGATGTCCGTGGTTTGTGCTTCTGCTGACTGTAAAGGGCAAGGAAGATTCTTCCTTGTAGACTCACAACTGCAGACTCACAACTGCAGACTCACAACTGAGAAGGGACACATAGAAGGCTTCTGAAACAACTCTACTTCCCCTCACAACCTAGACAAGTTCTTAGTTTAAAAATTGGAATAAGGATTCTAACATGAGCTCTCCACAACAGAGGGCTACTGGCAAGAGTTGGGATGAAGAAAGACTCAGTTTTCTTTAAGGGGCTGGCCACTGGGAGTTTAGCTGTGTGCCCATGGCTTTATGAACAACACAAAGTAGACTTTTCCTTGTTATTATTTTGTTTTTAAATCTTTTGGGGGGGGCATGGGTCTCGGTAGATGAACATGAGAAGGAAAGAGAAGTAAGGGTGATCAACATACATTATGTGAAATAAATTCCCAAATCATACAATTTTATGTTGAAAAAGTTTGTTTCTGTTTTCTTGTGTAAATAATAGGTTGTCATCATTAACAGCTTTGTAACTCTAGAGAACATATTTGTTCTGTATATAAGGTGATAACATCAGGTATATATGCACCATTGTCTGGACGTAACTTGGAAATCAGAGAAGGTGTTTTATCTCCTGATACTGAGGTTACAGGAAGTTATGAACTGCCATGTGGGACTAAAAGTAGTAGACTTGGGTCACATATAAAAGTAGCAAGTGCTTTTAACCACTGAGCAATCTCTATTGTCTCCACAAATTTTGTTTTAAGATTTCCTGAGCCTCTGACTGTCCTATCTAGTGGTGAATTCATGCCTTAATACATTTTCTCGGGTTAGAGAACTTTTACTGACATGTAAACTTAAAATTTCTAACTTTTAAAACCAACTCTTTTAATAAACAAATTCATACCTTCAAAATAAAAAAAGTAATTTTGCACTTTTGGTAACTTATTTTACATTAAATTATTATTATCAGGTTGTATACTCAATGAAGATACAGCATATTCATTATAATGCATGATAATATTATATTGAGCAAATAGTATTGTTTTTCCATTCCTGAAACACATTTGAATAAATAACTATTGAGATCTCTTATGCAAAATGCTGGAATGAATACTTATACATGGCTATATATTTGGGTGTATATTCTCTTTTAAATGACACATAACAATTATACATATTTATGTACTAATGTGGTCATTTGGTAATGTATGCATTTTTATCATTTTTACTGGATATTCTCTGTATTTACATTTCATATGTTATCCCCCTCCCCCCTCCCATTCCCTATCCCCTTCCCTTTGCTTCCATGAAGATCCTCTAATTCCCTACCACCCACTCCCACCCCAGTGCCTTGGCATTCCCATACACTGGGAAACAAGCCTTCACTGGACCAAAGGCTTCTCCTCCCACTGACACCAGACAATGCCATCCTCTGCTACATATGCAGCTGGAACCATGGGTCTCTCTATGTGTACGCATTGGTTGGTGTTTGAGTCCCTGGGAGCTCTGGGAAGTTTGTTTGTTTGATATTGTTGTTCTTCCTATGGGGTTGTAGACCCCTTCAGCTCCTTCAATCTTTTCAATAGCTCCTCCATTGGGGTCTCAGTGCTCAGTCTGATGGTTTGCTGCAAGCATCCTCAGCTGTATCAATATGGCTCTGGCAGAGCTTCTGGGGAGGCATCCATATCAGCTCCTACCAGTAAGCACTTTTTGGCATCAGCAGTAGTGGCTGGATTTGGTGGCTGCATATGACTTGTATCTCCAGGTGAGACAGTCTCTGGGTGATCTTTTCTTTAGTCCCTGCTCTACTATTTGTTCCTATATTTCATCCTGTGAGTATTTTGTTCTCCCTTCTAAGAAAGACTGAAGAATCCACTTTTTCGTCTTCCTTCTTTTTAAGCTTCAGAAGGTCTGTAAAATGTTTTTTGGGTCGTATCTGCTTATCAGTGAGTGCAGACCATGTGTGTTCTTTTGTGACTAGGTTACCTCACTCAGGATGGATCTCTAAAACCTAATGTATGCAATTTTTAATAATAAAGTTTGGATGATTAGCATTTTAATGTCCTTATAATACATTAATATTTAAAGCTTTTAAACTCTTCTAAATTTTTACAAAATATGTAGTAATTATAAACTACAGTCTCTATTGTGCTATAGAACCTTGGAACTTTTTCCCATTATCTGACTATATTCTGATGATTTTATAATTTTCTGTGTATATACTTCATGTAATTAAAGGTACCCACCATGCTAATGGAACGCCTCTACTAGCATAATATAATTCTGACCCTGCATATTTATTATGTTAACATTACTGTTTTTTTATCACTGGAAATCCCTGGAATAATTGCTTCAGAATTTGGATAAAGGCATAAATATGAATTTATGTGATGATTACGGTTACTCAAAATATTGCTATGAATATAGAGTAACTAACACTGTGGTTTCCATTATGTTCTTAGTTAGGACATTTTACCATGTTTTCATGAAGTAGATCTTGAGGTAACTCTGATTTCACCCATTATCATTATGGATGAGATGAGTTATCAACTCAAAACTGTTTTGTTCAATGGTTACTCAAATGATAAATATGAGACTATGTATGACACATTTTGCTGGTAGACTCAGCAAGGTTTTCTTTTTAAAGTGTTTTTGGCTGTATCCTATCCATTTTCCAATAGCAGCTTGAGGCTACCTGACACTGAGAAAATCAATTCCATAATAGACTAATAGACAGGACTGGTTTTAAGGTAATCATTCTGACATAATTTTACAAGCATTCTGGCATACAGAAAGCTAGTACTGATCAAATAAAGTCTCTTTTTTATTGATAATAACCAAGTCAGATTTGGGCTGTTTCAAATTTCAGAAAAGAAAATTATGAATATTATGTTATTTCAGTTAATTAAAAGTTCATAGAATTCCCACATGCTTCCTATACTTTTCTAATTAGGTAATCTTTGTCTCTTTAATTGGATGGTTTTTTTAATTTATATCACTAAAGTCATTTTGGTCTGAAGTCATTATCTAAAGTCTTCTCTTTAAGCAGCATAAGCCTAATCATCATTGTAGCAGTTTTTAGAAAATTAAAAGCTTATTAAAAATACAACTTAAATGGGAAACAAAGGTGATTTTTTAAAGACCCAAAGCAAATTTTAAATTACAAACCTTGTCTGTTTTCAAGAATTATCACAAGGACCCAGACATCAGCGAAGTTTGCCAGTGGCACCACAGGAAAAACTGTGTAGAATTGTATAGTAGTTTCAGCTGGCATGGTCAATCGTTCCTTTGCAAAAAATATGCAAAAATAGAAACTGGAGCTTCATGGTGCTCTCAGAGCATAGTGGGACAAACACATACCAGAGCTCTAGGAGCAGACACACTGTGGAATTCAAGTAGAGAAAAAAAAAAAAGAAACAAAAAATATATATGTCTTAACTATAGCAAAATTGACACCAGTAGTTAGACCAATGATACAGAGATACAGACACGGGATAGAGAGAAGATATCAGCCACTGATCTTTAAATATAAGGAAAATGACTGGTTCCAAACAGAGAATGCCAATAGCACTAGAGTTGTGATAATAAAACCATAGGTGAGTTAGCACAGATCCAAGTCTAGTTACCAAAGAATAGCTAATAAGATACTTCCAACTCTTGTATTATCTTCTTTTCATTTAGTTTTGATTGTCACTTGCAAGAATGATTGGCTAAAAAAAGAAGAATGCAAAAGCCCTGGTTGTATAGCCAGCACTGCCTTTTGTGATCAATGAGTCAAAAAGTAACAGGAGTTGACGTTGTTCAGAGTGCCTCAGAGCAAACAGGAAATACTACTCTACAGAAGATATTCACCTAAGACAAGGAAAATAAGAGACACACTGACTTCAAATTTCTTTATGTCTTTGTATGCATATATTAAGATACTTGTGAAAGTGTATGAAGCATGTGTTTAAATTCAGTGTATCTATGTCTGTAAGTTATTTTTCTATTACTGTGATGAGACCCTATGACCAAGGCAACTTTTAGGGAAAAAAAAGATAGTCTATTGGGAACTTAAAGATTCAGAGGGTGAATCTATGCTCATCATTAAAGGGAACATGGCAGCAGGCAGATAGATACATGGTAAAGTAGAAGCTAAGAGGTTACATATTGAAATGCAACTATAAATTTGGGGTGTGGAGACAGATGATAGAGAGACAGAGAGCCTAGTCTGAGAGTTTTCTTTGAGGCTTGGTGCTTTTACCCTTGGAAAGAAGGAGCCTAGTGAATCTGGTGAGTTTAAGTTATTTTGAGGTGATTACCTTCCTCCTTAAAGAGCTTTCCTGCAGGATAGAATGTTTCATCCTGGAGGACACTGTTATACAGCAGTGGGCCAAACAAATAAAGTATAAAAAGCCACAATTTTAAACCTTCATTTCAAATGCTATCATAAAATGATTAAAATTACCCTATGTTAACCGTCCATTCTATTTATTCTTGCATTACCCATTTGTGATGTTAAAACCAATAGCCACATGCTTTATTATAATAAAAACTGTCTTAAGATATTACAGCTTTCAGCTTTTAAAAATTAGATGATATAAAATTTCATGATCAATATATATTCTGGATACTCTCATTTCATATTTGCTCTCATGTCAGATTATGAAACTTTCAGTTAAGTATTTGTCAGAACTTGGTTCATGAATGGAGATATACAGTAAATTCTGAGTGCTTGTGAGAAAACAAGACAGGAGTCTTGTGACCTCAATTTTACCAAAAATATAGAATTGTTCTTGGAATTTGTAGCCTGTGATTTTAAATAAACCCATGCTTTCTCCAGCTGGGTGCTAGCAATGGTGGTCTTGCCTAGCCCTCAAGGCTAGCTCTAAGCTCTGATTCCCATGGCTGGCTTGCTAAGCCAACCAAATCATTTTTTTCCTGAAAAAGCCTGGAGCTTCCTCAAGCCATCTACCCCTTGTGGCTCCTTTACCAAACTCCAATGACTGCTCTGGTATCACTCTACTCCCAATAGTCACCTGAAAGGAAAACACTGGAGACATTTACATTTATACTAGCCAAATTTGTATCGGTAAATCTCCAACCCCAATGTGCCTATGCAAAGAACACAACTCAGTCATAATCTTTATACATTGCACGCCTAGACTGAGCAGATATATCACTGCACTACTCTGTTCTCCACCTGTGAAATCTCTAGCTACTTGCTGCTCTTCCAGGCCACATGGCTCTGCTCCATCTTCAACCTCTTATTCCTCCATCTTCTTCTCCCTCCATCCTTGGGTCTTTTCCTTCCTTTTTCCCTTCTCTAATTCTCCAGCATTCCCTCTCTTTCTCTTCCACTGCCCAATCATGCAGCCTAGCTTTTATTTGACCCTTTAAATTGGGTAGCAGGTTCAAATGGAAACAATGGAGTATGTGATCCCACCTCATGGGGGTTGAGGGGATTAGCATCAAATTACAAACAGCACTAAGGCAATCTACAACAGGAATGTGCTTTTGTATCCCTCTTAGGTATAGGAGATGGGAGTGAGTATACTTCAGATTATTCATTAAACCAGACAATTATTTGTTTATAACCTCTATTAAAAATGTGCCACTTGCACACATCTTAAATTAAAATTTTACTTAGGTTACCTACAGGAACAAACTCTGTGATGATCTGAGTAATGTTGGCTACTGCATGAGACTTTGGTCTACCACATTTTCAGGTCCCACTCTCCCAGGTTCATGCCACTAATCAGACAGGGGAAAAATACTACTTTAGGTAGCAAGCATTTTTAATTTCCATCCCCTATGGTTCTAGTAATTGCTTTAATTACCTTGGCAGTTCTGGATATATGAGAGACTCACTGTTTCCATGTAAACAGGTAGGAAAGATTTCAAGTGATTGATTTACCATATATGCTAGAGATCTCCATTGATCTGTACATTAGCCAAAACTGGGAATTTATACAAATATAAAAGCACTATCAATCATTTCAGGCTGTTCTGACAAGGGATAACATTCAAAGATATGATCTCGCTAGAAGGTAAATACACTACACATCTTTAATCCCTCTAGCTAGAATACAGATATGCCTTTAGTACCTACCTTTAATCCCACACAATGATATCTAATTGAAAGGCAGACAAAATGAGGAATTAGAGAATGATTTGAACAATGAGTCAGACAGGACATGCCCAACTCTCAGGAGAACAAACAGAAAATAGAAGTAATTAACAGAACAATTAGAGTCAGTTAGGTTCAGTTCCATTCAGAGCTTCAGTACTGTACAGTTCAGTTTGGTAGAGTTGAGTCTCTGCAGTTCAGCAGCTACTTTCCTAAGCAGAGCAATTCAGTGAGAAGCTGAGAGAAGGCAAATTGAATCAGTCAGCTTGGAGAGGAGTTTGAGTCAGAATAGCTGACCTTTATAGCTCAGAAAGAGGTGTAAAGTGTGAGTTTGTTCATCAGTATGTCTCAAGGGTGAAATATGTAAGGCCTAGGTTAGTAGACAAAATGTAGAATTTGAAACCTTGAGGGTTCAGACTTGCAGAAGATCAGATTGTACAGAGGCTTTTACCCATGTTTTAGCAGATTGATAGGACAAGAAAAGAATAGAACTTAAACCAGAAAACACAATCCAATTGTTGGGGACATGGCTCAGCAGTTAAAAGCACTGACTGCTCTTCCAGAGGTCCTGAGCTCAATTCCCAGTAGAAACATAGTGGCTTACAACCATCTATAATAATAAAATCTGATGCCAATTTCCTTTTATGCAGACAAACATGCAGATAGAGTACTCATATACATAAATGAATAAATCTTTTTATAGGATATTTTCTGTATTTACAATTCAGGTGTTATCCCCTTGCCCCCAATACCATCCCCCCTTCCCCTCCCATTGCCTCCATGAAGGTGCTCCCTCTCCCAACTACCCTCTCCCACCTCAGCACCTATAAATAAATCTTAATAAACAACAAGTAATCTAGTTGTTACTGTTCACAGATTTCATGAACGTATGTATAGAGAAATGTCAGCAATTTCACCACAAGTTATTAGAACTAATAAACTTAATGAACTTATAGTTAAACATACAACCTACAAAAGCAATAGCATTTCTAGACATTAAGAGCAAATGATGTAAAAACAGAAATTAAAAACAAAAGCAGCTATATTTACAGTAGCCATTCATCTTGTACTACCTAGATATACATTTAACTATGAAAGATATTGAAAATAAAATCTCCTGTATCAGTTACTTTACTTTTCTGGATAAAACATCATGACCATAGGAACTTACAGAAGGAAGTTTATTTTGGTTTAGTGTACAAGATGGATAGAGTCCAGCATACCCAGAAAACACGGCAGCAAGTAGAAGAAAGTAACAAGTTCACATCTTCAAATACAAAAAAAAATTAGTAGCCTTTAATCTCAGAGGTGGACCCCTAGTGATATTCTTCCTCCAACAAGGCTGAACTGCCTAAATCACATCAAATAGTGCTACCAAGTGGAGCCCAAATATTCACACTCATATGACTATGAGAGACATTTTTCCTCAAGACATGACAACTATAAAACATTGTTAAAAGAAAAAAATTAAGACAATACATGGTAATACCTGAAAGAGTCAGTACTGAATTCCAAAGTTATCGGGAAATTAAATATAATTCATGTTATAATGTCAACACCCCTTAACGGAAGAGGACAAAGGCTTTATAGATATATACAAATTAACCTGTGTTCAGAAGATGGTGCATGGTAAATCTGTGTACTTCCCTTTAAAGTCTCCTCTGAACATAAACTACTTCAATAAAGTTTTAAAATAGTTGGAAGCGAAATAGAATTTTAAAAAGTGATTTTCCTTAAGTTTATCCATTTATTTTCTCTTAAATTTGAGTAAAGATTTTGCCTATTTTTAAAACAGAAAATAGTGAAAAGTATAACATATTCAGAGACGTCGTGACAAACCTCTTATGGCTATGAAATTAAGCAGTGCTTTTGAATAAATAAATATTAAATCCTGGTTTTCACTTCTCATATAATTTCATAAGTACTTTAAAGTTAAAGTGATTATTTTCCATCTTCATTGATGCCACAGTTTTGCTTGCTTATGTAACTTTTCACTTTTACTTTCCATTAATTTAAAATATCTAATTACAAAAATGATGGAGGACAGGATCGTGGAGTAAGATGCTATGCTTGTATTCCCTTAAGGACTAATAAGTCTTGACCAGAAACAAAATTCATAGTACCAAGAGTTCTGTTTAGAATATATAACATTTTACTATATAATTTTACTTCATAATATACAGAGATGTACATACTGATTATCATAATGTAAATGTTCCTTTTATTTTCTCAGATTAAAGGATGATATGAGAGCCATATCCAACATTTAAGATTATGCAATACAATCTATTATGTTTTTCATTTATGCATAGTATTTTTTCTTCTTCAATCTTTCAGTTGAAGAGTCTGTGAGTTCATCATCATAGATGATTCCATGGTCAAAATCTCAGTTGACATTGCTGTTACTGTGATTAACACCATGACCAATAGTAACTTAGGAAGGAAATGGCTTATTTTAGCTTGCATAGTATAAACCATTCATAATGGCTGAGGCAGAATATAAAGAAATGAAACTGGGATCAGGAACTAAAGCAGAAACCATGGAAGAATACTGCTTTATGACCTTCTCTATTTGACTTGCTATGCTACTCTCTTTATACAACACAAGACCATGTGTTCTGAACAGTATTATCCACAATAGTCTGGGACCTCCTATGTCTATTAGCAATTAAAAAATGCCCTATGGAAAGGATCTTTACCAACCCCACATCAGATAGAGGCCTAATATCCAAGGTATACAAAGAACTCAAGAAGCTAGACACCAGAGAATCAAACAACCCTATTAAAAAATGGGGTAGAGAGATAAAAACCTGTTCTCAATTGCGGAATATCAAATGCCTGAGAAGCATCTAAGGAAGTTCTTGACATCATTAGCCATCAGGGAAACGCAAATCAAAAGAACCTTGAGATTTTACCTCACACCAGTCATATTTGCTAAGATCAAAAATTCAGATGACAGCAGATGCTGGCAAGGTTGCCGAGAAAGAGGAACACTTCTCCACAGTTGGTGGGGTTGTAAACTGGTACGACCACTCTGGAAATCAGTCTGGCTATTCCTCAGAAAATTGGACATAGTACTACCTGAAGACCCAGTTACTCCACTTCTGGGCATTTACCCCAGAGAAGCTCCAATATACAACAAAGATGCATGCACCACAATGTTCATAGCAGCCCTATTTATCATAGCCAGAAGCTGGAAAGAACCCAGATGCTCTTCAGTAGATGAATAGATACAAAAATTGTGGTATATTTACACAATGGAGTACTACTCAGCTATCAGAAACAATGACTTTATGAAATTCTTAAGAAAATGGATGAATCTAGAGAATATCATCCTGAGTGAGATAACGCAGTTACAAAAAATCAGACATAATATGCAGTCACTGATAATTGGATACTTACCCCAGAAAGCTCTGAACACCCCAGAAACAACTCACAGACTATATGAAGTTCAAGAAAAGAAAAAAAAAAAAAAAAGAAAAAAACATTATGCTTAATCTCTACACACCAAAAAACTTTGACTAATTCCAGGTTACATCTTGTTTTACATGTACTGTATGCTCATTGTAACTAGTAAGATCTTAATGCACACTATCAAACCTTTAAAAAAAAAAGCACTGACGAAAATGTATTTGTATACTCTTATGCAAAAATGCTTAAAATTTTCACATTTATCTTTGCTTTTTAAAATAAAGTTGTTCAATTAAAAAAAAGAAAGAAAGAAAATGCCCTATGAACATTCTAACAGGTCAAGCTAATGGAAATGGTTTCTTAATTGTGGTTCCTTCTTCCTAAGTATATCAAGTTGACAACTAAACCTTATGACAACCAATTCCTGGTGCTTTGCTTTGTTCCTTAGGAGGCATCACAATTCCCTGATATTCCTTAAAGATCATTGACATAAACAAGATGTGTACTGAAAGATTAGCTGTCGGTTCCTGTCTTCATAATCTGCCTTTGTATCTACCTGTTCCTGGATGCTGTTCTCTGATACTGATGTTAATGTCACTATTTCAGCACTAGAGGGTGCTTCCAGCCTGTTTGCCATGAACATGCAGTTGCTGTGCTGTATGTGACTGAGAGTGTCCTTTAAGAGGATGTTCCCTGGATCCCCCAAACTCTTCCTCAGGCTTGGATGGGTCTAGTCTTACATACATTCTGTGGGCAGTGCTTCAAGATTCTTCTGATACTAGAGCTGGTGGTGAGCCTGGCTATGAGCTCCTTAGTGAGAATACTTGCATCTATTAACTTTTTCTTTCCCCAAGCAGCCATGGGTCTCTCCTTTGTAGCTGTTAGAATTATGGGAAAGATAAACCAGGGACTATAACTGCCAATACTACAAGACAAGTTCACAGTGGATCATCAGAGCCTACCAAGAACAATAAACTTAAGGGTATGGGCCATGTGCATGATGCTATAGTCTGTAGTTATGTCTGGAGAACCTATTCACCAGAAGTAATAATGCTGCTCAAAACACAAGTCCATCCAAATGGGGCCTCATGACTCTTAGCAGGTTAGGTCCATAGCCCATGTCCTGCAGCTTTGGCTTGGGCTGTAGTTTTACAGAGATTTGTATGATGCTAATTTCCATTGCACTAGGCTCTTCCCTGAATTCCAGTACAAAGTCTTATATTCATTTCCTTGTCCTACTCTCCAGTGAATGAAGCCTTTCTCCATGCTCTGGTTAGGAAAGGAGTTTATACAGTGCCTTCTGAATGATGCTAATTCAGAGCCCCCCCGTTACAGGAATGATCCTGCAGCCAAGGATCATGGGGCTTTGGTCCTGACATGAGCTTCCACATCCAGAGCCTACGTTTATTCCTTGTTCCTTCAACCTGAACGTTATCTCTCTGTAGCTTGGCATTTGGGATACAACTAACCTATGTAGATCATTTTCTTTTTTCTCCAATTTCGTTTTCTTTTATGATAAACAAGCTGTTGTTGGCTTCTTTGGGGCTTTTTAGGCTTTCATCTGTGAATAGATTTTGTTTTGTTTTTATTGATTAAGTTATTTACTTACATCTGGATTGAAGATTTCTCTCCCTCCTCTCCTCACAGCCCATCTCTCTAACCTCCCCTCTCCTCCTTATCCATCCCTCCTCTTCTTTTCTTCAGGAAAGGAGAGGCCTCCCATGAATGTCAACCAACCTTGACATATCAAGTTGCAGTAAGACTAGGCACATTGTCTACTGAAACCTAGACAAGGCAGCTCAGTTGGAGAGAAAAGATCCAAAGGCAGGAAATTTAGTCATAGATGGCCCCTTTTCTCATGTTAGGATTCCTACAAGATAACCCAGCTGCATAACTGTAGCTTATGTGTAGAGAGCCTGGGTCAGCCCCATGCATGCTCTCTGGTCATTCAGTAGTCTCTATTAGTCCCTGCGGGCCCAGGTTAATCAATCCTGAAGGTTTTCTTGTTTTATCCTTGTCCCCTCCAGCTCCTTCAATTCGGCTTTCCCCTCTATCATGGGACTTCCCAAACTTCATTTAATGTTTTGGGTGTGTGCCTCTGCATCAGTTTTGATCAGTCACTTGGTAAACCCAGATTAATGACAGTTATGCTATGCTCCTATCTACAGTATAGCAGAATATCATTGACAGGGTCAGGGGTGGATTCTCTTAGTATACTGCCATCTTGCACTTACAGAGAGTTTTTACTGAGATGCTACAAAAAGTATTGATATAAGGTGATGATTTGTGATTTTCTTTTGACTGTTGGCCTGCAATGATATTCATTCTTTATTTAATTGATTATAGAGGTTGTATTTTAATCATTTTAGTTTTTTAGAGTGGAACTCGCTCCTATGAATCACAGTGTGAATAAGTAAGGCCAATTAAACTTCTTTTCCATCAGAATTCTTTTTGCCTCCTTTTTCTTCATCTAGAGAGATCAATAAGAAACTGATAATGGATGATGAATAAATGTATATTTTTATATGAAAAGGTTGATAAATATGAGCGTGGAGAGGATAGACAATCTTTTCTTGGTATCTAATTTGTAAATTTTACTTAAATTTATATGACACAAACTATAAATACAGAGACACAATCCATGATTATAAATGTAGAAGTTAAAAAATGCAGGAACAAAAGAATTAGCATACTATTCTACAATGGGGCATTTCAGATGGTATAGACTAATAAGGGAGAGGTATTTATTTATTTATTTGTGCTATTTAAACCATGACATATAATGCTGAGCATTAGCTTGTATTTCTTAAAATTGACACAGAAAGGTTTAAATTAAGAATTTTAAAATAACCAAGTACATTTATAAACTACAGCAGTGCAAGTGATCTACTTTAAAAGCCTCTATGGGTCAGTGCTCATCCTTTCTTCATCTAGAACTGCTTTCCTGGCTTATGACTTAGATGGTCAAATATCTCATTTCAGAAATGAAGACGGAAGTTCTTATTATATTCTCCAATAGCATATAAAGTAATAAACCATTTTGCCTTTTTTGTGTATTATAGATAGAGAGCTAGGTGCAAGAGCAGCTTACTAAACTCTTATTCACCCAAACTGAAATGAGTGGGCAGCTTGACCTCTCATACACATGTACTTACACACACATATGCACAGACATGGATATACACACACACACACACACACACTCACACACACACACACACACACACACACACACACACACACACACACACACACACACGTGCATGCACAACAAAGACAGTCAATTTCGCTATGGAATAGGTGTTGAGCTCTTATGTTTTACTGCTTATCTGAAATGCTAAGTGCCAACCTTCAAGATTCAGTCTGCCCATAGCCTGAGGGACACTGTTCTCAGTAGATTCTGACTATAAATAAAGATGCCAGCAGCTAATAGCTGGGGATAAGAGACATAGGCTGGATTTAGGTTTCCTGGTCTTGGGACTAGAAATAGAAGGAAGCAGGAGGAAGAAGCGGTGGACAAAAGAATGAGAATGTGCAGGAGAGGAGAAAGAAGAGCCACCACTGGGTAGGGATGAAGGAAACTTTTCCTAGAGGGCTACCTAATTGGAGCTTGAGTGTCCCATAGTAGTAAGTTGGGTTATGGATAGCAGGTAAATTCTAACAGCATGGAGGGTAGGCACTTGTCCAGTTATTGTGCTGCCTACGACATATTAAAATATAAAATAGAGACTGTGTCTGCACCTTTCATTGGGCAACATAAATAGTCAAAGGTGTGAAAAACCTGAGTCAAGTCTTTTAAAAAATATATTTAACTCCAAATGAGCTGGTGAATTTTGTGGTAGAAGTATCCTAATCTTTGCTGACCTGGTTTTGCACAAATAATTGTCATCATAAATTAAAGTCTTCACCCTGAATAGATAATGGCATTATTTTTTTTAAGTAACTATATTCTAAGCGCCAAAATATTTACTAGTTTCAAAATGTTGTTTGTCTGTTTTTGCAGTTTTTGTTTGCTTATAATGATTTGAGGCTCGGGAAAGAGGGCTCAAGAGTTAAGATCCTCTTCCAGAGGACTCAGGTCAGTTTCCAACATAAAATAGAAAAAGGTTTTAAAACTGATTTAAAACACAGCACTTTACACCTGCTAAATCTCTTAAAACACTCTAAATCTTTTTGTCCTGCTCATTACATAACACAAGCTGACATATTTAAAGATGGCTATATTTGGGGATTTAGAAATGACTTTAAAGTGGTTTATGCTAGTAACATGTCCAAGTATATAATGATATCCCTAAAGAGACACACTGGATAAAGTTATTAAGATCAATGTAGTCAGTAATGAAAGACTTGTGATTGTATGTTGAGAACATAAAAGGACAATTAATGTGAAACATTGTGAAAACTAGGATTAAAGATCCTGTTGCTTGAGAAATTTTTAGAATTTTACTCCTGTATGTAATTAGAGTTGCCAGATTATGAAAAGTATGTGAAACATTCTAAATAATTGATTTTTAAAATTCTCATTTGAAGCTTTTGTTCAGAGCAAAGGTATATGTGTCTTGACAGAAAAGAGACTAATTATTTTAAAATATCACATTAAAGACAACATGCCCACAGTGAGCGCAGCCCGAATAAGGATAAATTCTGATTTTATATTTTATAAGAAACAAAATTATTATGGCAGCTAGGATTAATGAGTCCTCATCTTTCAGGCTTCGAAAATGAACCATTGTTATACATAAGAATGGGATAAATAAAGCTGGGGCAATGGTGAACCCATTTAATTCTAGCACTTGATAGGCAAAGGTGGATGGATCTCTGACATTTCAAGGCCTATCTCAAGAATAAAATAAAAATCAAGATAAAATGGAACACATTGGAGCACCTTGGTAAGGTATCTAGTATTTGAACATCAATTCTCTTATATTTTAAAATCACTATAATGTATGGTGTAGATATGCTCTTTGCTTCAATTTCTTGGGCTTCACGTCAGTGACCCTTTATATATTGAAAAATATGGACCATAACACGGCGGTGTTTCTTCTAATGCTGCACAGGCAGTTTTTTTGCTTATTAAAATTATTTTGTGCTACTTAATTCACTTGTCAGAACTGACAAACAATAAAAGTAGCTTTCATATTTTAAATCATTCTAGCCTTAGGTAGAATAGTCTACACTTCCTTATTTTCCAGTATAAAAGGTTACTGTTAATGTGGCAATAAATTTCAAAAGTCACTTTCCTGATATTTTAGTTATTAAAGGAAAACATGTCTAAGGTAATATGGATGCTAAGTAGAATCTATGTATCAAGGGACATGTCACCTTTAAGCATAAGTATTAGTAAAATATGCAAGCTATAAGTAGAAAATTTTTATTTAAGTTCCCAGCAGTGCATTGACAGGCAATTATAATTTTTTTATGAGTTCAGACAGAAATTATATGAAAAACCAATTGCCATTTCACAGCATAATAATTGTGGGAAAGAAATTCTGCTGGCATTAAGGTAAGCATTATTTGATATAAAATGAAGCACCACACTGGATTTTCTCTGGAGAAGTCAGTAAGAGATCCTAGCTAATCACGATGAAATGCTAATTAACTTGAAATATTCCCTCTGGCCATTGATCTATGGGGTTCAGTGTTATATAGAAGTGAAAGTCATAGTTGCTTTCAAATCAAATACAGAGAATACAATGTGTCTTTCCAAAGCTTAGATTAGTTGGCAAGGAATACTTTTTAATGAACAGGGTGGGATCTCTATGCAGGATCAAATGAGAAGTTAGCAACAAAAAGTAATTATCCCATATCAATGAAGGTATTGATTTTTATAAAATCTTACAATTGCTTTAAGAAGGTTTTCAATGGAATACCCTTTTGGTTTATACTCTAATATAGGATAAACAGCAGCAGTTCATTCTTTTGGGGTGTATCTGTGCTTCGTGAGCATACTTCAAGTTTTATAAATCACTAGACAATAAATACATTGCATCTAATTCGGTTCAGGTAGTGAGTTCAGATCCACGCACTAATTACCTCTGCAGAGTCCATTATCTTACAAATGGCAAGACTCAGGAACCTCATACAGAGACATCAATAATCACTATAGCTTACACACACTGTTATAAGATAGCTCTGGAGTCCTAACAGTTTGAAGTTACTGTTAGAACTTCAAAGAATTTTCTCTGGTCTCCCTCCACTATGGGGCTGAATATGAATGACTGAATGTATCTCAGCTGTGTGGCAAGTGAACTCTGTTTATCCATAGTCTTTGGTGATATTCAGTTGTAGATAAGCGTAAACTGTGATGAATTTATCAGACTGTAGAATTTAAGAGAGTAGATAAACTTGTTATACTTGTGTATGTTCAATGAGCCCTCAATTTTTTACTACTGTGTGTGTATGTGTGTGCGTGTGTGTGCTCACACATATGTATATGGATTACTGATTTTCTTGAAAAAAAGAAATTGCCTAGGTTATCTGATGATAATTGTGCACATGGCTTTTCATTAGATCTGATTAATACCCGTAGTAACTGTGGCCCAAGTGGAATGCTGAGCATAGCACCTGATATTTCAAAGTTGTGGTTGTCTCAAAGCCACATAGATTACATTATTTAATTAAGACTATTGTTTATAAAATATAGGGTTAACCTTTCAGAATAACATACATATGCAATACTCTGTGTTTATGTGACTGCTTTCATGTGGAATATGCTATTCAAGCATAAATCTTTGTTTCCTGACCATGGTATGTCATGTTTAGCTCAGAATAAAGGATTTCATTTTGGGGGGAGTGAGAGTATGCTCTTCATCCATAATAATACAAAATCCTCATTCAATCTTTTAATATCTAGATCAAGCTTTGGCTAGCTCCCTGGACGGTTATATCTTCGGGAAAAAATTTTACTTTGTTTGCTTGTTCCTTAATCAATAATTCCACATAATACACTGGACATTTGGCTATCATAAAGTCAAAATTTTAGATCCTTTCATAGCTATTCAATGTATTTTATAGTTTTCTTAATTTATTTTCTTAAAGCAGAAAATCAATTTGAACAGATTGCACTGACCAACACCAAAGCCTGGGGTAGCTTCACTCTCAGCTAGGTTCCTCCTTTCTGCAGTCTTTTCATGAGCTGAGCTGTTTTTAGTTAGCTTTATGTTCATGTGATTCAGGATTCAGAGAAATACTGGAAAGAATTTACACATGGAATCCAGCTCTATTTTTTTGTCTCTCACAAACAGAAGTAGTTGTCCTAAACAAACTTACGTTATTAATC